>NC_051308.1:19031307-19656307 GCF_015220235.1 Choloepus didactylus | reverse complement strand
CATGTCATTACCCTCACCAGAGATCTTTATTTCTTCATGTGGCTTTGATCTATTGTCTATTGTCCTTTCTTTTCAACCTGCAAAACTCTCTTAGCGTTTTTTTGTAGGGTCTGTCTAGTAGTGACAAATTCCCTCAGCTTTTGTTTATTTGGGAATGTCTTAATCACTCCCTCATTTTGGAAAGACAATTTTGCTAGAATTCATTTGACAGTTTTTTTTTTGTTTTCTGTACTTTAAATATGTCATCTCCCTGCCTTCCTGCCTCCATGAGATATTGGCACTTAATCTCATTGAGGCCCCCTTGTACCTGACACATTGCTTCTCTCTTCCAGCTTTCAGAATTCTCTCTTTATCTTTGGCATCTGACAGTTTGACTATAATACATCACAGTGTGGATCTATTTGGGCTTATCCTATTTGGCATTCGTTGCGTATCTTGCATGTGTAGACAGTCTTCCCCTTTCGATTTGGCTCCATTTCCATGTGGATGCTTCCCTCGTGGTCATAGCACAGCTGCAGTGGCTTTTGTCTTGTATTCCACAATTCCTGGTAAAATGTTCTTTGCATCTCATTGGCTATGATCAGCTCATGTACCCACCTAAGAACCAACCACTATGGCCAGGCTGGTAGAGTGACTGGCTCATGTCTAGTTTACATGCTTCACCCCAGAGACAGCAGTGGAACCCTCTCTCCCAAGCACAGGCCTAAAAGTGGAAGAAGGGTAGTTTTCTAGAGGGAATTTGGTGTCCAGTTGCCAAAAGAGGGCAAATAGATGGAAGATAGCCAGAAAATCACAACCGTGGGTATGCACGAGTCCAAATTCTGCAGAGCCGTCAACAAACTGTCAACTCCAAGGAAGATGTCCGATGAACTCCTCAGGAAATGAACCGACAACTTCGATGAACTCCTCAGGAAACGAACCGGCAACTTCGACGAGCTCCCCAGGAAATGCTTCACTGAGCAGCCAAAGAAGAAGTGAAGGTTCTCTAACCGTCAGGCTTATAAGCCTCCAACTGATCACCCGGACCAAATCCAGCCAATTGCATTCTCTCACTGTGGAAGCACGCCCCTTGATGAGTCATCAGTCAGCTGCAGTCAATTGACTGATGATCCAACAAACCAGCCCGTTGGTTTATTAACCAGCCTCAAATATCCTCACAGCAATCGTCAGGCCAGTGCCCGCTTGACCAGACAGTTGGGCCACCTAGCCAAGGTGACACATGAACCCAACCATCACACTAACTCTCCCTGCCTAGCTCCAGAAAGGATTTGCAATAAGGCAGGGAGAGATCAGGAGGAGACAGTTTAATTCTTGAAGATGTAGGCTAGGTAAAGCTTCTCTAATTGAAACCAGAATTTAGCTGAGTTTTCTGACAGCCAAGGCAAAAGGAAAGGCTTGTTCATAGACTGCTAACCATCAGAATTTAACAGAAAGAAAGGATCCACATTTCTGATAAAACTTTCTCAAGGTTCCAAGGCTCAGTAGAGGCTGTCCTCTTCCTCTGTTTCCTCTCTCTCCATCTCAAACATTTCTGACTGTTCGCACTTTTTTCTTTCTTGGGCAACATTCACTTTTTTCTCACAATACTGAAATTAGTCCCTGTCCCTTGTCCTTGCCTAGAGCCACCAAATGGCCTGCTGACCTTTCTTCAAAGTTGAATGGGAAATATTTTTCAGAACACTGGAAGGCTTGGACTAGCGCTCTGCTATCATTTCATCATGAGCTCCTGGAGGTAGCTGGTTAAATTTAAAACTAAAGTTTAAAAATCCACTGCCTTCTGAGGATGGGTGAGAAGCAAAGAGTCAAGAGACCTGGCGTTTCATCTTATTCTTCTTTTCGATGCACTTAAAGTCCACACTCTGTCTCTTCTTCCTTGGAAAATGAACAAACTGGATCAGATGGTGACGCCAACATCCTCCCCATGATTCTAACATAAAGCATATTACAGGGTGGGAAAGTAGAATTCTCCTTACTAAGACCCATGTCACAATGTCTTTTGCATAAAAAAGGTTTGCAGAGACTTTCTTTCCAGACCATATAGTTTCTTACGGGTCCTGAGAATTTCACACTCAATTCTTTTTCCTGTGTTGACAACCGGAGGAAGCACATCTGTTTAGGGTGGGCGTGGTGCCCTGCTGTTATCTACCCCAGCTCTCTGGGGCTTTGGGAGGAGGAGGCCTTGTTTGTTTACAAAGGGGGAGCAGAGCCAGAGGAATCAGCAGCTGCAGATGTCAGAGAGGAGCTGGCCAGAAAGCTGTCATACTTGCCTCTGGATAGGGGAGCCTTCCTGACAAATGCTACAATTGCTTTGGGAAAAGAAAATGTTGACCCAGTGATTCCTTTTCCCCCTTCCTAGGTTTGAAGTTTACAAAATTAGCCATAAGGGACTGCTGATTGTCAAAAGTTGGGGAGAGAGGGGCTCCTTTGGCCTTACTCCTGCTTCGGAAATTTGCTTTCCTAGATTTGTCCCATTTGCAACTTTTTAATTGCCAGCATTTTTCTGGAAAAAGCTGGATAGGAGAATAATTTGGCCATGGAAAGAGAGTTGATTTGTAACCTTTCCTGCATAATTTAGCCTGTCTCTCTTTTGTGTTATTCTTAAAGTCTGCTCTTTGGTGTATTAAGCAGGATATTGACATGGAATTGTGTAGTCTATTGCTGAATCTATCCATTTTCCTTCACAGAACATACCTTAGTGGACAACAAAATCACCTAGTGGGTGGGAGGTGCTGGGGAGCTTGTTAAAATGCAGATTCTAAGGCCCTATCTCAGAAATTCGGATACAGTAAGGCTGAAGTGGGCCCAGCCATCTGCATTTTAAACAAAGAGGTTGTAGTCTGATTTAGTTGGACCCCAGGCCAAAGATTTAGAATTATGTTAAGAAATAGATATGCACTTTAAATAATTATAAAAATCTTAGTATAGTAACTGTTTATTGAGTAATCTTTATATACTGGATGCATGAGCTCATTTAATACCCATAAACTTTAGCATTAGTTCCCTAATGCTGCCGTAACAAAGTGCCACACACTGGATGGATTAAAGCAACAGGAATTTATGTCTCACTGTTCTGGAGGCTGCAAGTCTGAAATCAAGGGGTTAGCAGGGCCATACTCCCTCGGACAACCTGGAGGGGGAGAATCCTCCCTTGCTTCTTCTACCTTCTGCTGTTTGCTGGAGTTCTTGGCTTGCAGCTGCAGCACTTGGACCTCTGCTTCTGTCGTCACATAGCACTCTTTCCTGTGTCTGTCTGTCTCTGCATCCAAATTTTGCTCTTATAAGAATACCAGTCATATTGGATCAGGGCCCGCTCTAATGCAGCATGACCTCATCTAACTGAGTACATCTGCAATGATCCTGTTTTCAAATGGGATCATATTCATGAGACCGGGAGACAATTCAACCCGTGGCAACTTTCAAGTAGGTATTATTTGTCCCCGTTTTACCTTTGAGGATATTTAGGTTGAGAAAAGATACATAATGAAAGTCAATTTGCATTAAAATCACGAAACAGTGGAAAATGAAGGAGAAATGGAAAAATGTAAACAATATTCTTCATACCATCAAAACTTGCTTTCCCACCCCTGCTCTGGGCATCCATTGTTTCTTGCCTGCCCTGTGTCCCTTCTCTTTTCTTTTAGTAACAGCACCCCTATTTTGTTTGGAAGAACCTCTCAGCCCCCACTCCATATAGCCCTGGTGCGATGAAAAAATACGGGGCCCACAACCCACCTCAGTCAACCCATCTTTCCCAGAAATTCCTTCTTTTCTCCTCTCCCTCCCTTCCGTCTCTGTTGCATGCTACCGGAGAGCCCTGACTGTGTGGTCCACTGGGCCCATGCCTTACTGAAGTGACCCTCCATCTGCAAGATGAGGACATGGCTCCAGAATCGATCTTGGCTATTTCAGCCATTTGTTGGGGGGTAGGATATGACCTAATAAGAACATACCTAAGGGTGTTTGTCATCACAGGAGGACATCTCCACTTTGAAGAACTTCTTTCAACTTCTTCGTCTCTCCATTCTCTCTCAGCTGGACCAAGGAAAGGTGGCAATGACCTTTTTCCCAAGATAGAAACCCCGTTATGTCTCTCTTCATGCTGGATATTTAGAAGCCTTGCTTGTAAATTTGGATTGCAAAGTAGAGTGTGACTCATATGATTAAGTGTATTTTTTTCCCAATAGTTTTTGTGAGTCTAATACAAATGGCCTAATTTTGCTTTAAACAAGAGGCTTTTGTTATGCTAACCAACAATGTGTATAAACGCAAATGGAAGGTCTCTTGAGAAAAGTTGCTTAAAAAAAAAACGTAAGAACAATGAGTAATTTTACTGATGGTGGTTCTGTTTGCAGTTTTATGGTGTAGGAAAATAATTTAGAGGCTAAAGCTAATTTGTGCCTTGCCTTAGAAAATGGTTATTTATGAAACTGCTGAGTCTGGGTCCACACCTAGGACTATCCCTCAGTAGAGAGGTTGTAACAATTATACTGAACTCAGGAGAGTTTGGGTTTAAACAAGCAAATGTTTCCAGTTGACAACAGGCATGTAAACATAACTAATTAGTGAATTTGAGAATAGCTCTTTCTGTGATTTTAGCTGAGTTCAGCTACAAAGAGTAAAATTTCTTCCTTTCTCTCACCACATTACTCATCACCAACGGGAACACTTAAAGTTCACAGGCCTTTAGGAATTATCAGCTAGTTTTTAAACATGGGCTAAAATTCTGCAAACACTGTATTTAAACCCCAGAGGTTAGGATCATGCCCTCAGAAATTTAGCTTATCATCACTATCATGAGTCTCACCCCCTGAATTATCTTCTGGGGGACACATGGGAAAAATATACTTTTCAATGTAAATGTAACCTTTGGATTTCACTGAGAGGAAACAGGTCTTGGCTCCAGCTAGTCATCCTACGTTCATCACAGGGCTATTGGGAGAAAACGAGAGATAGATAGATAGATAGATAGATAGATAGATAGATAGATAGATAGATAGATAGAAAGAATAGACACAGGTCTTCATGCAAGATCATTGCCGCTACGGAAAATCAGCTTAAAGTGTGTCTCGCTGATGCTGGCTTATCTGTATAGGAGCTTAGACTTTCAGTCAGGGAGACCACAAACGTCAGCTGCTACAATCTACCTTGAAAACCCTCCTTCTGCTCTTTTCAGAAGCATCTTATTGGTGTGCTTGGGTGCCATCTAGTGCCCTGTTTAGGTACTGCAAATTACTAGCTTCCACGTTTTATTGTTTCCATCCAAACTGCACCATATTTAATTCTGTAAGCATGTATTAGTAGATCTCCATTTTTGTGTGCATCAGTCACTCTTTTATTCATTCAACAAGCATTAGTGAGGACTTACTTGTACACGAGGCACTGCAAATATATAAAAGCTGCCCAGCAAATGGCCTCTCTCCTTCAAGAAGCTGGAGATACTGAATAAAAGCAGATGATTAGAGTCAAGTGTGATTAGGGCCATGAGTGAAATGTAAACAAGGAGATAAGAGAGTAAAGAAGATAAGAGAGTATATGCAAATAGTTGCATTTGAGGGTGGGCCACTATTTTGATAGAGTGTTTACTATGTTCTCAACACTGTGCTGGCTCTGGGCGTATAAGATTCATGGCCACTTGCCTCAAGCAGCTGTAAGCTTGTTGGGCTCATTCTCCTCCCCTGCTTGCTTTCTTGCTTTACTTCCCATTGTGGCATAAACATGTTGGCAAATAATAGAAATTTAGATCAGAAAGAACTCATCTAGTCCAATTTCCTTACAGTTGAAGATATTTAGCCTCAGAGAGGCAGTATAGCACAGCATTGAAGACAATGGGCTTTGGAGATTGTGTAGGTTCAGCGCTGGGCTTTAGGTGAGTTGCCTTCATTTCTTAATGTGTAAAATGCAAATAATAGCATCGCCCTTGTAGGATTATGTTATGAAAATTAAATGTGATAACACAGGAAAGTCAGTTTTTCATTGGAAACACCAAAAATCAAACCTGGTTAACTCAAGTAGAAAAAGAGTTTCTTGGATACATATTAGATAGCTTGTAGAATTGGAGGGGAGGGCTGGGAATGTCTCTATACTCTCTCCTCTTGTAATGCTCTTATCCCTGTCCCAGTTTTGGTCTTACCTCTGTTAAAAAATATTAGACAAGATAATATTTATGGAAGTTTATTTGAACAGTTTACAGTTTATGAATCAGGCAGCATTCAAACTTCATATGGAAAGGAGTAGAAAGGGGTAGCTTATACAGGGAAAATGAAGAAGCAAATGAGGAAATGTTCTGATTGACTTAAGTGTCCGTTTTACATGAGGAGGTGCTAATAAAGTGGGGAGCTGATATACACTGATTAGTATTGGATGCTTGTTCATTCTGTATAGACCAGACCAAAACTGGTTTATCACCAGGTGTCGCTCCTCTCCAATCTCAGAGGGTGCCTTCCATTGTTCCACTTTTTCAGAAAGCCCCTGCAGGTCAATTGTTTTTTGTCTTCTTAGAACGGAGTCCCTCCCGGCAATGCCCAATTCAGGCAGGCATTTTGTTTTACTTAAGGCCTCTTTCTGCAGAAAGACTTTCTCTCCTTCCTCGTCCACCCGGAGGAAGCTATGGCTGTTTACAGCTCCTGGTTCACAGGGTGCCTGGCAGCCTCCAGGGAGACACTAAATCTCTCAGCAAATCAAATACCTGGGAAGGGATTCTGACAGCTGGCTTGGCTCAGGTGTGGTCATGGTGCACCAACACGTGACCTGGGCAGGCGCCATCCCTACAGAAAGGAATTCCATGTGCACTAGCCAGGCACCCAGTACGCGTCCACTGCCCTGCCCTTTTCAGGCTGCCTACCAAGCACCAGTCCCTGCTAGACGGGCAGCACAGAACTTCCCGAAGTGCTGAAAACGGTCCTATCGGTCGGCATCGTGACTCCACCCTCCGATGTCCCCGAGACTCCTAGGGTCCATTCTGCCTCCCAGGATGGGTCATGGCATAAGCCCTGGATCTGAGTATCCCCCAGAGCCTTCCACGTCCATCAGCGGCGGCGTCTGCCATGCCCCCCGAGGACAGGCTGCTGGGGCTCAGGGCTTCGTCCACCTGTCTTTTCCCCCAGCTCCTGGCTTTGAAGCAGCTCTGGTCCCATCTGAGAGTCCACCGTGCCTAAACCGCCGCCACCACCAATTTTCCTGTTGATAGGTGACCAGGTTAAGCAGCAGGTTTGCTATAGCCAAGCTTGCCTCAGCTGTGTCTGAATTTGGCATCTTATAAGACAGTAAGTGACTATCCCCTGGGCACACAGACAGGGAACGGCACTTTATTTCCTTCTCTTTGCCAGAGTGTGGCAGTGGTTCTTTAAAGATCAGGAACCTGCACTTTTCAGATCAGTGGCCTTTAAGCTCCTGGCAATATCTGTGGGGTAGCTATTGTGGTCTGCATTGGTGGGAAGGAGGAGGAATGTCCTTTTGAGAAACTAGCGGTGTTGGGGGTGGGGGTGGGGGCTGGACTCTCTGCTCACTTCCCCCTGCCGGGCACCTGATCTGTCAGGCTGGCTGTGCACCCCCCTCGCTCCTCTCAGTGTCAGCTCCGGGAAGAATTGGCAAGGACAAGCAGGTGTGCCTTTCTGTGTCCTCTTTCTCATCGGAGGTGCCCCTGCCCCCCTGCCCTTAATCAGATGGCCAGTGCTTTCATCCTCCCCCTGCCCCAAACTCCCAATGTTATGAAAGGGCCTGCTAAACTCACAGCCATAAGTGGGTGCCATGAGCCTTGAGGGGTGTTCCTTTTCAGGGTGTTGACATTGATTTACAGGAGAAGTCACCTTGAGCCAATAGCGATTGCCATTTATTGAGCTAGGCAAGGTGTTGGGTGATTTACAAATGACCTCTAGCTCTCCTAAGCCTTTGGTAGGTATTGTTGCCCCATTTTACAGATGTGGAAAAGAGCCCAGAGGGCTGAAGTAATTCACTTAAGACCACAGGGGAGTATGCGGGCAACTCCCTCTCCCCCACTTTCCCCCTACTGCTCTCGCTGCTGAAAGCGTCTCTGCTGGTGGGAATGCAGGCTTCACCCAACAGGCCTGTCCCCCAGTTGTAGGTGACTGCTGTGGGGTGGGGGCAGGCAGAGGGGGCTTCCAAGCCTGATGGCTTCCTTCTTTAGGAATCTGTTCCTCCACTCGAGGGACAGGAAGGCCTGGCCCGTTTCCACAGTCTCAGCCCCAGTGAGGGGGCTTCTACCTACCTCATGCAGCCATTTCTTCAACAGCGACTGACCCTGCTAGCTGCAGAGGCTGCCTCCAGGAATAAGATACAGCCCCATCCTCACTGGCTCAGGAGAGAGCCTGTCTGTGCCCTGGCACCTCAGGTTGGGTGTGGGGGGGCAGGCGGGCCCTCTTCTTGCAGGCAGTGGGAGGCCAGAGTGGACCACCAGCTTGCCAGGGTGAGTTTTCTGCCGATGAGGGACACTTTTGCCTTTTATTGCTGGAAACCGGTTCTGTTTATAGTAGAATATACACTTGTCACGAGAGAATGACTTTTGAGTAGCTTTACTGGGAAATATGACTTTGGGGGATTCGGATGCTTAGAGGGTGTCTGGGGTGGATTGGCACACACTGTGCCCCCTCTTTAAGCAGTGAGGCCCCCTGTCTGGGTCATTGTCCTCTCTCCAGGGCAGGCAGGCTGAACCGAGTTCCTTTTATGCTTAGCAAAAGTCATGCTCAACACTTCTCCCTTTTCACCTGATCCCCAGGGCGAGCAGATTGGAATGATTCAGTGGCTACCACCATTTTCCTAGATGAGGACCCACGATTTCTCCAAGAACCCAGAGGCGCTGGCTCTTGGCTGGCCATGGCCTGGCTCCTGCAGGTCCGCATTGCTGCAGTCCCCTCCTTGCAGCAGGATCACGGCCGTCTGGACCTCACCTGACCTTTGCCCCGAGGAAGGTCAGGTGCCTCCATTGGCCCTGGAGACTGGCCTTCTGGTCAGCAGGGAGATGCACCAACTCTGGGGACAGCCACAGCCAAGGCAACTGATTTTTCAACTACATTCCTCCCCTTCCCTCTCTGTGTGGCAGAGATGACCTGCTCAGCTGAATGGAAGAATTGCACTGACTGTTCCAGGTTACTACGGATGGACTTACTTTTTAGGTATTTGGGCCACTGGGCTGATTACCTGGAGGGGCCAAAGCTGGAATGGGCCTCTCTAGGGTGGGTGATTTGTGCAAGTAATTAATCAGGAGCCCTAGGTCAAGAATTCCAAACGGGGTGCCTGGAGACAGAGCCTGCCACCTGCCTCCCTTTCTGCCAGGGCTGTTTACTCAACAAGATGGCAGAAGATGCTGCGGGATCGGGGCTGAATGTGGCAGCAACTTGGCCTGCTGTTTACTTGGAATTGTTATGGTTTCAGTGTTTTGGTGGTTGGGGGGAGGGGGTGCATTTTTTGAGGGAGGGGACATTGTTTGTCTATTTATTTTTTAAATGTCAGATGACCAAGCTGAACAGCTTTCCTGCTGAGAGGTTGTGTGGATGTGGGGGGGGGGGGGGTTGGGGCTAGGGTAGTGAGGCATTGTAGGATGGGGCAAATGTTTGGAGTTTAGAGGCTGTTCCTGGTTGTCTGAATGTTGAGCATGAATTAAGTGTGTGTGAGATGCAGAGACGATGATGATGACATCAGACGCCCCCAATCCCCAGCCTTTGCAGCTGCTCATTTAGCAGGGGGATGGGGCCATGATATTCTGGTTCCCATTCTTGACCTGGGTGCCAGGCTGTATTTTTGTGACATATGATAGAGGTAGAGGTGCCCCAAGGATCTATTCTACTTCCCTGCCCCCAGTCCCACAATCATCAGGGTGGTGAGTGGTAGGAATGGTCCATCTGGGAGGGGATCAGCACCAGGGACTGAAGTCCCAGTCCCAACAGGGGTGACACTGACCACCAGTTCTGGGGCTAAGGTGGGGATGGAGGCTGGGGGCAGGGCAGAGTCCATGGAAAGGCAGCAATTACAAAAGGGATCAGGAGGTGCAGTGAGCCCCAAATATTTATTCACATCAATGAGGGGAAACCTTATTGAAGAAGACAGACTCAGTTCCTCTCATCTTGTTCACTAAAGCTGGGAAAGATTCCCAGAAGCCATGGGGCAAAGTGGGGGTTGTAAAGGGATGCATAGCTGGGCAACAAAGGTGGGTGGGAGCTAAAAAGGGCCCAGAGCTGGCCAGAAACACACAACTTAACTCCTCAGCCCTGGCCCGGGGCCATCCTTGTGGACCATGCTGGAAAGTGCCCCTGACTCATTTCATGGATGACATTTGCTATAGGCAGCTGAAGTGATAGAAAGAGCCCTGACTTACTCTTGGCTCTGTGTAACACTGTACCTCTCTCAGCCTCAGTTTTCTCATCTATAAAACGGAACTTTTTAATTTGCAGGATTGCTACGAGGCTTAGATGTGACGATGGAAGCGAAAGTACTCTGTAAGTTGGGACACGCTGTGGAAATGTAAGAGCCTGTTTGCTGATCAGCGGGTTAAACAGCAGGATTCTTATTTCTGAGAATCACAGAATCTTGGCGTTCAACGGGAACATCACCGTGATCTGGCCCAAGCCTATCATTTCAAGGATGAGAAAACCGAGGCCAGAGAGGTCTTGTCTTGCTTGGGCTACCCAGGGTCAGAGCAAGGGCTGGATCCCAGGTTTCCAAAGTGCTAAAGGCCTTCAAGAGGCCCCAGTGTCTCTTCTCCTCTTGAGGGAATGATGTGGAAGATACTGAATGACAAACCAGGCTTTCAGTGTGGGAAACTTCCTGCTACTCAGGGGCCTCTTGCTCTCAGCAAGAGAAAGTTGTGTGTCTTCAGATACTGAGCCCGAGTCCCCAAGGCCCTGTGGCCTCTGGAGCTTTTGGCTCAGACTGGAGAATAGTGCTCCCTGCTCCTGCTCTGGGACATCCTTTTGGAAACCAGAGGCTTGCCCCCTCAGACAGTAGATCCTTGGTAAAATCAGTAACATGCGCCCCAGCTTTCCCCGCTGAGACCACATTAATCTTCACATTTTTGCCACATCACTGACTCTCATGACAGCTCAAGATGTTTTTCTGCTTCAGAGTATCCCTTTTATTAAATGACTTTTGAGCCCCACAGACTTGTTAACCAGCGGTCCCTCTGCCCTCCCCAAACCCCCCGCCTTTCCATTTTCCCAGCTCAGCGTCTGCCTCTTCGCATCTCCCACAAGTCTTACCACATCATTCATTTTGACATTTAAAAGTTTCCAAGCTTGTTCTGAAATGCCACAAACACAGCCTTTGTTATTTGCCAGGCTTTGGAATGCTGAGAATCCCAAGACACAGGGTTTGGAACGGCCTGTTCAGTAAGGCAGCCCAGGGCCTCATGTCTCTGCAGGGAACGGATTCTGAGCCCTTTGAGAGAAGGTGGGTGTGGAGGTGGTAGCTACTCGCTCTCCTCTCTCGGGACGGTGCCTGGTAGCTGGGGATGCCTCCAGCTGTTTCCTGGCCTTCTTTCATCCTCACTACTCCAAACTCTAGTTTGTTCTTCCCAGAGTATCACAGAATCCCTCCAAGCACTTCATTTATTTAGGAAAATCACCTCTTTTAACCCTACTACATGATTTCTTCACCTTCTGCTTACTTCCTGCTTTTAACAGGCCTTCCAGTTTGCAGGAGAGAATGTCGGAGAAAACAAACCTGGGTCTCCAGCCACAAACGCTGTCTTCTTATAGTTCTCTTTCTTTCTTAATAAACTTTTAGGACAGTTGCAAACTTACAGGACAGTTGCAAAAACAATACAAAACCCACACAGAGAATTCCAACATACCCCCCACCCCCACCCCATGAACTTTTTTCTTATAGAAAGTTCATGGACTGGCATAAATGCCAGTGCTGTTTTCCTAAGATTTCATGTCCAGTTTGCTTTGGCCAAAGAGTGCTGTTTGGCTTTTTGCAAGCACATGTGCTCTTTCAGAAACCTGTTAGTCTCGGGATGTGCTCAATGCAGCCGAAAGCCCGTTAGGGTGATCCAGCCTGATCACGCGCAGGATCTGCTGGGATCTATGATTCTGCTGTCAAACCACAATGTTGCCTTCCTGGGTGTATTTCTGAGTTCTGTACACTGCTCCTCACAGCACAAGCAAGGTAACCAAGTTTTATTTTGTCTGGTGAAGACATTAAAACACACACACACACACGGAACTACCTCCACAATCATAATAACTATCATATTCTAAAACAAAAAGCACATTTTAATGACCCCCCCCCCCAAAAAAAAAAGGTCATAGAAAGGGAATAAAATCAGATTAAAAAGAGTCCTTCCCAAGCAAGGATAGATCTCACAGTGACGCTTTCACTGCAGACCAATGAAAACTTTGCACAGCCCAGCTGGTCTATACATGCTTAGTGGACCAGCGTTTCCAAATCACTTGTCTGTACCTTCTCCTCAAAGTTTAACTTACATGTGCACATGAATCTCCTGGGAGTGTCTTGTTAAGATGCAGACTCTTATTCGCTAGGTTGGGGGTGAGGCCAGGGGTTTTATTGTGTACACCTGGCCATCAGGGTCCACGACATCCTTGTATTAGCAACGGTTAATTGCAATAATGTGTAAAGAGCTATGCAAATGTAATACTGCTACTAATGCTGCTACTACTGCTAGCTCCTGGACAACTCCCCATCCTCCAAGCATGACCAAAATGAGGAGGGGAACCGAACCTGACCAGAGACCTGACCTCCCACCCTACTGCCCTCCAGAAAACCAAAAGCAAAATGCAAATAGATGCACGCTGGGGAAGCAAAGGTGACAGGGACCAGCCAATTACAGAGGTAGCTTGCTGAGGAAAGGAAATCAGTGATATCCTGTCTTCCCATATTCCTGCCAATATCCAGGCTGCCTGTGAAATGTGAGCGTGTGGAATGATGCCTTTGTATACATGCACCTGTGTTGGGTTTGGTTGAAGTGAAAAAAAGGGGAGAGGGTTGAATGGTTGGGCTAGAGTCTTGACCGTTTGGCATTTTGACTGAGACACACAGTGAGACATACATCTGACATTTGGACCCAGGACTCTCATGTGTTTATAGAACCAAAATCTGCTTTAATAAAACCTTCTTGCATGTGACACATGTTGATATTTTAAAATTCTAAAATGCTGGTTTTGGTCTACTAACATGATTTCAGGGCCTGCTTTTGGGTAGTGATCCAAAGTTTGAATAAATACTGGGTTGAACTATCTTAGAGGCCTTTTCTCAAACTGAGTATATGTGACTCATTGATCTGCTATGGAGTAATGCAAAGGTCTACTAAATGTAAGGAAACCTGATTTACAAAATAAACACTTAATACTTGCACACTGATGATCATAGCAGCATTATTCACTATAGCCAAAAGGTAGAAGCAGCCCAAGTGTCCATCAATGGATGAATGGTTAAACAAAATGTGGTATATCTATACATTGGTATATTATTCAGTCATAAAAAGGAATGAAGTTCTAATACATGCAACAACATGGATACATTATGCTATGTGAACTATGCCAGACATAAAAGGACAAATATCGTATGTTTCCACTTATATAAATATCTAGAAGAAGCAAATTCATAGAGACAGAAAGCAGATCAGAGGTTATCAGGAGTGGGGGGAGGGAGAAGGGGGAATTATTGCTTAATGGATATAGTTTCCTTGGGAGTGATAAAAAAGTTTTGGTAATAGACACTGCTGATGGTAATTAAATGCCACTGAATTATATACTTAAAAATGATTAAAATGTCAAATTTTATGTCATACATATGACATAAAAATATATATAACCATAATTTTTAAAATATGCACTTAAAATTGATTTCTTCAAACTTTACCCTGTAAGCTCTTCTCTTTATTTGGTAAATCTCGCAGCAAATAAGAGAACAAATGAATGGACCAATGAGTGAAGGGATATTTACAGATTTCTAAATCAGTGCATGGAAGGTTTCAGGACAAATAAATTTAAAGAAGTGTTAGGTGTTATTGAAAGATGTGGTCCAAGTAGATATGAACAATAAAATGTTTTTGAACTTTATAGTGATGGAACGTGATTTATAAACAACTTTTGAACATATCAGTAGTAGACGTGATAATGATGTCAATATTTACTGGGTCATTCTGTATCCTACTGTATCAAACATTTTAGTTAATAAGATTACATAGTCTATTTAGAAAAGACTTTATTTTCATAAACACGATGCAGCCCAGGGGAGGCGAGTTGTACTGCACTGGACTCTGCTGAGGTTACGGATTTATTATTTCTTAGAGCTGGGAAGATTTCAGATGATCTTGTCGGTGCTTTTTTTTAACAAAGACCCTTTGAAACAAGTCTAAGGAAAATGGGGGAAATTTTTAAGAGATCACGGTGTTCAAGGGCAGGGTGCCCTGGGGCCGGGAGAGGGACTCGATCCGGAAACAGGAAAGCCACTTCCGGGCGCTGGGCTCCCACAGTCACGTGATCAAAGATGGCTGCCCCCTCCGCTTCCCAACCCATGCTTCTTTCCAATGGCTGCCTCAGCCTCTGGGTCTGCGTGTTCTTCCAGTTCAGGCTCTAACAGAGACTGACGCGTTTCCTAGACCCAATTCACGTTCCTGGATGAGAGATTCCGATCGTCTCAGCTGGGGCAGTGTCCATGGCTTGTGCAAGCAGCGGTAGGCAGGGCCTGGGATCGTGAATTATAAACACGGTATTAGGGCTTCGCCTCTGCGGGCGGTGGTGGACCATGAGAGTCACGGGCAGGGCAGACACCTCCCAAATGTGGCTCCCACCCGGTGGAACTCGTCCTTCAAATGAAATCTTACCTAAGAGCCAAACATGAAAGGTGGATGAAAGCAGAGGTGTTCTGGTGAAGGGGCTGGGGGTGGGGCAGAGTCCCACGCAGTCGGCGCCCTCCTGCGAGGCTGAGGAGCGCAGTTTTGGAAACCGCGTCTCGATGCTTCCACTCCGTATTTTTACACAAGAGAAAATCGAGGCCTAGAGAGTGATGTCACCTCCGAGGTTTCAGGTGAGTTAGTGTCAGTCTTGAACCAGCACCCACGGTTCCGGATTCCTCACTCCTCCCAGCTCCACCTCCTCCTTATTCCTAGTTAACCAGCCACGCAATTGCTGAGAGAATCTTTGTTGATTTTATGTTCCTGTCTGTAGAAATGCAACTGCTTTAGTGTTTCTAAGGTGAGGTGATTTTGATTTGCAGAGTTAAAATGCATAAACAAAGAAGAAATGTAAAATGAGTGAAATGCAAGAAAAATGCTTGTGTCACTGGTCAGAAGTTTAGCTTGGAGGCGACCTGCAAGACTTCCCCCTGGTGTGCTCACAATGGCAAATCTTGCTCGGCACCCAGAACTCCTGTCCTCAGCAATCCTCTGAACACAGACATGGGGTCTATGGCACATTGACCATGTCTCAAGTTGAAAATGTGCTGTCACGTTTCTTTGGGGGGGTCTGTGGGTTTTGTCCTAACACCTCACGGCAGTGCCTCCAGGTATGGGCAGAAATGCTATAGCCAAGAACCTGGGAGGAACTTGGCTGACTTGATTGGGTGTCTTCTCTACCTCCTTGCAGACTGGTTCTGGGGAAAGGTGTTTCACCATGTGGGTGGGAGGAGGTAGAGGCTGACCACTGGCAATTAGCCGGGTGTTTGGAGCTGCTGCCCTTTTGCAAAGATGCGCTCCTCTTTTCCTCTGCGTGGGTCAGTTTGGCTGTCCCAGAGGCTGTGCCCTGCTCCTGCTCGCCGAGCCACTTGATGGCACTGTTACAACTGGAGAAAAGAGGCTGGTTCCCCTGAAGCAGGCTCCCCCACCCCACCTTCCAATCATCTCCAAACTGTCACTTCCACCCACCTCCTTCAGAACAGAATAGAACAAAATCATTTCATAGCCTGTTACTGCTGTTTTGCTTCCCCCCACTCTGTGAACCTTCCCCTGACTGGGTGGAAAGATTTAGTAACCATCTGCCCTCTTTCCCGCCCTCACGCTCCAGTCTTCCAACCTATATTTTGGATTGATGTTATTTTGTGTGATTTGGTTGAGTGGGGGGTTGGTCTCTGGGGTTCCATACAGTAGACAGGGAGGAAAAGCCATGAAAGACGTATAAGAACATGGGGATCTAAAAGAGAAAGCAGAGGTGCCTGGAATGCTTCTGGCCACATGACTGGTTTTCTAGAAGAAAGAAGAAAATAGCAGTGGGGAGAGAGAGCAGAGAGGTTGAGCTGAGGGGAATCAGTGGGGGAAGGTGAACCAAAAGAATGGAAGGAATGTGCAGAGAGTGCAGGAAGTGGGGTCTCGTGGATCGGAATCTTGGCATTGTGTTGCACAGCTTAAAAGCTTTCTGTTCTTGGCTTCCCAGCTGCCACCTTGTCAAAACCCTCCTCGACAGGGTCAAGAGTGGGTGGGGGTGTGGTCCTCCCCGACCCTTGCCTTCCATCCACTTGTTTTGGCCTCCGGTCCCCCAGTTCTTGTTGCCATTTCTTCTTCCTTGCTGAGAGGAGTGGGGGTGAGAAGACCCACACGTTAGAGAAAAAGGGAAAGCACAGCCGCCACAGACCTTGCACCCCATTCCACAGGTCCCACAGTGCTGTCTCCCGCCCCCTCGGCTTGCATCCCTGGGCTCCCTTCCTCCAGAGCAAGAAGAAAATGCCACCACTTGGGAGGAATTAGCTGGAAGAAAAAGCATTTTCTCCAAACAATTACCAGGAAATCTTGTCTTGACTGATATTCCTGATGTGTGCTGCCCTCTTGGCAGTGTTATTTGAAGACTTAACCGCCAAAGGGACACGGCTCCAGACTCAGAACGGCCCACATACCTCCATGGGCTTTTGGTTTCCTCATGAGGGACAATAGATCTGTGCTCCGCACCCCCTCCCGGTGACCCGCCCTGACCTTGAGCAGCAGACCCAGATCTCTAGCCGGCTTGCAGGGGAAGGTCATTCTCTGCTGACTCAGGCCCAGGCCCAGGCCCAGACTGGGGCAGGTGCATGCCCTCAACCCCATGAGTCAGATCAGCGTTTCATCTTCAAAGGGCCTTCCCAAGATTAACCAATTAGTCACCCCCAGGAGAGCTACAAAGGAGGAAATTATTGTTCTTCATTAAGCCCGTAGTGGGGGAGGGAGGTAAGTGGAGGCCCCACCCGAGGCCAGTGAGAAAATCAGTGGGAGAGTCTGCATCTGGGTGCAGGAGTTGACAGGAGTTTCCAGGGCGTTGGAAAGTGGGTGGTGATGATCTAAGAGCACACGAAAATGGAGGCTGGTGTTTCTCATAGGGCAGAAGTTGGGGAGAGCCTAGGGTGGTTAGGGGAAAGGATTGGGGAGTCTTAGACCAATGGAAATGATTGTCTTGCTGACCCAGAATGAGTAGATGAAAAGACAGTTTGACATAAACTTACCCATGGAGGGCTCTACCATATGTTCTAAACAATTAAAAAAACTGGTGATTATGCTCAAATCAGTCTGCCCCTCTGAAGCCATCCAGAAATTTGTGAAATGAATTTTGAAATACTTTCTTTTTTTTAATGTATGTGTGAGGATTTTGAGTGACTAAAAAGGATAATAAATATTAGTCAAGCACCTTACAAATATAAAGTGTGATATGAAAGCCTAGAAGAATAAGAGGCTAACATTTCTCCACTTTACTCTGAATTGAAGATTTGTCCTCCTTTAGGTGTCTGATGCATAAAGTTACAGTTTTAAGAGGAAAGTTCGTGTCCTGGTGACAGAGTGTGAACTGAAGCACCTTCTGGAAGGCAAACAGTAAGAGCACTCCTTTCAATCCACTCTGCCTGCAGCTGCTTTTTATAAACTTGGCATAAATATATGCTTGGGAACGCCAGGACAATGTATCTGGAAAATATTTTCTACCATTCGAAAATACATACACACGCATATACGATTGGAAAGGGGGAAAAAGAACCCCAGAAATTGTGCATAATACAGAGTGGCTTCACTTGTGTTTTTTTCCCATTACTTCCTCTGTTCATTTTTCTGTTGCCAATTTTAGAAGGCCATAAGTCACAGTGGTTGTTAAACTCTGCCAGTTAAAATGTAACTCTAAGAACAAAGTCATATGATATGTTGTAGTCAGATAGCCTTGGAGAGAAGTTGTGATGGAAGGCAAACTTGCACATGCTCTTTGCGGTCCGGTAAGTTGAGTCTCCAGATGTTGTCTGGGTATTCTCTAGTGTGTGTTACACATTGTACCCATAAGGCAGCCCGGAGTCTCTCGGGCCCTGGAATTGTCGTTTATGCTGCAGATCCAATGGGCCACCTATCACCTATCAATGAGGCAAAGAGATGTCCTAAGTTAAATTTTCAACTTTGAGTTTGTGTGGCCTAGGAACAGAATGTGGTCTCATTACAGGTGGTTTATTATGAGTGCCCCACTTTTCTTAACCCCGGAAAGAAAAAGTGGATCTACTCTCTCGTAAACCTTGACCTAGCAGAATCAGAAATTAAGAGACCAAAAGGGAGAAACTGGCTTTGCTTGGGGCTGGAACTGCCTGACATCCTCATACTGACTTGGAAGAGTTGGAAAACCCAGGAATGGTGGACATTTGTGGTTGGTGCTTGTGTGCTTTGAAGCGTTGGGTGTCTTTGCTATTGGGCTTGCCTGCTGGCATTGCCCCTAGATGATTTTTGAGGGGCAGGCCTCTTGCATTTTCTTGTGTAATCCTGGTGCTTAGGGTAGGGCCAGGGATACAATAAGCACTTAGCAAATGCTTAAAACCAGGAAAAAATAGACAAACAAAACCCCAACAAGCCTGTCTAGAGCAAAATCAGCCTTCGATTTTGCTGAAGTGGTGGGCATTCCCTTCCCTCTTTCCATTCCCCCCTTCCTGCTGTTCTGTCTGTCCTTAGCCCCACAGTTCTCTCAAGACAAACTTGGGGGGCTTTGCAGGGGACTGGGGAGGCCAAGGTGGGGAGAATGGAGGCCCCTAAGTTTTGAGGCTGAGTGTAATCTTTGTGAGGCAAAGAGTGGTCCAAAGAGTTTGGACCATTGATCTGAAAACTAGATCTATGACCTGATCCGGGGATTTATGGGCAGGACAGATCGCTCTTGTTCCAAACACTGCCCCTGACTTATCAAGCTACTTTCAGGATACAGCACTGCTCTCTCAGTTCCTGATTATCCATCTGTTAAACGAGTTCTTGTACCCCATCTGCGGAATGGGGAACACATCTCCATGTACATGGTGTACAGTATCTTGATAGGAAACGCAGAGGCCGCTTCTCTGCCCAATAGCTTGGTCCTCAGGCCACAGAGCTTCCTCAACTTTGGGGGGGGGTGGGTTTGTGCCACTGGTTTCAAAATGGAGCATGTTGCTTCTCAGCTGGCATATTTGAATTTTCCATGCTTCTCTTTTAGGTCTCCTTTCCTTCTCCAGAGCAGGAGTTTTTTTTGCTCATTCCTTCATTCAACAAAAACATATTGCAAAGCTGCTGTGCCCAAAGCACTGTGCTCAGCACTGGATATAACTATGAACGAGACAAATCCTTGTATTTGTGGACTTTTCATGCTAGTGGGGGGGGGGGTGGAGGAGACAGACATGACCAACTCATTAGACAAATAACTTTTGTTTACAATGGTGAGTATAGCAATGGAGGAGAAGTACAGATTGCTAGGAGAGCATACAGCTGGGAAACTGATTTAGTCTTTGGGAGTGGGTAGAGTGACCTTCAGTTTGCCAGTTAAACTTCTAAGAATCTTATCTGTAAAATGGGCACCCCACCATTTGCCTTGTGGGGTTGCCATGTGTCATGGGTAAAATAATATATGTAAAACACTTTGACAAGTGTTGGCTGCTATCATAGCTCTCTCCTGTGTTCCTGATTATGAGTTAATGAGATGCATTTTCTGCCTTCTCTTAAGAATAAACTTATTTAATAATTCGACCTTGCCTGGCTCACAGGGAAGCCAATGCCAAAAACGACCAGGCTTAAAAACACTTTCTTGCTGTGGGGAGGGGGCATGGGATGGGGTGAGTAGGGAAACCAGTCCTCCTCCAGGTCCTTCAACAGTGTTTCATTGCTAAGTCCAGTTTTCCTGCAGATGTCTGAAAAGGGCATATGCGGTTGACAAGTTCCCATCTCCATTCCGACTGTGTAGCGTGGCTAATACTGCCCTGCCCTGTGGCCACAGCTTCCCCAGGCTCTGTCTGAGGAGAACTAGTTAAAAGACTCAGGAAATGAACTCACATATTTTCCTCCCCTTCCTTTCCAAAACAGTGCAGCCTTCCTGGAAGAAAGTAAACAAAACAAGTGTGATTATTAAAAAAAATTTATTGGAAAACCCGTTCTGAAACACTCTTGCTTTGAATCTCTTCCCTTGGTGGATGTGTCAGCCTGAGTTGGTTCCTTCTCTTTCTTCTGGCTCCGTGCATGTGTATCCGGGGAGGTGGGTGGGATGGCCTGTGCATTCTTGCAGGAGCCCTCTGTGGTCTGAGAGGGCCTGATGAACAGGTCCCTGGAGACAAATGTAGGCAGAGCATGTGCAGACATCAAATACACTGTCAGGTGTGGATGTGAGTCCAGCTGAAATTACACAGCACAATCATCTAATCACCTCCAAAGAGTGGATGCTTCTGCTTTGCATGTGGGTGACTATTTTGGGTTTCTAGGTGTTCTTACTGGATTTTTGGCGTTCGTAGCATTGTTCACGACACTGTTGGTGATATGGAGGCTGAAGATGAAGCCTTTTCATTTCAGCCATCTTGTCCCAATGCTTTTCCTTTGATGAGGAAAAAAATCTTTGCTGTGTTTCAACTGGAACGCTGTCACCCAATTAATGTGACAGCAGATGCTGAATTGCACTGTCTTCACAGGAATAGAATGCTCAGCCGGGCTCTAAAACGCCAGCCTCGACCAAGAGGGAGAAGGCCTTTCATATCGATTGTGGTTTGGTATGCAGTTCAGGCACCAAATTGAAGGAACCCTGGGCCAGGAGAGCTATCATTAGGTAGTTACGGGGTTTGGTTGGCTGGGCCCTCAGGTTTTCCATTGTCAGGCCGCCACTGGTGTGTTACATACACCTTCAGGAGACAATTCTTCTGCTTTCATAACAATGAGGGACTTTTTTTTTCTGACTCATCTTCAGAAGATTCTCCCCTGCCTCCCGTTCGTTTTAAAATAAATATAATTAGTAACAGGCAGACATACTGTATATAGCCAGCCCTTCTCATCCGGGAGAGTTATAATTAAACATACATGCTGTCTGTTGTTCGCTGTCTGCTAAATGCCTTGCCATCCCCTTTAGGGAGCAGGGTTTATTTGGAAGCAGCCCCACTTGGGAGGGTGCTGCAGGGAGAAAGACTTGCTGGGCTCTGAGGCCAGCATCCAGTGAGAAGCTAAAACCTGAATGTTGACTTAAGAGTGGACATACCTGCTCCCTTTTGGCCTGATCGTCATGGCGCTTCTCTGTTCTCAACCTCGGGCTGTGCAAGCCAGCACTGTGATATAGGGGGTCAGTTCTGGGGCTGTCTTCTCTTCTGGACACAGTGACATTGGCCAAACATGGTTGTCATGGTGACGTGGAGGCTGCTGTCCCTGCCGCAGTCTTCACGCCCCAGGCCTGGTGAGGGGCACCTGCGTACCTGCAGGTTGGGATCTGCCCTCCCCAGGCTGGGAGCCAAGACAGCTTGCCTTTGTTCCCAGCTCTCTGCCTGTCTGGCTGGCATGGAAGCCGCAACCCCTCCCTGCCTGGCATGAGCTCGGACAGGTTATCCCCAGGTAACCCTCAGCTCTCCTTCTTGACGAAAGGGCAGGCTGAGCATTCAGTGGCTGCAGTCCAGCCCATGCGGAGCTCATATTCTGCTGAAATCAGTGGGTAAGGAGGCCTGAGGAATGCACACAAACCCCGTAGGCATATTCCGGGACCACAGCGTTGGAAGACAGGCTTGGCCACACGGGAGGGGCTGCCGAACCTCTGGGCCTCCCATCCCTCCGGCTGGTGTGGCAGCGACCCGACGACTAGTTGGCATAGCCCTCCATGGCCTGGATTAAATGCAGCAGGCGTCATCTGAGCCACAGGCACCTTTTACCTGTGTTGCTCAAAGTGTTTTCTGAGCAAACAGTCATTTCATAACACCCGTGAGAAGTAGGTGGGGTGACAAAGCATTCTTTGTCCCTGTCTTAGCGATGGGGAAATTGAAAAGCTTGCCCATCCTGGTGGTGAGGCCAGCAAAGGGAGAAGGTGCTCTCCTGCCTGGGGCTCTGTGGCACAGAGGGCTGGGATCTCCACCTGGCACTGTCATCACCTCCTGCGGGGAGCTGGGGCTGCTCCAGCAGAGAAGGAGGCCATGGGTGGAAGAGGCTCAGGGCTGCTCCTACAGTTGGGAGATAATGGTAGGAACTTGGTCATGGGCTCTGTGGTCTGAGGTGTTGAAACTGTCAGTGGACCCCAGGAAGCACTAGTGTACTCTTAATACACAAAGTTTGGTTGAATTTACTGGACTCTTGGAGATAGTCCACAAATTCTTTTTAACCACTCTGTTCTGCTCTAGAAATTGACCCATGTCCAAGGGATTCAGTGTTGAAGGGGAAATTTCATATTGCTGTTATTGGAGGAGACAGACAATAAACACTTGAAAAGAAATCATTTCAGATGATGATATGTGCCATAAGGAAAATCAAAATGCACGATGTGATTGACATAGGCTAGAGGGGACGAGCAACTTTGGATAGGGGATCACAGAAGAAGCCTATATAAGCTGAGCCCAAATGAAGAGAAGGTGCCAGACTTATAGATGAGCGTTTCAGGAAGAGGGAACAGCTGGTGCAAAAGCCCTGAGAGGAGAATGAAGGTGGCTGGCTCACAGGGCAGAAAGAAGTACTCTGCTCTTGGATGGTGGCAGGAGATGGAGTTAGAGGGGTGGGTGAGCAGGGTATGATCACGTAGGGAGGACCTTGTTGGCCATGGGGCCATGTGTGATTTGCATGAAGGGGAGGCGATATTCAGGATTTATTATGAAGGTGGCATTGACATACTTTTCTTATGGACTGGATGTGGGGCCTGAAAGAGAGAGGAACTAAGGATGACTTCAAGGTTTTTGCTGGAGCAATTGGCTGGAAGGTTGAGCTGTTGATTAAGGTGGGAAATACTGGTGAAGAGCATGTGTACAGGAGAATGAGGATAACTGTTTTGCACTTGTTGAGTTTCAGATGCCTGCTCCCCAGTGGCTGCAAGGGGTCTGGGCATCAGTATTTCTGAAACTACCCCCCTTAGATAATAGAGAGGAAGGATGAAGGGGTCCATCTTGGTTGGTTTTGAATTGACGTGAGCCTTCCAGTGCTCATATCCCGCCATTTTTCAAGGAGGATAAGACTCCTCCTCTTTGAGCTGAAGTTCTCTGTTAATGTTGGTTAACACTGTGGGAAAGGGGACCAGCCAAGATTTTGTATATGATGCAGATACAAAACCCAGCCTGCTTGTCCTTTTCTATCCAGCGCACTGCCATTCACATCCAAATCTTTGGTGACTTGTCTTTGGGCACCATAATTTAACTGATTTTCTTACCTGTGTGGGTGGGGAAGGACCCAGGTCTTGGCTCTCTTTTGGTTGGTAAAATGGAATGGTAAAAGCTTAGCAATTTCTTTTAAGAAGAGGTATTTTGAAGAGGAAGGGCCGCTGTGAGTGGCAAGAATCATTGACCAGAGAGGGGACCACTAGGCAGGAGGACGGGGATTCTTTTTGGTCACTGACTTGGCATGCAGCTTTGAAAAAACTGTTAATTTTCCCTCCTTCATATAAATTGGAAGCTACAAAATACTTGCATCAGGGAAGATGGCCTGAGCCAAAGATGGCATTGGAGAACACTGTCAGGCCCACCTACTTCATCTCATCCCTGTAAGCTCAACTTGTAGCCACACAAGTTCAAATTCTGTGTTTCCAAGAAATTGTTTTGGGGCAAAGGATGTGATATTTACATCTATGGGCATTTACTGGCGTCTTATCATAAAGCTTTACAATGTGGCCTGAATTTTACACAAGCAAGTTTACTTGCCAGTACACTAGCAACATTGTCTTACGAGGTTGTCTTTCCTTGCCCCAGAGATGGATTCAGGGCCATTGGTTCTTATGCCCCAATAATTCCTTGGGTAAAGACTCAGAAGTTCACTTTTCACCATCAATTTTTCACCCAGACTGAACCACTGTCATTGATGTGGTGCCTTATAGCTTGCAAAGTGCTTTTAGGATTGTTTTCTCGCTTGAGTCTCCCCACAACTCATATCACTATTGCCAATTTATAGATGCAGATGCAGAAGCTAAGAAAGGTTGGGCCATTTGCCCAAAGCCACATAGCAAGGGGACAGCTGGAAACGAGCCCCAGTGCTCTAGCCTCCACCCTCACCCTTTCCCAAATCCACATTGTCAGGCCTTTAGTGGCAGTGAGCCAAGGCATTTCCAGGCACCTGGGCTGGTTGTGTGACTGCGAGTTTGGGGAGCCCAGCCAGGGAGGTGCTTGAAATTCCCTGAGCTGGCTCCTGGGAACTGGTTCTGCCCTACAGAAGGCTATGTTGTAATGTGACTAATGGATGAGAAGGTTGAGACTGAAAGCCATTACTTCACCAATATGAATCAAGGTCATTCGTCACTACAGGGAGCACGCAGAGGTGCGGCCTGGCTCTTTTTCCACGTGGCAGGGAGGAGGGGAGTTTCTGGAAACTAGGATGTGTGAGGCAGCCAGGCGGGCCCAGGGGACCCTGGCTCTGCCTGCAGCAACCCCTCTTTAGGGAAAGGAACCCAAATGCTATGTGGGGGTCACACCCCCGAGCTGGGCATTGGCAGGAGGAGCCGGTCTGACCAAAGTCTCCTGAATGCTGACAGGGCTGAGTGGAGGATGTGCAGCTCTTGACCCTCTGGGGTTGCCAAAAGAAATCAAGCCAACCTTGAGCCACTGGTGTCCTCACAGGGAGGACTTGCTTCCTAAAACAGGTGGCCATGGTCTTTTCCTTTTGGTGAGGGAACGTGGATTTTCCCCTCACTTTCCCACCTAAGTGGCAATGTGTCAATGCACTCTGCCTCAGGGGAGGAACCCCTCCTGGGCCGTGGGCCAGGGCTGGGGACCGGTGTGCGCCTGGGTGGATGAGCTCAGGGAATTGACTCATCTCTCCCACTAGTAAAATGTCGTGGCTCCCTTTTGGGTACTTTTTTTCAGGAGACCAGCCCTGCAGTATCCTTGCTGTTCGTAACTCAGGCCTCAGCCCAGGTGTCGCTTCCTCAGAGACCTTCCCTGGTAGAAACCTATTCCCCCCACCCCCATCCACCAATCATGCCCAATGGCGTTATCTTGCTTGATTTTCTCCATGGCTGTTACCTCTGTCAGAAACTACCTGGCTTATGTATTTGCTTGTTTTAGTTCTGTCTCCTGTCTCCAGAACATAAGTCAGCCCCATGAGAGATGGAACCATGCTGGTTTTGTTCGCTATTTTTCCTTAACACCTGGCAAACAGCCTGGCTCTAGGGGACACCCAACATCTATCCTCTGAATGAATGGATGAATGTAGAGAAGGGGCTGACGTGGAGGTGGGGGGCAAGGAGGGACAAGTTTCATATGAGATGCCCTGCCAGGGCCCTGCCCAGGTTCCCAGGCACCTCTTCTGCCCTCCCCGCCCCTCCTGGGGCTAACAGGAGGCGTATCACAAGGGCTCAGTCTTTATCTGATGAATGAGTGGGTTGTATGGATGAGTAAACAGGGACTGACCAGGAGTCAGGCATAATCCAGGCCCCAGAAACTGCACGTGTCAATACCGAATGAGGGAGCCCAGGAATGTGTTTTTCGTTGATGTAAACTTGCTGCAATAGACCACGCCTGCCTCTCAGCCCAGGCATATGGGGAAGAGAAAGGCACAGCTTGTTTTGGTGCTGGTGGAGGGGCTGGTAAAAGTAGAAGAATGCCCTTCCTCTGATTAAGGGCAGGGAGATGTTCTGGTGCCCTGCCATTGCCCAGGGACCGTGGGGTAAGCGGCTCTGTGGCTCCTTGCCCTTCCCCATCAGACGTTCCGGCAAATGGATTGTTCCAACAAGTACATACTCTCCGGATGGAACAGCTTCTCTTTTGTCCAAAGCCTGCCTTTGAATTTAAAATGTACAAAGCATCTTATGAAGAGGGTTAAAAAAAAAAAAAGGGACCAGGAAGAGGAGACTGTCTCTCATTTGGACACTTAAGTGCTCAGCTCCTGCCCAGAGAGTTTGTGTAATCTGCTTCCTCTGTCCCAGACGACATCATGCCTTTTGGCTCCCAGCCTTGTGCAGCCGCCATAGCTTCATTTTATCAGGAAGGTCAACGTCACATTCACTTGGATCTTCCTTTTCTCTCCCACGTCCCTCCTGCTAAGAGGATGTGGCAGTTTAACAGCATGCACCTAGAGCTCAGAGTCAAACCCTACCCTGAGATTCTGACTTTATCATCAGTACTTTTCAGGTGCAATGCACAGGGCTCCAGAGAAGCGTGGCCGCCACGCCAAAAGTTTGTGTGACTCACTGAAGGGCTGGATTTGGCTTTCAGGGATGCACTTGGTGCCAGGCCCTGTGCTTTTCTCTCTCCTCCTCTCCATTCCCCTCTCTGGGGTGCTATTGGTGGGAAGGGGCTTCCCCTCCTCGTCACAAGGAGCGGGAGGGGTCTGCTTGGCTGTGCTCTGTGCAAAGCGTTGGGCTGAGTGCTTTACGTGACTGTGTCTTGTATTCTGCACAGCACCCTGGTGGATTGGGTGCTGGCATTACCATGCAATTTGTCCTGGATTGTAAGCCCTTGATAGGTTGGGTCCATGTGTGCTCTCTCTTTTTGTTACAGTGCCAGCACCCCATTATGCAGAGGTGGAAATTTAATGGATGGGGCCGACAAGGTGGACCTAATACCCATTTGCAAACCCTACACCTTCTCTAGGAATCCTGTCGTAGTAAGTCATAGGTTTTAAAGGCCCACAGGCTTGTGCGATCTGTTTTGGATTCAACCTCGATACCAAGTCTCTGCTTGGTCAAATGAGCGACTGATCTCTTGGTTCTTGAAAATACTGGATATGTTTATTTCTTCTTGTCTCTTGATCTTTCATGCTTGAAATTTCTCAGAACATCAAAGTCTTCACAATGCCTTCAAATGTCTGTCTCCAAAGGCATTTTCACTTGGCCCTGTATGGGGGGATATGCTTCTCCTTCGGGAGACTGAAATTTGAATTTCGGATCCTGAGCTTGGTGGTAATTGTAAGAACAGACACAAAGCCAGAGATTCTTTTTATCAGATAGCAGCAATTTATATTTTGTTTTCATGGATTTTAATGATTCTGCATTGGGGTAGCCAAAGTCTTTATGGTGTTTGATGTTCAGTGGTTTTATCACAGTCATTTATCATCTTGGTTTTGATGAATTTCAGTAAAAGAATTGTTGTTGCCAGATCCAAGAGGACTTTTTTCCCTGTGGCATTTGGTGTGTAATCAATGTATGTACATAACCATATGGGGAGAGATGACCAGATTACACTTAGAATTAGTTGATCTTCCTAAAGATTCACTTACCTGATCATGATGATAGCAACCTGATTACCCAGATAACATGCATTAGACCCAGTTTTCATAAGGGAGAACAAAACACACTTCCCAACTTCTTGTTCCCCCTTGTCCCAAGGTACAAAATCATATCCACCCTCACACATGATCCTCTCGTTCTCTTCAGGGACCAAGAGTGAGCTGCCCCTTCCTCCTCAAGGCCTCACCTCACTTGAGGATCACCCCACCTCTTCCTCGTGTTCTAAACGCACCCTCTGTGGCTCCCTCACATCCTAAGGGAATTGATTCTGTGACTCTGCAGGACCCTTTAGTTTGTGCTCTCTGCCCGCCTTCACAGTTAGGCGCCATTAGCATGGGGGGCGCCTACCCTCTCTGACTTCACTTCCTTATCCGGTTTCTGCCTCTGAAAATGCTCTCACTAAGGTTACTCATCTCGATCCTGATCCTCTTCTTTGCTTGTGCTACACACTTTTCCACCCCCCCCCCCCATATTTCCGGTTCCCTATTGGACACTTCCACATGAGTCCTCCAGAGAGCTCAAATTGCACATGGCTAGGAATGAACTCACCATCTTCCTTTATAAGTCTGCTTGTCTTTCTGGATTTCTCATCTCAGTCAGGAGTGCTACAATCCAGCTTGATTCCCAGACAGAAATCCTGGGAGTCATCCTTGAAGTCTCCTGACCTTCATATTCTATCACAGACTCAGAGTTTGCCGTCCGTCTCCCAAGTCAGTCCTCTGCTCTACGCCTCAGCCGCCCTGATCCAGGCCCACAGGTCTCCTGCCTGGACTATCGCATCAGCTGATCCAGTTAGTCTCCCTGCTTTGCTCTCATTGCCTTTAAAACTCTTCACACTGTGATAAGAGTGACTTGTCTAAAGTGCAAATCTGACCATGCTCTCCTCTGCTTAAATGCTTCCATGGCTCCTGATCAGTTATGGGTCACGTCTGAGCTCTTAGCTGGCATGCAAGACTGGCTTCATGACCTGATCCCCATTTGTGTCTCTCGCCTTGCTTAGGAAGGCCACTGGGTAGTCTAGCAATATTGAGCGATTTGTGTTTCTCCAACATCAGCATGCTGATTGATCATGCCTGCTGCCTTGATAGATATGGTTCTCTTTGCCAGGAATAACTTCCAATTCCTATCTGCCCAACAAACTCCTATACACCCCACAAAACCCTTCTCTGATATCACCACACCTATAAAGCTTTCCCCAACTTCTTACTTTAAGACAGAGTCACTCATACTCCTCTGAACTGTGTGTAGACTTCTTTCATTTTCCTATTATTCTATTGTCATTATTTGTTTTCCTTCTCCTCTACTGGACTATAAACATCCTGCAAGTGGGAACTATTTCTGTTTTACCCAAAACATGGTAGGAACTATTATGTGTTTAAACTACTGTTGAATTGAGTCCTCACATGTTCTAGGTAAGTACAAACAAGCAAAAGTCTTTGGGCCTGGTTCTTTAGGGCCTTTTCAGGGTCTGAATATCTTGTTGACAGCTAATGCTGGACAAAGATAAAAATCTGTGAGGGACCCAGTAGCCATAGTAGAGTTCTTCTCCCCTTTTCTAGAATAGTTGACTGTTCTCAAATTTCTTTTTTTTTTGACCGAAATACCTGAGGTTGAGGTTTGGCTCTGTCATTTACTAGCAACCCCTCTGAGCTTCAGTTTGCTAAAGGAAATGAGGATCCACTAGAATGAGTGCAGAGTTCTCTCCATGCCTGCCAGCACATGTGCTTTCTGTCAACTATGTCCACAAGGGTAACATGGCCATGTGTGTGACATGTGCCCCTGTGGCTGTGCCCACAACTGTCTATAAAGGCAAGGCATGCTGTCCAGATGCAGTTTCAGTTGGAAATGGTTAAGGGCATTTAATTGGGGCAATGGCTGAGGAAGGGAATAGCGTAGTTTCGGGGATTTCTATATTAGAATAAGTGATGGAGCCACACGTTTAGGTTGCAGAATGTTGCGTTTTGGCCCAATGCATTTGTCAACAAAAGCCACCATGCTTTGGTGGCTGTTCCGTCCTGTGGAGGCGACAGGGCTGGAGGTGGGGGTGGTGCTTTGGGTCAGGCCCATCTCCTTTCAGTGGCTCTCCAGGTGGGCATTGCCACCATCACATATCAGAAGCCCAGTCCCTCCTGTTAGCCATGGCACAAGCCAACAGATGATAACAGCACCTTGAGAGCGGGGACCAGAGCAGCACGGGAAGGAAGTGCATGTCCGTGAGGGGACTCGGCCTCCCACTGCTGTCGGCTCTGGTGCCACCTGATGGGGGGAGGGGTGGTCCTGAATGACACCTGAGAGCCCTCTACCCTGAAGCCCACTTGTGTAACTCCTGTGCTAGCTACCCCAATTAGTCATTGCTTACACCTCCTGAGTCCTCAATCTTCAGAAAGATCCCTATAAACTGGTGAGACAATATGCTATTTGTTTCCTGCCAAATTCCTCTGCAGATGCTTAACTCTATTTTGCATATTCAGGTGGCTGAGAGGTAGTAGCCACCGGCCTCTGCAGATGTCCTCACTTAGCATTGCTTTCACAGGTGGCTGTGGCCTTTTCTCCCCAGCCTGGCTTTATTTAAGAGATAGACTTTGCTCTTCTATCCATCTGTGTATACCATTACTCCCTCACTCCAAAGATAACTGAGTACTTCCTAAGCCATACATCCTGCCTACCCAGGATAGTTAAACACAACTGAGGCATTGTCCCCACCCTCCAGAGCTTGTAAGAACCACAGGGTGGTGAGCTAAATGCTCTAAAACATGTAGGAATAGAGTCCGAGGGGGCCTCAGTACCGCAGTAATAAACAGAGTTGCTCAGCCCCTTTCATTAAGAAAATGCAGGGGCATCTAGTGTGTCCTCAATAAATATGAACTACTTATAAATATCCTTAAGATTATTAGAGGGTCATCCATGACAGGTGCTACCTAGATGTGAAACTCTCAGCACTATTATTGTCATCAAAAGCACCTAATGACAATCTACACATACTAATGCAAAAATAATAAGGTTTTTTTGGTCAAAGCAGGGCTCAGTGAAAGATTTTTGTAGGTCAGCCTCCATATGCAAATGGTACTTTCTTTTTAAGCCCTCTTTGCCTCATCCAGTGAAATAGGAATCCTGGAATAAAAGTTAAGAGCAGAGTGAGAACCTATTCCAGGTGCATCTCCCACAATACAGCCACCCTGGGTAAACTCACGCTTGCATATCAATGTATGGATTACAGACTTTTCCTGTTCTCAGAACAAGGAGGTGCCCTGTTACAGGCACAGGCAGACAAGTAACCAGCCAGCTTTCAAATCCTGTGCAATATGAGAATATAGACTCAGGTCTTCAGTGCCCCAGGGGCTAGTCCTATATAGCGATTTCTATCTTCTGTCCCTTAATGCAAGTGATTCTGTTTCAATAACTCCCCCTGCACATTCAAAAATGTGTCTGGCCTCCAGTCTGAGAGGTTGTGCTGGCTTTTGCACAAGCCAGACAGATTTTGAAATTACATTTGGAGCCGGTGATTTGAAAAAGCCTGGGACTTGGAGGGGAAGAAAGATGGCTTTGATAGTTATTGATGAGCTCACCAGGTATGGATGGAGCTCTTCAAACAGGCCAAATTAAATACCGGGCCTTGAGCTGGGGACCTCACGCTGCTCCAGCGAGGAGCAGGTGGGGAGGCAGAGAGAGTATCAGATGTGCGAAGTACAGATGAACAGGTAACTGGATCGCTGCAGGTGCCCCGAGCTGGGCCAAGTCCCTGCGTGTGATTAGTGGAGGGAAGCTCAGTGTGGGTGGGGGTGGGGAGGCAGCCAGAGCCGGGTCCCTCCTGCCTGTAAGCAGCTGGAGCCGACAGGTTAACCCGGGCCTGTTCCTGCAGGACTGACATTTGCTGGTTTGAGTCGATGAAAGTTGATGCAAATCAGTGCAATTTCCTCTGCAGCAATAATTAACCTGCGGAAACCTTGCTGGAGCAGGTAGTTTCAGGAGAATGGCGCTGGAGATGGTGGAGGGAGATTAGCATTTTTCAGCTCTCGCAGTGATTTGTGCTGCGTTTCAGCGTGCGTTCAGTTCCAGCTCATTACCATAAAAAAACTTCATAAATTAAATTGCTATGCAGGGAAAATTGACTGTCTAGGTAGAGGGAATGGGATGTTAGCCTGCTTTGAGGGAGGCTGGGTGGATGGAGAATGGGGAGGCCGGGTTCCCAGTGGTGTGTTGTTTCCCGCGCTGCCAGGTGATGGGCGTGGCCTCCCAGATGGGCGTGGCCTCCCAGGTCCCTAGAGCCCGCCCAGCCTGACAGCTGCTGATTCTATTCGCGTTTCCGAGTCAGAGGCCTGCCTGGTGGGGCTGGGAAGCAGCTAGGCCATCGGCCTGAGGATCTGTCAGCTGAGACGTGATCCTCACTCCAAGTCACTGCAAGCCCGCCTCCTCTGGGCTCCTCGGCTTGCAGGCTATGTCGCCGAGATCACAGTTGCTCCGATAAGGTGGGGTTATATTTGGAAGTTGGTGTGGCCCAGCGAACGGTGTATTTACTCTCAGCGAGCAGGTCATCCTTTCTGATCATTTTGTGCCCAGCATCTAGCAGAGGAGTTGACATGTAGGTGCTCTAGACCCAAGAACCATTTGTGGAAGAGGGAGGAAAGAACAGAATGAAGTCTTCCCCCTAAATCCTCCCTATCTAAGAGGGCTATATCTAGGAACCCTACTTGCCTTCAGCTCAAGTCAGTTTTTCTGTAGCTTACTCTTACGCCATTAAGAACTTGGACATGTCTTTAATAGGTTCTCGATACTCCTAAGAATATAAATGAGAGAAATCACGCCCATTGTCCACATTTCATTGATGAGGCTACCCAGGCACAGAGCAGGGAGGGTGCATGTCCCATGGTGGGTGAGACCCAGGCTGGAGGGGCTCGGGTTATCCGCATGCTTAGGGGAGGGGGGCCCTCTTTGTACCTGCGCCCTCGCCTTCCCTGGAACGTGGGTGGGGTCACTTAGGCTGGTCCGAGGGCCCCCGCTTGGATGAGGGGTCTGGAGACCATCAGTCAGTCTCCTAGAAATCTAGACTTGACACTTATTTACAGAAGAACCAGTCTGTATTTCTTTTACCTTTCAAAGGAGACAGATCTTATTGGGGGTCATCTGGATGTGAGTATGGTGAAAATGAGTCAGGGTACCTAAAAATACAATGCTGAATATAATTATTATCTTATAGCTACCTCAAAGTTGAATTTTCACAAGAGAAGAATACTGAAGTAATTCTTTAAAAATTTGACTTCAAATGTTTTTATTTTAGGGGGATGGGATGGCTATCTTTTTTCTTTCTTTCCTTTTAATAAATCAATCTTTTTCAAATCTGAGAACACTGAAACCTCCAAGGATATGTCAGTGGCCCCTCAAGGATCTGCAGACCCATTCTGAGACACCTAGCCTTAAAAGTTAAATGCGGTATCCTCAGGAGCCCGTAGAGCTCAGTGGGGAACACACACAAAAAAATGTGGCTCCAACATCAAGGGGCAGTTTCTGGTCATGAGAGGGTCATACAGATAATCCACAATAAACTTTCATGTTCTCAGATTATTAACAAAAAGAAAGGATAAAATGAAAAAAAAATCTCATGGAGAACTTGCATATACCGGGGACCTCAGCTGGAGAAACAGCAGCTCTGGTTAAGAGCTTTGACTTTGGTGTCAGAGAAGTCAGGGTTGCATCACTGGCTCTGTCTCCTAAGCAATGTGACTTTTGACAAATTACTTGACCTTGCCAAGCTGCCCTGTGCTTACAAGTAAAATCAGGATTATAATAGCACATACCTCAAAGGTTTGTTGTGAGGACTAAATCAAAATTGTATCAAGTGCTTAATATAATGCCTAGTATCTAGGAAGCACCCTGTAGGTGTAGCTTTTTTTTTTTTTCAAACTTTTGATTGTGCAATATAGAAAACTGAATAGCACAAGAAGCAAACACAAAAGTCATCCAGAATCACAAGCAGTTTATAGGTTGACATATCCTAGGTGCTTTATGTGTATACATACAACTGAGCATACATTTTTATGTGTATCATGCTTTTTCATGAATATTTACCAATTCAGAATCCCCAGGCTATGCGTATTGGGATAACCAAGAATACATGACACCAACTCAGTCAGGGGGGCAAAATGTATTTCTGCCTTTCCTGGGGACAAAAATTTCATAAAAGACAAAAATGCAACAGGCCTCTATAGATATTGGCAGAGTTACAAATCCTTCATTCCCTTAATAGACATAAAGCAAGAATACAATAAGTATAATTCATGAAAGAGAATTCATTGTCAGATCTATATTGAAATAGCAAGGTATGTTTCCACTGAATTATTTTAGCAATGTTTTCCTGTGGCACAGCCAAGAGATGCCCAAGTACAATGGTTACATCAAAATGGAAATATGAACACAGTTGCATACATCCCTCCCCCAAGGTGTAGCTTTTTTTATTTTCTTCACAGCATCAAGAAAGGGAGATAAGGTGGGCAGCACTGAGTGATCCTAGAACCTCAAAGCTGAAGAGGACCTTAGAGGTTGTGTATAGACAGGAGTCAGGGGCTGAAAAGGCAGAGGATCTGCTTGAGGGTCCACGGTGAGCTGGTGGAGGGGCTGGGACTAAACTCCACACCTCCTGACCTTCCCCAGGAGACAAGAAGTGAACCTCATGTCTTTGCTTCAGGCTGACTCTTCGTAAGGGGAGATCAACTTGTCCGAGATTATATTTGAAATGAATCTTACTAAAGATACATAAGACCCTTAATATTCAAGATGGGTAAATATACTGATGATTTTGTGAATCCCTGAATTCAGGATTACCTCTGTAACATAGAGCCCCCTCATAATTTAGGAAAATAAAACTGGAAGATGTTAAGCCACTGGTTTGGACTTTGTGATCATATAATAAGGACTGTGATGGTGTACTTTATGAGCCAACTTGGCTAGGCTAGAGTGCCCAGTTGTTTGACCCAACGCTGGCCTAGATGTTGCTGTGATAGTATTTTGTAAATGTAACTAACATCAACAATCAGTTGACTTCAGATTAAAAAAAAAAGATTTACACTTCATAATGTGAGTGGGCTTCATTCAATCAGTCAAAGGCCTTGAGAGCAAAAACAGGTTTCTCGGAGAAGAAATGTGCCTGAAGACTGCAGTGTCAACTCCTGCTGAGTTTCTAGCCTTGCCAGAATACCCTACAGATTTTGGACTTGCCAGCCCCCACAATTGCATGAACCAATTCCTTAAAATATGTCTCCTGATATCTATGTTTATGTCTACTCTGTGTCTCTGTCTGTCTGTCTATCATCTAATTTCTCTATCCATCTATGTCCTGTTGGTTCTCTGGAGAACCCTGACTGAAATGCAGCAATAAGCAAACCCCGAATCCCAGTTGTCTGAAATAATGAAGGTTTCTCACTCAGAGCACATGTCTAGGGCAGGTCAGCAGGGGGCGCTGTTCATGGTAGGGACCTGGGTGAAGGCTCCATCTTGACAGTTTCCATGATGGCAGAAGCTGGAATGAAGGGAAGGTAATGAAATCCACAAGGCTCTTTTTTTTTTTTAATGTAATTTTATTGAGATATATTCACACACCATACAATCCATCCAAAGTATACAATCAGTGGTTCATAGTATCGTCACGTAGTTGTGTATTCATCACCGTGATCATTTTTAGAACATTTGCATTGCTCCAGAAAAAGAAATAAAAAGATGAAAGAAGACCTCAAACATCCCAAACCCCTTACCCCTCCCTCTTATTGATCACTAGTATTGCACTCTATCCAATTTTAAGACTTACAATAGAGGTAGGCTAACTAAGACAGTGTAGTATTGTCAGAGATAGATACATAGATCAGTGGAACAGAACAAAACATCCAGAAGTAGATCCATACAAACTGGCTTTTTTTTTTTCTTTTTTTTTTCTTGTTTGCTATATAGTTATGCAATCATTATCAAAGATCAGGGCTATTGGATTATAGTTCATCAACTTCAGGTATTTCCTTCTGGCTATTCTAAAAGAGTAGACACTAAAAAGAAATACCTATATAAAGAGCCAGTATTCACAGTCATTTGTTAAATTAAAATTTCTCAGTTACACCTCCTCCCTCTCATTTGATCTTTCTCTCAATCTTCAAGGATATCTGGGCAATGACCATTTTCACTTCTTGCTGGAAAGGGGTGTTGACCTTATGGGGTAGATGCATTAAATTGGTTGATGTTCTTGGAGAGATGGGTACCTCTTGGTTTCAGGGCTTATGTGACATAGGATCAATCTGGAGGCTTTAAGTTTCTGAAAAAATTAACTTACTAAGAAAAACTTTTGTAGCGAATTAGATAGAGCCCAGGCACATAGGCTCTTAATAGTTCCACCTGGAAGTAATGCCCATTGCTTCAGCTCCCATTTCATTGGCCAAAGCATCTCGTGGCCACCCCTAACTTCAAAGACGGTGGGAAGTGCAATCCTTCCTTGTGTCCAGCTGAAGAGCAGAAGAGGAGAGAAGAGGAATATTTAATTTTTAAAAACAGCTTTGTTGAGCTATAAGTGACATACAATAGAATGCACAAATTTCAAGTGTACAATCTGATGTTTGCCGTATGCACATACCTGAGAAATCATCACCACCATCAAGATAATGAACCTACCCATCCACTGCTAAGTTTCCTCATGCCCGGCTGCCATGCTCCTCCCTTCTCCTCCCCCTTCCAATCCGAGGGCAACCACTCATCTGCTTTCTGTCGCTGTATAGATTAGTTTGCATTTTCTAGAATTTTAAATAAGTGGAATCACACAGAATGTGCTCCTTTTGTCTGGCTTCTTTCACTCACATAATTATTTTGAGATTCGTTCTTGTAGAAGAGGAGTATATGTGATGAACTCTAATATCTACCACAAAAGACATTTGGATTCATAGATTTTTATTCTTTCCAACAAGATCACTCTATTATAAAGGTAGCTTTATAATATTTAAAGAAGAAATATTTATCAAGTACCTGCAATGTGCCAGAAATTTTGCTAGGGGTGGGAGATACCGGGGGAACCAGAGTGGCATTTCCTCTTTGAGTGTGGCTGAACGTCTGTGTCAACTGTCCAGTGAAGGCAAAGTTCACACCCTAGAGTAGATGTACAGTCAGGTGCAGACTTTTCCCACTGTCATTATTTCCAGGGGAAGCAGCTTTAATGTATATATGTGTAAGCGTGTGTGTAGGGGAACAGGAAGAGGGGGGCAGTTTGCCTTGTAGGAGCACGTAGCTTCTGCATCTCTGTGTAAGCACAGACATTCTTTGTCTTTCTCTAAGCAGTCTGGGGGAAGGAATTGGATAAAACGAAAAACCTCACGTCCCAGGTTCTGTTTCCTGGCTTGCAATGCTTCGAAGGCCTCCCCAGCTATTCTGGGCTGGAGCCTGACTTTCAAGAGGCCACTTGCAGAAAGGTGGAAGGGTGGCAGAAGCTGGTTTCATATGTCTCTGAGCCCCTTAAAAAAAATGCTCCAAGTGCATTGGAAACTATCTCTGTGCTACTTGTAGCAGTTGCCATGACACTGAAGAATGGTGGCAAAGCACAAATTAAGAAGGAGGATTCTGAAGACTTGGCTTAAAACCCAGAAAGAATAGAAAGCCAGGGGCCTCACGCTTCCCTCAGACTCTGGTTCAGATGTTTTGCCAGGAGCTCAGCGCCTCTGCTGCTCCCTGCTTCCCCTAAAGGCATCCCCTTCTACGGTGGGGGGTTCACAGGACCCCCCCCGCCCTAGGCTCCTGGGGACCGTCCATAGATGTTCAGTTTGGTTACAGGTGCAGCAGGAATACAAAATACAAATCATCCTTCTGAGGTCAAAGAATTTCATTTAACACATTACAAACATTCACTGCGTGTCTACCTTGTGTCAGACACTGTGGGATATGCCGTTTAATCTTCATGACAATTATGTGAGGTAAGGATTCCCATCTCCATTTTAGAGATGAAGAAACCAAGGCTGAGAGGGCTGAAAACTAGGGAGGGGCAGAGATAGATTTAGACCATCCATCCTTTGATTCCAAGTGTAGTACGTATAAATCACCTGGTGTGTTATGAAATTCAGGCAGGCATTTGAAAATGAGAACTTGCTTCTTTTTTCTTTTGAAATCTGCATTTGAACTGTGTCTCTCATGTCCTTGATGGTGGAGTGCACTTTGCTTAGAGGGGTTGGGAAAAGCTTCTCTATTTGAGCCTGGAGTAGGGTTCCAGGGAGAGCAGTCAGATTTAGCAAATAAATGTACAAGATGCCCAGTTAAATTTGAATTGAATTTTAGCTAGACAATGAATACTTTCTTTTTGGTCTAAGTATGTCCCATGCAATATTTGGTATTTGGGACATACTTATACTAAAAATTGTTTGTTGTATCTCTGAAATTCAAATTTAATGGGGCATCCTGTATTTTATCTGGTAACTAGTTAGACTAGTTGGTCTAATACTGAAGGAGGCTCTATTTGATGAGATTGGAGCTGCTTACAGCTTTGCTGATTAGCTCTGAAAGCTATCCAAAGCTCTTTCTAAAATCAGCCTCACCTGAGGGTTATATACTGAGGGTTATATACTGGCAACTTGGGCAGAATCTGACCAGCCAGGTTTTGTCTGGCTGTGTGATGTTAAAATTAAAAAAAAAAAAAAAGAAAAAAAGAAAATTAAAAAAATTTGGAGATTTTACATACAAATCTAAATTTCTGACATTCTTAAAAAAAAAATCATACCTGCCACGTTGAGCCTGTAAACCCACATGCAACAGTTACCTAGAGCTAAGTACTAGTGCTCCCTGTAGACAGGGCATGGACTTTCCAGTTTGCCCCTGTATTCTTTGCTCCCTATGGTTACATCCAGCCCACTTGCCTCACTTCTATTACCTGTCCAGCCCCTGCAGCCTTTTGAGTTTTCAACTCCTGATCTACACCATAGGCCGAAGATTCTTTTTTCTTGCAACATAGCAAAAACACCAAGAGGCTTCAATCAACCATCCCTGCCCCACCCCCTTCTGTCCATTTCACTGTGCCTCCCTCCCTGTCCCCTGCCCCAAGTCATGGCTGCAACCAGGATGGCCTTCTTGCCAGCCCATGCACCAGTTACTGGTTACCACCGTGGCTGGTGCTGCTCCTTCCTCCAAGAAATGCCAGCCTGACCCTTGAATGCCCATACATGCATGCCTTCCCTCAAGACTGTCTCCAAGAAGCCCTACCTGACCAGCTCTCTGATGCATACGCAGAATCACATTGCCATTTAGTTGAATTTCTTTATTGTGCAGATTAAGAAATGGAGACTGTGATTCTCAAGGGTTGTATACAGCTAAACCTGTGTAAAATGTGGCTAGAACCTGGGTAATAGGATTTTTCACTTAATTACGAGCTTTTCCTGAAGATTTAGCCTCACTGCTCTTCACGTTTCCAGTGCGTTGTACAGCACCACGTGCTTAATGAGTTCTCTCTGATTGATTGATTGATTACTAAAACACTCAGCTCTCCTGGCAAAGCAGTTCTCACTCTGTTTAACAAATTATCTTTATGCACTGCAGTCTCTTGAGCTTAGATTAGCGGGAGCCCATTAGAATCTTCAGATCACTTAGCAGTGCCCTATGCCCATTGGACATGAGATAGGGATCTAGGAAAAGCACCCCCTGTTGACATTTGGAAGAGAGAGGGGGGATAAAAACAAAACAGAACAAAAAAGCAGGATCCGGTGCCAGGCACTGTGCTAGGGAATTTCAGGTTCGTTTCTAATCTAAACCAGGGGTGGGCAAACAACTGCCTTCAGGATAAACCTGTCCAGCTGCCCGTTTTGGCCAATAAAGTTTTATTGGAACAAAACTGCACATATTGTCAATGGCTGCTTTCATGCTATGACAGCATAGTTGAGTAGTTGCAACAGAATTGTGTGGCTTACTAAACCCACAGTATTTATTATCTGACCCTTTACAGAAAAAGTTTTCTGACCACTGATCTAAACCATTCAACAGCCCTTAAGGGTGGATATTATCCCCGTTTAACAGAGGGGGAGCTGATGCTCAGAGAGGTTGTGTTATTTGCCCAACTCATTCACTCAAGTGTGGTAAGAGTAGAAGTCAGCTATTGGACTCCAAAACTCATTGCCACTTGACCAATGCCTACAGGATAAAGTCTGAACTCCTTGACTAGCATGGATCAAACCCCATTTTCAAGCTTCCTTTCCCCCATGTGTCCCACAAGCCAGCAACTTTGACCTCCTTGTTGTTTTCCTTACCTTTGTAAATGAAGTCCTTCAAGAATCAGTTGAAATATTACTCTTTTGTGGAGCTTTCTCTGACTTTGTCAAATATAGTTAATAATAATTGCCAACTTTTATTATTTTCTTTGAGTCACAGATTAGGCTAACCTTGCTGTACGTTATATTTAATCTTTATGACAACCCTTTGAGGTAGCTACTAATACGGACATTCCCATTTTCCTGCACTTCACTTTATTGTGTTAGGTAGATATTGCATGTTTTACAAATTGAAGGTTTGTGGCAATCCTGCATCGACCAAGTCTACTGGTGCTGTTTTCCCAACAGTATGTGCTCACTGCGTGTCCTTGTATCACATTTTGGTAGTTCTCGCAATATTTCAAACTTTTTCATCATTATTATATCTGATATGGTGATCTGTAATCTTTGATGTTGTTATTGTAATTATTTTGGGGTGCCAAAAACCACGCCCGTATGATGGCAAACTTTATCGATAAAGGTTGTGTGTTCTGACCGCTCCACCAATCGGCCCTTCCCCGTCTCTTTCCCTCTCCTCAGGCCTCTCTATCCCCTGGTTACTTGAGATGGAATCTACTCCTGGTGAAGGGGCAGTGAACATTGTTGAAATGACAACAAAGGATTTAGAATCCAATTTTGAAAGAAGTTCCACTGTGGGTAAAATGCTATCAAACAGCATTGCATGCTACAGAGAAATCTTTTGTGAAAGGAAGAGTCATTTGGTGCAGCAAACTTTACTGTTGTCCTATTTAAAGAAATTGCCACAGCCACCCCCAGCTTCAGCAACCGTCAGTCAGCAGTCATCAACGTGGAGGCAAGGCCTTCCACCAGCAAAGAGATTACAACTTGCTGAAGGCTCAGATGATGGTTAACATTTTTTATCACTAAAGTATTTTTATTTTGTTTTTTTTTTTAATCTTCATTTTATTGAGATATATTCACATACCACGCAGTCATACAAAACAAATCGTACATTTGATTGTTCACAGTACCATTACATAGTTGTACATTCATCACCTAAATCAATCCCTGACACCTTCATTAGCACACACACAAAAATAACAAGAATAATAATTAGAGTGAAAAAGAGCAATTGAAGTAAAAAAGAACACTGGGTACCTTTGTCTGTTTGTTTCCTTCCCCTATTTTTCTACTCATCCATCCATAAACTAGACAAAGTGGAGTGTGGTCCTTATGGCTTTCCCAATCCCATTGTCACCCCTCATAAGCTACATTTTTATACAACTGTCTTCGAGATTCATGGGTTCTGGGTTGTAGTTTGATAGTTTCAGGTATCCACCACCAGCTACCCCAATTCTTTAGAACCTAAAAAGGGTTGTCTAAAGTGTGCGTAAGAGTGCCCACCAGAGTGACCTCTCGGCTCCTTTTGGAATCTCTCTGCCACTGAAGCTTATTTCATTTCCTTTCACATCCCCCTTTTGGTCAAGAAGATGTTCTCCGTCCCACGATGCCAGGTCTACCTTCCTCCCCGGGAGTCATATTCCACGTTGCCAGGGAGATTCACTCCCCTGGGTGTCTGATCCCACGTAGAGGGGAGGGCAGTGATTTCACCTTTCAAGTTGGCTTAGCCAGAGAGAGAGGGCCACATCTGAGCAACAAAGAGGCATTCGGGAGGAGGCTCTTAGGCACAATTATAGGGAGGCCTAGCCTCTCCTTTGCAGCAACAGTCTTCTCAAGGGCAAATCCTGTGGTAGAGGGCTCAACCCATCAAACCACCAGTCCCCTATGTCTGTGGGCATGTTAGCCACCATCGTGGTGGGGCAGGCCAATACCCCTGCATTCTCCACCAGCTCCTCAAGGGGGCTCTGCATATTTTTTTCCTTGTTTTTTTTTTTTTTTTAACTTTTTTTTTTTATATCAACTGTAGGAAAAATTAAAAAAATTAAAAAAACATAAAATAAAAGAACATTTCAAAGAGACCATAACAAGGGAGTAAGAAAAAGACAACTAACCTAAGCTAACTTTTTACTTACAACATGTTCCTACTCTACTCCAAGAAAGTAACCTAATACAGCAACATTTCTGTGAACTTGTTCCTACTATACCCATCAGAAATTAACAGACCATAGTCATTCGTGGGCATTTCCAGAACTTTAAATTTACCCACGATAGCTTATCTGTTCTTATTGGATTATTGTTCCCCCTTCCTTAATTACTTCCTTTTTAATATATGCGTTTAGTGCTATAAATTTCCCCCTTAGCACTGCTTTTGCTGCATCCCATAGGTTTTGGTATGTTGTGTTCTCATTTTCATTCGTCTCTATATATTTAGCAATTTCTCTTGCTATTTCTTCGTTAACCCACTGATTGTTTAGGAGTGTGTTGTTTAACCTCCAGGTATTTGTGAATTTTCTAAGTCTCTGATGGTTATTGACTTCTAATTGTATTCCATTGTGGTCAGAGAATGTGCTTTGAATAATTTCAATCTTTTTAAATTTATTGAGGCTTGTTTTATGTCCCAGCATATGATCTATTCTGGAGAAAGTTCCATGAGCACTAGAAAAGTATGTGTATCCTGGTGATTTGGGATGTAATGTCCTGTAGATGTCTGTTAAATCTAATTCATTTATCAGATTGTTTAGGTTTTCAGTTTCCTTATTGGTCTTCTGTCTGGTTGATCTATCTATAGGAGAGAGTGATGTGTTGAAGTCTCCCACAATTATTGTGGAAACATCAATTGCTTCCTTTAGTTTTGCCAGTGTTTCTCTCATGTATTTTGTGGCACCTTGATTGGGTGCATAGACATTTACGATTGTTATTTCTTCTTGCTGAATTGCCCCTTTTATTAGTATGTAGTGGCCTTCTTTGTCTCTCAAAACATCCCTGCATTTGAAGTCTATTTTATCTGAGATTAATATTGCTACACCTGCTTTCTTTTGGCTGTAGCTTGCATGAAATATTTTTTCCATCCTTTCACTTTCAGTTTCTTTGTGTCCCTGTGTCTAAGATGAGTCTCTTGTATGCAACATATTGATGGTTCATTTTTTTGGATCCATTCTGCGAATCTATATCTTTTAATTGGGGAGTTTAATCCATTTACATTGAACGTTATAACCGTGAAGGCATTTCTTGAATCAACCATCTTATCCTTTGGTTTATGTTTGTCATATTTTTCCCCTCTGTCTATTAATATCCTTTATTGTACCCATACCGAATCTCTTTAGTACTGAACCTTTCTCCAAGTCTCTCTGTCCTTTCTTTGTTTCTCTGTCTGTAGGGCTCCCTTTAGTATCTCCAGTAGGGCAGGTCTCTTGTTAGCAAATTCTCTCAGCATTTGTTTGTCTGTGAAAAATTTAAGCTCTCCCTCAAATTTGAAGGAGAGCTTTGCTGGATAAAGTATTCTTGGCTGGAAATTTTTCTCACTCAGAATTTTAAATATATCGTGCCACTGCCTTCTCGCCTCCATGGTGGCTGCCGAGTAGTCACTACTTAGTCTTATGCTGTTTCCTTTGTATGTGGTGAATTGCTTTTCTCTTGCTGCTTTCAGAACTTGCTCCTTCTCTTCTGTGTTTGACAGTGTGATCAGTATATGTCTCGGAGTGGGTTTATTTGGATTTATTCTATTTGGAGTTCGCTGAGCATTTATGATTTGTGTATTTATGTTGTTTAGAAGATTTGGGAAGTTTTCCCCAACAATTTCTTTGAATACTGTTCCTAGACCTTTACCCTTTTCTTCCCCTTCTGGGACACCAATGAGTCTTATATTTGGACGTTTCATATTATCTATCATATCCGTGAGGTCCATTTCGATTTTTTCAATTTTTTCCCCATTCTTTCTTTTATGCTTTCATTTTCCATTCTGTCATCTTCCAGGTCACTGATTCGTTGTTCAACTTCCTCTAGTCTTGTACTATGAGTGTCCAGAATCTTTTTAATTTGGTCAACAGTTTCTTTAATTTCCATAAGATCATCCATTTTTTTATTTAGTCTTGCAATGTCTTCTTTATGCTCTTCTAGGGTCTTCTTGATATCCTTTGTATCCCGTACTATGGTCTCATTGTTCATCTTTAGTTCTTTGAGTAGCTGCTCTAGGTGCTGTGTCTCTTCTGGTCTTTTGATTTGGGTGCTTGGGCTTGGGTTATCCATATCGTCTGGTTTTTTCATATGCTTTATAATTTTCTGTTGTTTTTGGCCTCGTGGCATTTGCTGAACTTGATAGGGTTCTTTTAGGATTTGTAGACCAATTGAAGTCCTTATCTCTTATTTATCAGATCTACAGCTTCGTGGAGTACACTTTCTCTAACTAACCAGCAGGTGGCGTCCACGAGCCACCTGTTCTCCACAAGCCAGTTCTCCCCTGCTTAGCCTTTTTGGTGAGTGGGGGAGTGAGTCTTGTGGGGTCCAATTGGTGTACCAAGCTTGCGTGTGTAGTTGGTGTTGCCTGCCCTGTATATGGGGTGTGTTTCTGGGCAGTCAGGGAGTGGGGGGTGGCCCTAACAATCAAATCTCCCTGGTGATCCTAGAGTTTTAAAGCTGCTGCAATAATCTAATCCTTCAGTTCAGTCCTGCCACAGTTTGTCTCTGCCACTGACCCACAAGTCCTTGGTATTGGCGTATGGCTCCTGAGACTTGCAAGTGGGCCCCTCTTCCAGGCCGTGCACCCCGGGTCCTCTGTTGAGGGATGACTGTGCTATGTCACAGGTGAGTGCCGTCCCCCCAGGGCAGTTCTGGGCTGCAGGGCTGTGTAGGGAGGCTCCCAGTCTGCTGAAATGATGGCTGAATGGGGCTTTGTTAATTCACACTGCTCCACCTTCCCAACTCTGGGACAATCAGCTGAGGTTGCAGGGAAGGCTAATGTCCACGCCCAGTTTTGTGGTGTGTGCCTGTTATTTGAAGCACTTCCGTCACACTGGGTTGTCTGGGGCAGCTCTGGGCTATGGGGCTGGGGACGGGCAGGAGTGTTTCCTGTCCACCAGGATGATGGCTGTGAGCGGACACCCCCCTTTTCTTGGGAAGTTGTGGTGTTTAGTGAATTTTCTCAGCCACTGGATTATTGCCTTTTGTCTCAGAGCTCTCTTAGTTCTGCTCTTGACTTGACCTGCCCAAATTGGAAGTCTTTGAAGCTTTTGTATTGGGCTTCTTAGAGTAATTGTTTTAGAAAAAGAAAAAAGGATTAAAAAAAAAAAGGGCCCTCCTCAGAGGTCTAATGGGTTATTGAAATGCTAAGAGACAAAGCAGCAGGGCCATTAAGGAAAGGTCCACAGGGCAGAGAGATCAGCTTTTCTTCGGGATTTGCATATGCGCCTCAGGGCCTGATCTCTGCCTTTCCCCTTTCTATGTTCACCAGAACTCCAAAAATGCTCCGCTTTTATTTTGGAGTTTTTCGTGTTGTTTTTTTTCTATGCCTGTCTCCTCTCTGCTGGGCTGGCTGCTCTCAGATTCTCTGGTGTCTTGTCTCAGTCTATCTGTGGTTGGAGTTTGGATCAGTAGAATGAGTTTCCGATAAGGGCTGCCACTGCAGTTCTCCCATCTCCTTCCCGGAGCTGACAGCCCCTCCTCCCATGGGACTGAGCCTGGCAGGGAGGGGCGTGGGTCCCCTGGCCGCAAAAACTTACAGATTTCGCTGATCTCAGCAGTTCCATGTTTTCATGAGTGTTGTATGAAGTATGCCCAAAGTCAGATTGCTCTGTGGTGTCCAGTCCACACAGTTCCTGGCTTTCTACCTACTTTCCTGGAGGAGTAACTAAAACATACAGCTCACCAGTCTGCCATCTTGCCCCGCCTCCCTTAATTACTCTCTATCGCTAGTTCCCCTACATTCTACATTATAAACCACTTGTTTTACATTTTTCAAAATTCACATTAGTGGTAGCATATAATATTTGTCTTTTTGTGCCTGGCTTATTTCGCTCAGCATTATGTCTTCAAGGTTCATCCATGTTATCATATGTTTCACGACATCGTTCCTTCTTACTGCCGTGTAATATTCCATCGTGTGTATATACTACATTTTATTTATCCACTCATCTGTTGAAGGACATTTGGGTTGTTTCCATCTCTTGGCAATTGTGAATAGTGCTGCTATGAACATTGGCATGCAGATATCTGTTCGTGTCACTGCTTTCCGATCTTCCAGGTATATTCCGAGAAGCGGAATCGCTGGATCGAACAGTAACTCTATATCTAGTTTTCTAAGGAACTGCCAGACTGACTTCCAGAGTGGCTGAACCATTATACAGTCCCACCAACAATGAATAAGAGTTCCAATTTCTCCACATCCCCTCCAGCATTTGTAGTTTCCTGTTTGTTTAATGGCAGCCATTCTAGTTGGTGTGAGATGGTATCTTATTGTGGTCTTAATTTGCATCTCTCTAGTGAAGCTGAACATTTTTTCATGTGTTTCTTAGCCATTTGTATTTCCTCTTTAGAGAAGTGTCTTTTCATATCTTTTGCCCATTTCATGATTGGGCTGTCTGAACTATTGTCATTGAGTTGTAGAATTTCTTTATATATGCAAGATATCAGTCTTTTGTCAGATACATGGTTTCAAAAATTTTTTTCCCATTGAGTTGGCTGCCTCTTTACCTTTTTGACAAATTCCTTTGAGGTACAGAAACTTTTAAGTTTGAGGAGTTCCCATTTATCTATTTTTTCTTTTGTTGCTTGTGCTTTGTGTGTAAAGTCTACGAAGTGGCCACCTAATACAAGGTCTTGAAGATGTTTTCCTACATTATCTTCTAGTCGTTTTATGGTACTTTCTTTTATGTTGAGATCTTTGGTCCATTTTGAGTTAATTTTTGTGTAGGAAGTGAGGTAGGGGTCCTCTTTCATTCTTTTGGATATGGATATCCAACTCTCCCAGCCCCATTTGTTGAAAAGACCATTATGATCCAGTTCAGTGACTTTGGGGGCCTTATCAAAGATCAGTCGGCCATAGATCTGGGGGTCTATCTCTGAATTCTCAATTTGATTCCATTGATCTATATGTCTATCTTTGTGCCAGTACCATGCTGTTTTGACAACTGTGGCTTTATAATAAGCTTCAAAGTCAGCGAGTGTAACTCCTCCCACTTCATTTTTGTTTTTTAGAGTGTCTTTAAACATAACTTTTATATGCACTAGGAAATCAGCTTCATTTCTGTATTTGCTTTAATGTGGTGGTCTGGAACTGAACCTGTGGTATTTCCAAGGTATGCCTGTATTCTCATTTTCAAGGGGCATAACCAGGTTTAGAGAGGTTAAATAAGTTGGTCCAGGTCCCAGAACTAGTAGTGTTTGGACCATAGTTGGCCCAGGTCTGTCTGATGCCAGTGTCTAAAGTGATACCACTAAGCTTTAGTGTAGTTTCCCTTTTCTTCTCTCACTGCTCCCCTCCACCTCTGGCTGTATACCATTTGCTCAGCCTGGTGTGACTGTGTATGTCTCTGGGACTGGTTGCTCCTGGGGGCAGGGAGCACATCCCATCCTAATTGTAGCTTCATGTGGAGTTCAGAGCCTGGCAGGTGGAAATAACTCAACAAATGTTTGCTTAGAGAAAGATGGCACTTATGACTTCACCATAAGAACTCTAAAACCTCATTTTGTTGTCTTAACCGTATTAATTCAATAGCTTCTAGCATTTTTTGGGGGTGTAAAGTCTCCCCAAATTCCTTTCTGTGGGTGCCACCATTCCTCTGAATCCATGTTAGTTATGTGCGTTTGAAACTGAGCCCATTTCCAACTCAGCACTTAGATTTTACTTTGGTTGTTTGGTATGGGCTCCTTTATTAGCATTTCAACAAGGTACTTATGTTTCATCCATAATTGAGTAAAGGTTTGTGGCTGTGAATAAAAGATTGATTAAAAGTAACAAGAGCAAAACAACTCTCTCCCTCCCTCCCTCCCTCTCTCTCTCTCTCTCTCTCTCTCTCTCATAGTCGGCCTTCCCCCAGAAAAGTCCCCCAACTCAGAGCAGACAGTCTGAGATGTGAACCCACATAACCTTATGGGTTTATTCAGATCCCAGAGAGGGAAACATGTTTAACTCTCATTACTCATTGATTAATGATAATAAGAATCTCGACTCTTTTATCTGTGGTTGGCACGATCCATTTTGCATTTTCCTTGGCTCCAAGTAAGGCCCTGGGCTTGGGACCCTCTGTGGGTATTACCTTGAATTTAGCCTGTTTCAGAGCTTGTGGTTGGTTTGGTAAATGAGGAGGGTTCAATTTCCTTTAATGCTATCTCTATATGACAGCTCTCACCTCCCGGTCCAGAAGTGCTGGGTAATCCTGGTGAGAATAGATGCGTCAATGAAAATCCATCAACCTCATTATAAAGCAACCTTAGCTAAGCATGATCATCTTTATACACAAAAGCTAGTATGAGTGTCAGGATGCTTGGTTACAAAAGACAGAACCCTAACCAAAACTGGCTTTTAATGAAAGGGGAATTTATTGTCTCATCTAATGGAAAAGACAAGGGGATTTTGGACAAGGCTGGGTCCATGGGCTCAAATGACATACATCATAGGGCTCCTCTCTCAACCTCTTTTGTCTCTGCTTTCCTCTGTGCCTGCTTTACTTTCTGGTAGACTTTTTTCCATGTGGCAGAAGATATGGCCACCATCAGTTCTGGACCTACACCATTCATCCGGTTAATTATTCAAAAGAAAAGTTGTTGCCAGCAGAAGTCCCATGCAACACCGCTCATCCCTAAATCACTGATTGTGGCCAGGGGCGAGGACACTGATTGGCTAGACTGTGTCATATGCTCTCCCCATGGTGGAGGGTGGGCCAGGTGCTTTACAGCCCCAGCAGTTGCAAGAGAGGCACTTCCTGAGAGGAAAAGATTTTGGACTGTTAGAAAGTAACAACTGCTAGCCCCTTCTGGCTTCCAAATCTCCGTACGTTCCTGCTTCCAGAAAGGGCTGCTACCCTGGGCCTCAGCAACTTTAATTCTTTCAGCTCCACTTTTTCTTTCCCATTTCCATCTTCTTTAGGAGGTTCCTGGGAGGATAAACTATAGAGTATCTGGAAAATGCTTTGGGACACCCAAGATCAAAACCACAATAAAAAGTCAGAGTCATTTTTTATCCAAGGAGAGAATATCTCTGCTGGTGGCGGGGAGGAGAGAGGGCAGCAGTAGTTCAGCTCAGCTTTTCTGCAGGAATCATTTTATAAATTAGTTTCTGAGGTTTGTGATCAGGTGCCAAAGAAAATATTTACTGCTATAAATATTAATATAAAAACAGTGCACTCACACATAAACTACACAGAGCTTATTCTTATTGTAAAGGACTCAGTTTAGGTTCATGCATGGTAGATCCAAAAGTATTTTCCCCATTCTTTCAACTAATGAGAGTGTCTTTCCTCTGCTATCTTCATTTGACCCAAGGTGGGAGCAAAGAGGGCTGACTTCCCTTCCTCAGCAGAGTCCTCCCTGGGAGGATCACCCTGCTGGTTAAATGAGGTGTTACCTATAAAGCAACATGCCAAGACCTCTGTTCATATTTAGTACCCCAGTAATGCTTATCGCCTTCCTTCCTCCAAAGGGCCTGCATTTTCTACTATCTTGAGATAAGTCTGATCTCATTCCAGGAATCAGATATTCCTCTTCCAGGCTATGGCACTATTATTGTTGATTGACAGATTGTTACAGGGTCATTATCTGGTTTTCAAGGAGTTGTTACTTCAGAACATGGCTGTTGACAGTGGCACATCTATAGATGAATAGACCATCCATCCATCCATTTATCCCTTCTTCCTTCCATCCATCCATCCATCCATGCATTTATCCATCCATTCATCTGTTCATCCATCCATCTGACCATTCAACCACCTATCCACCTATCCATCCATTTATCCATCCTTCCACTTATCCATCCATCCATTTGTCCATTCACCTGTCCACCCATCCGTCTGTCTAATCTCTATCCCACCCTTCTCTGTATTAAGTACTCGCTGCCCTGACACTCACTCCTGCTGTGTCCTGAAGAGGCTGGATTTTTCTCTTTTGGCAGGGCCTCACCCATCAACTTCTGCAGGGAAGATCCACTCTGTCCACTCTGCCATGAGAAATACCTTTTGCTTTCTGATGATCATGGTGGAAGCATTAGAAGACCCTCTAGTTCAACTGGTAAATCTTTATTGGCCCCTTTTTTATGGATGGATGCTGTTTTCGGTGCTAGGATTTAGATAGGGCACAGGCGCCACCTTTGAGTTGCTCAGCAGTTTAGAGGGACATGGCATATAACCCACCACAGCTGAGCATGATTAGGGAGGGGATAAGAGCAGGATAAATCTTGGGAAAGGGGCACCACCTGCCTTGGGGGTGGAGAGGGGCAGGGAAGACACCCAGGACACGGTGAGCCTGGGGAGAGGGGTTAGGGGTAGGTGTGGGCCAGTAACAACTTAACCTCAGGTGTTATCCCAGGGCTTGGTACAGCTCTCAGACTACTGTTTCTGTCCAGAGCAGTCCAGAACAAGCGATGGGGTGAGGAGGATTCAGACATTTCCCCCGATGCCAAGGCCTGCTGTCTGCCTGCTGTGCTGCTCTGTGCGCGCTCAGAATTCAGAGGAATGAATTACCTTTGCAGCACTACATGGCATGTTCACATGTCTTGTTTGGAGTATTTTATAAAGTACATAGAGAGACATTGATGCACTCCAGCTGTCTCCCCAACCCTATATCCCCCTATCTCACATTCCTTCTCATTCCGCAAATCAGTGGCTTAGTCAGGGAAGAGTATTATATGCTAGGACTAAACAAAAGAAAGGGATAAGATATCCATTCTCTTCTGTCACCTCCCATTTTAATGGAGGTTGAAAACAATAATTATCTAAGGGACAAGTCTGAGCAGCACTTTGGAACGGTGCAAATTTATCTACCAGCTTGCCAGGGGCTGAGGGGTCCAGCAAGCACATGTCAAATCCCACCAGGATTTCTGGAAAAGAACTGGCTCTGCCACAGGACCACCTTACCTGAACTTTCCTTACCAGGGCCTCATCCTGGACTCTGCAAGGAACCAGAAGATCTAAGGTAAAGTTGGGGTCTGGGGCCACCAGTCTGGGACAGGCCACCTGACCGTCAGCACCCAGCCCTGGAAAACCCCCCAAGATGAGGCAGGAAGCCTGTGTTCTCATCCTGGTTTGCTCCTGCTCTGCGGTGAGACCAGAGGCCAGACAAGTCCATCCTGGGCTGTAGAATACCTGCTCTATGAGCCTTACAGGGTGCTGTGAGGATGAAATAGCATAATGCACACAAATGTGTTTTGAGTTGTGTGCAAGAGCTCCCAACACGCAGCAGGCATCCCGCCTTGGCACGCCGCTGTAGAAAGGGAAAAGAGGTCAATGACCCAGATCTGAGTCAGTTCCCAGTTGTTGCTCCAGCCTGATCCCTAGCATTGCTCTGGAGGGTTCTCCTATGTTTTGAGGTGGGGTGTAAGTAAGTAGTTCTTGTTCAGTATTCCTGGTGATAACAGGGGTTGTGAATTATAGATGTGGCGAGTGTTTTTAATCTTCATGAAACTAAGCCAGTGTGTTTTCTGTACCAGGGTGTGGGTGGGTGGGTGAGGTGCAAGCAGCTGCTCTGAGATGGCTAATGTGGGCTGACGTCAGTGCCAGTCATTCCAGGCCAAGGGCTCCACTCAGGAAGCCTAAAAGTGATATCGAAAACAAATTTGCATATTTTCCTTTCATGGGAAGTCAGCTACTCTCAGTTCTACTGAGATGTTTTCACTAGCATTTGTGCAACTAGTCTGTTGGATAGGCCTGACTTGCAAGGTTATCAAAATGCAACTGTGAACTTTGTCTCATACTGCCCATTTAAAATTTATTCATAAGATTAATGTTTCTCTGGCCATGGATGAAAATCTTGACAGGCCCTGACTTTTCTGTTCCTCTTAGGAAATAGGTAGTCCAGTGGTCACTTTAAATGGAAAACACTGTCCCAATTTGGAATTTGAATGTTTGGGCCAAGATAATAATCAAAATCCCAAACTTTAACATCCCTCTCTTCTCCTTTCCTCTAGCTTAGGCCTCTTTAGGGCTGGAAATCTGCACAAAAAAGGAGGCTGAAGTTGGCTTCTCCGTTTTTCTGCTGCAGACTCCTCCTCTCCACTCCCGCTCCTCCACAAGGCCGGGGGAAGATTGTGTTCTGGAGGCTGCCAGCATTCCTGGGCTTGTGGTGGCCTCACCCCAGTCTCTGACCCCGTGGTCACTTTGCTGTCTCTTCTGCCTGTGTCACATCTCCCTCTTATAAGGTTACATATGATGGTGTTTAGGCCCCACCCAGATAATCCCAGATTATCTCACCATTTCAGGATCCTTAATTTAATCCCATTAAGGTTCAGCAAAGATCCTTTTCCCAAACAAGATGACATTTACAGTTTCCAGGGATTGGGACCTGCTATCTTTGGGGGCCATTATTCAGCCTGCTCCAGCCTGACTTTCAATCTCTGGATCTCCTGGCTGGTGAAGAAGCCCTGGTCTTTTATGTCCTCAGCTAGAGGGAGTCACAGTCTAAGTTCTCTGAGGAGATTCATGGAAACCCCCTAATATGTTTGAGGTGACGGGGAGGCCCCCACCTTCCCTTTGAAAAGCATAGCCTTCTCCAAAAGACACACACAGACAAAAAACCTCCCTTCAGATCCTGTCTCTCAACAAGTTGACTCTTGATATTCTCTGAGGGTGTGAGGAAGTTCTCGTGGTGTAGATCAGATTCTTCACTGTTTCCTGTGAAAACCCCTGCTTGCTTTGGAATCATACATTATATGTGTCTTAGTGCCCAAGTGTCACTTTAAAATCCTGCCACCCTTTGCCATGGGATTATTTGTGGTTGATGCTGCCCTGGGTTGTGTGAACTGAGGCCTGAATAAGTAGTCCATCACGAGGACCACTAAGGCTGAAATCTAACCCATTCTCTGCTTGACAAGGCATGTACCCTAGCCTCAGGATGTCTCCATTTGGGGAGCATAGAGCTCCTTTTTCAAATTCATACCTTAGTATGGAGGTGCTGATTGCGGTTCTCTCTGGGTCCTCACTGATGGTTATCTGGCCCTTCCCTGAGATAAGCCTTCTCCTGTTCCCCCATAGTCAGGGTGCACGGTAGTGGGGGACACAGTGATGCAGACGCTGCAATGTGGCCCTGCAATTCTGGTGACAAATGATGCAGACTCACAACAATCTTTGAATTTCCAACTTTGCAATTAGGGTGCTTATCTATAAATTTTCTATTCTGTGGGTTACCAGATTGCCATGTGATAAGACTTCAATGTTTGTGTGAAGTCAGCAGAGATGGACAAGCTGGTTTGCAAAGAAAATGTACTTCTCATCTCTCAGAATGTGGCCCAGCTTTTAGGGGAAAAAAAAAATGGAACAGATTTCTTGAGAAGGTTTTGGAACATTCAGATAATAAGTTCTTTTATCTCCTTTTTCCACCTTAGCAGTGGAAGACAAGTGGCCTGACTCTCAGCTGCTAGAATAGGGGATGAAAAATCAGAAGACCTGGGCCAAGTTCCTAACAACGTGGGCATGCCAATTAACATGAAAGCCATCGTTCACGGGTTTACCTGTGAAAACTGCAGACCGTAGAAGAAGAAGAAACTGCCAAATATCAGAAAAGATATTCTTCAAGATGACAAGATTGTGAAAGGCCTAGCTTATTCAGGGATCCATTGGCATGTCTTGATTTTTTTTTCAAAATTGAAGCATTTATTTTTTCCCCCCCTCCTCTCCTCTTACCGCCCCCAAACCCTCACCATGACTTGATAGCAAATTTATTGAGTCTTCTCATATTTACCTCCTACTTCTCTTATTCTTGATTCTCAGAGGCTATAATGTTGTTGGCTGAGATGAGGGCATGTTCTGAGTGGATCCAAGTCTCTCCCGTTTGGATAATCCTGGGGGGAACTGAGGAAGATTTGGGGACAGCCTCATGGGTCAGGCTGTCTCTAGCATGATCAGCTTGAAGCCTGATACCTGGGAACAGCCAATCTGAACTCAGCTGTTCTGGACCAGACTGGGATTGAATTCCAGAGGAGGGAGGTGGACGTGGCCATACTATACAACCACTTTCCCCAGCCACATCAGTTTTCCACAGGCTTCTTTCCTCTGATTTTCCTGCTCCAGCTTTCCAGCTGTTTCCCACACCAGCCCTAAGTCAGGGATGGGTCTCTCTCCCTAGCTCCAGGTATCCACCTTGTCCACAGAGCCCTTCTCTTTCCAAGGAAGAGGGAACCTCTCCAGGTCCTTCAATAGTTAACATCAAGTTAAACATGAGTATAAGGGCAGATGTAGGGGAAAAAGTGACACAATAGTCGGGCAGCAGAGTGGGAAGAAAAGTTGGGGACTGATGACATATGGGCATATGACTTTCAGGGCATTATTTTTAGCGCAAGCTTGTGATATATCTCCTCTCTTTAGCTCCGCACCCCTCACACCGTCTAGCCACCTGTTGCCAACAGACAGTGGAGTGAAATAGAGAGATCACAGGCTGTGGAGGCAGAAAGGCCTGGCTTGAATCACTGTTTACTGGCTGTGTGCGCTGGCCAAAGTTACTTAATATTTTGAGGCGTTGGTTTCATCATATGCATATATGGACAGTAATATCTCCCTCATAGTGTCACCGAGAGGATTGCTTGAAATAATGTGCATAAAGTGCCCGATACTTGACGTACAAATTAGCAATAGCCCCTCCTTCCCCCGACTAGAGCAGTCTAGGACTATTCCTACAGTCGGCGCTGCCTGGGTATTTGCAAACTGAAGATGAGACACTCCTGGGGAAAAGGCCAAAAATGGAATGAAACACACAGAACAAGGGAAAACAAAACACCATATTAGACAAACGTCTGGCTTCTTAAATACAAAGCATCTTAAAAAATCACTTAAAAACAGGCACCTTAACAAAAGCTGAAAGCTGGCTCTCAATTGTGATTATTCTCCTGGGTTTTCCTGAAGTTCCTTGCTGTGCTCCTCTACCCAGGAGTTCTTTTTACCTGGTCAGTGCATCTCAATCTGCTTGTGACTCCTGCTCAGGCCCTTTGTTCTCATCCAGGGGAGAAGCGACAGCTTTGCAATATTGAGTCTTCTCATCTAGGAACATGGCATATCACTCCATTTATGTAGTCCTTCTTTTCTTTGTTTTTATTAGAAAAGTCGTAAGTTTACAGAAGAATCGTGCATAAAGTACAGGGTTCCCATATACTATCCCATTATTAACACCTTGCATTGGTGTGGAACATTTGTTATAATTGAACACACGTTTTTAATAATTATACTGTTAATTATAGTCCATGGTTTAACTTAGGGTTCCCTGTTTGTGTTGTGCAGTTCCATGGATTTTTTTTTAGAAAATTTTTATTCTAGTAACATATATGCAACCTAAAATTTCCCCTTTCAACCACATTCAAATAAATAATTCAGTGCTGTTAATTACATTCACCATTTTGTGCTACCATCACCACTATTCATCGCCAAAACTTTTCTGTCATCCCAAATAGAAATGCTGTATATTTTAAATCTTAACTCCCTATTCTCTACCCCCATCCCGTCTGCTGGTAACCTATGTTCCAGATTCTGACTCTATGAATTTGCTTGTTCATTGGTTGATGGATACTTGTTTGCTTCCATCTTTTGGCAATTGTGAATAATGCTGCTGTGAGCATTGGTGTGCAAATATCTGTTCAAATTCCATGCTTTCAATTCTTTTGGGTATATTCCTAGAAGTGGGATTGTTAGGTTCTGTGGTACTTCTATACTTAACTTTCTGAGGAACTGCCAAACTGTCTTCCACAGCAGCTGCACGTTTTACATTCCCACCAGCAATGATTCAGTGTTCTATTTCTTCATATCCTCTCCAATATTTGTAATTTTTCATTTTTTATGTAGTAGCCATTCTAGTGGGTGTGATATGGTATCTCATTGTGGTTTTGATTTGCATTTCCCTAATGGCTAATGAAATTGAGCTTCTTTTGATCTTCTTTTTGGCCATTTTATGTATCTTCTTTGGAGAAATGTCTTTTCAAGTCTTTTGCCCAATTTTTAATTGGGTTGTTTGTCTTTTTGTGGTTGAGTTGAAGAATTTCTTTATATATTCTGGATATTAAGCCCTTGTTGGGTATGTGGTTTCCAAATATTTTCTCCCATTGCGTAGGTTGTCATTTTATTTTCATGATACATTCCTTTGAGGCACAAAAGTTTTTAATTTTGATGAGGTGTCATTTACTTATTTTTTTTCTGTTTTTGCTTGTGCTTTGTATGTAAAGTCTAAGAAACAATTGCCTAATACAAGACCCTGAAATGCTTCCTTTTGTTTTCTTCTAGAGTTTTGTAGTTCTGATGCTTATATTTAGGTCTTTGATCAATTTTGAGTTGATTTTTGTATATGGTCTGAGAAAGGGGTTCACCTTCCTTCTTTTGCAAATGGAGATCCAGTTTTCCTAGCACCATTTGTTGAAAAGATTATTCTTTTCCAGTTGAATGGTATTTATCCCCTTGTCAGAAATCAGTTGGCCATAAATGTGAGGGTTGATTTCTGTGTTCTCCATTTGATTCCATTGATCTCTATGTCTGTCCTTGTACTAGTACAATACTGTGTTGATTACTGTGGGTTTCTAATAAGTTTCAAGACTGGGAAGTGTGAGTCCTTCAACTTGGTTCTTTTCAAGATTTTTGTGGCTGTTCAGGGCCCCTTACCCTTCCATGTAAATTTGATGGTTGGCTTTTCCATTTCTGCAAAGAAAGTTGTTGGAATTTTGATTGAGATTGTGTTGAATCTGTAAATTGCTTCGGGTAGAATTGACATCTTAACAACATTTAGTCTTCCAATCCATGATCACAGAATGCCCATCCACTTATTTAGGTCTTCTTTGGTTTCTCTTTGTAGTTTTTTCTATGCAGGTCCTTCACATCCTTGGTTAGATTTATTCCTAGATATTTGATTCTTTTAGTTGCTATTGTGAATGGAAATTTTTTCTTGATTTCTTCTGATTATTCATTACTAGTTGTGGTAGTTTGAAGCTGTTATGTACCCCAGAAAATGCCATGTTCTTTTAATCCATTCCTGTGGGTGTAGACCTATTGTAGAAGAGAGTTTCAGTTAGGGTATTTCAATGAAGATGTGATACACCTCCTTCAACATGGGTCTTACTTCCCTTACTGGAGTCCTTTGTAAGTGGATAAAACACATACAGAAACTAAGAGATGAAATTACAAGAATCTCGTGGAAAAGGCCCTACAGAAGCTGGGAGACAAGGATCCAAACACAGAAACTCATGGAGGAAGCCATTGAAGCCAGAAGCTGAAAGCAATGAATCTTGAGAGTGAAGGGACCAGCGGATATCAGCCATGTGCCTTCCCATGTGACAGTGATGTCTCAGCTGCTGGCAGCCTGTCTTCAGATTCCAGGTATCATCCTACTGATGCCTTGAGTTGGGACATTTTCACAACTTAAGTACTGTAAAATATAAGCTATTAAATCCCCATTGTAAAATCCAACCCATTTCTGATATATTGCATTCCGGCAGCTTTACCAAACCAAAACTGATTTTGGTCCCAAGAAGTGGGTTGCTGTGATTCGCAAATACCAAAAATTCTGGAACAGCTTTATAAATGGATAAAGGGAAGATTCTGGAAGAATTGTGAGGTGCTTTATAGAAAAGGCCTAGATTGCTTTGAAGAGACTATTGGTAGAAATATGACGACTAAAGCTACTTCCAATGACGCCTTAAACAGAAATGATGAATGTGTTGTTGCAAACTGGAAGAAAGGCAACCCTTGTTTTAAAGTGGCAGAGAATTTGGCAAAATTGAGTCCTGATGTCAGATGGAAGGCAGAATTTGAAAGTGATGAGCTTGGATATTTAGCTGAAGAGATTTCCAAATTAAATATGGAAAGCATGGCCTGGCTTCTCCTTGCAACTTATAGTAGAATGCTAGAGGAAAGGAGTGAGCTGAGAACTGAACTCTTGGATACAAAGAAACCAGAAATTGATGGTTTGGAAAATTCTGAGTTTCCAGAAAGAAAGTCCCCAGAGACTAGAGTCCCATATGAGGATTTAACTGAATTTGGAACCAGTCAGCCATTTTAGTGTGTATCAGGATTGGAGATGGAGTTATCCAGAATGAATTTGTGGAAAATCCTATTGTCTGACAGTTGGGACCCCTGTGTGCTGCATGTGAAACCAACAAGTTTGTTGTGAGATCTGTATGAATGGAACCACTGCCAGTCTGGACTAAAAGGGACAGATTGAAGGAAAAATGACTTCAAAGGCAGAACCATGGAAGCTGAGGTTTGGAGCAAAGACATCTTGGGCCAGGAGAGTGGACCCACCCATGTGCATGGAAAGGGTGGGTTTGCCCCAGAGATTTCAGAGGGGAGGGGCTTCCACCCCACTGTTTAGGAAGAGTGCTGCTACCCCAGGCTTCAGAGAGGATGGAGCACATTCTCCAGACATTAGGAAGAGTCTGGCCACCACTCCACTGTTCTGGGGGGTGGGGTTTGAGCCCGTGCCCTGGAGATGGCAGAGATTCTGATTGCCACCCTGATCTTGAAGAGGGTGGAACCAAAAGCGTGGCCATCTTCCTAATATTTGGAGATGTTGGCATCCTCACCCCAGGGTTTGGAGAGAGCAGGGCTGCTCCATAGCTCTTGGAAAGGGTGGGGTTGTTGCTCTGTCAAGTCCTGAGGACAGAATGTTATTCTATAGATGACTTTCAGAACTGGAAATCTAATGATGTATGCCCTGCAGGTTTTTGGAACTGTTTGGGGCCAGTGCCCTCATTTGGTTTAATGTTTATCCTATGACTGTATAGCAGAAGCAGATAACTTGTTCTGAGTTTCACAGGGCCCTAGCTGGTGGGGAATTTTGCCCCAGAACAGACGACACCTCTAAATGATTTTGATGAGACTTTGTACTTAATATTGTTACTGAAATAATTTAAGCCTTTTGTGATATTGTGATGGAATGAATATATTTTTCATATGGAAACAACATGTCTTCTTGAGGTCAATAGGGTGGAGTGTGGTAGTTTGGAGCTGTTATGCACTCCAGAAAAGGCCATGTTCTTTTAATCTGTTCCTGTGGGTGTAGACTTTTGGTAGGTGGGACCTTTTGATTAGGTTATTTCAATAGAGATGTGACCCACCTCATTCAAGGCGGGTCTTAATCCCCTTACTGGAGTCCTTTAAAAGAGGATAAAACACACATAGAAGCTAAGAGATGGAATTACGAGAAGCACACAGAAAGGCCCCAGAGAAGCAGAGAGACAAGGACACCAACGTAGAAGCTGAGAGAGGAAGCTATTGAAGCCAGAAGCTGGACACAATGACTGGAGAGAAAAGGACAAGCAGAGACTGGCCACGTGCCTTCCTGTGTGACGGAGGTGTCCCGGATACCAGCAGCCTGTCTTCAGAAAAGGTATTGTTTTGTTGATGCCTGAATTTGGACATTTTCACAGCCTTGGAATTGTAAAATTGTAAGCTAATAAATCCCCATTGTTAAAAGCAAGTCCATATCTGGTATATTGCATTTGGTCAATGTTAGCAAACCAAAACTCTAGTGTATAGAAACACTTCTGATTTTGGGATGTTAATCTTGTACCCTGCCGCTTTGCTGAATTCATTTATTAGCTCTAGGAGCTTTGTCATGGATTTTTCAGGATTTTCTGTTTATAAGACCATGACACCTGGTCTTATATAAAATAAATAAAAAATGGAAAGTTTTACTTCTTTGTTTCTAATTTGGCTGCCTTTTACTTATTTTTCTGGTCTAATTGCTCTGACCAGAACTTCCAGTATGATGTTGAATAACAGTGGTGACAGTGGGCATCCTTGTCTTATTCCTGATCTTAGAAGCAAAACTTGCAGTCTTTCACTATTAAGTAGAATGTTAGCTGTGGGTTTATCGTATATGCCCATTATTCTGTTGAGGAAGTTTCCTTCTATTTCTAGTTTTCTAAATTTTTTTTTTTTATCAAGAAGGGGTGTTGGATTTTGTTAAGTGCCTTTTCTGCATCAATTGAGATGATCATGTGGTTTTTCCCCTTCGTTTTGTTAATGTGGTATATTACATTAATTGCCTTTCTTATGTTGAATGCTCTTGCATACCTGGGATAAATCCCACTTGATAATGATTTAATATTCTTTTAATGTCCTGTTGGATTCAGTTTGTTAGTATTTTGTTGAGGATTTTTGCATCTATATTCATGAGAGAGAATGACCTGTAATTTTCTTCTCTGGTAGTATCTTTATCTGGCTTTGGTATGAGGGTGAGAATGAATTAAGGAATGTTCCCTCCCCTTTAGTTTTTTGGAAGATTTTGAGCAGGATTGGTAGACTATTTTACCTGGAATGTTTGTTAAAATTCCCCTGTGAAACCATTTGGTCTGGGGGTTTTTCTTTGTTGGGAGGTTTTTGATTACTGATTCAATCTCTTTACTAGCTAATGGTTTGCTGAGATCTTCCATTTCTTCTTAAATCAGTATAGGTAGTTTGTGTGTTTCATAGACTTTGTCCATTTCATCTGGGTTATTTGTTGGTATACAGTTGTTCATGTAATCCTCTTATATTCCTTTTTATTTCAGTGGGGTCAATAGTAGTGTCCCCCTTTTAAATTTCTGATTTTAGTCATTTGTATTCTCTCTCTTTTTTTCTTCATCATTCTAGCTAAAAGTTTGTCAATTTCATTTATCTTTTCAAAGAACCAACTTTTGGTTTTGTTGATTCTCTCTATTGTTTTTTTATTCTCTATTTCATTTATCTCCACTCCGGTCTTTGTTATTTCCTTCTGTCTGCTTGCTTTAGGTTTAGTTTGCCCTTCTTTATCTAGTTCTTCCAATTTTGGGGTTAGGTCTCTGCTTTGAAATATATATATTTTTTTTAATGTAAGCATTTAGAGCTATAAATTTTCCTCTTAGCACTGCCTTTGCTGCATCCCATAAGTTTTGGCATGTTGTATTTTCATTTTCCTCAAGATATTTCCTAATTTCACTTATGATTTCCTCTTTAATCCATTGGTTGTTAAAAAGAACATTAGTTTCCACATATTTGTCAATTTTCCATTTCTGCCTCTGTTATTGATATCTAGCTTCATTCCACTGTGGTTGGAAAAGATAGTTGTCTGATTTCAATATTTTTGAATTTATTGAGACTTGTTTTGTGATTTAAGGTATGGTCTGTCCTGAAGAGTGATCTATGTGCACTTGAGAAGAATTTGTATTCTGCTGTTGTTGGGTGAAGTGTTCTATATAAGTTTGTAAGTTCCAGTTGGTTTAGAGTATCATTTAAGTCTTGTATTTTCTTGTTATTCTTCTGTCCAGATGTTCTATTCATTAGTGAAAGTAGTGCATTAAAGTCCTCTACTATTAATGTGGAACTGTCTATTTCTCCCTTCATATCTGTTGGTATTAGCTTCATATATTTTGGGGCTCTGCTGTTAGGTGCATGTATATTTAGAATTGTTTCTTCTTGTTGTTGAATTGACACCTTTATTAGTACATAATGACCATCTTTGTCTCTCATAACATTTTTTGATTTAAAATCTATTTTATCTGATGTAAGTATAGCTACCCCAACTCTCTTTTGGTTATTACTTGCATGGTATGTATTTTTTCTAGCCTTTCAGTTTCAACCTACTTATGTCTTTGAATATAAGGTGAGTCTCTTGTAGACAGCACATAGTTGGCTCATGCTTTTTTTTTTTGGTCCATTCTGCCAATTTCTGTCTTTCAAATGGAGAAATTAATTCATTTACATTTAGAATTACCACTGATGATGCAGGACTTTCTTCTGCCATTCTGATCTTTAGTCTTTGTAAGTTTTATACGTGTTTTGTCCCTCAGTTCTTCTGTTAATGACTACTTTTATATTTATTTATTATTTTGTATTGTACCGTATTGAGTCCCTTCTCATTTCTATCTGGATATGTTTTTCTTATATATTCCTGTGGTTACCATCAGATTAAAATTAAACATTCTAAATATATAACAATCATATTTGATTTGATCCCAACTTGACTTCAATAGCATATACATATGCTGTTCCTATACAACTCTATCCCTCCACTTTTTTGTACCTATTACAAATTATATCTTTGTACATTGTGTGTCCAAAATCTTAGATTTATTATTACATTTTATGCATTAGCATTTTAGCCAGTAAGAAGTGGAGTTACATACCAAAAAAATACAATACAATAGTACTGGTATTTATAATTACCCTGATGGTTACCTTTATGTGAGGTCTTTATTTCTTTATGCCACTTTGAACCACTGTCTAGTGTCCTTTCCTTTCAATCTGAAGAACTGCCTTTAGCATTGCTTGTAGGGCAGGTCTAGTGGTGTACTCCCTCAGACTTTATGTATCTGGGAATGTCTTGATCCCTCCCTCATTTTTGAAAGGAAGTCTCACTGGATATAAAATTTTTGGTTGGCCGTTGTTTCCTTTTAGCACTTTAAGTATTTCAACCCACTGCCTTCTTGCCTTCATGGTTTCCGATGAGAAATCGGCACTCATTCTAATTGGGGCCCCCTTGTATGTAACATGTTGCTTATCTCTTACAGCTTTCAGAACTCTTTCCTTGCCTTTGCATTTGACAATTGAACAATATACAATGGATTGTTTTTTTTCTTCATGTTTATCCCATTTGGTGTTCTCTGGACTTCTTGGATGTGCATATTCATGTCTTTTGCCAATTTTGGAAGTTTTTGCTCATTATTTCTTTGAATATTCTTTCTGGCCCTTTCTTTCTTTACTCTCCTTCTGGAAATCCCATAATGCATATGTTGGTATACTTTGATGGTGTCCCAGAGGTTTAGTAGGCTATTTTCACTTTTTATAATTCTGTTTTCTTTCTGTTCCTCAGCCTGCCTCATTTAAATTGTCTTGTCTTTGAGTTTGTTCATTCTTCTGCCAGCTCCAGTCAGCTGTTGAAATCCTACTGGTAATTTTTCATTTCTCTTATTGTGATCGTCAACTCCAGTAGTTCTGTTTGGTTCCTCTTGAAATTTTTCTGATTCTTTACTGAGATTTTTATTCATTGTTTTCCTTATATCCTTTAGTTCTTTCTCTGTATTTCCCTTTGTCTCCTTGAGCCTACTGAAGATCATTTTTCAAGTCTTTGTATGGTATGTCCACAGTCTCATCTTTTTTGTTGATGTTTTCTAGATTTTTATCTTCTTCTTTTGGATGGGTTATCATTTCTTGTTTCTTTCTTTGTCTTGTAATTTTTTGTTGCACACTGTACATTTTCATATTTAAAAATGCTAATTCTGAAATTTATTCCCTGAGATGACTGTTTCTTGATTTTGTAACCAGCTGGTGATATGACAGAGATTTTCTTGAAGGTCAGCCCTCCTACCTGGAAGTTCAAAGGTGAATGTGAAGTACCAGGTCCTCCCTGTCTTTTTTGGGTTTGTGTCTTGTCCTGGACTTGTGTTTGTTGGTGACCTTGGGAGTTCCCATTTACAGAAGTCTGAATACACTCTCTACTTCCTAGGAGACAGAACTTGTCTCTCCCACGTGTTTCACTGCTGGACTTAAGTCAGGTAAGCCTTTGCTCCAGGCTATCTACCTCAATTGTTTCTTACACTGCTTTTGTTGACTGAAGCTGCTTTTGCCTGGAGAGCAAATTCTGGGAGAGGGCACACCAGAGAAGAGTTTCCCAAGTCAGTCTTTCCCAGCATGAACAAGGCCAGGGACCAACAAATGGAGTGCTGGCTGGCTCCAAACTGCCCTGGAGATGGGATGAGGGAGGGGCCAGGAAGGGCACCAAGAGCTCTTCCCACAGCTCCCCAAAGCTGCATCTTCTTGCCCTTGCTCAGCCAATGCAACCCTTCAACTGTCCCCTGCAGGTCTGAGGGAGTCTACTCTCTTTAAGTCTACTCTGCCATCTTTGTCTAGTACACGGTGGAACAATGGCCGTCCTAAGAGCAGGGCCCTCAGTGATCTGAAGTCACTAATAAAAAGCACTGATCAGTGATTGGTCTCTGCCCAGCCTGGATCTTGGGGAAGTGGATTTTTATTTCCCTTTCTGGCACCAAGAAGCTATACCAGGAACCAGATCCCACTGCTGCCTGGTGCAGGAGTCCGGGATGGGTCATGGTAACTGCTGCATGGAGAGAGCAATTCATTGCATTTACCGTAATTTACCAGCCTCTTCCTTCCACTCTTCCCTGGAAGTGTACAGTGATCTGCTGGACTTCATAATTTCAAAACAGTTGATTCAGACAGTTCTGGTAGAGGGAGGATTCCTGGAACTTCTTACTCTGCCATCTTCCCACAATCTCTGACAAAGATACTGTTACCAGGCAGGATATGCCAAGGATTTAGAGGTTACCTCCAGTCCTTCTTTAATATCTTTCATTAAAGGTGTGTAGTTTTCTCCATAAAGGTCTTTGTTAGATACATTTCTAAGCATTTTATTTTTTTTTTCATGCTACTGGTATTTTTAGACTACATTTTCTCTTTGTTCTGGTTTATAAATATGCAACTGATTTTTGTATATTGATGTGTCCAACAGCAGTCTTACACATTTGTTAATTCTAATAATTTATATGTAGGTTATTTGGGTGATTCCTCTGTAGAAATCATAACATCTGCAAATTATAACGGTTTGTTTCTTCTTTTCTGAGTCTCCTATCTCTTGTTTCCTTTTCTTGCCTTTTTGTGTTATCTTAAAAACTTCCAGCACAATGTTGAAAGGAAGGGGGTTATTAGGCATCCTTGTCTCGTGCCCTTTCAGAGGGAAAGCTTCCAACATTCAGTCGGTGATGTTTGCTGTAGGTTTTTTCTTTTTTTTTTTTTTGTAGATATCCTTTATCAGGTTTCCACTGCTAATTTGTTAAGAATTTTTTTTTTCTTTTTAAGTCATGAACAGGTATTGCATTTTAGCAAACACTTTTTCTGCATCTATAGGGATAATCAAGATGTTTTCTCCTTTAATTTGCTAATACCCTGAACTATATTAATTTGTTTTTTAGAGTTAAACCAAACTTGCATTTTTAAATTTAAACTCATCTTGATTATTCCGTGTTAGCATTTTTATCTATTGCTTGATTTAATTTGCTAATTTTTTTGAAGAGGATTTTTAATCTAAATTCATGAGCACGTTTGGCCTGTGATCTGAAGATCTTCCATTTGTCCTTCCAGATGTGGTCTCTGCTTAGCTCTCCCTTGCTCACTGCCTGTAAGAACGTCATCAAGGGGCTCCTGTGCCCTCTGGTTTTGAACGTCATCAAGGGGCTCCTGTGCCCTCTGGTTTTGAACGTCATCAAGGGGCTCCTGTGCCCTCTGGTTTCCAGCTGGGCTGGGCCACAGGGAGCCACGGCCTGAGACTGGCAGGAGGGAGGGGAGTGAGAGCAGAATATTTATTTAAGTCCCTGATTCTCTTATGTGTTAGTTGTGTCTCTTGTAAACATCATAGGACTGGATTTAGTTTCTGATACTCACACTGACAATCTTTGCCTGTTAACTGGAGCCTTTCGTTTGACTGCAATTATTATAACTACTTATCATTTTTGGATTTGTTTTTGCCATCTTTTTTGCTCCCTATTTCTCTTGTATTTTGACTTTTATTTATCCATTTTTCTTGACTTTTTTGAATTGAAGGAGTATATTTTCTTATTCTATTTATTTCCTTCATGTGTTTGGATGTTATATTCATTATGTCTATTCTTTCAATATTTAGCCTTGAACTTTTTAACACATAAAGTCTAAAGTTAATCTGTATCTTTACCCTCCCTTAAATAATGCAAGGATCTTAGAACTCCCGAACTCCTATCACCCTCTCCTGATTTATGTGCCATTCCTGTTGTGTATTCTAGTTCTGACTTATTTTATTTTTAATACAAAGAATTGGACATAATTTTTCATTTTAATGTACATTTACTGACATATTTGCCATTTTGTTTGTTCATCATTCCTTCTTGCTTTTAGATCTTCCACATCTGGGAACAATTTTTTGAAGTAAGTTTTTCATTGTCTAAAAATGCACTTTTCCCCCTTTCATTCTTGGAAAAAAAATTCCATTTTTGTTGGACTACAAACAGGTGGGCAAATTTTTTCCCCTGCTACTGGGAGAGGAATGGCATTAGGAAGCGACTATATCTTGTTTATGCAATTAAAGTTTTTGGATCCCACTTGTCACCTTATGACAGGGTTTTTACTCCACCTTCTCCCCATTTTTAGCTTGTCATTTTAATTTTAAAGATGTTTTATGGCCAGAAGTTATTAATTTTAATGTTATTGAATGCATCAGTATTATCTTTTATGATTAGCACTTCTTATGTGTTGTTTAAGATATGTTCCAGGTTAGAAAGATTATTACCTAAATTTTCTTTGAAAAGGTTTGAAGTTTTGTTTTGACAGTTATGTTCTTAATCTAGCTGCAGTTGACTTTTGTGCATATGGATAACCAATTCTTCAGCTCCATTTTCTGAACAGTCTTTCCTTTACCCATTGAAATGCCAGGCTACCCTTATCATGTATCAGAGTTCCGTACATATGTGGATCAATTTCTGACATTGTCTTCTGTTCTGTCAGTCAACTTGTGTCCCCTGTGTTAACACCTCACTACCTTAATTGCTAAAGTTTTACAATAAGGGTCTGTGTCCTGTAGGGCAAAGTACCCCCCCTCCTCTTCTTTTTCATATAGTCTTGGCAATTCTTGAGCCTTTCCTTTTACATATAAATTTTAGAGTCAACTTGTCAAGGTCCACTAAAAACTATCTTTGGGATTTTGATTGGAGTAGCATAAAATCTCTTGATCACCTTGAGAATTGATAATATCGTCTTTGTAATATTGTCTTCCTATCCATGAACAAGGATGCTCTTTCCATTGATTTAAGTCTTCTTTAATGTCCATCAGTGAAATTTAATTATTTGCTGCATATAGGCTGTCCACACACTTTATTCAATGTATTCCTAGATACTTTTGAGTTTTGTGGCTATGTTAATGGTATCTTTTAAATTATGTTTTCTGATTGTTGCTGGTGTTTAGACATGACATTGAGTTTTTGTATGTTGATTTTGTATATCCAGCTGCTTCATTAAAATCTTATTTCTAATATTTTTGTAGATTATTTTGGGTTCTGTATAAACAATCATATCATCTACAATGACAGTTTTTATACCTTTAATTTTTTATTTCTTGCATTATTGTGTTGGCTAGGACCTCTAGTAAAATACTTAATAGAAGTGATAGTGTCATCCTGTCTTGTTCTCAATTTTAAAGGGGATATTGAGAATGATGTTTATTAAAAGTTTTTTTATAGCTCTCTTTTATCAGGTTGAGGAAGTACCCTTTTACTTCTGGTTTGCAAAAAGTTTTTCTTTTTAAAAAATCATGAATGGGTATGGAATTTTATGAAATTCTTTTTCTGCATATATGGAAATGTTGGTAAGATTTTTCTCCTTTAATCTTTAATCTAGTGAATGATAACAGTGGACTTTAAAATATAAACCGTTTTTGAATTCCTGGAATAAACTCTCTTTTGTCATGGTGTATTATTTGTTTTATATACTTTCAGAATTGGTTTGCTAATATTTATTTGGGATTTCTTCTTTCTTCACGAACAAAATGGTCTTGTAATTTTAATTTCTCATATTGTCCTTGTTTAGGTTTGGGCATCAAAATTATACCAGCCTCATAGAATGATAGAATGAATTCTCTTTCTCTCTCTCTCTCTCTTTTTTTTTTTTTTTAGCATTGTCTGTTTCTTAAAAGTTTGGTAGACCTCTCCTGTGAAAGTCTTGGCCTAGCATTCTCTTTACTGGAAAACTTAACTACTGCTCTTATTTTATTCATGTTTCTTTTGTAATCAGTTTTGGAAACCATTTTTTCTAAATTTTCAAATTTATTGGCATAAATTGCTGAGGTACTCTCTTATCATTTTAATCTCTGCTCTATTTGTAGTCATGTCATGTAGGGGGCACTGAGTGTTGCATGCCTAACATGAGTGCATGTCCTTTGCAATATTATTTATTTTGCCTTCTCACATTTTTTTTCTTGATCATTCTCTTCAGAAGTGTGTCTATTTTACTAGTCTTCTCAAATAACTTTTTGATCCTCTCTCTTATTTCTCTTTCATTTGCTTATTTTCTGTATCATTAATTTACTCTTCTATCTTTATTATCGCTTCCCTTCTATTATAAAAGTCTTCACCCTCCCTCTCTATGTTATACTTGTATTTTATATTATATCTACATACATGGAGAACCTCATCAGACAATATTATAATTTTTGCTTTCAACTGTCAAACATGTTTTAAAGAGCTCAAGAGAAGAATGGGTTGAATTGTGGTTCCCTAAAGATATATCCTTGTCTTAGATTCTGGAACCTATGAAGACACCCTTATTTTAAAAAAGGATTTTTACAGACATGATTAAGTTAAAGATTTTGAGATAAGGTCATCCTGGATTATCTGGGTGGGCCTAAATCCAATGACAAGTGTCTTTATAAAAGACAGAATCGAAGACACACGGAGGAGAAGGCTATGTGAGACCAACTTTATAGGGTTGTGGATATTTCTTATTTGACTCTCAACCTTGTTTTCATTTTCTGCACTTCTTAAGGCCTAGAAAACTAGAGCTCAAGTTACTGTGCCTGGCAAATGTCCTTCCTCAATGTAAAAGCTGGCTGGAAATGGAAGTCTAAAGAAACATGTTTTTAGCTCCTAATTATGCTCACTACTTTGCTGATCTTGTGAAAGATAACTTCATGGCTGTCCTTAAGGAACTTCAAGTTTCTCTATATTTATTTAAATCTGTCTTATTTAAAACAGTGTTTGGAGGAGATAATGAAATAATATTTTTTTAAACTTTGTCCCACAGATACACAAATGAAAGAAGGTATGTGAAAGTACTTTGAAAATGGTAAAGCATTATATAAATGTGAGACATTATTATCTAAATAATTAAAAATCTCTTTATATCTAATTAGGTTATGAATGACTAGTGAGGGCTAAATTACAAAAAAAATTTACAACCAGCGCCTGAGTGGAGCCCCAGAGCTGATGAGGTCCAGCTGTGCACCCCGATGCCCCACACCTGCTTTTTACATGTTTCAAGTAGCTCTAGATACAAACATGAACCAGATTTTCTTATTGAGAAGGAAGAGGGAGTTGGTGAAGCAGTGCATGCGGCCCTTGAAAAATTCATGGACGGATTTGATTTTTGTGCAGTCGTGACTCTGGTCTTTTTTTTTTTTTTAAATTCATTTCTATTGAGATATACTCACATACCATACAGTCATCCGTGGTGTACAATCAGCTGTTCACAGTACCATCACATAGTTGTGCATTCATCACCCCAGTCTATTTTTGAACATTTTCCTTACACCAGAAAGAATCAGAATAAGAATAAAAAATAAAAATAAAAAAGAACACCCAAATCTTCCCCCCATCCCACCCTGTTTTTCATTTAGTTTTTGTCCCCAGTTTTCTACTTATCCATCCATACACTGGATAAAGGGAGTGTGATCCACAAGGTTTTCACTGTTACCCCTTGTAAGCTACATTGTTATACAATCATCTTCAAGAGTCAAGGCTACTGGGTTGGAGTTTGATAGTTTCAGGTATTTACTTGTAGCTATTCCAATATGTTAAAACCTACAAAGTGTTATCTATATAGTGCGTAAGAATGTCCACCATAGTGACCTCTAGATTCCATTTGAAATCCCTCAGCCACTGACACTTTATTTCATTTCATTTTGCTTCCTCTTTTTGGTCCAGAAGATGTTCTCAATCCCATGATGCTGGGTCCAGATTCATCCCCGGGAGCCATATCCTGCCTTGTCAGGGAGACTTACACCCCTGGGATGACTCTGGTCTTTTTGAAAGGCATTTTGTAGTGTGTTTACCATGGTTGAGGGACATGCTTAGGCATCATCTGTGGTATTTGCAGGGTCTGACTTCAGAAACACAAGATGGGTTTCTGTGCTCTGGAGCCTTTCCATCTTTGGCTCCTTTGTGATGGCACATCAATGTAGTGTTTCTGAGACGAGCATGAAGCTGTGGCAGTCCCTGTGCACCTGACTGAAACCTGGGGAGGTCAAATGGCTTTGAATGGTCAGGAACAACGTGTTCCTGTGGAGGCAACGTGTCTGCGTCTCTGCCCTGTGCCCGCCACCGTGAGCTGTGTGGGTGACCATAGGTGGGTTTATTTTCCTCTCTGAGCCTTGTTTTCCTCACCTGTAAAATGGAGATAATTATCCCTCTCTTGAATAGCTTTGGTGAGCCTGAAATGAAACAAGTCCTATCGTGCTCGATTCAATGATTGGCACATGATTGGCACCATCAGTAAAACACACCTACAAAACAGCTTACCTGAGAGCCTCACGCTACATGTGAGCCAGTGGTTCTCAACCTTGGCTGAACATGAGACTCACCTGTAGAGCTTTGAAAAACCCCAAGGACCAGGCTGCACCCCAAAACAATTACACCTGAGTGGGAGTGATTCCAATACACAGCCCAGGTGGAAACGCACTGCTGGGGCCCTGTGAGGAGAAGAGCAGGAGGGCCAGATCCCATACGTTGAGGCTGAGGGTTCTGTAGCAGCAGCCAGCCCCTTCTGCTACCAGTTCCAGTTCACCCTCCACATTGCTATCTCTTGGGGGTTTAGGGGAGCAGAGTGGCCCTCTGGACACCATATGGCAGTGCCCTGGCTGAGAGCATGGGAAAAGTCTAGTGTGTGCAAAGTCCCTGAGGTTGCAGGGGGCAAGGATTGCTTGAGGAGGCAGAGGAAGGCCACGGTGATTGCAAGGATGAAAGAGGTGGAGGTAGGTAAATGCTGAGGCTGGAGAGCTGTGTGTGTCGGGGGGGGAACAATTGGACTGATGAAAATAAGATCACTCTGGTCGCAGTGGGGAGAAGGTTTGGAGGGGGAAAGTAGGCTAATGTCACTTTCTCAGTGAGACAAGTGATAATTTGGTCTAGGAGCTGGTGTGGGGAGTAGTAGTGGATATATGCAAGAGAAATCCAGTAGGTAAGATGGACAAAACTTGTGGGGGAGTTGGAGGCACAGACAAGGATCCTGTTAAAGGGGAACCAGTTTGAGGTTGGTATGTGCCTAGGTTCCAAAAACAGTGCCCGGTGTTGCCCAATAAAAATTTATCATCCTTGCTGAGGCTGGTTTTAGGTGTGACTGTACCATGTCCCTTTATCTCGGGGTCCTCGGTTTCCCCACCTATAAAATGATGGGATTGGAGCAGGGCCTCAAGAAGCCTCCTCAAGGACCTCAAGCCTACAGGTACTAATTTGGCTCTTGTGTGCCTAAGTCAAGCTCCTCTGCTGCCTTCTAAGACAGGCCCCCAAACCCACAGGGCTGGAGTTCCCTTCTGCTTTTGGCAGTTTTTCTTGAACAATACCAGCTCAAAAACCAGCCATACCCATTCTTAAGCCTAGGAAACCAGTCTTCCCTTTGGTCTCCAAAGCTTCTGGAGCTGTTTTTGTTCTTGGTTAGAGAAGGCGCCATCCTCACTGACCACAAGAAACTCCCCTGAGGAGCCCGAGACCCCCACAGTGTGGGCTCTGCTCCCCACACAGAGGGGGTGGTAGGCAGAGGCAGCTTCTGTTTTACAGTCTTGGGATTGGTGTGAGAAATAGCTTTGTCTCTCTCCAGTGGTTCTTTGTTACTTGGTCCCAGTCATCAGAGTAGCTTGGAGGCACTTGTAAAGTGGGCGGAGCTTAGCTTTGGGCCCCTGGCTTTCTGTCCCCCCACCTCCCTGCACCCCTGTGGTTCTGCACGTGCTGTGCTTCTGCCAAGCATGCCCAGTGCCCTTCTTTCTATTATGTCTCCTCACAAAAAAGACTCAATTAATGGGTTTTTGTGACTTTATATTCCAAGACAGTGTATTTACCTTTCCTAGGTTCATTTGCAATGCTCTTATATTTAACTGTGGGACCAAAGGTTGGGTTCCCTTTTGCAGGAATTTCAAGCCTTGAAGGTCAGGTGGTTGGACATTTTGAGCCAGAAGAAGGTTTTCCTGGGCTCATTGATTCTAGATACCCATAAGCTTATCATTGTCTGGGTGAGCTTGTCTTCAAATGCTGAATGGAGAAATTGAGGCACAGGGCTAGATATCTAATAAGCATGTGACAATAATTGTTGAATTGAAAGCATGAAAATAAAGGGATGGTGGTGGGTTGGGTAGTGTGTGTGTGTGTGTGCCTGCACGTGTGTGCGCACATGTGTGACGTTTTTCTATAACTCATATAGTAGAATTGAGTCGGCACCTGGCTTGTGGGCAACCCCTTGAGGTCTGTTCTTTGGAGAAATATTTTAAAGGACATTTTCATTTGCTTACTGTTTCTTTTTAGAATAATTGCTGAAAATTGCTTCAAAATAAGGTTAAACCTGACGCTATCAATTTAATCCCTATCACACCAATCATAAACCATCCATTGTTAGTTTTTAAATGTGCCAGCTGAATAAGAAGTTAAAGAAGTAGATATCAGGGCTGTGATTCGAGTCATGCCTGGAATATTCCTTTTTCGTGTCGGTTATTATAAGCAGATCGCTCATGAAAAAAACCATTTTAAAACACAAATTAGATCATCGTTTCATGTATTCATCTTTGTACAGTTAACACCATAATAAAGCACATCTTCATTTCTTTCGTGTGCCCTTTTCCCCTTGATATGTTGAGCTCCTATGATGTGCCAGGCCCTTTGCTAGACAATGTGACATGGTCTCTATCCTCAAGAAACCCAAGTTGAATGCGAGAGACAGGCAAGTAAGCAGAGAATTAAAACCCCTAGTGAGAAAGGCCGTGTCAGGGGCCAGCCTGGGACACAATGGGGATGCCCCTTCTCTATGGAAGTTGAGTACCTTCTCTCAGACTCAGGAGGGAGGTCGGAACAGCGTCCTGGAGGAGGGAGGTTGGAACAGCGTCCTGGAGGAGACAACTCCTGAGCTGAGTATTGAAGAACAAGTAGGAGCTCAGGGCAAAGAGGGGTGGGAGAGAGGCTCAAGGAAGAGAGGACGCGGCTTCAGGGGGAAGGAAGTGGGAGAGGAGGGAGGCAGGGCAGGAACATGTGTTGAAGCTTCTGCCTTGCAAATTTTCATCAGGGCCTTTGGGTTTGTCCTTGGTGGTTGTGTCTATTCTGCATCTGTGCCCCATTTTTCTGTAAACAGTGTGACCTCTATCCAGCCTCGGGATGACCTTGGATTCCGGACTGGGGCACTCAGTATATTCCAACCTCTTGAACCAACAATTACTTGAGAGATGAGCAAGTTCACACAGATTGGGTCAATGAGACTCAATCTCAAGACTTTTACTAAAGCTTCCAGGGCACTAAGGGAATGTGAGTCGGAGGTTGCCAGCATCCATGTTGCTTCCTCCAACTAAAACCTGCCTAAGAACGACAGCAATGTTAGGGAAGCAGAGCCAGGCCTAGAAAGACAGACGCTTGTTACAACCGTGATTAAAATCCATTCCTAGACTTTTTCAGGGGTGGAACAATTCATTCATTTATTATTATTATTATTTTTTGCGTAAGGTACTTGCCACTTAGAGTTCAAATACAGCTACCTTCAGATAACCACTGGGTCAGGGGGGTTCTATCCAAGAGAATGCAAAAAAAAGCACTTAGTTGGACTAACTGAAGAACTTATGACAACTGAAAAATCAAGGACTTTGCAGTAAAACAGAGTTTGAATCTTGATCCTCCCACTTAGCAAGATGCGTGATGTTGGGCAAATTTCTTCAGTACTTTGAGCCTTTGTATTTGATCATTTGCACAATACTGTGCTCCAATTAGGTAAAATACAAATGTCCAGTGAAGAAATCTTCGTTGAATATAGGAAGGTCAGAAATACGTGAGCCTACTTTTTTTTTTTAAACTTTTTATTTTGAAATACTTTCTTTTTTTTTTTTTTTTTTTTTTTTTTTTTTTTTTTTTTTAATCATCATTTTATTGAGATATATTCACATACCACGCAGTCATACAAAACAAATTGTACTTTCGATTGTTTACAGTACCATTACATAGTTGTACATTCATCACCTAAATCAATCCCTGACACCTTCATTAGCACACACACAAAAATAACAAGAATAATAATTAGAGTGAAAAAGAGCAATTGAAGTAAAAAAGAACACTGGGTACCTTTGTCTGTTTGTTTCCTTCCCCTACTTTTCTACACATCCATCCATAAACTAGACAAAGTGGTGTTTGGTCCTTATGGCTTTGAAATACTTTCAAACTTACAGGATTGTTACAAAAGCAAGACAAAGTACATACAGAGAACTTCAACATAACCACCCTCCCACCTCACAGCTACCCAGATGCACCAATTTTAACATTTTGCCACATTTACCTTATCATTCTATCTACCCATCAATCTATGAATCCGTCTATCCATCCGTCAGTCCGTTTTCTGAACGCTTGAGTTGTATGCATCATGCTCTTTTAACATTTTATTATTGTCTTGTACATTTCCTAAGAACAAAGATATTCACTTACGTATCCACTTGAAGTGCAGTTATCAAGTTCAAGAAATTTAATGTTGATATAACACTTACAGTTGATATTCCAATTATTTCATATGTCCTAATAATGTCCTTTTGCGCCTTCTCTCCTCCCTTGTTAGATCCTGTCCAGGATCACATATTGCCTTTAAATGTCATTGTCTCTTTAGTTGATTTTTTTTTTCATTGTGGGGACATATAAACTATGTAAACTTTCCCATCTCAACCACTCCCAAACATACCATTCAGTGGGATAATTCACATTCACTATGTTGTGGTAACCTCACATCTTCCAGTACTAAAATTTTCTCATCTTCCCAAATAGAAACCCTACACCCATGATGCAGTAACTCCCCATTCCCCTTGTCCTCCCACCCCTGGCAATCTGTACTCTAATTTCTGTTTTTATGAGCTCACATATTCTCTGATATTTTCTTTGTAGTTACCAGGGGGCTTAAATTGAACATCCTAATCTATAACAATCTCTTTTGCTTTGATATTAACTTAATTTCAATAGCACACACAAACTATTTTCCTATATTATTTGCTCTCCCCATCTTTATGTGGTTCTTGTCACAAATTGCATTTTTATACATTATGAATCCAAAACCACTGATTTCTTATTACATTTTTGCATTTGCTTGTTGGATCCTGAAGGAAGTAGAAAGTGGAGTTACAAACCAAAAATACAATAGTACTGCCACTTATATTTGCCCAAGTTGTTATCGTCACTGGAGTATTTATTTCTTCATATGGATCTATTATCTATTGTCCTTTCCTTTCAACCTGTAAAACACTCTTTAGTATCTTTTGTAGGGCTGATCTAGTGGTGATGAACTCCCTCAGCTTTTATTTATATGGGAATATCTTAATCTCTCCATTTTTTTTAAATTCACTTTATTGAGATATATTCACATACCATGCAGCCATACAAAAAACAAATAGTACATTCGATTGTTCACAGTACCATTATGTAGTTGTGCATTCATCACCAAAATTGATCCCTGACACCTTCATTACCACACACACAAAAATAACAAGAATAATAATTAAGGTGAAAAAGAGCAATTAAAATAAAAAAGGATATTGGGTGCCTTTGTTTGTTTGTTTGTTTCCTTCCCCCATTTTTCTACTCATCCATCCATAAACTAGACAAAGGGGAGTGTGGTCCATATGGCTGTCCCAATCCCATTGTCACCCCTCATAAGCTACATTTTTGTACAATCGTCTTCAAGATTCATGGGTTCTGGGTTGTAGTTTGATAGTTTCAGGTATCTACCGCCAGCTACCCCAATTCATTAGAACCTAAAAAGGGTTGTCTATATCGTGCGTAAGAGTGCCCACCAGAGTAACCTCTTGGCTCCTTTTGGAATCTCTCTGCCACTGAAGCTTATTTCATTTTCTGCTTCATTTTTAAAAGGCAATCTTGCTAGATATAGAAGTTTTGGTTGGCAGTTTTTGGTTTTCAGCACTTCAAATATGTCATCCCTCTACCTACCTTCTTGACTCCATGGTTTCTGATAAGAAATTGGCACTTAATCTTTTGGAGGCCCCTTGTATGTGACATATTTCATCTCTCTTGTGGCTTTCAGATTCTCTCTTTATCTTTGACGTTTGACAGTTTGATTATAATATGCCATGGCATGGATCTGTTTAGGTCTGTCCTGTTTAGAGTTCTTGAGCACCTTGGATATGTATATTCATGTCTTTTGTTAAATTTGGGAAGTTGTCTGTCATTATTTCTTTGGATTTCCTCTCTGCCCCTTTCTCTCTTTCTTTTTCTGGGACTCCTACAGTGTGTATCTTGGTAAGCTTGATGGTGCCCTACAGGTTCTTCAGGTTCTGCTCACTTTTCTTTATTCTTCCTTCCTTCTGCTTCCCAGACTGGATGATTTTAATTGTCTTTTCTTCAAGTTCACTGATTCTTTCTTCTGTCAGATCAATCTGCTGTTGAACCCCTTTAGGGAATTAAAAATTTCTGTTACTATGGTCTTCAGCTCTGTTTGTTTCCTTGTCATAATTTTCATCTCTTTATTGATGTTATCTTTCTGTTCATCTATAATTTTTCTGATTTACTTTAGTTCTTTATCCATGTTTTTCTTCAGCTCTTGCTGTCTCAGTTCTGGTCCTCCTCATTGATGGGTTCTAATGTTTTAATTTTCTCTTTTGCTATGCTATCACTTCCTGTTTCTTTGTATGTTTTGTAATCTCCTGTTGAAACTTGGACATTTTGATATTTTAATGTGTTTTTGCCAGAATTTGACTCTAAGACATCTGTTCCTTAATCTTGTGTTAGCTAGTATTATGACAGAGTTTTCCTTGAATGGCAGGAGCTAACAACAACAACAACAACAACAACAAAACCCAAGCAGAACAAAACAAAACAAAAAAACAACAAAAACCAACCAAACAAAAAAGAAGACACCTAACTCTGCAGATTGACCTGTGCAAGTGTTCTTCAGAGCTTATTCATACAATGAGTTTGAAGAATAGCTTGAGGCCAAAGTGTATGGGCCTCCCCCATTCTTCCTATGCCCGTGTCTTTTCCTGATCATGTGCATGTGACTGGGAATTTCCCAGTTCACATGGATAGGAATATTACCTCTTCTCTAGTTATAGTTTCCTCATTCCTCACTATATGCCCAGCAATCCCTTGCCCCAGGCAGCCATTTGTCTGCTTTCCCACAGTGTTCTGTGAGAGTTCTATAAGAGAGTTCTGTGACCTGCCTTCTACATGCAGGGAAAGTTCTGGGATGGTGAGTCCCTCATGCCACCACCAGACAGATTGGGCCAGACATATGTGCTCACAGGATATGCACGAGGGTTACTCTGCTTCCTTTGGTAACAGGACCAGGGATCTGCACTTGGAGTGTGGGCTGGCTCTGTGCTGAGCTGGTGAGGGGTGGGGTAGGGGCCAGCCAGGGAACAACAAGATCGTCTGCAGCCTTTGAACTGTTTTCTGGAGCTTTGAGAAAGTTGTTTCTGCCACTTCTTGCTGAAAGCTTCTATAGGGGAATGGAGCCCTGAACTGTCTCACTCTGCCATTTTGATATGGGCAGGCTGTGCACATCCTTTTCATGCAGAATTATTCAAATCTACTGCCTTTACTAGAATTGTAGTAGATGTGATATATCAGAAGGAAATAACTTCCAGAGAGGTTAAGTGGCTTCTCCAAGACGCAAAAAATTTCCAAAGAGTCAGTTCAAGAGTCTGAGTGAGGGACCTCATAGCTTTGGGCGCCATCAATTCTCACCAAGAACCTCTGTCCCAAGAAGCAGACAAAGCTCAGGTGACCCTTTCCCTGAGAAGCCAACCCTTTTAGGTTTCTGATGGGAGCCATCCAGGAAGGTCTTTTTGGGTATAAGAATCAAAATTTGGGTCAAGAATCAAAATTTGGTGGAGGCTGAAAGAGAAATTCCCTTCTTCGTGGTGTCTGTTGACTTTTGGGAGTGAGTGGTGAGTACAAGGGAGCTGATGACTCTTGACTCAGAACCGGAGTGCCTGCTATGTGCAAGATAGGCATTTCTGAGGGTGATGGTGACAAAAAGGCAACAGGTGAAAGTGGTGGCTGTGGAGGAAGGGGTGTCAGAGGAGATCACAGAGTGTCTGGGGTCAGAGACTGCTATAAAAATAACCAGCATCTGGGCCTGGGTGATGACCCCAAGCCAGCCTTCAAGATTTCATACCAGCCTCTCTGCCCGGCTGCCACCCTCATGGCCACCCCTTCTGCTCATTTAACAATGTAACACAGCCAAGGAACCCTATGATGTTGGCAGTTTACCGCAGGAAATTGGAGAGCTGGAAAATTATATTTGCAAGAACAATAGGAACAAAGACTGCATTCAGGTCAGGATTTGCATATATGTTTCATAGTCTAAGGGAATTGAAAACACTCTCAGTTGTTTAAAAGTTACATTGTGTGACTAAGGTGGTGATTTACAGACAAGAGATGAAACTCCACTAATAGGTTCCAGTGACTTCAGCAGACCAAGCAAAGGAGACTTGTGACCAATATCCCAGGTTGATGTTGGGGAGAGATTTATTATCCAATAGATCACTGTGACTGGGCAGGGATCATGGGCTGCAGCAGGGCTGGGCCCTCAAGGAAGCTGGCTCACCCTAAGTGGAGGGTACTTGGATGCTTGTCTGTTGCTGTCAGATCTGGTTAGCCAACCACTCCTGCCCAAAGATTCTAATTCATTGAGGGGCTGTAATATCCAGATGTTGCTATTTGGAGCCTCGGCAGGCCTTCCCCGTTTCTCCGGTGCAGCTGCCACGCTTGCCTGAAACTGGATTCTCCAAGGCCTGTTGTGGCCTTCCATCACACAACTAAAACGATGAGCCTTCCATCCTGTCTGGGAGGGGCCCTGCATGAAGAATTTGTTCCTGATATTCAGCTGGCATTTCCCTTCCCTCCATTTCATTCCCACTGTTCCTGTAGTACGAACACTCCCTGGGCCCCGGCAAAACAGCTCCCCTCTCCCATGTGGAGATCCCCGTGTTAATGATTTGTACAGGCTCTGGCGATGTGGCCCCCCAATGCCATCACTTGCTTTTCTAGCACATTAATCACCTTTGTTGCTTTTTTCTGAATTTTCTCTGACTTGGTCACCAGTTTCCTGGACAGAAGAACACAGAACAGCTGTCACGTTCACAGGCAGAGGACAGAAGAGGGTTCCTCTGTCTGACCACAAAATCATCCCCTTCCTCCAAACCACTTTGAGGGGAACTAGCACCTGGGACCACACGAAATGCTGTCAGCTTCTGGGGAAGTCTGTATAAATGCTGTCTGTCTGTCTGGGACTCCTTTCAAGCAAAGGTTTTTAATTTTTTCAGTATTGAAAAGGCTTCATTATGAGGAGGACTCTCACCTTGTAAGAGTGACACACAGTGAGGAGGCTAAGGGTATTTAGAGGGACTGGGCTTGTTCTGCAGCAGAAGGGGACAAAACACGCTGACCTAAGGGTTGCCTGCTTCTTCCAAGTGAGACTCCCGGAGCTGAGAGGTGAGGGGCTTGGAGGTTACAGGGTGGGCACTGTTCAACTTCAGAGCAGGAGGCTGATATGATCAAAGAATCAGGGACTGGCTTTGTCACTCTAACCACAGCATCTTTGGGCCCTAGTTGACTTAATAGTAAAGATGGAATAATAATTCTAAGGCCCATAGAGAGGGGGCATCCACTCCCATCTGCCCCTGTTTGGGGTGATCTGAAGTCTGCCAAGCTGGCCCTAAAGAACAGGAGTGGCAGCTCTTCTTCCCATCCTGCTGGGTGCCCAGGGTCCCCTTAGGGCTTACAGGTGTCTGGGAAGGTGGGGTGGCTGAGTGATTTGGCATGGCGTGGGGGCGACTTGAAGTGCAGGTGGGATACTGATCTTATTCAGAGGAAGACAGCACTTATCCCACCCCAGGAAGACCAGAGATTCAGCCAGCAAGCTCTCACATCATGCCCCAGTGTGGTTCCTACTGAGGCACACACTTGTCCCTGCAAGCAGCCTTCAGTTCTCAGGGTGGGGTTTGCTTTCTGGGCACTCACATGCTGCCCTCATCCCACTCCTAGTCCCATGGCACTAGCTCCTGAACTTTCTGGGCTCACAACCAGCTATGGGGCCCCAGACCTGGTGACTCCAAGTCCCTTTCTCCCACCCCCACCTCCTGAGGCCCTAGTTCCCGCCCTCTTCAGATCCCCATATAGTCTTGCCCACTAAAGTGATGTCTATGATCTCAATACCAAAACGACTTGCTTTTCTTCCTAGAGGATGAAGAGGGCAAGAGAGGGAGAATTTTCCATTTCTTCCAAATGCCTCCTCTTCTCCCAAGGAGGGACAGAAGGGCTTTTGGCTAAGTGTGTATACGTGAGTCAGGCCAGATTGTGCCACACTTACCTCACATGGTTTTTTGGGGAATCAATTGAGATAGTGTAGGTAAAAATGCCCCCTAAGCTCAAAAACCTGGTATTTTTGTGAGTTGCTGCTATTTCTTCAATGTGAGAGTATTTAATGGGAAAGCAACCTAGAACTCCAATCTTTGCAAACAGTAAGTAACAGATACTTAACTCCAGCTAAAAGTATCTCGACCTTTAGCAGGCATTTGCAGGGCTGGTCACAAAAGAAGAATTGGAACTATCTAAAGGAGAAGGAAGTATAGTGAAAAAGGAAAAGTGTCATGTTTTAAAAATGTGTAATGTAGACCACTCTGCTGGCCAAGTGCTGGTTTTCTCTATCTTGCCTATGTATGAGGATGCATGTTATCCAACTCAAGGTTTTTTTTTTTTTTTAGATAACTGATGATAGACCTGAATAATACAAGATGTCCAAGTATTGTTTTCATGCTGTAATGTAATTGCATTGCTTAACATAAGGGGTCCTTCATTTAGAACTTGGAAATCTTTGCTATTTAGAGGTGCATTTTTTATGGCATTGTTTGTAAGGGAATTTGATTTATAGGACAGAAAAGACCTGCGCTTCTATTAACATTGGCTGTCTTAATTATCTCTGTTTTCTCCTTTCTGTGATTTAAAAAGGCTTGGCTGCAGTACCTGACCCTGGTATCACAACCAGTCATTTCAGAGCGGTGCTTAACTGGCTTCTCCCAAACGTGACCTTTCTTTTTAGAGACTTCGCCTCTCCCTGTGCATTATGGGCCACACGCAAAGTCTAGACTGGGGATTCACAGTGGCTTTTCCCCACCACATACTCCCTACTCTCCCCTGACCCCACCTCCACCCATGCCCAATTCTCACAGCCATTCCTTGAATAAATATGCTGTGTCTCTGCAGCAGACTCTTTATCCCCTCAATGTCCAAGGAAACTGATTCACCACACTGAGGTTTCTGTCTGGGAACTGCTTCCAGACAACCCAGCCATGTCCTAGCCTGTGTGTGGGATCTGGGTTTGGGTCTGTCCTTCTCTTTCTTTGTTTTTCTTCATTTCATCTCCCTTTGGGATGTGGTCTCTGTCTCATTCTGTCCCATTATCCCACACGATCCCATGTCCAGTGATAGGTTTACTCCAAGAGAAATTTATGTTGGTCAGTGCAATGTCAAGCTTCTAAAACTTGGTGCTAGGTGTTCAGGCGCCTGTAACTCTTCTTTTGAGTCAAGCATATTCAGGCCAAAGGGTGAAACTGTGGGTGTAAATATGAATAAACCAGGGGTAGCTGAATTTCCAGTCATATGGTTTCCTGTCTCAAGTTAATGTTATTCAACAATCTTGGTGGCATTTTTAGGGGCTTTGATGGTGAAAGGAGAAGCGTTTCTTTCCATTTAGGAAAATAACTCCTCATTTCCATCTGGAATTAATTTTTCTTGTCCAATTATTTTCAATCAAGTGGCATTGTGAAGAAACCACTGTAAACTTGTTTAATAACTCTTCGGTTGTGTTTTTGTGGTTTTTTCAGTGTTCAGAAAAATACTTCATCCCTTTAAGAAGTCCTGACAAGAAGTTACAGAGGATTAACAGGGACCAGTTGGTAAAATGGAGATGACCCATCCATCATGGAGGAGGGGCTGCTGACAGATTTAGAAGCCCTGCTGTAAAGAGGAGGCACTGTGTTCTTTTTGTGAAGGCAAGATCTTACATTAAGGAAAGACTTTATATATACTAAAGCAGCTGAGAATTCAGAGTCTTCCCTCTAGTGTAGGGGAAGATAGTTAGAGCAAGACATTCACAGGGTCAACAGAGTAACATGGAGGAGACAATTCTTTCAACGGGCTGTTGGGAACAAGCTTGAGAAGAACAGCTTAAAGCTGAGACTAAGTCCCAGGGCAATGTGACAGTACATAGCCTCCAAATTCTTTGATTCTTTTCCCACTTAGAGATAGAGCCCATGTCCTTCCGTTTGACAGACTTGAGACTACTTTGACCTATAGAGTACAGTGGAAGTGACACCGTAAGACTTCAGAAGTTGGGTCACAAAAGGCAAAGTAGATTCTGCCTTGTTTGCTGGGACACTTGCACTTGGATCCTGCACCACTAAGTAAGAAGTCTGGCTATTTTGAGGCTGCCATATTGTGAAGAAGCCAAGCCACATGGAGAAGCCGCATGTAAACCTCTGGCCAACAGTCCTAGTTTTTGAGTCATCCCAGCCCAGGTGCCAGATGTATGAGTGAACAAGCATTCAGATAATTTCAAACACCAGCTTTTGAGTCACTCCCAGGCTTTGAGTCTTCCCTGCTGAGGCCCAGACATTGTAAGGCAGAGACAAGTCATTCTCTATGTGCCCTGTCCAAATTCCTGACCTGCAGAATTCACGAGCATAATAAAATGGTTGTGCTAAGCTATGTTTTGAAGTAATTTTTTATTCAGTAATAGTAACCAGAATAGGCAAACTGTAAATGATGGAAAAATAAAAGAGTTTTTAAGGGGTTAGAAAGTGAGAGGTCGGGTTGGGGTGGGGGAAGCTAATTTAAATAGGATGTCATAAGACTTCACTGAGGAACTGACATTTGAGCAGAGACTAGCATGATGTGTGCATGCAGGCATGCGAATATTTGGGGGATACATGTCCTGGCCAGAAATTTCAGCAAATGAAAGGTCCTGAGATGCGAATGACATTATTTAAGGGATAGCAAAGTGGTCTATTTTTCTAGAGCTAAGAGAGATAGGTGGGGAGTGGTAGGAGATGAGGTTGGAGAGGGAACCACACATAGAACTTCGTTGGACATGATAAAGCATTTGGATTTTATTGTAAACCAGTGATAGGTTTTGAGTGGGGGAATATTCTCTACACTCACTCTCTTGGTGATTTTATCCAGTCTCATGACTTCAAATAGTTTCTATACACTGATGATCTCTAAATATATATTTTTAACCCAGGCCTCAGCACTGGACTCCAGATTCTTTATATAGCCACCTACTCAGATCTTCATATGGATTATTAATAGACATTTAAAACGTAATAAGTACAAATATTAGCTCATTCCCTGCCTCAAACCTACTCCTCCCACAGTCTACCTCATATCATCAAGTGACGGCTCCATCCTTCTACTTGCTCAGGTTATCTTTTGCTCCTTTCTTTTTCTTGTGTCTCATGTCTGATACATCAGCAAATCCTATCAGCTCTGCTTCCCATCAGTTCTCCCTCCTTCCATCCTTGCCCCTGGCACAAAGTGGCTGCTGAAAAGTCTGATGACAATCTGATTTTCTTTCCCTTATAAATTGCTCGATCTTTTTGCTTGGATGTCCAAAGGATTTTATCTTTTCCTTTAAAATTATGGAGATTTTACTAGAATATATTTTGGTGGTGTTTGTTCTGGGCTGATTTTGAATTTCTATATACAAGTTATTGTAGAAACTTGCTTAATTTCAGGAAAGTTTCCTTGAATTATAGTTTTTAGTATTTGTTCTGGTCCTTGCTTTATTTTTCTGCTTGGGGATGCCTATTATACATATGTTGGATCTTCTATATTTGTCACGCTCTGAATCTATTTAAATTGTTTCTTCATTTTTTTTAAACTTAAAATTTTCTCCTTTATGTTTTCTATTTCTTATAAGACATTATCTGCTGCATTTATGCACTCTTGTCTCTTTTTTGTTTACTCTTCATTTCTGACATGACATTTGTCTTTTATTCTTAATATTTTCCTGAATTCTGTCATTTTACTTCTGAGTTTTACTAGCTCTGATTTATGTTCTTCTTTTAGCTTGTTTTGATGTAGGTTTTTATTTGTTTTGTGTCTGTGTCTCTCTTGTGTGTTTTATGGTCTGTAGGGATGTGAATCTGTGATTTTTATCTCTTTCCTTAAATAATTTTGTATGGTATTTGATTTTGACAATTTTCAGCTGAAAATTTGCTTGTGAAATTAGTTTCCCAGGATTTCTAGAATATGTAGTTCCACTTGGCTTTTCTAATGTCACTGCTCTGTGGTTGCCTCATCTGTTTTCATGTAGTGTTCAAGAATAAGGCGGTTTACTTTCTGGGATCTCTAGGCTCAGTCTTCTTCCCCTCTTTTTTAGGTAACCTTTCCTTTGCCTCATTCATTTGTCTCTATGTATTCCAATCAGTTTTTTCTAGGTGTATGGTTTTGCCCTTGAGGGAGTTTGGTTGTTAGTTTTAGAGTCTATGGAACTGTCTCAGACCACTCTAGCCCCTTCAGACTTTACCTCAAACCCTTTACTACAAACCCTTCCAGCTCCAGTTGCTATTCTCCAAAGACACTCTTAGCTATCTATTGAGTACTTGTTGGATATTTTGAGATTCTCAGGATTTTCAGATGTCCTGATTTTGTCCTTTGCTTCCTCTTGCACAGATATTAATACCACCCAATTCTTGTAGCTGTTGGTGGTTTTTCCCCATTCACTTATATTTTGGAGATCATGGGGATACATTGTCAGCTAGTTTTGTTGTATATATTTCCCATAGATTTTTGGTTTTGTTATCCTCTACAACTTTTTTTTTTGTAACTATCTTGATTTTATTGATTGCTTATGTGTATGTGTGTCAGAGAGAGAGAGAGAGAGAGGGAGGGAGGGAGGGAGGGAGAAAGAGAGCTCCTCTACAACCTTTTATGGGAAACTTGGAGAGATTAAAGATCTGTAGACATCATCTCAGAATCTTCTTCAGTCTATATTCAATACAATATCCAGAATAGTCCTATTAACTGTACATCAGGTCATGTCATCCCTTTGCTAAAAATCATTCAATGGCTCTCCATATCATTAGAGGAAAAGCCTAAATCCTTATATTGGCTTACAAGGTGCTATACACCTGGCTTTCTCCACTTCCCTTGTTACCTCTCTGACTTTATCTCATATTATTCTTTCCCTTGCCTATTATGTGATACACATTCTGGCCTCCTTACTATTTTTGAAGTGTGTCAGGCATGGTTCTGCTTCAGGGTCTTTACGCCTGTTGTTACTTCTGATCTTTATTCAGATATCACCTTCTCTACCCACCCTATCTAAAATTGCACCTCCTCTCAACAACTACCTATCCCACTTTTCCTGCTTCATTTTTTCCTTAGCAGTTATCATCATGCATTTTACTTATTTATTTATTGTTAATTTTTAAAGCTGTCAACTGGAATGTAAACTCCATGGAAGCAGGGATTTTTCATCAACAATTAAACTTTTGTGGGATGAGTGGATGCACGAATGACAATCTAATTTATGCTCAAGAATCACTCTGGTTTCATTGTAGAGAATGGCAATGTGTAGGGTAACAGAATGGAAGGGGGCCCAATTAGGAGACTTCTACAATAATTCAGGCAAGAGGTACATGGTGAAAGTGGTGATAAATAGTCAAATTTGTGATCTATTTTAAAGGTAGAACCAGCAGACTCACTAATTACCAACCAGGTTGGTAGATGTTGCCCAAATTGTTTCATTGATGAGCTGTTGTAATATGTGGGCATGAAAATGAGTTCATGCCAGGCTGATCACAGATCCTAGTCCATATAAATTCCCAGTTTTTCATAAAAGAATATACCTGATGAGGCTATGGGAAATTCAAGAATACCCAAAGGAGAAGACATTTTGGAAGTGGGCATCAAGAAGGTGTATCGGTCAGAATTTGCTTCATAATAAACCGCCCCAAGGCTTATAGCTTAAAACAACAAAGATTTATTAATTTTTCATGATTTTATAGCTTGGCTGGCAGTTCCTCTGCTGGTTTTGCCTTGGATCCCTCATTTGGCTGCATTCATCTGGGGGGTTAGCTGGGCTAGGAGGTCTGAGATGGCTTTTCTCATGTGCCAGGCAGCTGATGCTGGCTGTCGCATAGGAGACCTCACTTCTCCTCCTCCTGGCATCTCCTTTTCCAGTAGGTTAGACCTGTCCCTCACACGGTGATCCTAGGATGGCAGAAGCAGAAGCCTCAGGGGCTAGCTTTGGAAGCCACTCACTGTTATGTCTGCAATATGCTATTGGTGAAAGGAAGTCACAAGGCCAATTCAGATTCAAGGGAAATAGACTTCAATTCTTTATGGAAGTCACAGCCAAGTCATTGCCAAGGGGGAAAAATTTGTGGTCCTATTTTGAAATCTCTCACAGAAGGAGACCAACATTTAATGAATGTTTATTATGTACCAGGTGCTGTGTAGGTATAACACATGATGCTTCTACTCAGTCCTCATAGCAATCCTGGGAGGAAGGCAACCGAAGAAATGGAGGCTCACAGACAATACAAAATGCCTAAGTTCCCAGATCCAGCAAGAGGAAGGCTGGCATTCAAGTCCAGATTTGTCCAATTTTAAAAACCTTGTTTTCCCTTCTTTTTTTTTTTTATCTTCATTTTATTGAGATATATTCACATACCACGCAGTCATACAAAACAAATTGTACATTCGATTGCTCACAGTACCATTACATAGTTGTACATTCATCACCTAAATCAATCCCTGACACCTTCATTAGCACACACACAAAAATAACAAGAATAATAATTAAAGTGAAAAAGAGCAATTGAAGTAAAAAAGAACACTGGGTACCTTTGTCTGTTTGTTTGTTTGTTTCCTTCCCCTATTTTTCTACTCATCCATCCATAAACTAGACAAAGTGGAGTGTGGTCCTTATGGCTTTCCCAATCCCACTGTCACCCCTCATAAGCTCCATTTTTATACAATTGTCTTCGAGATTCATGGGTTCTGGGTTGTAGTTTGATAGTTTCAGGTATCCACCACCAGCTACCCCAATTCTTTAGAACGTAAAAAGGGTTGTCTAAATTGTGCGTAAGAGTGCCCACCAGAGTGACCTCCCGGCTCCTTTTGGAATCTCTCTGCCACTGAAGCTTCTTTCATTTCCTTTCACATCCCCCTTTTGGTCAAGAAGATGTTCTCCATCCCACGATGCCGGGTCTACATTCCTCCCTGGGAGTCATATTCCACGTTGCCAAGGAGATTCACTCCCCTGGGTGTCTGATCCCACGTAGGGAGGAGGGCAGTGATTTCACCTTTCAAGTCCCTTCTTTTTTTAAGACTGAGACTGGTCATGCATCTGTGGGGTATATAAAGGGATTTAGTTGTTTCTGCTAGGCAGTCTTTTCTTCTCCTCTACCCTCTTCTCTTCTTTGCAGATTTAATGAGTTCTTCACCTTCTTTGGAGATTTTTTTTGGTGTCACGTGTTTGATAGTTAGCATTTCCTGAGCAGTAACTGCACATGAGGCACTGTTTTGCTCATGGCTGAACCTGCCCTCTGGACAGTGTTCCTAGTTGACCAGGTGGCTCTGGGTTGCTGAATTGGATCAATGGTCACTGTTCTGCCAGATTGACTCCCCTATCCATAGTGGTGTCAGAGGATTTTAAAACTCAAGAGTTCTTTGTTGCAAATTCCTGCAATATTGGAGGGAGCTCTGAGCAGACAACCAGAAGCCGGTAGGCCTGCTGTATTGCCCCGAACTGGCCTGAAGAGTTCTTTCCCATAAGGCTTTTCTTTATCTGCTGGAGTATGGGCCACCAGGAGAGTGTCCCAGAGAACCTGGGATGGCAGTTCAGCAGCAGGAAGCATTCTCCCTTCTGGTTGGGGAGATGGGGGCAAACCAGTACATGTAGATTTACTCTCTGGCGTCCATGGCTCCTGTCCAAACATTTCCTGCTTTTCTAATGGCAAAGGTGAGCAATGGTGACTCCTGTTTCTGGGTTGGAGATGACAGTGTGTTTAATCCCTGTCCAGCTCTGTCAATTCACCCTGACTGGTTGCCCAGCTCTGCCCCCAGCAGAGGATGCCAAGTGGTGACTTCAGTTAGCAAGTCTTTCATCTTCTACTGACCGATTACATTGGTATGGCCCATGGTAGTCTTCAAAACACTTTCACCTCCATGGTCCCATGAAAGTGAAAGCCTTGCAACATTCCTGAGAGGGAGGCAGGGCAGGTGTTGGGGTTTACATTTTCAAGATGAGGAGAGCGAGGCTGTTACCTGACTGTTTGTGGCTATCCCTTTTGACCTGGGACTCAAGCCTGTCCAACTTTAAGTCCTACTTTTCTGCCCTTGGGGTGGACTGCCTCTTGAGAACCAGGTGAGAGGCTGTGGGCCCCAGGGAGGAATCCAGGGAACATAGAAGGGGCAGATGGCCCATATCTCTCTGCAGTCTCTGCTAGTCACTACCTGGCAGCCAGCAACTGTGATGCAACCACGAGCACTGTTCAGCAATGGCTGCCTCCATCCGTGGGTGGGACCGCAATGCCAGCGGGGCTGGGGGATCCCATTGGTGACAACACAGCATCCTTTTGAGCTGACGCGGCAGAAGATGCCCCAGACCCACTCTGAGTCTGACAGCATCTCCGTGAACCATGTGAAAGGACGGCAGACGTCATACCGCTCCTATAAATCACCTTCACAAAGGCCTTTGTGGTTGATCCACTGATGACTCACTTGTAAAATGGTTTCAACATGGTGAGTCAAAAGGCACCACTTTCATTAAAAATAACATTCACTGGGGTTTAACGGCTTTCTTTTTCTTTTTCTATTTTCTTTTTTTTACTGTACTGTGTGGTTTCTGGATAGGAAACTGTCAGATAGCAGGAGAGGTGCTCAGAGAAACTTGTGCCTGATGATGCCGCCTTGGCAGGGCTGGAGGATCGAGTCCTCCAAATTATCATTTATTTAACAAATAGTACTGAATACCTACTATGTGCTCTGCAGCCTTCTGAACTGTGAGTGCGTGTGAGTGAGGGAGCGTGAGTGTGTGAATGTGTGGGAGGGGGAGCGTGAGGCACGAGTGGGAGGTAGAAGATAAGGTGTCTGCCCTTGAGGAGCTGCTGGTCCACATACAAGATGTGGCTGAAGATCCAGCAGGTTCAGAAGCACCTGGGATGCATGTTAAAAACTCAAATTCCTGGGCTTCTCTCCAAATCTCTGAGCATGAGGCTTTTATAAATTTTGCAGGAGATTTTTATGTACAGTCAAGTTGAAAGCCTTGATTTTAGGGGAGAGAGAGAGAGAGGGTGAACTCCCATCGGGCAGATCCCAGTTGAAAATGGAGGGAGTGAGGGGAGAGGTGGGTGGGCTGCCAGGTTGAGAGAGGCTGTTGGAGGGGGTGAGATGAAGAAAAGACAGAGGGTGGGGTGGGTGTGGGTGGGGATAGGTGGTGTGTGTGTGTGGGGTGGGGGAATGCCAAGTGTGATGTGGGCCTGTCAGGGAATGCACCAAAACCCCCTGCTTTTCTGCTTTATTTGAGGCACCCACAATCTTTCTGGTCTGGGGACCAAAACTTGGGTATCCCCTATTTCCCTAGTGAAAACGAAAAATGGTTTAGTGGGCATTTTGCAAGGTAAAAAGCCCTTGCTGTGGTTATGTCTTTATAGTTTGTGTTCTTTAGCGATGGCAGAAACTTCAACGGAAAAGACACTTCTCAATGACAGTTCAGTCTGACGTGGGTGAATGTCTAGAAAACTCCCACAGATAGTGTCAGCTACTCTTTGGAAACCACCATTTAATTTCAGCCGTCTGTAATTTTGTCAGTTCTTGTTGTTGTTGTCTTCAAGTTCTGTCTCATGAAGCCTCTTCCCTCCCTGCCTCAGGGTGAGTTTGGCCTGATCCCTTTAAGTCACCATCTCCATCCCTGCTCTGCTGACGGGTCTCCTTTACAAGATCTCCTGTGCCCAGGGAAGGAAGATGCAGGGTCTGGAATAAAGCTTGGAGTGGGAAGATGGACATTTCATCACAGATGGTCTCGCCATCATGGAAGGCCTTGTCATTCAGCATAGGGCCTGCAGTGAAAGCCTGGCCTGGTCCAGCTGCCTCCCCTGTGCCTCCAGCGTCCAGTTGGAGAGTGCTCCCAGCCCCTTCCTTGTCCACCACCGTCCTCCCCTCTGCCTTCTTCCTCTCGGTCTGGGCTTTCCCGCTCATGCCCTGGTCTGAGCCTGGCCTCACTCTTCTGCAGCTTCCCTTCTCAGCCGTGCTTCATCCTGCTTCTAACTGCTTCCATCTACTTCCATGTCAAGTGACCTCCAGGGCGCTTTCCCAGCACCAGCCCACATGGCTGCCATCCTGCTGGGTTTTCCTCTCCTTCCACGGAAGGTAATTGAACTGGTCTCAGTTTCCCAGGGCTATTATAAGAGAATACCACAAACCAGTTGGTTTAAACAACAGGAACGTATTGGCTCACAGTTTGGAGGCTAAAAGTCCACAATCAAGGTATCGGCAGGCCATGCCTTCTCTACTGTAGCGGGCTGGCAACCAATCTCTGCATCTGTCACATGGTGCTCTGTCTCTGTCTCCTGTGGCTTGTGTTTCTGTGTCCAAATTTCCTCTGCTTATAAGGACCCCAGTCATACTGAATTAAAGCCTCCTTTTAATAGGATCTTTGATGATCCTATTTATAAATGAGTTCCCACACAGTACATGTCTTTGTGGGGGACATGATCCAATTTACCATAAAACTGGTGGCTATAGAAGGGGTCTTATAAATTCTAGAAGGGGTCTTCTAAATTATCCACACTTTCTGTTCCTCACTCATCTCTCTCAGGCAGAGGGCCATAGGTAAGGGGAGGGCTTGATCCCTGGGACTCTGTTTCTTAGTGCTCCTTGGTAGCATTACCTGGCCGATTTCCTGTCACCTGATCCATTTTCAGAGGAAACTCACTTCAGCTAAATTAATTATTGGGGTCTTTGCTATTGACGTTGGATTTGGTTTGGAGAGAGAGCTTTGTTAGGAAAAAAAAAAGAGAGAGAGAGAGAGAGGCAACATAGAGTACTGGCTAAGAATGCAGAATCTGGAGCCAGAGTGCTTGGGCTCAAATCTAGGCTCTGCCACTCTGTGGCTGTGTGCTCTAGGGAAAGTGAGTTAACCTCTCTGTGCTTATGTTTTTTAATCTGTAAAATGTGGATGGCACCTCTGAGAGTTTTATGGGGATTAAATTAGTTACTATTTGTGAAGCATTAAGAACAATTCTGGGCACATAGTCAATGCTGTGTGGATTTGTTACATCTGATTCCTTTACTTTTACAGAGAGGCAAAAAAGATCCAGGGAGGATGAGCAAGTAAAGTGGCAGGGCCAGCGCTTGCCTGCGGGTCTCCCAGCTGGTCCAGGCACCTCCTGGTCACTCCTCTTTGTGCGGGTCCTTGATGCCAGTTGACATAGAGCATGACACAGTCTCTTTCCCACCCATTTGCAACAAAGACTTTTGCGTGGGATCTCAAGATGAAGACGGGTCTCTGCCCAGCCACCCAGCTTTTGGGTACTATCTGCACGTGTGTCTAAAACTAATCTCATACACACCGTCTCCTCCTTCATCTCCTCTTCTCTCGGCATTTCCCGGTCCTGGGGGTTATGGGCCCCAGCTCCTTTCTCTCTCTCATCCCTGTCCCCAAGTCCCATCAACTACACCTCTCTGGCAGCCCTAGAATCTAACCCCACTGCCCATAATCTAGTCTGAGCCATCATTATTTCTTTTCTGGACAACTGTCGTGGTGTCCTACCCGGTTGTAGTGGGCTAAACAGGTTCCCCAAGGAATCAGGTCCTACTCCCTGGAACCTGGGAGTGTTTGCTCTTATGGTAAATTTTGCAGATGTGATGAAGTTAAGGATTTTCAGATAAGGAAGTTATCCTGAATTGTCTTTTGAGTCCTAAATGCCATCAAAATTATCCTTACAAGAGAGAGGCTGAGGGAGATTTAAGAGACCGACGCAGAGGAGAAGGTGATGTAAAGCTGGAGGCAGAAATTAGAGTGATGAGCCTCAAGCCAAGGAATGTTGTCAGACACCAGAGGTGGGCAGAGGCGAGGAACAGATTGTCCCCTAGGGCCTCCGGCCGCCTCCTTGCTTTCTGCCCGGTGAAACTGATCCTGGATGTCTGGCCTCCCCAACAGAAAAAGAATAAACTTCTGTTGTTTTAAGCCACCAAGTCTGTGGCAATTTGTTACCGTGGTCCTGGGAAACTAAGGCACAGGTCTCCTCACACCCACCCTCACCCTCCTCCAACCCTTTGCAGTTGCAGTGTTCTTTTAAAGATGCAAATTTGATCACATGCTCTTTGGTTTGGATACTTGCAATTCTTTCCCATTGCCCTTGGGATAGTGACCAAGTCTTTCTAAACAAGGTGGCCAGGGGCCCTCGGTGCCTGCTGACTGTTTGCCTCTCTGGAGTCATCACCAGCAACTTTCCCCCTTGGGCTCCATGCCATAGTCACACTGGATTTTTCCTTGTGCCTCAGACAGACCACTCCCTCTCTTGCTTCTATGCCTTCACAGCTCTGTTCTGTGTTTCCGTATTCTTTACTCTTATTTCTCATTTCCCATCTTCCCCTCAAATCCTTATAGGGAAAACTCCTGATGTTCCTTTGGATCTCAGATCTCACTTGGAGACTGATTGTCACCTCCTCTGGGAATCCTGACCTCTGCACGAGGCTGGCCACGAGGCCACGTGTTCCCAGAGCTGCTGGGGCCTGCCCATCGTCAAACGCCGCGCGCTGCGCTGCCATTGCCCATCTGCTTGTCTTGTCTTCCCAGCTGCCCTGTGAGCTGCCTGCAGGCAAAGACTCTGCCTGGTTCACCTCTTGTTTTGGTGTCTAGGGCAGAGTCTGGCCCAGGGTGTGCACTTGGTGAATATTTGTGTGCTAAATGACTGAGCAGATGTAGGAATGGAAGCAAGGAAAACTTCACACTAAGAAAGTCAGGAAAATGTTAGAAGCCACATTGTATGTGGTCCAAGGTGGGAAGTTCCTTGTATTTACCAAGAAGCGTGTGATACCGCGCTGGGCGCCAGGAGGAGGCACTGCTATGGGAGGAGAATGAGGACACCTTTGGAGCCAAACAAACCACATGAACGTCCATCTTGTCCTCACCTTGAATCTAGGCTTAGCACTTGTCACCCCACCCTTGCCTGCTCCTCCCCCCAAACAACCCAACACACACACACATACCCCTGACTCCCAAAGTTTTGATGGGTTTTGTAGACTTTTCTTGAATATTTCTTGGTGGAGGTTGGAGGAAGATGGTGACATCCCTTATCACACTGTATAGGTTTCTAAAAATGTTTTTTAAGCATATTTCTCTTTCCTCAGAGTTCTAGTTCCTGTGGCCTAAACATAAGGACCAGTGGGCGAGCTCCTCCCTGGCTAAGAACCTGTCCTCCCCTTGGAGCCAAGGGGCAGAGGAGCGGAGCTGGGAGAGCAATGTGGAATGCTCAAGTTACAATATTTACTCTGATGGCTGATCAGTTCCTTTCTTCCTCAGCCTCCTACCCCACCCCACTCTCTTCCTCGCCAACAGGATCCCTCTGGTATCTTAGCATCCCTTTCATTATTTATTTTCAAAAATATTTTTCAATTAGGTATTCTCTCACACACTTCAGTGTTAAAAAGGTTCTGAAGTCTCCCTCCTGAACAGTTCCATAGGCACCCAGTTCTCTTCTCCAGAAGCCACTGAGGTGTTGGTCTCTTGAGTATAAATTTGGAGACATCTTGTATACGTAACATTGGAGGGTAGATTGATGAAGGGTAAAATCAACCATGAAATATAAAGGTAATAACAGCCTTGCACCAAAAACAGAAGTAAAACTGCAGGGAAAAATCAGGTAAGTCTGTTAACACCAGCTGAGACCATGAGATATAATGGAAAGTAGCTGCTTGGTTCTTTCCTTCGTTTGGCTCACAGAAGCATGATGTAGGATGCACACAATTGCAAGAAAAACCGTTTGCTTTAGCAGTCATCAAGGGATGACTATGGGGCTATCTGGGGGGTGTCTCAGGGTCCCCAAAGGAGACACTGGGTAGAATTCCTGGTAGACTCAGAAGAGGAAACAAAGAAAGTAGGGGTTTTGGAGTTTGGGTAAATATACAAATGCAAGCATGCTTGCTTGAGAACATCTGGGGCACTGCAGACCTGATTGTTTTCTGACTGATCTGCTCGGTCATCAGTGTGAATATCTCAGCTTTAGAACTGTTTCCTTGTTCCACTCTCTGCCTGTTGGCACCAGTGGGAGGACTGGTTTTTAGTTTGGGGAGGGACTCATCCACTTCTGAGGGGTGCCTGTGAGAACCTGTGCTTGCTCTCCTCTCTGGGACACGGCTGGTCCTCACCAGGTGGGGTCATGTGATGGGTTTCATAGGTGGGGTCAGTTTTCACCAGTAGAATGGGAAAGGAAGTGCCTGACTCATGTCATCCTCAGACAGAAGTGGTCCCTTGGGAGGACTTTACTCCACAGAAGCCTACCATCACTCACGAAGAGCCTGTGCTCTTAACCCCCATTAAAGAATAAGTATCTACCATCACTGAGGATACTCAACAAAAGGTCACTGCCAACATCTCAACACTGCTGGGGTGACAGCCCCATTCGTGGAACAGGACTGTAACTTTGACAGCACATAAAACCTTCACTGGATACTGATTTCAGCTGCAGGATGGTAGGTCTGTGTGCTGTCACACGGTGTGATGGGTGCTGAGCATCTCATTCCCCCCCATCCACTCCCACCCACTGCTCCAGCTCCAGCCTCCTCCCCGCGCCTCCGAGTTCCCCCCAGTCAGGGAAACCATTTTATGGTAGGCTGTCATCATTATGACATCCGTGTCGAACGATAATAAAAACCCAAATAGAATTTCTCAGATCTTCCCTGTGGTTAAAAAAATACAAATAATATTCCAAGGTCAGGGCTAACTGTACACGTTCATTTGTTATTCATTGATGTATATATATATATTAAATGTACATGACTTTGAAATTTAATAAAGTGGGTTGAATTGTGAATAGATAAGTATGCTTTTCATGAACTCAGGCTTCTGGCAAAAGTATTTAATGGGTAAAAACATTAAGGGTTGTCCCTTTGGTATGTGAAAAACAGAAAAACTAATCCTGCTTGGGGGCAGGCATTGCTTGTGTGTGTGTGTGACTTGTGTGTTTTGAGCACTAGACTATGATAGAATGATTTTAAAGCTGAGCTCGTGTGAGAGAACACCTTCCTGGGGATCTTCAGAGGCTAGTCAGTTGGTTTGGCCTGACAACTCCCCCTCATGAATCTTGGGCCCTTTGACAAGAAGTTTTGCAGGTCTGTTTCAAGCCCTCATGACCTCTTTTTGCACTCTGCAGAAACTGAGGACTGAGGCTGACATTGCTCTCTATTTCCTTTTAATTAAGTCTCAATCAAAAGTTGTCAGTGATGTTACAAAATTGATACATGCAGGATTCTAGAAAGATAAGAAAACTCAAGTGGGCAAAGCAAGTATTCTTTTTTTTCCTCCCCTTTAAATGGAATTTGGCAAGATTGGTTAACGTGTCATGGAATGACCAGGATCCTTTTTTAGTTTTCCCATTAAAACCTGTGTACTCTGGGATCCAAAGTCACATGAATCTTTGCTTGGCAGAAATGTAAATGTTTTGAGAAGGCTGTGTCTTAGCGAGTTTGAGGCTCTGCAGGGATTGAGGGGCTTGTGAATGAAGGATGGGGTGGGGGGTGCTGTTGATCTGGGCGATTTCTAACTCTGACAAGACACAGATCCCATCCTCCTTCTCCCAGCCTGCTCATCTCCTGTCACCTTGCAGAGGTGCTGGGCTTATGGGGCCATGGAGAGAATGCTCCATCTGCCCTGTGTCTGCCCCTTATGACCTGGAACTAAGGGGTTGGAGGGGGCCCCCAATTTTAACCCAAACGATAGTTTGCATCATTGCTATTCCTTAATCCTTTTTTTGGTGGGAATGGAGTGTGGGGAAGTGATGCCAGCTACTTCATGCTTTTTACTCCCATTTCTTTCCTTTCAGAGCCCTCAGACCACGGGGAGTGGAGCTTTGGCCCCTTTTCTAAAGTCTGAAGACAAGGCAAGGGGCTTAGTGGTTTCACTTTGGGTTTTCCTTTTTACTCCTCTCATACAAAAACTTTCCACTTTCTGCAAAGATGCTTTGATGAAACTCTGTGTGTCTGACCCCAGTGAACAGCTGTATGTACCCTGCATGCATCAGATCCTTGAAAGACAGAGAAGAAGCGAAATAACAGAGAGAACTGAGTTTAATTTGGGGGTTGTCAGATGTCTGGGTGTTAATGAAATCTGGCTGATCCCTTGTTAGCTAAAATAGCAGGAAGAAACAGGACCTGTGCTTTTTCCCGTTCTCATTTTCCAGTCCAGCAGGTCCATTTGAATGCCCACTGACTGCAGAGGATGGAGTTTCCACTCTAGACCAGTGTTGTTTACATCAGTGTAGACGCAATGGGGGTGTGGGGCTGCTGACAGGAGTGCTGGACTTGGGTGTCAGGAGACCTGGCTCTGGTCCCAGCCCTTCTTCTTATTAGCTCTGTGGCCTTTGGAAAATTGCTTCTCATCTCTAAGGTGGTGATTTTTTTTCCCATATCCTTTTTTTTAAAAAAAAAATATAATCTCTGCAGGTGATTATTAAGCACATGAAATAGAATTTTATTAATTTTTAAATTAATTTTTAAAAGCTGAAATAAGGATTTTTATTGAGCCTATTCTTTTTGTATCTTTCATAGTATGATTTAACAAGTAGTTATATAGGAAATTTTCAAAGTTGTTATGAGTTACAGTATCATAGTTTCAGTTATTTCTTTATTTTGAAATATAACATATATACAAAAAGGTGGTAGCTTTCAAATTATAGTTTAACAAGTAGCTATAGAACAAATTTTAAAGAATGCTATGGGTTACAGTTCCACCATTTCAATTCTTTCCTTCTAGGTATTCTAATACCCTAGCAACTAAGAAAAAGGAAAGAATATAGAGATTCAGTATTCATAATCCTTTGTTAAATTCCATCTTGTCTGTTTCTACCCCTTTCTCTAGTTTAAGGTGGTGATTTCAATAAAGGCACCGTCCACATCACCGAGGTATCGTGAGGTGCAAATGGGAACCGTGACGGTGAACCGTAGAACACTATGCAAGGGTCAGTGTTGGATCTGAGGATTTTTAGGATGACGACCATATATTAAACTGGAGTAGGACCAGGTCTTTACTGGATAGTGAAAATCCAGTTAGTTTTAGCATCTTAGAGCTGGATAGCAACTTAGCATATATTTACTCCAGCGCTGGCATTTTACAGATAAGGAGATTGAGTCCTAGAGAGGGGAAGTCCCTTGAAGGGTTGTCATGAGCCATTTCTCCTGCCCAGGAGAGGCCTGTACTCCAGGTGGGGTCACCCCCCCCCCCCCACCAAGTGAGGTGACTCAAGAGTGAGAAGCACCTTGCCCTTTGGAGGGGGTGGAGAGCCTTGCCCTTTCAAATAGTAGAATTAGAGATCTGAAAGGTGCAACTCTGATGCGTGGAACGAAGGCCCATGGCAGTCGACTCCCAGATCCAGAGGGTCATATTGTTCCTGCTTATTGTGAAATGTCTCATGACCTGAGCACAGGTGAGGCTCATGCAGCTCTTCCAAGTCCCAGAGCAGCCTGAAGGACCCAACACCCCCGAGAATGGCGGCCCCTCTTGGCGGGGTGGGGGCCGGGAGGAAGCTGTGACTCATGGGGACTGCCTGCTGCAGGGCTCTTTCTCCACAGTAAATTGCTTTGGTGGAGAATTATAGGTGTGGATGAGACTAAGCTTAAAGGCTACAACTTTATAGGGCATGAATAAAGGCTGATGCACCATGCCTAGTAACAAAATAAGGGAGAGCTCGCATTTGACCTCATGTAGCGAGGTCTTGACTTGTTCCGTGGGTCCAGGGCTGTTCACATGCCCAGGATGGAAGAGGCAGCGTGTGGGAGACAGGAGCAAATTGGGAATTCAGTCATCAGCCAAGAACAGAGGGCTCCTCTTTCCAAAGATTTGGATCCTTGCAGGCCCTGGACTCTCTTTGCTTTGCAACAACTGACACTTGCACCTCCAGTCACACAGGAACAACTGGGGAGGGACAGCTGTGTCCTTGCTACCTCTGGAATGTTGGAAACACTGGCCTTGGAGAGGAAAATAATCTCCCACTCTCTTGTCGTCTTCACTGCCACCTCCATGACCTCAGACCTCACCCCCCACATACACAACCCCATCACGGCTGTGATTCCCTCTGGCAGGAAAGCAGGCTGGTCTGTACTTGGTGCTTTTTACTTGACATTGACGCAGCTTCTCCCTGGCAAACCCACATTTTTCATTATAGCAGAACATTGGTTCTTGTGTCTTTACTGGAAGAAAACCATTCCCCCCTTTCATTTCTCTGGTCTGCTGGACATGGTGTGGAGACTGACTAAAGAGATTCAGAAATGCCCAAGGGACAGGCACCCGTGGAGGGACTTGTGGGCTCTTGGCCCACTATGTGGAGGAGGCAGAGAAGAGGGAAGAAGGTAGCTTGCTCGTTTCCTTGGATTTATCATCTAATCCAGCCCACGGGGCTGGGACATCATATGGAAAGATTGTCACTTACAAATTTGCCCTGAAAATGGGGTTTCAGGAGATTTAGGGTAAAAGTTTCCACACTCTGCCCAAAGGGACAGACTGTTGAGTGAATGATTATGTTGTTTTCAGAAGCTGCCTGCACACAGGCCCATAAAGATTTCAGAACTGCTGTAGTGTTTTCTCTGAAGGGTCAGGACTGCTGGCAGCTCACGTCAGCCAGGGGAAAATACCTTGCTCCTCTGAAACTGAGTCAGTTTGGGGAGTTGAGTCAGAGGAATGGAGCGGGGCCAGGACACGAGGGTGGACTTTTCTAAAAATAAGCCATTCATGTTTGGATGCCGTGCCACTGTCTCCACAGAGACCCAGCAGTTCGTGCCATGTCAAGTCTTCTGGTGCCCTGTGGGTCGGGGCCAGGGACTGACTAAGGAGAGGGAACATTCTCTTGACTCTTTTTCTTCCCCATTGGGTGCGATGGAGACAGTGCTTGGTGATGAGTCTCCATCTTGGCCTCCAGCCACTGCCAGATGCCAAGAGGGAGAGGACCTGTAGGAGGAGAAAAAGCCGGGAGCTGGAGGCCGCACACTGGAGGCCCCAGACTGGAGGCCTCTCTCCAAGGAGCCCACTCCCTGAGGGAGCTGTGATCTGCAGACCCTCTGCTGGATCCCCCTCTCCTGTGGAAGCCAAGATGTCTCCCTGGCACGGGCCACCCCAGAAGCTGACACTTTTCACCAGCTTATGAGGGGATGGGGATGGGGGAAGTGAGCGGCACTCACCTGTTTGTTTAGGGCAGAAAGGAGAAGTAGTTGGGTAGCACAGATTTTTCCAAAATGAAAATAACTTAATTTTTTTTTAATGAAAAAGTAAAGTGTACTCATTATTTTAAAAATTAGATATGAAAAGGAAAGTATCAAGGGGAAAGTAAAAATCACTTATCTTTGTCCTCCTGTAACTTTCTAGGAGAAATATATTCATTTTTTTCTCTGCAAATATTCATATTTAGGTGATTATGTTTTCTTTTTACAAGAATGGATAACTCAACATTTTCTAACCTGATTTTCTTACTTAGTAATATATCACGGACAACTTTCCATAGACATAATTACAGATTTTTGTTATCACTTTGATAGCTGGATATGGGAGAATCATAATTTAACTCAGAGGTAGGAAAACTTTTCTGTACGGGGCCAGATAATAAATACTTTTGGTTTTGTGGCCTTATGTTCTCTGTTGCCACTACTCAATTTTGCCCATTGTCGCTCCAGAGCCGTGGAAGATAATATGTAAATAAGCAGGTACTGGCTGTGTTTGAATAAAACTTTCTTTCGGAAAGAGATGGGTGGTGGTGATGGTAGCACAACATTGTGAACATAACAGCACTGAGTTATATATTTGAATGTGGTTAAAAGGGGAAATGTTAGGCTGTATATATGTCACTAGAACAAAAATTATACAAAAAAATTCATGGAACTGCACAACACAAACAATGAACCCTGAGTTAAATCATGGACTATAGCCAAAAGTACAATTATTAAAATGTACTTTTATCAATTTTAACAACTGTGCCACACCAATGCAAGGTGTTAATGATAGGGTGGGCATATGGGAATCCTTTATTTTATGCATGATTGTTTTGTAAACCCACAACTTTGGTAGAGAGAGAGATAGAGAGAGAGGGAGGGACAGAGAGAGATGGGGACTAGATTTGACTCCTGGGCCATAGTTTCCAACGTCTCATTTATTCAGTCATCCAGTGATGGACATTTAGGAGATTTCTAGTTTTTTTTGCCATTAAAAGCAAGAGATAAACATGCTGTTTGTGTGTATGTATCTACATATACATATATATACACACACACAAATATATACATATATAGACATACACACGTATGTATGTATGTCTATATAGACATACACACATGTGTGTATGTCTATATATACATATATAGACACACATACACATATATAATATATATTATATATTACATATATATAATCTGAATGTATTGTAAAATCTGAATCCTTGTTCTGTGGCATCCCTAGGATAAATTGTAGGATATATATATATTTCTTATAGTCTTATATCCTACCTTTTTAAATTTAATAGTATATTCTAAGAATTTCCCATACCATTAAAAGCATTATTTCTTGAGTCTGTAGCATTCCAGAATGTTAGGACATCAATTTTAAAACAACATGAAAGAAAATGCAAGTTTCTCCCTATAATCCCACCACCCCATCAACTGAGATCACATTGTATCTGTAGGATAGATGTTTGCTGGATTTCAGCAGGAAGGTAGTAACCACCTGTGCATTCTGGGTTTGCTCTCACGAGCTTCCAGCTCTGATTTCCCTCACGAGTGCATGTGGACCAGGCTTTGATAGAAAAACTGTGCTTTGAAAAGGACTCTTCCAACAGGAGTATGGTCAGGTCTCGTGCACAGATATTCCATCACAGTTGAGGATTGCTGCTCTAGCAGAGCCTGCCCTGGGGAGCTCTGTTTCTTGATGGATGTTAGCCGTCTGTGTGGCTTCTTGAGACGTGTGGGGTGGGATGGGGAGGATTAGCCTCCCAGCAGTACAGAGAGCCCTGGTGGGGATTCCAGTTAGATACTAGAGCTCATCCACATCCCCTGGCAGCCTTGAAGCTGGCCTGGCCTCTGAGAACCATGTGTGAGGTGCATGCTTTTTATAGAACCCACGTTAGATGACGCTGGAGATCAGATTTAAGAGAGATTGAGACAGCTGCTCATCTTGTATTAGTCAGAGTTCTCCAGGGAAACAAATGACAGGATATATATAAAGAGATTTATTAGAGGAATTGGCTCACAACTGTGGGGATTGGCAAGTCTGAACTCCATAGGGCAGGCCGCTAGCTGGAAACACCACTGAAGGTTGAGTTGTATTTCCTAGGGGAAGCTGGCTGGCTGAAGTGAGGCAGAAATCCTGTCTGATTTCTGAAATCCTCAGCTCTGGCTTTAAAATCTCCAACTGATTGGATGAGGAGACTCCCCTCAATGCTGAGGGCAATCTCCTTTGTTGATTGTAGATGCAGTCAGCTATAGATGCAATCAACTTACTATAGATGCAAATCCGTCCATGATTTGTTGTTACCCTTACAGTGCTTGTTTGACCAAACAACTGGACGCCATCATCTAGCCAAGCTGACACATGAAATTAACCATCACAGCCCTCCAGTCATCTTCTCTTTCATATGAGAATCAAAGTCCACTCTTGGAAAGCATTACTCTTCAGCCATGAAAAGTGGCAGTTAAAGAGACCCTGGGAGTGAAGGGGTCTAAGGTGATTTGGGACCCAGGGACATACCACTCCCTTTGTTTGAAAGGGAATTCAAGGAACTCAGGTAGGCATCAGCTCATTCTGAGGAACAGAATGTCAGGAGTTATGAGAGATTGATCACGGAGGGTCAGTGCTGGTGGAAGAAAGTTCAGAGTTGAGTTCTGTGGGGAGTAAGGGGCCTGTACTGGCAAAAAGGAGAGAGAGCGGTTCCAAAGAGTACAGGGCTGGGAGAGAGGAGAGTTGGGTTCCAGGGCAACGCTTGCTTTAACTGGCTATGTTTTGTTGGCAGATGGCTTAGCTTCTCTGGGTCCTTATCTGTAATGAGAGGGGATTAGGTGAGAGCTCACCTTGTGTCTGATTCTGTGAGGAGCATGAGTTAACCAGGACAGTAGAAAAGTGTGTGTGTCCGTGTGTGTGTGCGCGGCAAATAACGTGTCCCACGTTGGGGTTGAGGCTAGGCAAGTGAGGCTGTGGGGCCAGTGGGGTCTTTACACGTAGGTTCGGCTGCCCTTGGAGCCAGTGGCCCAGCTTTGCTGGCCAATGATTCCAGGGCTCCAGATCCCACTCAGAGTACAACTCAGGGCCCAAGAAGTGGGAAGGATTGCTTGGTTTGAGAGTCTGAGAATTCTGCAAAGACACGTCAGCTTGTGTGGCTTCTCCCCTTTGAAAAGCAGGAAAATGAGGCATCAGAGCATCTGGTGATCTACAAAGAACCTTCCGTGGAACGGAAGAGGGGCACTGGATCCTGGTTTTGGATGCAGGATTCCAAGTTCTCCTGACAACCTCTGCAGGCTTCCTCCCATGACTTTGTCCCCCTTATCTCAGTGTTTTGGTGGATATTAATAGATCATGGTTCTGTTGCCTGTGCTCATCAGTTGTTTTGGCTTTTAGCTCTGGAGAGGAAAAACAAACTGCCGTGAGCTTCTACTGTTGTTTTTACTTGGAGACCAATATCTCAAGCACTGCTTAAAAAAGTGTTCCTTTGCTTATGTTCCACAGCCCGCTGGCTATGCCAGGCAACTCTGGTTAATTCCAGTGAAGCTTCTCACATGAAAGCTGGCAAATGGTTTAGCAACTTGTCTATTTAAAAGGTCAGGCTTGTTTCGATAAGGAACCAGTGCACATGCCCACGACAGCTGGACGGGAGTAGGCATGCTCAGGGAGGTGCAGGATCAAAGGGGCACGGGCAGGGGCAGGCCACTGCTGGTGTGCGGTGTGTGTGTGTTGGGGGGGGACTGTAGTGGACAGGGCAGGCTGAAGTGGGGTGACCAGGCTGATTCTGCTCAAAGCGGAGGAAGGAACAAGGTCAGGGGAGGCAGGGAGCCAGCCTCAGAGCTGGGGCTTTGACCATACTCGCACTGCCCCAGGATGTCCGCCACACTCTCGTGCTTTCAAGAGAGCCCAGATCTGGGGAGTCTGGTTCTCTTTGACCTACCCAGGAGTCCTCTGGCTCTTTCTGAGCTGTCTTTGTGCTGGCACCACAAGGGGTCAGGACCCAAAGGGAGAGAAAGCACCAGCGAGAGAGGAGCCTGATTGTGTGTGTGTGTGTGTGTGTGTGTGTGTGTGTGTGTGTTTGTGTAGGGAGGTGGTTTCTACCAGGTAGAAGAGTAGGAAGAAAACAATATACTGATAGCCAGCATTGCAATGCACCTGGCTCATGTGCTCAACACCCTCTACAAAGATTATTTCTTTTCATCCTCAAAACAGCCCCTGAGGTTGGCATTATTTACCCCATTGTAGAGGTGAGAAACTGGAGCTTAGAAAGTGGTAACCTTCCCAGGGTCATATGGCTATAAATGATAGGCTGGGGTTCAGACACTAATGCAGAGCTGGGCACCTTTAACCATCACACCCTCCCGTGCCCCTACTCCCACTGCCCTCTAGTTCTTAGTGTTGGACACTGGCAAGTTAACCAGCCCGGGATACTGGAGGAGGTGTTTTGGGGGGTGGGGTGCTTGAACTCAGCCTGAGTCTTGAAGTGGGAGTGGGAGAGAGACAAGTGGGAGGGTGGAGGGAGAGGGGAGACAGGCCTATTTGGTAGAGGAAATGCCAGTGGGGGCGTGGAAGAGCCTGTCGGTTTGAGCAGCTTCATGGGGTTTGTTATGGCTGGAGTGAAAGGTGCTGGGTGGGGGGCGATGTTGTGGAAAATGGGGCTGGGGGAAGGCTGGGGCCAGATGTTTGGGTGAATGACGTGATCACACTTGTGTCTTGGGAAGGCCACTCTGGCAGAATATGGAGATGCTAAGCTTGATCAAAGACACATCTAAGAACATGTTCCAGGCTGTAGTAGGACCCTAATGTTACAGAGACAGGCCAGCGGCCACCTCTGGAGGAGTCCCACAGAATGGAAGCATGAAGCTGAGTTTTCACCAGGAGCTTTTTGGGGAATAATGAGGAAGCCACACAGGGCGATGTTTGGACGGAAAGTGGCTTTTTGGAGAATTAGACTTTGTGGAAGCCCTCTTGCTATGGAAGCCCGCCCTTCCTTTGGGATGAATTCAGCTAATTCCATAACCTTTTGGCAGCACTAGATGCTTTTGGCCACTCCCTTCACCTTCTTGAGATGTCCTTCATCCTTGACTTCTGTGGCACTTTGCTCTTCTTTATCTTGTGCCTCCCTGGCCTTCTGAGAGCCTTTGATGCTGACCTCATCCCTTTTGTTGTTGGCATTTCTTGTAATTCTATCCTAGGCCCCTGTTTTTGTCTCCTGAAATCAAGGTGTCGACAGGGCCATTGTCCATCTGGAACCTGTAGGGGAGGATCCTCTCTTGCCTCCTCCAGCTTCTGGTATTTGCTGCTGTCCTTGGCATTCGTTGGCTTATGGCTGCGTCACTCCAATCTCTGCCTCTGTCTCACATGGCCATTTTCTCTGTCTCTGTCTGTGACCATATGTCCCCTTCTTAAGAGGACACCAGTCTTATTGGATTAGAGACCCAAATCCAGTTTGGCCTCGTCTTGACTAATCACCTCTTCAAACACCTATTTTCAAATGAGCTGATGTTCACAGGACGGGGGCTGGAACTTGAACATGCCTTTTTTGGGGACATAACTCAACTTGTGACAGCTCGTTTCTCATCTAATTTTGTATTCTCCCCTTGGATCATCTCAGTGGCTTCCAATGCCCTCCACCTTCCTGTATGACTTCCACGTTGCTATCGTCCATCCAGCCTGTCTCCGCAGCTCTGGACCTGTATCTCTCCTGACCATGGGCTGTCTCCACTTCGTATCTTACAGGTTCTATAACCTCAGCATACCCCAAACTGAGCTCAAGATCATCTTCCTTCCCAAATCTGCTCCTCCTTGCTGTGCCCCAATTTAAGAGGCAACACCACTCATCCCGGTTCTTGGGCTAGTCCCCTGGGCATCATCCTCAGTGCCCTGCTTTCTCTTACCCCTCATGCTCATTAAATCCTGAGCCTTGCTAATTCTAATAAAAACAATTGCTAATATTAACTGAACACTTACCATGTGCCAGTCTCTATGCTAATAGCTTTGTAAGCCTCGTGTCTCCTTTAATCCTCAAACTAATTCCATCAAGTAGAGTTATCTTTACTATATGAGAAAATTGAAGCAAAACAAGTTTAGTGATTTGCTGAATATTAGAAAGATTTAACTCAAGACCATCTGACTCCAAAGTCCAAGCTCTTAGCTACCTCTTTGAGTTACCAAATAACCTCGGACCTCTGCTCTTGCTGCTTCTGCAACTTGCCCAGGTATTCTCACTGTCTCTAGTCTCGTCTCCCATTCCACCTTGGCACAGTAGCCAGAGGATCGCTCAGAAGGAAACTCTGATGTTATTACTCCTCTGCTCGAAACCCTTCATGGTATCCCTGTTATCCCTGAAATAAAGCCTTTCTTTTTTTCTTCCTTCTTCCCTCCCTTCTCTTTCTTTATTTTTCTTTTCTTTTTCTTGTTTTCTTCCCCTCCCTCCCTCCTTTCTTTCTTTCTCTCCTTTCTTTCTTTCTTTCTTTCTTTGTCTCTCTCTTTCTTTCTCCTCCCTTCCTTCCTTCCTTTCTTTCTTCTATAGGTTTATAGAAGTTGAAGGTTTACAGGAAAATCATGCAGGAAATACCGAGTTCCCATATACTGCCCACCCCCCACATTTTTTCTATTATTGACACTTTGCTTTAGTGTGGTAACTTTGTTACAACTGATGATGCAATATTATTATAATTATACTGTTAATTGTGGTCCATAGTTTACATTAGGGTTGTATACTTCTATGATTTTTCTTTTTAATTTTTATTGTGTAACATATATGCACCCTAAAACTTCCCCTATTCAAATATATAATTCAGTGGTGTTAATTACATTCACAATGTTGTGCTACCATCATCAGCATCCATTATAAAAACTTTTCCATCATCCCAAATAGAAACTCTGTAACAATTTAAGCATTCACTCCCCACTCGCTACCCACCCTCCCCTGCCAGCTCCTGGTTACCTATATTCTAGAGTCAGATTTTGTGAATTTGTTTATTCTAATTATTTCATACAAGTGAGGTCATACAATGTTTGCCCTTTTGTGACTGGTTTATTTCATTCAACATGATGTTTTCGCGGTTCATCCATCTTGTCTCACATATCAGAACTTCATTCCTTTTTATGGCTACATAATATTCTAGGGTGTGTATATATACCACATTTTGCTTATCAGTTCATCTGTTGATGGACACTTGGGTGTGATTAATGTCACTAAGGATATTGGTGTGCAAATATCTTCTTGAGTCCCTGCTTTCAGTTCTTTTGGGTATGAACTTAGAAGTGATCCGGATTGCTGGGTCATATGGTAATTCTGTACTCAACTTTCTGAATAGTTTTTATTTTTAAACTAGCTTTATAGGCCCTTCGTGATGTGGATCTCATGTACATTGCCAGGCCCATGCTCATGGCCGATCAAACCACTTGCAGTGTATATATTCATTTAGTACCTTCTAAGTGACAGCCCTGTTTCAGGCACTGGGGATACAGCAGTGAGTGAGACAATTTCCTGTCCTCCTGGGGCTTGCATTCTAGGCTGGGGACAGAAAAGAACTGAATAAATATGCAAGTAATGTCAGTTAATGAAAAGAGATGGTGAAGAAAAATCAAGCAGGGTTAAGGGGTTGGAGAATGACATGGGAGAGGTGAGGATTAGGATAGACCTGGGCCTTTGCACATGCAACTTCCCCTCCCACCCCCAGTTAGCACCCCCAGTGAGCACCCCCAGTTAGCACCCACTCACGTGGCCTCTCCAGGCTGGGCTGGAATCTACTTTGTGCTCCAGCTGCAACTTCTACTTTCCCCATCTCTGTACTTAACCACCCTGTTTTATAACTGCTTGTTGAATAACTGCATCCTCCACTACTGAGAGCTCCAGGGGGACACAGAGCCTAGCAGAGAACCCAGCACATGGGAAGGGCTCCATGGACACCATCTAAACGAGTGAATGTGAAGTCCTTCTGGATTGTTCTTTGTCCAAGTGGCAATGGTTTTAGAACTCATTTTGGATGACCAGTGCTGCAATGCTCGAGTCTCTCCACAGATAAACATTTGTTTGTTCCATGTTTATTCAATACTTTGGGGGCCTATACATCTGGTGATGGCTCCATCAGGAACTTCTAAGTGGGGCAGCCCTTGTGAACTGTGCAGCCTGGAGCAAGTTACTTAACCTCCATGACCCTTGTTTTTTCCATTAGTCAAATGGGGCAAAGAGCTGCCCTTTCTCTCCCTCACAGATGTGGATGGGGACACTCCAGATAAGTTCTGAGGCAGAAAAACATGTGTGTGGATTCCAGAGCTTATGTGTGGGTTCTAAATTAAAGGTGTGATCAATGGGTTTCTCAGACAAGAGTTGGTAGGTATATATTTAAAGATGGGCCGGATTTAGTCACTCAATACTCTTCATTCAGTATTCTGAAATTTACATTATGGCTTCACTTAAATGCATCTGTTATAGGCTTTCTTAATCTGGTGGTTTGGTTCATCAAAACACACAAGAAACTCGAATAATTTTGGCTGATGCTCCTCCACAGACCAAGCTTTTAACTATTCTTTGACACAGGCCAACATTTTCATGAGACTTTTGTTGAGGGAGTTAAATATTAGATAATTTAAGGTATGAAGGTTTTGAAGTGAAGGCCACTTTTTTTTTTTTTCTTTTCTGGAGGTTCATCTGTTTTATCTCCACTTGACTTTTTAAAAATGTTGGAAGTATTTTTTGATTGAATACAAAGTTTTTTGTCTTTGACGTTTCTATGACCGCAGGTGGAAAAATAAGACCTTTGCTTATTAACAAAATGAATCAATCTCTTCCCCCCATGGGAACTTGAAAACAATTTAGAGAATAGAATAAACTTCAGATTTTCCTCTGATGTGAATTTAGTTGACCTTTCCTTGAGGCAGGATTTAAAGGAGAACAGGCAGAAAATGATGAAGCCAGGTGTCACCAATTTTCTTCCCGCACTTTCCGTCTCTCTTTCCAGCCGGGAGTGCCTTGCTCTCGTGCACCCTGTACAGCCTCTTAAAGCACCTTCAGAGAGAGCAAGATTGAGGCTCAGAGAGGTTAAGTGTGTTAGCAAAGGTCACCTCGGGAGACAGTGACAGCGGGAGAAGAGGGCTCAATCAAAAGCTCTTAAGGAGTCTGCAATGGACAACTGCTCCAAAGAGCAAATCCTCAAAGGCATAGCTGGTTCTTGTTTGACATTTTTTCTTCCCTTTTACTTTGAATGTACCAGATGTGTTTGGGGGAATTCCCCATAATACTGGTGTATGGTTAACACCTTATTTGTCTGACAGTTTCATATGTTCCTCCTTTGGAGTTTGTGGGGGCCCTGGAGTTTCCAGCAGCTTCTCTCAGAGCCACTGCCTGGGGTTTATAGAGACCGGCCTCTGGCTGTCAGCCCTGGATCTGGCATTTGCCTGGGAGTGGGAAGTAGAGAATAAACAAAGCAAAGACGCTGTGTTGGAAATGAGGACTGCAGAGCTTAGAAGATGCTTAGAAAAGTGGCCCCAGGCCAGCTCCTCCTCTCTCCAAATATGCCAAGAACGCTGGGGACAGGGATGGGCGTGTGTGTGCGCACGCGTTTACGCACAGGGTGGGGTGGGGGGGACGACAAGACAGTAGAAAGAAGGAAAAAGAACAGCTTTTCCCCAGGCCATACTCCTAGCTAATCTAGTTGTCAAAGCAAAGCAAGAGAATTCCTAGTCCAAAATAGAAGTGGTTCAAGAAGTTGTAGAGCTCAAAATCACTTCTTACTAAAATTTGCATCTATACTGGGCAGGCATTTCCAAAAAAACAAATCTCTTAGTCTTCTTAGCATAAGAAAATCGTAAGATCCTTAAGAGAACTGATTCGTTTACACACATGCAGCAAGTGAGCTGGGGGCAGGGATAGAAATCTTCCTTTTCCCAGCTGTCGAGTGAGCTATGCACCAAGGGCTGTGACTCGGAGGCTGTGCATCCTTTCCCAGTTTGAGACTGAAGGTCATGACAAAGGACAAAAGTTCAAAGGGTCGAAGTTGGGGAAGAAAACAAAACAAAAACAGAAAGTGGCTGGCTCAGGGATTTTCCATGGGAAGGCTAGGAATGAATGATCTGGAAACACATCCTGATATAAAAAGAAAAAGGAAGAAAAAGGACACCTGCTAATCCTCTGGAAGTTACTTGAGATGTTGTGAAATTGGGTTCCCAGCAAGAGCCAGCTCACCCTCGGTGTAGCAGGGGAACCGGGGCACCCAGAGGGAAACTGGAGCCTGGATTCTGCGCTGACTCACCATTGGCACATCACCCCATCTCTCACGGCCTCGTTTTCCTCTTGGAAGGAGAGATTATTTGTCACCTTTTGTGTTCCTTATAGAAGTGTGTTCATATATGTCCTAATGTTAAATCATGATAAGGGGTCTAAAATAACCCAGCAAGTTTCAATATTTGGATGGGAAGAAAATAGATCTCCACCTCTACATTAGTTTTCCAGCGATGCGGTAACAGGAACCATAAACTGGGTATCTTAGCACTGTAGGAGTTTATTGTCTCAGTTCTGGAGGCTGGAACTCCGAGACCAAGGTGGGCAGGGCCATGCTCCTTCTGAAAGCTGTAGGGGAGATGCCTTCCTGGCCCCTTCCTGGCTTCTGGTGGTCACCGGCCATCCTTGGCGATCCTGGGCTTGAAGATGCCGCACTCCAGTCTCTGCTTGTGACTTCACGGCCATCTTCCCTCGTGTATCTGTGTCCACATTTCCTCTTCCCATAGGATACTAGTCATGTTGGATTAAGGGCCCACCCTATTCTGGCCTGACCTTATCTTAACCGATTACAAATGCAATGACCCTATTTCCCAAGTGTGTCACATTGTGAGGTACTGGAGTTTAGGATGTCAGTACATCTCTTTGGGGAACACAGTCCAACCCGTAACAATCTCTAATATTTCTGATGTATTGGGTGTGTAGTATTTAGAACGATGTTCATACAAATGGAGGCCACTTTTTTACCCGATTCACTTTTAAGCCTAGCTAAGTCAGCCTTTGTGCCACTAGAATTTGGAAGAGCAAGGCCAGAGGGGAGTGACTGGGTGAGGCTGACTGACCTGTCCTCCATGAAGTTTTAATTCTGCCCCTCTCTACCCCTCTCTGCCCCACTCAGGGCAGGTGCAAACTTCCCTAAAGCATTGCTCTCATCTTCCCCTTCCATCTCTCCCTCCTTGCTTTCTTTCCAAGAGCTGTAGGTGGGCGAAGGTCAAGGGGAGTGATGGGTCCTGGAAGGGGGGGTCAGTGTGTGCTGAGATCCAACGGAGGAAAGATTCCTCTTTCATACAGGAGCAGTGGACAAATGTAGTGGTTCTTTCCCTGTACTCTGTTCAGTGGCACCTCCTTCTCTAGCAGGGTGGAGGACACACACAGGGTCTAACTCAGGGCTGGTAGGCATCAGTGCTTAAGTAATACATATTGACTTGAATTGAAGCGGTCCTTTGCCAGACACAGTAGGAAAAAATCTTTAGTTTCTTCCTAGCCATGTTCCTTCTTGAAATCTTATTTTAGTTTCTAGTGAATCAAGGAACTCAAGCTTCTTGTGAAAAGGGAAGAAGGTGCTGGCTCATTTCTAAACCCTGCATGCAAAGTAGTCAGTAACACGTATTGCAGGAGCCACCAGAGGTCAAAGGTCATCTTCCACATGGACCATTATTTCGCTCAAAATAACAAACTGCAAGCAGGATGGCAGGAAATGAGTTGCAGCAACCTCAATTCATGTGTGAAAGTTTCCAATTAGGAATTCAAAGAACTTGTTGTTTAATGAAAAAGTGAAACCAATTCCTTTTTTGTGTTTACCCACTTCCTTGGTGGTCTCTGGCTGAGAGCTGGTCTGTTGCCAGGAATGTAGATGTCTTTCAGTTCACCTGATAGGAGTGGGAGCTTGGCGAGTAATTAAATGACCGGAAGCAGAGTCTGATGTAATGGAAAGATGGGTGATCAGATCCACCCGGCGCAAATCTGGCCCACCACCTGTTTTGTAAATAAAGTTTTATTGGAACACAGCCACGCCCATTCATTCACTTATTGTCTATGGTTGCTCTCACAGAGGCAGAGATGAGTAGTTGTGATGGACACCACATGGCTTGCAAAGTTTAAAATATTTACATGCTGGCCTGTCACAGAAAAAGTTTACTAATCCATGCTCTGGTTCACTGGTTCTTAATTTTTGTTGTGGGATAGGATCCCTTTGAATATGTGATGAAAGCGGCATATGAACCTCCTTTCAGAAAATTGCTAGACATCCTGGTTAAGAATGCCTACATGTAATGGTAACTAGTCTCTTCTACAGGCCTGGGACATATGAAACACAACTTCTGCCCTAGCACCCATCCCTGCCCCCAACACTTGTCCCAGTTATGATAGGGAGAAGAATCTTGGATTTCAGGTCTGGAGATATGAATTCTCTTGTTGGCTCTGCCCCCTTTAAAGTGCATGACCTTGGGCAAGTCTCTCCACCTCTCTGGGCTTTGGTTCTCTTGTGTGTCAAACGAGAGGTCCAGAACAGGTGATTTCTTAGAGTTCTTTCTGGCAGTAAGTCTCTCTGATCTTCGAGGGTCTGGAATTTATTTCTGGAGCTAAGTAGATAGGGGGTTGTGATTCATATATTTTCAAAACATTTGAATCTGCCCGGCCACCCAGAGAGGCCTGTGGTGGTTAATTTAGTTAATTCCAAGTGGTGAAATCTGGGATTTGATTACCACATGGGATATTTGGCATTGGCTGGAGAAAATTCTGCCTTGACCCTGGTCAGCCATCCTGATAAATTGAGTTGCCACACAGGGGCTGCTCAAGGGAGTGTGAGCATCCCCAGTTCAACCCATCAGGACTCGGGGAAAAACAACTTCAAGCCCAAGGCCTCCTGGCAGAATGCCTGAAATATCACCTCCTACCCGAATGAGAACACGGAAAACATAAAAACATATCTTAAACAGATATGGCTTGTCAGGGAAACAAATAGGTTTTGCATTTGTGTTGCTTTTTGTTTGAAAATGAAAAGAAACACACACACACACACACACACACACACACACACACACTTTTTTTTTCTGGTCATAAAAATGCTTAGGTTTATCATAGATAATTTGAGAAATACAGAAAATATGAAGAAAGTAAAAACCAACCCCAAATCCCACTGTTAACAATTTGATAAACCTGCCAGGCAGTTCTTTTATGTATACACACCCACACCAAGACTTTTACATAAATGGGCTACACGTGTTGATGTTTTGTCATCTACTTTTCATTTATTGATATGATCCAGAGGAGTATCTTTCAATGGTTTTGGATGTAGAATTCTAACATTATTTTAATGGTTGCATAGGATTTTCCTAAATGTACCATAATTCACTTGCTCAATTACATCTAGGTTGTTCCCCATTTTTTTTTTTTTTTTTTTGCATTATGTACCACGTTGTGAAGACTATCTGTGCTTACACGTTCATGCATTTTTTTTCTGATTTTTCAGCTGAGAAAAAATTCCTAGCCTTAAAAGTAATGAGTCAAAGGATACTCAGCAGTTGTAATCCACATGGTTAAACTGCCTCCAGAAAATTTATAACAATACATATCCACCAACAGCATAGAAGGGTGCCCATATCTCCATTCTCTGGCTAGCACTGGTGGTTGCCATTGTCAATATTTAAAGTTTTTGCCCATTGGGTAGGTTAAAACTGATATTTTATTGTTGTTTTTATTTGTATTTCTTAGATAACTTTACTTGTGAATGTCACTGCTCTGGATCAAATACAGGCAAAAAATAATGACTTCATATTAGGTTCTCATGTCTGGTGTAAGAGCAGACGTACCTTCCAGAGACACAGGGAGCCAGGAGCCCAGCACAGAAGAGTCTGGTACTCTTTGAGGACAGTAACACTACATTGATTTATTTATTTGTGGACTCACTGGAGGCTACTTTCAGGAACTTGTTGAACGGCATCTAGAAGGCCACATGGTTACAGTCAGTCACAAAGGGACCTGAATGACGGATGACATTTATACCATAATTGCAAAAATATTTGCAGGCAGAGAAAACAGACTCCCCACGCCCTGTGGATGATTCTGCTTTATGCTGGATCCACCTGGCCGCTGGAATCCACCTCCCTTGCTTTTGATTGGATCTGCCCATCTCTCTCCCTCCCAGGACTGGAAGATGATGCCTCTGCTTCTGGCAGTGCAACCAAGGCAGCTTTTAGAAAAGTCCGAAGATGCCTAATGCTGCTGGTGACCCAGGGTGAAGGTGGACTGAAGGATACGTAGAGGTTGCCCAGGAAAGATGATGGAGAAGTTGAATGCATGGAGTAGTGACTCTGGCTTGGCCAGGCTGCAGCCTCAAGAGATCCCAGATGGGAGAGGAGATGACTGCAGCAGGGAGCACTGTGCCACGCTGCTCCTTCTAGGTCTGGTGCTCAGTGGTTTCCTGCCTTGCTAAATGGCCGTTGCTTGGTGGTGATGATTCATGGCATTTGGAAAGTGTGGCTGTGTTCCGAACAGGGAAGTGAAAAAAAACACAGCCAAGGTCAGCGGAGGACAGGATAGGGACTGTTACAAGATGCAAAACTTGACTATGGAAAAATGCAGGGGCCTGGGGAGGCACAATAAAATCCACTGCATTGGCTCATGTTGTGAGCATGGCTGTGCTGGCTCTTCTTTGGGGCATCAGCTTTTCCAAGTGTCGGTCACTTATTTGCCCCTTGGAAGCAGCTGCTGGTCTTGGCTGAGCTGTTGCGGGTAGGAGGAAGTCAAAGGGTGATTCAGTGAGTGTCTGCTTCCTCTCTGACTCAGGACTGGATCCGTTTTGGAAGGCGGTGCCAGGGGGCACTGTGTGTCTTTAGCTAGGTTTTTTTGAACTTGGCGTTAAAACTGAGGCCCTGACTCCTTGTAGCCACTGGCCCTCCTTTGACCCCTTCTGGGTGAGTAAGGGGATTAAGCTTGATTCTATGGCCTCACTCCAAGTTGGGTAATCTCTTCTGACTTGAGGCCTTCCTGAGGTTTCAACTAGACAGAGACTGTGACCACCAGGGAAGTGGAGAGCTGAGGCAACCACCTGGGCCTAGGCCCACCTTGGGGGCTTGTTCCTGGGCAGGAGGCTGTGGTGTTGTTTGGGGGAGTGGCTGGGTTTTGAGGGGCTCAGTCTAAGCAGCAGGTGTCAGACTGGTGAAGGGGAGAATTGAGATAGTTCTTCCAAAGTCCAGGAGAGTCCGTGTGTCCATGTAACCGATGATGTGCTAGGAGAGGGTCAGATATGCTATGAGCACATTCCTCCGTGAAGAGTGACGGTTGGTTTTCTATCCCAGAGCATTGAGTTTTCCAAGGATCTGTCAGTAGTGTGCTACCTAAATGGGCCCTCACCACCGTCAACTGAAAAGTGTTCTAAGAAACACTTTATTTAGGTAGTTGTCTCTGTATCAGAGTATATGAGTCATGAGTTTTGACTTGACAAAGACTTTGAAATCCTCTGCAAAACTCCTACAGGGGTTCTGTATTCAAGTGCTGCAGATAACCTTGGGGGCATGGTCTCTCCTCTCAGGCCAGTTCTCCCCACTACTCCCTCGCATTTCCATGTCCAGAGCGGAGGATCAGCTGGTTTGCCTCAGGCGGGCTGTCCGGAATCCGACTATCAGTGCTCTAGTGAGGGCTCCTTGGCCACACATGAGAGAAATGCAACCCAACCCAGCCTGGGCTCTTAAAAGGGGACTTTCAGTAACCAAAGTGCAAAAGGGAGAGGAGGGACTTTGGGGACAATTGCAACAGGGGCCCGGACGCTGCCAGGAGCTCTCTCTTTTCTCTCTTCTCATCTTCCCTCTGTGGTATATTGATTTTAATCTCTCAGATAAAGTTTCTCCACATAGCAGGTAAAGTGCAGGATGGCAGTTGCCGCTTATCACATCTCACAGCTTCACCACCAGACGGGTTGAGAGGGACTCTCCCTGGGTCTAAGCTCAAAAATCCTGGAGAGTGGCTTTGAGCCCCCTCACTGGGGTCAGGGGGTCGCCATGAGATTAATCACCTGCAGCCAGGGGAGGATCTGTAGGGAGATGGCAGCTCACATCCACACCCGATGATTAGCTCAGGGGAGGGAGGATTTTCCAAAGAAGGGACCCCTGTCCGGGCAGACGCACACTGGGGTCCCCCACCCCTGGGTGGTGAAGGCTCTTCCTGAAGACCTGGGCCCACGGCTGCTCCATTTTTGCTTCCCCAGGGTATAGCAGCATGGCGAGCCCCATAGAAAATCCATAGAAAGGTGGGGCTTTTCTCAGCCACCTTTTTTTGGGGTGGGACACGTGTGGGGCAGCAGCTGTGTGACTTTCCGAGGAGACTGCCTTGGAAGATCTAGACAGGGAGTGAAGGGAGAACAAAAGAAGCATTCTCAGAAGCATGGCAAAAACGAAACCAAATAAAAACCCCATAAAAATCCCTACCCAGGCAGAGGAAATACCAACTCAGTGCCTTTGAGCTACATTTTCGGTAATAAAGGAAAGATTCAAGGATAGGCCTTTCTGAAGTGATTATGTTTGGACTTGAGGGAGAATGTTCTGGAAAACAATAAAAAGGAATCATGGGAGCAGGGGAGGTCCGCTGGGTGTGTGTGGGTGTGTGTGTTTGTGCGTTTGTCCGGGGTGTTGTTGCAATTCAGGAACTGACCGATGACCAGGGTTCATGCGTAGCCTGAAAGATACTTGACAGGAACTGGTTCGAAGTTTGTGCACAGCTGCTGGGGTCAGCTGATTCTGCCAGCTGAACCTGCCCCCTCGCTGGCTCTGATTTATCGTTGCAGGAACTCTGACCTCCATTTAGTCACAAAAATACCAGTTTGGAAATCTCTTTGAAGATTGATTAAGTCAACACTCGCAGCCCAGATAATAATAATTGAGTGACGTAGTTGAATTATTTGTAGTCAGCAGAAGAATGCACTGATTACAAGCTGACAGCATGTTGCCTTTCTGTTCCTCTAATCTGGCTTCCTTGCTGATGTGGTTTCAGGCACAGTGTTTTAAGGGGATGGCATTGAGGACTGGAGACTTTCACTCATTTCATTAGTGTGAAAACTTCCCAGGGAGAAAGCACCGCCCCATCACCATACAACCAGCTGGGCTGTGGCCTGTGGCAGGTACCCTGTGCAGCCTAACTATCCCGAGATGCTGTTTGTGTGGGGCTTTTAAGGCCTTGAGCTGTTGTGAACCCACTCCGGGGTGTGCGACTCCCCAGGTTTCCCAAGGAGGTTTAGGGTAGCCAGGAGGGAAGGGCCTGGTTTTTCTTTGGGTGTGCTGTACCTTTCTGCATGGACATTCTGATTTCAGTTTTGGGCAATTGGGCAGGAGCTGGCTGGACTTCTTTGGGGATGGAGTAGTGGCCCTTTTGGCACTTTAATTTCCTAATCATCTCTGAGACCCCAATGTGGATGGCAATGGGAGTAGGCTTCCAACTCTGGAGTCAGCTATGCAGCCGGCTTCAGTAAGCGCGAAGTGCGTTCAGCCCTCTGGGCTCTGGGAGCGGTTGTGCTGTTTGTTCATTCAAGTCATCCAGTATTGGTCCATCTGTCTATCCGCTTACTCACCAGGGCTGTATTTAGTTGTTTAATCACAATGAGACCATGTCTTCTTTTGTTTGGTCTCCACTGCCTGGTATAGTGCCAGGCCCATGGTAGGGCTCTTACATGTCTGATGACTTCCTGCATCACCAGTGAATGCATTCACTGAGAACATACCATATGCAAAGTGTTCTAGGCTTGATAGTTAAGTACATGTGCCAGCGAGGCCAGGTTATGGTGTCCACTTGTTTGGTCAAACAAGCACTGGCCCAATTGTTACTGTGAGGGTATTTTGTGGATTTAAATCATCAGTCAGTTGATTGCATCTATGGCTGATTCCATCTACAATCAACAATGGAGACTGCCTATGGCAATGAGAGATGTCTCATCCAATCGATGGAGGACTTAAAGGGAGGACTGATGGTTTTAGCAGTCAGAAAGAAGAACTTCTATCTCTACTTCAGCCAGCCAGCTTCTCCTGGGGAATTCATTGAAACCTTTGTGGAGTTCCCAACTTGTGGCCAGTCCTATGGCATTCAGATTTGCCAGTTCCCAAGATCATGTGAGCCAATGCCTGTAATAAATCTTACATATACATATGAATCCTGTCTGTTCTCTTCTGTTTCTCTGGAGAACCCTGACTAGTATATAGGGACTATACAAATCAAGTAGGGAAGCAAAGGAAAAGAGGAACAGGAATGGGCCCATCCTTTCTTCTTCATTTTCTCCTCCCAAATCCCTCCCTCTAAGCGATATTTTACCTCTACCCCTAACAGGAAGTAGAAACATAGGAGGAAATGAAACAGAGGGTTCCCCAGTGGATGTCACACTCAAGAAACTCTGGAATAGAATGAAAACTCCTTGAGACAGAATCAGAAGCCCTATTTTATCCCTGGCTGTCTCCCTTCCCCATCAAGTTCTTATTTTGCTCGTATGAGTACATGCACACGTCCAGGATACACACAGGGCTAACAGAGCGGCCACATGTGTGTGTCCCAGGAAGATTGAGAATAGAGTCCACAGCTGTTGAGGACAAATTGTAATTGTGCAGCTGGCAGGGTGTTCACCAGGGTGTTTGCCAGCCCAGGCTTTATGATACAAGGTGACTGGGAAGGGCCACAATAAAACATTTCTCTGGATGGTGAATTACATCCCTTGTTGCCCTTTGTATGGAAAGATGATGCCGAGGTCAGTGTTTCCACACAACTGCTGCAGGAAGATCGTCCTTTGATTTACTGCCCTGGCTGATGGCTGTGTGCTTTGATCTCTTTGTCTGTAGGAATCACATGCTTATTTCATCATGGAATAATCTTGGGATCTCTGAGAACATTTCTGAGCCTTCAAACCTGCCAAGCCTATTAAGAAGTCAGGCCTATTTGAAAATTCATACAGTATGAAAGTCTTGATATTTTTTGTGTTTCCCTGGCTTCCACCATTTAGATCAAAGACTTTCTCTACTACAAAACTTTATCATAATCCCATCCTGTTAGAGGGTCCATTCACAATCCTAGCTTACTTCATTGATTTTAAAGGGGCGGGGATTCCCGGAGCTCAGTGTTGACCAAAGGGTACCATGTTGCATTGTACTGGGTCCTCAAAAGACTTTGGCCAAGAAGTTACTGCCAAGGTGGCTGCAATCAGCTTCTGTGTGCATGCTGGGGAGTGAACTTTGAAAACACTATGAGTTACCTTTTCCTCATGTAGTCATATTTTTTAAAGTCTTGTGGCATTTCTTCATTTAATGTTGATGCTAAAACAAGCTTTCCTTTCTTTCCGACATGTACAAACAAACATTTTGTAGGATAGTCCAAGGGCCAGTCTGGCAAAAGCATCACCAAGGCACAACGTGCTTTGGCTTCAGCCCCTCCCCCATGTCCCTGCAATGCCTTTCTGTGTTGACCCTCCTGTCCCCGCCCCTCCTCCTTCTGGTTCTCTTCCTCTTCCTCCCTGCTTATTGCCAAACATAATCCCCTTTCTTGATAAGGCCTTTAGGTGTGCCCTTCTGCTGAGGTTATCTGCATTTCAGATGAATAACTCTCAAACATTCCAAGCTTTCAAAACCCAAATAAAGTAACTTTCAGTGCTAGAATGGAGCCAAGAATTTCTGCCTGGACTGGTTGGGCCGAGTAGTCTACTTTGCTTGCTTAAATAACCAGATGGGATGATCTGCTTGGCCCTGTGTCCAGAGGCCCTTCCTCCATTAGTGTGTGTCTGTGTATCCATCTGGGGTGACTTAGCCAAGGCTGAAGTGACACTCGAGGGCATTTGCTACAGTCTTGCTCCAAGTGGAGACAGACTTGGGTTCTTGGTGCCATCTCTCTGCCACTTCTCCCTACCCCCTTAAAGCTATATTTACTAGCTACTAGATAAAAAAGGAAAGCTCTATATCCTTTTGAACCTTTGTCCTCTCCTCCCATGGTTCGATTTCATAAATGTTGATATATCCAGAGAGCTGAACTGAGCCCACATCCTATCCATGTGCTTTCCAATAACCTAATGACTTGCAGTCATCTCCAGCCGATGAGGACTTGGAGCAGTGACCCTTAGATAAAGGCTTCATTTGGCATGACTCATCCTTGGAGACATCCAGCCCGCTTGGCATGTGTTGTTAAGTGCCTGGTTCCTGTAAATATTGACAGTTAGAAACCATCCCAAGAGCTACCAAGCAATGATTTGGAAAGTAAGATATGTGAATATGACTAGTGATTAGGTAATGCTTCTCATTTGCTGAGGTTCAACCATTGATAAATATCACCCCATTATCTTTCTTCTTAATAGTGTCTCATTTACTTGTGTGTGACTCATAGTTGATATATTATGGGGTCTGATTCAGCAAGGAAAGTTTTGTCTGCGACAACAGAGAATGCCATCCAAGGCCACTTCAGTTTCTAGGATACTGGCTTCTTAACAAAGCATGCTTTGCCAAGAAGGAAAAGCTAAAATGCAGTCTTCATCATTAAGAAACTAAAGAGAATATGGTGGGATGAAGAGCAGAACCGTATTTTTCACTATTGAGCTGATGGGATAAAAACTCCTTATCCCTGTAGACACATTTTCCTTACAGTTCATCTATGGACATCAGTGGGTCCTCAAGGGATGGCTTCTCTCTTTTCAAGTCAACACTTTTGGGCTGGTTGGCTCTGCCCTTAGAGAAGGGACAAGGACAAATCTTTGCCCAAGCAGAAACTAATTTTACCTCCTTGCTCTCCCTTTTGAGCTACTTAAAATAACTTTATTATTACCCGAATGGCTATCAGTGCTTTCCGGTGGGTTTAGTTGTTTGGTTTATTGAGGTTTATTACTGTGCAGTAACTTCCCATTTGATTCACAGACCTCTTTCAAAGCATATTGATTCTGAGTTATTTTGAATATTTTGCTCTGGGCTGAAAGTCTGTCCTACCAGATCAGAGATGGGTTTTACAATAGGCAGGATTTGAACACGGGCCTTTGGCAAATTGTTGTCGCAGCTAAAAGTGCTGCGCTGGGCTGACACACACACATAGATACACACATGCAGCCCTCTGCCTACCCGCCTTGATGTTTACTGTGTGTTGCCGTTTAATGAGAGCTGAGCTTTGCTCATGCTGACCTGCACCAAGAGGCAGCACAGCCCCAGGGAAGGAAGCATGGATTGGAGCCAGACCTTGGTTTAAGCCATCTCTTTGCCACTAACTGGCTGTGTGGCTTTGGGCAAGTTACTTAACTTCTCTGAGCCTCAAATTCCTTGTCTGAAAAACGGGGATAATAATACCTACCTTGCAGGGCTAATGTGAGTAGAGATAATATATTTTATACACAAGGCTCATAAAAACTGTAGCTATTATTGTCTTCATCACAAAGCCACTGTAAAAATTTTTGCTGTTAATATTATGGATTCAAGTTGTTGAGAGCCTAACATATGCTGGGAGTTTAAATGCATTGTATTAACCCCTCAAGGAGGTATTATTATCCTCATTTTCCAGAGGAGGAACCCAAGGTTTAGGGAGTCTAGCCTGCGTGGATGAGAACTGAGTGCCTCTGGTCAAGGAGAACATGCCCTGGCCATTACCCAGGCACCTTTCTGGGACACTGACTGTCATGGTTTGTGTTTTTAAAGAGGAGACTGGAAACTCGCCACGAAGGGCATCGGCTTCATCTTTGCCCCCATCATGTGATCACTGACTGGCCAGTGCGCTGTTAGCCGAGCAGCTTCGGGAAGCCCTTGCCTGACCACCCAGCAGTGGCCAAGGCTTCTGTTCTCTTTGTTCGCGTAGCTCACCCACCCGCTGAGTTGCAGAGCAGTGTTCCGGAAACTTTCGATATTCTCTATTTTTACTGGAATGTTGATGGGTGGTAGGAATCCAATATGCTGGGCTGTGTGGGGTGTGGGGTAGGTGTGGGGGGTTAGGGTGAGTGGAGAGTGGGAAGGAAGCTCAGGGTGGACAGTCTCCTCTGCTCCGTCCTGGTGATGAGAGGGAAAGCAATCTCTGTCCTAGTGGGAGCACCTCTCCCAAAGGCCCCACCCTGCCCCACTCTACCTCACCCCACTTCTCTCAAGGAAATGCGTTACATGAGGCGACAAGGTTTTAACATCATACCCTATTGGGAGTGCATTATTAAACACATATCTGTGGTGTCAGGGCTCTGAGGCATGTTTTGAAGAAAGTAGAGGAATTCAGTAAAGCCATGATGCAGACTACGAAAGAGAGAAAATTTCCCTGAAGTGGCCAAAAAGGAATAAGGTGTGTTCTCTGGAGAGGAAAAGCGAGGTGGAAAGAAAGGAGCATTGTGACGATGTTAAAAGGAGAACCTGTTGACACTTAATATACTAGAGTTTCTAGAACAGACCCTGCAATCAGGTGGAAAATATGTCCCTTGCTCCTCTCTGAAAAGTGAGAGCAGGCCCCCGGGGGCCCACCGAGGACAGGCCCACTGGCCTCTCCTTTGCTAACCGTAGTCCTCAGTGTTCCCCAAGAATGTTCCAGAGGAAGCCTCCTCGAGGCTCACGGATGCTGGTTCTCACCGTTGTCCAGCTTTCTTCAAATCCCCCGTATTTTTGAGGCAAGAGCAGAGCAATGGAAACGAGGTTGGGCAGCCCAGCTTTTGCTACCACTGCCCAGGGATTGGAGGCTGTTCCAGTGTCCTGACTTGAGGGATTCTGTCAATTCCTCCCTTACACCCTTGGGTTCTCTGCAGGGTAAGTCAGCAGAAGAACAACTGCACCCTCCCTGTGCCATGAGTACTGGAGGCAGAAACTACAGTGGAGGCAAGAACGGTCAAGCAGGACAGAAAAAGGGCCCCACATTTACCAACTTGGAAGATGTGCATGGATTGCTCTTGACTGGATACATCTGCTTCAAGTCCTCCTAAATCTTTTGGGTCCATGATGTTCTTCCTTAGTGCTCCAAAGAGTCAACGTACTTTCAACCTCATGGGGTCATTATGAGAATTAAATGAGATGATGCAAGTAAAACACTCAGCACAGAGTCTAGCACGTCCTAAGTGCTCAATAAGTGTTATCGAATGTTAACATCATTCATTTTTAGGTCAGACTACTGGTTTGCCTTTATACTTTAGAAGTCTGTTCTCTTCCAAACTAAACGTAGACATGGAACCCCACCTCTCCACCCACCCTGTCTCCCAGAAAATTTTGGCTCGTTTTCGCTTTCTTTGTTTTCTAAACTAATTCAAGCCCCTTATTTATTTACTTATTGTTTGATTGATACATCCACCCATCCAACACCTATATAAAATATGTACTGTGCTTGTTAAACCTCCGCTCTCTGCTCATGATACTCCCATCCCCACTTCCTTACCCCCAGTATACACACAACAAGATTCTTTTTCAAGTTCCAGGTCGAATTTCCAAATAGATTTGTGTTCTCCTTGCTCAGTTATTTTTGCGTGTATTTTTCATCACCAATATGCTTTTGACATGAACTTGGGCCCTGCAGAGGGTGTTTAAGGCTCTGATTTACAAAGTGCTTCCTGTCTCTAAGGTCCTCTGACACCCCTGCTGTCGGGATCAGAAAAGGGACGAGAGAGCAGCCAGCCACCTCCCGGACGGAGGAAATCGGGCCCGTGTGTCTCGGGGGGGCCTGCTTCCTCCCTCACCATGTTTGCAGTCGGCTCCTGAGAACCTGAATGAGGTCTGTGACCACTTTCTGATTTTGAAGAATGGCCAAACCAAGTTGCTCCACAAACCAAGTAGCCATGCTGAGGCTAGATGGTCATTGAGAGCCCCAGAAGAAGTTGCCCCTTCCACCAGACACTGCCCTTGCTTAAACACTGGTTTAGGCTGAGGCAATTTCAAAGGGGAGACACAAATATCCCAGGGTCAGACTAGAAGCACTTACCCAGCCTCGAGATCCTCACTCTAGATGGTTCTGTGTTAACACGGGGCAGCTGTTGCTGCCTTTGAAGAGCAGAGAAAAACAAGTCTGGTGGAAGAGGGTAGAAGAGGCTGGGGGTAGCCAGGAGACAATCCTGGGGCCACAGCCCTGCTGAGTCCCCTGGAAACAAGGAGCAGGGAAGGAGGGTGCAGGCCGGACAAGGACACTATTTCAGGCAGACTCAGAGACAAGAATGTGTTTTTTTTTGCCACAGGAAGAATGTTCCCTCAGACAGAACTGCTAATCAGGCAAGATGAAGAGAGGAATGTACAGGCAGTGGTGGTTACTGTTTGCTTTCCAGCAGCCTCTTTCCCTCTTCCTTCAGTGAGTCACATATATTTTGGTCTTGCTAATTTAGACGGTGGCTGAGTCTCCCTGTGCCGTTCAGCCTGCATTTCTGAAAATGTGGGAATTTTCTGAGCCTGTGAGCTATGTTGCAAAACTATGAGCAATTTTCCAGAGCTACCTTGTGTCATCTGTCTCCTTGACATTAAGAGGAGAGGAGGAGGGGGAGAAAAGGAGAGGGTGTGGATGGGGGAAAAGAGAGAGAGAGGAGGGAAAGAAGGAGAAAAGGGAGAGAGAAACATCTTGCTGACGTCAAAGAAGGCCACATGCTACAGGATAACATTCCTTGGTACCTCACCCTCTTATTTACTAGAAACCAAACAGTTTTTTTTTTTCTTTGAAACCTGTAGCCTGAAGTCTATTTTTTTTTTTTCCTTTTGTGTTCTCTCTTGACCAAAAGGGCCATTAATTGTTGGGAGTTTGAAAGCTACCTGATTCCCCGAAACAGAGGGGATTTCCATGAGTAATAATTCAGTCAGCTCTTGTGTAGGTCGCTGTAGCTAGAGTAAATTGATCCAGCTGCTTGCAAAGCTGGATGGAAAAGGGCCGGGGGGGGGGGGTGAGGAAGGCATCTGCAGCTGGACCCGCGGGGGCCCTTGTCACGTGGGGGCCCCATCTGCGCCCACGGAGCCTGCTCGGGCTCGTCCTCCCTGCTTAGGGGAAGCCACAGCCCTCCAGCCCTGGCTGACTTGCAAGATGAAGACAATTCACTGGCACATGTTGCAACCTCTTTCTTGGGAAATGTAAGACACTGAGGATGATGGGGGTCGGCCCTATTTCCTAACTCCCCTTATGAGAGTCACCCTTTGGTGCCCTGGCATGTTTGATTTTGCTTCCCAGAAGCTTTCCCCAGTTCTGTCGTCTGGACACCCAAGGCATATTTACAAATAAAATCGGAGCTGGAAACGGTAACGTGCAACCCGAGGCTATAGAAGTACTGATTCCACTACCCAGATGGTTGAGTTCAGAGTTCAATGTGTTTGCTGGCCAAGGCCGTACAAGTTAATTTTTATCCCAGTAAAAAATAATAAACACTGCATTAGCAACTAAATGTTTATTGATTTGCAGTTCATTTCCAACCAGATCATTTCACTGCTGTGTGTTTTTACTGCTAGCTGATGCACTGGAGTGCTTTTTATGAAACCATATGTGGCTGTTTAAGTCTTAGCCTCTATAGCATTTATATGGTGCTTTTCACCTTAATTGGATAGTATTATTTAGCTATTTCAGCAGCGGTCCTCAAATATCACATTTTTAGTGCTAAAAAAGTAAAGAAAGGTTAAATGACTTCTTAGGTTCAGAGATGATGGTAAAAAGGATTGGTGAGTTTTTGTTTTGCTTTTGCAGAAATCTGCATGTGCTCCACCAAGTGCTTGAGCAGGGCTGTTTGTTGTGTTTCCCTATCTTATGGTACAGTAATACCATAGGGGGTGGCAGAGAACTCTCAAGTGGAGGTGGGAACCCTGAATAGGAAGATGTCGTTTCAACAAACATAAGCAGTGATAGCACGTACCAAAGATGACTGAAGGTCAAGTGCATTCGGTTGATGATCCAACCAAGCCTTTCTGCAGATGCGTCAATTCTTTTTGTTGTCCTAGTTGAATCTGAGCAACCATCTGGTAGTGTCATCCATTGTTTATCCCCAGACTCTTAGAGCCAGAAACAATGATTAACAATGACAGAATGAAGCTATGGCTGTGCTGCAAATCACACGGTACCTCCTTCCAGCCTCATGGTTCTTCTTAATTTAAGTATGTAATAGAAACCTTTCGATGGGCACATGGTTTAGGGTAACTAAAGTGGTGACTTGGGGAAGGGGAAAGGAAAGATCTTGCAGAGGCAGAATGTAAAACACAATCTGTCAGACTCCTATTCAGATTCCGTCTTTTGCTCTGTGGAAAAATACACTTACTTTCTTGAAGGTTCAGTTTTCTTGCCTGTAAAAATGAGAGGATAGTACAACGGACTTCATAGGGTTGGCCTGAGTGTAAGGCCTGGCATCTCATAGACGCTCAAGAAGTGCTCTAGTGTAGAAGGGTAGGATTGGCGGGGTGGTAGACAATGGGTCCAAGATACCATATATGCAACCCCAAATATAAGGCAGTGCCTCATTTCCCAATGAGCTGGTTAAAAAGATCCTTTTTTCCCCCTTCAACTTGATTATATATACTTTTAATGATGTAAGTGGAATAGTACAATTTCTAGCTATAAAATTTAATTTATTGATTTAATTATAGGTATACTTAAAATTACACATGCATAATTATGATTATTTAGAAATATTGCCTTTTTTTACTCATTATTCAGACTCTTGATCATCACCTGCCTTCGTCATCACTTAGGCTCCTTTCTGAGTCATCTAACCCAGTGTTCCAGAGCATACCATCTCTGCTTCTAAGCAGGTTCTCTGAGATTTAGTCTTTTTGAGTCTATGTATTATAGTCACTGGGAATGTTATTTCAAGCCTCAATATCCAGACGCTATTTGTGATTTCCACAAAGTTAACCTCTTACTAACGCTTTTAAAAGTGATCTTATTGGGGTTGTAGCTATGTCAGAAAATGTGCATGCATTTTAGAGATGGGTAATTGTTGATCTGGGTGATGGTTCATTGTACTCTACATTTTTCCTTTGAGTATGCTTGAATATTTTCCTAATGAAAGATTTTAAAAAGTGAGCTTCAAAAGACTTGCTTAAAAATCTAATACTGGCAATCGGAGATTATTATGAGTTGAATTGTGTCCTCCAAAGAAGATATGTTCAAGGACTAACATCCCATCTGCTGAATGGGACTTTGGAAATAGAGTCTTTGAAGATGTGATTAGTTAAGATGAGGCCAAACTAGATTAGGGTCTTCTTAACAGAAGGGGTCTGATCCGACTGGCAGTGTCAGTACAGGAAGAGGGAAAGTTGGGCACACTGCGGGCACAGAGAGAGACGATGGCCATGTGAAGACAGAGGCTGAGACTGGAGGCTGCTGCCATCAGCCAAGAAAGGCCAGGGATTGACTACCAGGGGCCCTCAGCAGCCAGGAGAGGCAATGAAGGAATCTGCCTACAGGATTCAAAGCGAGCGCGGCCCTGCCACACCTTGATTTACAACCTGTAGCCTCCCAAACTGTGAGGCAACACATTTCCAGGGTTTTAAGCCTTCCAGTTTGTGGTACTTTGTTATGGTGACCCTAGGAGGATAAGACAGAGGTCATACCTTCACGAATAGTTACAAAATCTTTTAAATTTCTTTGCCCTTTAAAAAAAAACATTCTTTCAGACAACCTTATTAACATCCTACACTAGCATTAATTGAATCCCTTTCGGGGTACTTTGTTGTTTGAAATAAAGACATTAAGAGAGCACCTGTAACAGGAGAAACTTTTCTCAGACACAAATATACAACGACATCTTTTTTTTGTCAGGGATGATTTAAAGCCCCTCCTATAGTATTTCCCTCTGTGCTTTGCTAGTCTGTGTAGACGGGGTTGGTAGTGACAATCCCAAATGGAGAACTCCTTGGATTTCTTTGTGTAAATGATGGGAAAACCTACTGATGTGCGTTTGTCAAGAGGTTATCCATTATCTAGTGCGTTTGTTGTAAGGCTCAGAATAGCAAGGAGCATGCAGCCCACCCCAAACCGGACTGGTGGTTGGGGTGTCAGGTGGCACGAAAGGGGAGAGTCAAAGTTTTCTCCACTGGGTAATGCTTATCCCCTGAGAGAGAGCACAAATCTGTGGTCTACACAGCCAAATGAGAGGGTGATTGAGCAACGATCCAGCAAATTCAGTCTACACCAGGCAAGAGAGTCTGAAATTACCACAGTCTGCACTGATCAGAAGACTGTACATTATTTCCTTTATGTTGGCTTTGCAGCCATAGCTTTTCCAAAGGAGAAAAGAAAAAGTTATTAAAAAAGAAATGGTTGAAGAATAGCTTTCCATATAAACGTAGATTACTTGCCCATGAATGTTAACAATCCTCTAAAGAAATAAAAAACAAAAAACAAAACAAAACAAAACCCCAATCTGCTAGGCCTGTGTGGGAAGCCTGGAATTCTCTGAAGTCCTTGTATTTTATTGTATTTTTCCCCCCCAAAGGATTGCACTATGACACAGTAGACCGGTCATAATCTTTAGAGAGATTACTTCTGACATGTTTTGGTAACATATTCATGCCCAACATTTCATAAAAGAGAGAATTTCAACACTTTGAAAGAACCCTCCCTCAAATATAACAACCACAGTATCATCACTTTATCGTGCCTATCTCAATCTTCTAGTGCTAGCAGATTTACTGGAGTGCAAAAAATAAGGTAAACAAAATACCAGTGTGCCCAAACTGAGAGCAGGTTCTTTTTGGAAGATGTGTGTTTTTTGATGAGCTAAGTGTTAATTCTAACCCAAAAAGACCGCAAAGTGTGAGGTTAGATAAGTGTCTGCGAGATTCATTGCAGTATCGTCATGTGGATTCTAGTGAAGTGAGCTTAGAGGTCACTGGTTGTAGCTGCAGAGTAAAGTTCACTGGTTGTTTATCCCCACCCTGATTGGCTGAAAACCACCCTGATTACTGAAAACAGAACCTGGACTAACTTCCAGAGCCCTCTGTTAACTTCAGGCCTGCGTTAACAGGGCGGGCGCTTTCAACGAGGGAGCGCGTGATGAATTCAGCAGCCTTTATTGAGCAATGCAAAGTGGCCACTGGCCAGGGCAGAAGTTAAACCAGGAGATGGCTATCGAATCAGTAGCTGGGTCTGACCCATCTTTCCTGAGCTGCTGTGCTGTGCAGGAAAAAGACAATTATCTGTGGACTTAGCTCATCAGTTCTAGAATGCACTCTTTAACCTGAATTTTTTTATTTGCTCAAGAGAAAAACAAGTCTTGAGTTGCTTATCATCCAGCATGGTGGATTGGGCAGTTTACATTTTTTCACCCCTGCTCTATAGAGTCCTCTATCTACATTTTTCTACACTTATTTTCCTAGGCAGCCACCTCATTAGATGGCTTGGCTGTACTTAAATTTTTCCAGTTGACATACCTGCACATCCTATGATAAATATAAATTAGTTTCCTATGAACTGTGATGAGTTCTTACATCATATTTGCATGCACGTGTATGTATTTGCATGAAAATAGTCTGGCTGTCTTAAGGAACACTGCAATAACGACAAAACTGTCTCTGTTGAATTTTTTTTAGGTGTGGTTATCCTGCCTTCAGGTCAGTGAATAAATTGCATTTTATGGGTCTGACACAAATACTTTTGCCATAAAGCTTAATGGATAACTAGTGTTTTTTTCTTCTGCGTCAGCAGTTGGCAATAAGATACTATAAATAAGGATTCCTGTGAGTAAATAGATGTATGTGTAGTGAGGGGAGGGGAAAGGCTGGTGTAAGCAGTTTTGAAATTCATGCCAGTGGTTGCTTCAAGTGATTAGATAATTTTAGTAACCTGAAAGACCTGTGGATTCACAGGTTTCAAAAACAGGAAAGTCTCTTGTTTAAAACCCTCTAAAGCAACATGTGGTCTTAGAAAAGAAGCTGGCTTGTGGTTTGGTGATTGTAGTTCCTTATTGATATAATGGTCGGGTGATGCAAGGCCTCATGGGATTGCAGCCTCGTAACCGCGGGCCTGACGGTTACCCTGACAAGGTTCTGAAACAGGCCCGGGGCTTTCTGGACAGATGAGAAATCTAAAAATTTCCCTTTTCATTTCCTCTCTTCTGTGACTTTGTCATTTTGTAAAAAGCTGGTGACAGAAAAGGGAATTTTGTCTACACTTTTAAGGAGTTTATCTTGACTTCGTAGCACCCGCCTCCCCAAAAATCCCACCCTAAAAACCCCAAGCTAAAAAAAAAATCATCTATTTTTGCTAATTTCTCAGTGGGTCTATGTTTGATTAATCTGCTTTAAGGCTGAATTCATGACAAGGAAATCTCTTAAAATTGTCTGATTCAAAAATCTCCGTATGCTGAGAACTTTCTATATGCTTGGCCTTCTGGGAGTTTAAAGCACAGGGAAATGGTCTGTCCTTCTGGAGATCTAACTCTCCCACAGCCAACTGGGAAACTCTGTTAGGCAGATGCTTTCAGTACTCATGCTCATGTTTTGAAGTAAATGAAGACAAAGGCTATTCTGTGCTGCAGTACTGACCCACCACAGGACAGAAAGTTCTGTTGCTAGATGTGTGGAGGCTGTCTTAGCCCTTTGAAAACATTCTATATTAGAACCAAACTTGGGAGTGGGGCTCCTGCTCCTTCTGTCTGTGCTGGGGAGGATTTGTGTGTGACAGTCTGATGGATCAGATCTGCCTTTAGTCAGCTGCTTCTCTGTGAGAGAAAGAAGGCAAAACGGTGGAATCCACTTCCACACCAAAATTCCTCCCAGAATCATTGTGGCTAGATTCCCTGCTACACTTTTTGTGTGCATGAGTGTGTGTGTATGTATGTAATTTATGTTATTTGGCCTAGCCTAAGAGTTCCTTTTGTTTTTCAGTTAATTCAAAGAAGAAAACATTTGGAAAGTGTGTATATTTCAGTGCTTCAGCAAATTATGAGTCCAACTTGCTGACTCTCACCAAATGAACCCATCTTGCCAATTCCTCTGCCTTAGCCATGAGGATCTGTAACTTAAAACCAAGACCTGGGATGATTAGAGTTTACTGCTTTTTTTTGTTGTTATTGGTAAGCTCAATAAATCTGCCCCAATCACGTCATTGAGGCCAGAAGGAAATGTTATCCTGCCAAGTGTGGGACCTAACAAGAACTGCCAAAATCTGAAGGTTACAGTGAAAGCAAGAGCCAGTTTCTGGGTTATGCATGTCTATGGTGTGTGTGCATGGGTGTATGTGTTTATACTGTGAGTGTATGCATGTACAGTATATGTGCATGGGTGCCATGTATATATACTGTGCATGGGTGCTATGCACATATACTGTCCGTGTGTGTGTACTGTGTGTGACGTGGGTATCATGTATATATGCTGTGTGTATGTGTGTACTATATGCGTGCATGAGTACTGTTTGGGTGTAATGCTTGTATGCACATTTGTAGGCTCTGTGTGTATGTAAGTTTTGTGCATGTGTGCGTGCACGGTGTGTATATGAGTACTGTGCATGTGTGTGTACTGTGAATGTGCATATGCATGTGTTTATACTGTGTGTGTGCTGTGTGTAAATTTTTATAATTTAAAGAAGGTGAAATTAGGGGAAGAGAAGACTTCTAAATTGGCTTCTACAGATCCATTGATTTAAACGTAGTCAGTTGGGATTTTATAGCTAAAATTATATTTCTATATAAAACTGTTTAATCAATCTGTAATAAATATATTTGCAATTAAAAAAACATGAGTAACATGTATGCATACTGTGTGTGTATAAGTGCACATGTGCATGTATACTGTGTGTGTGTCACAGCTGAATGCCACAAGCCATGGGGTGTGGGTGATTGGTGGTGGTGAGGAGGGTGCTGCTTTGAGGAAAGCATGCTTGGGATCCGGTAAATAATTTAAGCACAAAGTGCTTTTCCTCTGGTTTGCTGCTCTTTCCCATTTCAGCATCTTGCACTGAGATTGCAGAAACCTTAAAAACAGGCAGAGTTATCTATTACATTTCTCCTTCCTGCCTGCCTCTCAAGTGAGTTCTTTCTAAGTCCCTTTTATCTTGAGCCTCAGGAAAAAGGGGAGTCTTGAAATTGAGAAGATGGAGCAAGGATTCAACATCAAACTATTCTTTTTAGCTTTGTCTGTATGTATGAGTGTGAATCCAAAAGACAGAGAGGATAAGAAAAAAAAAAAAAAGAAAAAATAGGGAATCAGATTGGAAAGAGAGTATGAATTTTTATTTTTAAAATAAACCTTTTATGCATCGACACAGAACTTGAAATATGCCCCAATTTCCTGTCTCTGACCTCACTGTAAGTGCTGACCCACTTCTGGCTATTTTTATTTATTTATTTTTGAAAATGTTCACTGTGTGATTAGAGTTGACTGTTGTCAACTTTGTTCTTATCCTCTTGGCCATGTGAGTTCAAAAGTGCAGCCCTTCCCACCTTGCTCCCAGTAATTATGGGTGAGTACAAAGCCAAAGAACGGCAGAGTTTTATTGGTGATGTGACAAATGAGTGACTCTTGTCTTGTAATCAAAGACACAAGGAGGGCAGCTACCACCTGAATGCAGAACTCTGAACCGGGCATCACCTTCTGTCTGACTTTTTTTTCTGAAGCCTTCAGACTCCACTAAAGACACCAGCTTTCTGTTCTCACAGTAGGGTTGGGGAGGATACTGGTCACAGGCTGTTACCCCAGTTTTGCAGATTGGGCCCAGGGCAGCAAGTGGAAAGCCTTATCTACGATCGCAGCCTGAGTCAACAGTGGAACCAGGAAGTGAACTCAGGGTCAGGCATCATATGGAAAGTTGGGTGTATTTACTTTTCTCTTAAAGCAAACTTTGATTTACTCTTTAATAAGTTATAACTAAGGATATCGTTCTGGAGAAATTTGACTTGGCATCCAAATCTAAGTCACATATTGATAAAGGAGGGCAGGAACAGCGAGTCTTGCGTTTTTCTAGCTTTATCATTAACCCCAAGTTTGGAAATATATTTGCTTTTAGAAGCGTCAGTTTCACGGTTTTTAAAGAAGGTAATGATTCTCTATTGGTGAGGTATTTTGACATCCTTAGCTGAAAGGTGTTACAACCAGGGCAACCCGACTGCGCCACTAAATTCCCTGGAGGGGCTGTGTAGTAAAACGAGGACCGGCCTTGACTTCACACAGACCTGGTTTAGGTCTCTGCTCTTTCACTCACTGTGCCACCTGGGGAAAGGACTTCATTTCTTTGGCCTCAATTTCCTCATCTGTTAAGTGAGGGTAAAAAGTCTCTCCCTCATAAAGTCGCTATAGGATTCGATAAGAAGACACGAGAAGGGGTGGGTGAGAGCCGGCATGTAGTATAAACAGTCCACAAGCCACAGGATTATTGATTACTTCAGTATTTCTAATTGTGTAGAATAGAATTTCTGTTTTCTCTTTCTGGGAGTTTCTCCAGGAAGTCACCTGTGCAAGGAAAAATGTGATTCATCCTCTGTGGGCTTTTTCTTCTCGTTGTCTACATGAGTAGATGGAGCTGCCCTTCAAGGACTAGAGGAAAAGACTGTTCTTGCCTCTGTATTGATAGGGACATGGCTCCTGAGAGAGTTCAGGGGTGAAGGTCTCCTTTCTTTTCCACTGACAGCACTTCCTCATTAAATGCAGTGATCTGCAAAAGAGGAAAAAACATTAGAAGAGAAATGAGGAGCCTCTGACCCTCCTCACATGTGTGTGTGGTGATCTTGGGGACTGGCCATTTCTTGGCCTCTCTTTGTGAGTTCCAACAGGCCTCTTTCTCTAGTGCTCCCCTAGTAGAGATGTGAGCAGGGTCACAAGTCACCTTTTTTAAAAATAAAGAATCAAGGGAGGGAAGAGAGGATCACTGGGAAGCTCATAAAGATGCTGCTGGAGTGAGCCGTACCAAGAGAGGGGGACAGGGGAGTGTTCTGCTTTGGGGACTGCTGTTGAGAGCCGTGTTCTGCAGAGAGTTTAAAGACAGTAGTCAACCTGACTCAGAGTCAGTCTGCTTTTCATTATTACTCTTTAAATCACCATGCACCAGCAATTCTAAATAATGTCAGTGATAAAATTCTCCTTCCATATTGTGTGCTTAAGGAGGATGATGCATACAGACTACCCTCAAATATTTAGAACATTGATAGATAAATTGATAGAAATGGAAAGATATATAGACAGAACAGATAGACTGACAAATGGATAAATAGAATGATACAGCAAATGTGGCAAAATTTGCTGGGTTCTGTGGGATGTTGGATTTCTCGATATGGGTTTTGTATTATTTTTGTAACTGTCCTGAAAGTTTGAAATTATTTCAAAATAAAAAGTTTAAAAGAAAAGCAAAAAAAAAAAAAAACAAAAAAAAAACACTTGTTCCATCATGCAGGCCAGTCCCCCTGCTCCTTCTTGTATGCACTGGGTGAGTGGATGTAGAAAGGAGACATTGTGGCCATAACTCAAAGAAACCAGAGGCATTTCTTTCCCCTTCCCAGCACAAGAGGCAGGAGAAGATTTGTGCTCAGGGTTCCTCTGGGAGCCTGAGAGGGGGTGGGGGTGAGGATGTCCATAGCCAGGGGACATGTGTGCAGCTGGCTCCTTATGGATCCACAAAGCAAGGTCTGGGAGCTGGGTGGGCACTAGTAGGGGCTGGGCTGGAAGGTATACTTTGCAAGAGAATATGGTAAGCAGATCTTATGGCAAAGCAGACAATCCTGGAAGTTGAAGGCATGGCAGAAAACAGTGACAAAGAACACCAGGATCCTTGCCTGTAAAGTCACCCTCCCCTTCCATCCAGACCCACAGATGGGTGCTGGTGCATGCTCTGCCATGCTCCTGCCATTTCAAGGGTGGGTTGGGGTGATATCTCTAAAGGCTCATTACTCATGGTCACACCACTTGGTAGAGTGGGCAGAATTATGCCCATTTGACAGATGAGGAAATTGAGGCTCAGAAAGGTATAGGAACTTCCCCTATCAACCAGAGGGTAACTGGTGGGTCTGAAATTTGGCTCTAGAACCTGCCACTCACACTGCCTCACTGCTTGCAAAGGCTGAGATGGTGCAAGGAGTCATCATTTCTTTCCAGTTCTTGGTGCTGTGCTGGAGATCACTCAGGGGAGGATGCACGGAGCTACGCCCAAGGTCAGCCCAGTCCCTGGGCAGTGTCACAGAGTGCAATCCTCAGTTAAAAGGGGCTGGTTTTCACTGTATGGTTAGACACCTGCAGAGCCACAAAACTGAGTTTCAGAGAGCATTTTGCTTTTAAGGTGACCCTGTAGGCAGAGGTTCCTCACTGGATTTCCTAGAGGACACCATGCTCAGAGGCAGCACTGATGGCCAGAGACTGGCTGATTGAAGCGCCTCCTTTTTTTAAAAAATTAAATTCAGTTTTATTGAAATACATTCACATACCATACAGTCATCCATGGTGTACAATCAGTTGTTCACAGTACCATCATATAGTCATGCATTCATCACCCCAATCTATTTTTGAACATTTTCTTTACATCAGAAAGAAACAGAATAAAAAATAAAAGTAAAAAAGAACACACAAATCATCCACCCCATCCCACCTATTTTTCATTCAGTTTTTGTCCCCATTTTTCTATTCATCCATCCATACACTAGATAAAGGGAGTGGAAGCACCTCCTTCTCCTAATAGCTTTTTGGTGTGGAACATTTGAGACAGACTCTCACGACCACTTCCTTGCTCAGGATTTTCTCATCCCTCTCCAAATTCGTCTCTCCCCACCTCCCATTCCTTTACTTCTCAAGGATAGACAAAGCATCAGAGAATTGGGAAGCTGTCTTAAGTGCAGCCCATGAGAGGCGGCAGAATCCTACGTGATGGAAAATCCCCCTCCTGATTCATCACAGCCCTACAGCTCGGCCCCATAAGCCAGGGCTCGACTGCACCTGCGACGCCTGAGCTGCAGGGGCGATCGTGAATGACCGATTTGCACCAAGCTTCCTTCCTGGGCTGTTTGTGTCAAAGGGGGCCGCAGGGAGCCCGGAAGGAAAGCGGCTGGGCCAGAACACATTATGCCGCAGATTGTAAAAGTGCCAAGTGGACCGGTTCGCCTTAGTGCCTGCTTCCCTCTGAGTTTGAATTCTTCCGCACGCGAAGTCTAAATGAGAAAAAGAAGACGCGGCCTGTCGGGATTATTTATGTGTCCCCCACATCTGCCTTTGTTCGGCAGCGTGGTGTTTATAAAAGGCTGCGCCGGGAAGGAGGGAAGTGCCGCTCTGACTTGCACAGGAAATTGGAAATTGGAAACCCAGGCTCTATCCCCACTTCGTCTCTGACTCATGCTTAAACAAACCCAACACACGCCCTGACCTTTGCTCTCTCCATCTGCGGCAGGGGCGCCTACCTGCCAGCAGCCCGCTCTCCCCGCCACGCCGTGTGTGTGTGTGTGTGTGTGTGTGTGTGTGTGTGTGTGTGTGTGTGTGTGTGTGTGTGTGTGTGTGTGTGACCTTAATAAAGTGAATTCTTAAATTCTTTTTCCTCTTAAATTTTTCATCCATTATATTCATCAACACACTGAGATGGAACATTTGGCAACATTATTTTAAGTAGCACTCCAACTTGTGATCATAATTTCAAGTCGAGGAATTTGCTCAGCAGCTGCGGAGAAGAAAAAAGGGGCTGGGAGTGATTTAGGGCCTGGGGAGAGGGGAGGACTGTATTGAGTTTGAGGGCGGAGCTGGGAGCAGAAGCAGCTGGGGCAGGTTAGGTGCACACAGCCAGGAGAGTCAGCATTCTTAGCCACTGTTTCCATCTGTTGAACACACCACTGGCAGCTTTACAATTATATGTATAGGCTAAGCAGAGGATTGAGATTCAATTTAAAACACTGGCTGAGAGTGACAGCTTGGGAGCCAGAAAGATCTGGACTTGAATCTGGCTCTGCCCCATACCAGCCTTAGTTGAATTATCTGTAAAAGGGGGACAATCATAGCAACCACATCATAGGGACTGTTATGAGGATGAGATAAAAGAATGTATAGGAAGTGTTTATTTGGCCCAGCTGGTAACACATAGTAAGTGTTCAAAATGCTATTATTGCTAATATGCAGAAGTGGTCAATTTACATGCTCTGTCCTTGCCACTGCTTCATTCAACAAACCTCTGTTGAGCAACTGCTATGTCCCAGGTTCAGGGATGGGTGTTGTAGGGAAACAAATATGTAAAACAAGGGATTAATATGCTATAAGATAAATAAAAAATGCTTCTATTGAGTTAAAAAGTAATGACCTTTGAGAAAATTTAATTTACAAAATTATCCTCCTTAACAGATGGCCTATTAAAACCAATTGGAACAAAATGTATAGAGTAAAAAGAAAAAATGAACCTGTCTTATTTCTAATTGTTTTTGAACTCTTTGCTTTTCAATAAAACTATTATCTAAATTAAGTTAATTTCTTAGCATAAGCCCTTGCCTCATACTTGGGAAGCTTCAATCAGCTAATCTGGAGAAGATCAGGCCCATTTGTCAACAGTCTGGTTTGGTTAAGTGGCTTTAAAACAGTGACACATATATACTCAGAGAGTGTGTTATTTGTCAGGGACTTCCAGTTCTGTTCAGTTAATATTTTAAGAATTAAAAGTTACATAACCCAACTTTTTACCCTTTTTATAGAATTTATGATAGATAATAGTTGAGCTTCTGCTCAAACTCTGCCAGGAATGGAGAGTTCACTACTTTGAAAGGAGGTCGATGGTTGGGTTGAGCAGCTCCAACATTCACTATGGAATCATTAATGGGAGATTAATTTAAGTGAATTTGCAGAGCACATAATGGACAAAAGCCTTTTGTTGTTTTTCCTCTTGTCTTTCTCTGCATCTCCGTAGTTTAGTCGTGTTGTGACCGTCTGTCCATCTTCCCTGTTCACCCCAAGTTGCTGCTTGCCCTCTGTCCCCAAGGGAACGATAGCCCCGGTCATTGTTTGGCGGCCACGCATACCATGCCTTAGAAGTTTGGAGCCAACATTCAGTGGCTCCTCGCCCTGTCTTCTGGGGTGGTTCAACCAGACTCTGTTTTCTTGGAAAAAAACAGTGAACTTTGTTCAGCCAAAACCTTATTTCTCGAACTCTTATTTGCTCACTGGCCCTCTTCCCTCCAGCTGTTCCCAACTGCTGACCACTTCTTACGCGCCGTGCTGGCTGCTTCCTCTGTTCCAGCACTTCTTGGAACGCAGCCGCAAGGGGCCGAGGCAGATGTAGCACAAGCGGTGTTGCTTGTGGCCTTGATTTATTAGGTCTGAATCAATGAGTGGCTCCTTTGGAAAGAGGGCATGCATGTGCCTATCTTTGAAACCGACAGGCTAAAAGCAGAAGGAGCACAGCAGCTCCACAAAAACCTATAGTTGCTTTGTTTTGTTCACACTTCTGGTTGCCTACAGAATTGTTAGAATTAAGAAAAAAAAAAAGGCAAGTTGACAGCAACTAAAGTAAAAAGAGAAAAGTGATAAAAAGGAAATGTTTATTTTTGGAGCAGCTCCTCTTGGATTCTGAAAGTCTTCCTTCTGACTCTTTTATCCTTTGACCTCTCCCACTTCTCCTAACCCAGCTCTTTGTCCTCAACAGGACTTTAAGTCTCTGATCTTGCCCTAGGCCCATCGTCCCCTAGGATTTTCTGGCTTTCTGGGTCTTAGCTGAGCCCTTTCAATTAGGTCCTCCTTTGATGCCCTATCCCTCTTGCTCTTCTGCCATCCAGCCTTGTTACACGCCAAACCTGCTATCTGCTGACTGGATTGCTGCTCAGAGTTACTGGAGAAAGCCATATATCAGGGTTGATTGGGTCCATGACAAATTCTGACTGGCTAACTCAGGTCTCAAACCCCATGGACCACATCTAGAATATAAAATGGGGTTTGTTTGGTCTGAATGATATCTAAAATAATTTGATTTAGTATCAAGCATTTAAAAAACAGATGATCACACAAAAATCCAGCTTTTTTAGCTCCACTTGAAAAATTGGAGACCTGGGAGCACCGGATCTTTCCTCACTCTTGAACATCTGGCTGGAGCTCAGAGGCTGTTGCCCCTTTGACACATGGCACACACTTTCCATTTTGCCTGTCTCTGCAACAGAGGATATCTCCCTGGACACGGAGACTGAGGATTAAATGCCATTTGTCAGTGGGCTTGTTTCTCCTCTTCCCCAACCTGCTTCATTCCTCAAATGCCTGCCTGATTCCCTGGGCCTTTGAGTTTGCAGCCCCTGCTGGCAGAGTTTTTCAGCAATCCTCTTCCATCTCGCTAATGGACTCCTAGTCCACCTCATCCCTCAAGAGGCTGTTGCAACCTTGTCCTGGCTCTTCAAGCCCTTGATCTCTCAAGGAAGCCTTGCCTTACATGTTATTGAAAAGCTTGAGGCTGCACAACAGTGTTCCTCAACTCCTCAACTTCATTTCTTTCCACCTCTAATTTCTTATTCCTCCTTCCCTCCCTCCTTTCTTCTTTCTGTCCTTCTTTCCTTCAGCTTTTTAAACTGTGAAATAAAACCTATATAGAAAATTACTTAAAGCAAAGATGTATTGCTATAATGCTTTCATATTTCCAAAACCATTTTGGAATATTTCATTTGACCCTCCCAATATTCTGATGGGAAAGCTAGGACTATACTTCCCCATTTACTATAAGGCTTCATTGGCAGGTTTAGAATATAATCCAGTTAGTACATAATAAAACCAGAACTCCAGATCTCCCAAACAGACCTTTGACCACCCCCCCCAAAAAAAAATTCAAACAAAAAACCGAAATCACACCATGATGAGTAGCTCTTTTACATATCACAAAGTCAACACCCAAGTCATTATCTCCCAGGTCGAGAAATATAACTTTGCTAGCACTTTAGAAGCTCTCCTCATTCACCCTTTCCATTTCCACTTCTCCCTTCCCACCAAAGGCAACCACTATACCGACTTTTATGGCAATCACATCCTTGGTTTTCTTATAGTTTTACTATCAAAATATATCCTTAAATTCTAAAGTTGAGTTTTGCCTGTTTTTACAACCTCATGTAAATGTAATTACACATTACGTATTCTTTCACGCATGGCTGCTTTCACTCGACATTATACTTGTGAAATTTACCTATGTTGTTGTGTGAAGCTGTGGTTTGTAAATTTTTATCACAGGACAGTATTACATTTTATAAATCTGGCATAATTTGTCTATTCTATTCTTGAAGGACATTAAGGTTGTTTCCAGTTTCAGGTTATGAGTAATGCTGCTATGATCATTTTTGTGCTTGTATATTTGTGCATGCAAGCATGCATTTCTGACGATATTTCCTAGGCATGGAATTGCTGCTAGTTCTAGTGCATGCTTACACTCAACTTTAGGAGATACTGCTAAACAGTTTTCCAAAATGGTTATAACAATTAGGATCCTACCAGAAGTGTGTAAAAGTTGCTTTACATTACTGGAAACATGTGATATTGCCAATGTTTTAAAATTTAGTCATTTTAATATTCATATATATTTTGTGTAGCTTGTGTATTTTCCCTCCTTAGGAAGACTGTTGAATAACTTAGTCTGCCATGGTCCTTCACCCCTAATTTCCCCTCCTCTTTTCTTCACATCTCAGGGAAAGAAATGTCCCGTCTTCTCTCCAAAGCAAGACTTCACTTGTGTGACCTGGCTTCCTGTCTCTCCATGCCTGTATGGAATTGTAAATCATCTTCATTCTCTCCCTTGACATGAGAGCTTTCTCCTACAGACATGCTTAAATGCCTGCAATATAAACAAACCAACAAACCCAATAGAAACCTTCTCCTAAACCTTGCTATACTCTTTCCAGTTACCATCCTATGTGGTACTATTTTGGTGACTGTGATGGGTTGAAGCTGTATGCACCCAGCTTCAATTTAATCCATTCCCGTGGATGTGGACCCATTGTAAGTAGGATCTTTCGGTGAGTAGGATCTTAAGTTAAGATGTGACCCACTTCATTCAGGGTGGGTCTTAATCTTTTTACTGGAGTCCTTTATAAAAGAATGAAATTCAGACAGAGAGAGAGAAAGCCATGGAAGCAAGAAGCTGAAACTAATGAAACCTGTAAGAGAAGGGAGAGACCAGCAGACACCACCATGTGCCTTGACATGTGACAGAGGAGTCCAGGATCACCAGCAGCCACTCTTCAGGAAGAAGTATCATCTTGATGATGCCTTGGTTTGGACATTTTCATGGTCTCAGAACTGTAAGCTTGTATGCTAATACATCCCCATTACTAAAAGCCAACCCATTTTATGGTATTTGCTTTTGGCAGCCTAACAAACTAGAACCCTGACAATTCTTGCTAAATAGCTTACCAACTCCTTTTTCCTTCAGAGTAATGTTGACAAGTCTGCTCAAATCAGTTGTCTCATCTTGATCGATTAATTTGGCCAGAACAAGTTTACATGCCAGTGGAGAGTAGAGAAGGGGAAGAGTAGGAAAAAGGGAGGGATGAAAGACAAAAATTACAGTATTTAAGTTATGTAGTCCAGTATGTAATTTTTTCTATAAAAGTTCTCTCTCCCTTTGTCTCTCCTCCCTTCAGTTGTCAAAGTTTTTGAAAGAGTAATCCATTCCTGCTGTTTCAGTTTCCCAAACATCCACTCTCATCAGAGGTCACCAAAAACATCCTGGTTGCCAATCAGATGGCTTTTTCTCGGTCCTCATTCTTCTCAGTCTTTTTGCAGAGTTGATTGTCTCGCCCCTTTCCCTTAAATTCTATTCTCCCAGGGTTCCATAATGCATAACTTTCTTAGTTCTCCCATGGTCTCTGACTACTCATTCTCTTTTACCTTCCATTCCTCTTTCTTCCACTTCTTAAAGGCATATATTCTACAGGGATTTGTTCTTGGCCCTCTTGTCTTCCTATCTTCTTTCCGTTTCTCATTTCTTTTCTTTATAGACTGCTTGATGGTGTAAATTCATAGCTTCCACCATTCATTCTGTGTGAGGACACCCAGACCCAAATATCTGGCCCAAATTTCTCTGTGGGATTCCAGTTCTGCATTTCTGAATGACAGCTGATTTTTCCTGTCTGCATATCCTAGAGGTCCTTCAAAAATATTTTTAAAATTGTGCTCATAGTTTCCATCCATACACTTCCTCTTCTTTCCAATTCCCCAAGTCTGTTAATGTCATGACTACATCTGTGTACATGTTTCTTTCCTAAATTAAATGTAGAGATGTTCAAATTCCATAGATCTTTGAACATCCAGTTCAATGTCTCCTTTTTAAAGAAACCTTTGAGTTGTGTCATGAGAAAAATGAAAGTGTGCATTTCAGTAGTCAGAGATAAGGTTCAAATGCAGGCTCCGTCACTACTTGTGTGATCCTGCTTAAGGTGTTTTCTGTTGACTTGAGTTTTCTGATTCATAAAATTGGAATAAGAGGGCCTAACTTACATGTCTATTGATAAGAGTAAATGTTACTTTCGAGTATATTCTATTTCTTTTGTGAGACTGTAAGCCCCAAGAGTGCAAGATCCATTTCTGATTAATCAATACATCCCTAGGCATTTATTATTAAATTGTTATTAAATGAATAAATGAATATTGTACAACTTATCAAAGAACTTGCTGATGTCAGCATTTTCCCACCAATTAAGAAGATCAAACCTGCTTTATTTTGTTCAATCAAATATTGCCTCATTTTCTGTAGTCACTAATTTGGCATTCCTGTTTTATTTGTATCCAAATGAATGGCTTGACAATATCAAATGGCTGCTAAGGTGGCTGAAGCAATCATGGGCTTCTATACCCACCATAGCCTCAGTCTCTTGCTGCCCTCACAAGTGCTTGGCAGTTTGAGTAGTTGTTTAGTGGTCTCTAAGTCCCAGCATTCCCTCTTATTTTTGCTTAATTTACCCAGATAATTGCTTCAACTCTCCACTTCTCTTGACCTTTGTTGAATAGCCCTTCAGGTCCAGGAAGCCATCTGTTCCTGTGTCTCTGCTCTCATTTCCTTCTCTGACCTCCTTTCCCCTTCCTTGTCCTTAAAGGTGGGCAAGGCTGGCTGTAATCATCTTGCCAAACCATCCCTCAGCTGGGAAGTGGCCCTCTTCCAAGAGTGCATCAGGCCCAATACACCTGTCTGCTGGGATGGACAAGCCAAGCCCTTGTCTCTCTTTTGGCCTCCAGATATAGCTGAATACATTTTGGCGGATGCTCCAGCAATTTGGTTATTCATTTTATGCTCTCAACTGAATGTAGACCACCTGGTTAGAGCCTGGCTCACCCATTTCTTTGTTCCCTTGGCAGGTGGTGTCTGGCAGCCACAGTATCACAGCTCCTTTCCCTCCCTTCCCATTCCCAGCCACGATGTAAGTCTTTCAAGAGAGGAATAAATGGAGCTGAGGTGGCATATGGGCAAGCACAGTGGCATGCCCACAGCATAGCTGGAAGGTTCTCAGAACAAAGTTTTCTGGTCAAGGCCAGTGTAGTGGGCTGAATAACAGCCCCCAAAGATATCAGGTCCTAATCCCTGAAATCTGTAAATGTTGCCTTGTTTGGAAAAAAGAACTTTGCAAAAGTGGTAAGTTTAGGATCTTGAGATGGGGAGATTATCCTGGATTATCCAGGTGGGCCCTAAATGCCATCACAAGTGTCCTTAGAAGAGAGGTAGAGGGAGATTTGAAACAGAGAGGAGAAGGCAAAGTGACCATGAAGGCAGAAATCAGAGTGACACAGCCACAAGCCTAAGAATGCCAGCTGCCATCCGAAGCCAGAAGAAGCAAGGAACAGATTCTCCCCAGAGCTTCCAACGGGAGTGCGGCCCTATTGACATCTTCATTTTGGCCCAGTGATACTGGTTTCAGACATCTGGACTCCAGAATTATGAGAGAATAAATTTCTGTTGTTCTAAGTAGCCAAGTTTGTGGTAATTTGTTTCAGCAGCCAAAGGAAACTAATACAGCCAGTAAGAATGATGGCAGAGATATCTAGGCTCTGCTTTACAGAGCAGCTGACTGGAATGCCATCAACCAAGCCCGATCTTCAGTTCTTTTGATTCAGACACTCATCAATTTGATCAATTCACTGAGCAGCTGAACAGTCAAGCCTGGATAGTGTACCAGAATATTCCAGTTTTTAAATTTGCTCCAGGCAAGCGATTACCAGTGTCAGGCATGGCATCTCCAACATAGGAAGCAGGCAGCCCTCTCTGGGAGACCGTATTATAGTTTGGAATTTTGCTTGGTGAGCCCAGACCAAAAGATGTAAACAGGAAGAATCATGAATTTAATGAAACCAAGGATCCCTCCCAACATCCCACAGAGTATGGATGAACCAGCTGCCCACTCTTTTGCCCAGAAGTCTGCACGTTCAGAGTAATCTCCTGTCTTATTATGTATCCAGGGAAAACATGATGCTCTTAAGTGTTCAGGGAGGTTAGAATGTATTATTGTCTGCAATGCCTTTATGACAAGGATGCAAATGGTAGGATAGAAACTGTCCTGAAAGCATCTGGAAGCCCCCAACTGATTAACCACATCTGGGGTGCCCATCTGCTATGTCATAGGAAGCCAACAAATATTTGTTGAGCAATTCTTTTGGGCAGTGTTCAGTTGCAGAGCCCAGAGGCCACCCTAGTTGGTCTAAGCAGAAAGACATTTTTTTTCAAGACATTAAATGGCTAGTGAAATGGTTGGGAGGGTCAAGGAAGCAGACCATGGGCTGAGCTTTCAGAGATGAGTCCGCTACGTGAGCTGCTGTTCCTGATACCAGCAGGAAGCTGAGGACCCAACTTCAAAGCTGTCCCACCTCTGCTAGAATCTGCATCCTCAAAATGGATGCCTTGTGCCCTGGTCTTCTTGCCACAGAACTCAGTTCCAAATTCAAGTCGTGCATGACTGCCTGTTATTTGAGAAAATTAAATTACAACCAGGACTTTAGCTGCAGGGAAGTCTGGGAAATGTGTTTTGGCTTCCTTTTCTGCATTACAGGAAGCCCGCCTAGAAGGTGGTTGCAATGGATGTTGAGGGAGCCAATCCATAATTTCAAACACAAATACCTACTTTGTGCTAAACCTGTTCTAAGTGAATAAGCCAGAGACTCTGCTCTCAAGGAGCTTACTTTCTCATGGGTGTAAATAGAAAGTTCCTCAATAAAGAAGTACAGTAATTTCAGATACTGGTAAGTCCTACAATGAAGACGGAGTAGTATAATGTGCTAGTGACTATGGTGGAGTGGTGGTTGCTAGAATGGTCAGAAAAGGTCTGAAGATGACACTTTTTGTTTACACCTGAATCATGAGGAGTCAGTCATGCCAAATTCTGGGGAAGGACCAGCAAGTGCAAAGGCCTGGAGACGGGAACAAGTTGGTCAAAAGAAGGTGAGTGTAGCTGAATGTGGTGAATGAAGGGAGAGTGGGGGGAAGGAGGTCAAAGAGCTAGGTAGGAGCTAGATACTGAGGACTTACATGAGTTTGAATTTCGTTCTGGTGACAACAGGAAGTTGATGGAGAATTTTAAGCAAGGGAGTGATGTGATTTAATTAGTGTTATGAAAAATCACTCCAGCTGTTGTTTGGAGAGGGACTCTAGGGAGACAAGACTAGTGGCAGGGAGGCCTTTTAAGATGGGGTATTGCAGTTGTTCGGGTCAGAGATAGCGGTAGCTTGGACATAGTGCCTGGGTAGATGATGAGAAGCTGTTGGATTCATGATATATTATGGAGATGCATTCTATAGGCTCTACCCCTGGATTGGATGGGGGTGGAGATGGAGAGGGTTAGAAGGTGAGAGAGAGGAGTTAAATATAACTCTTAGGTTTGTGACCTGAGCAACTGGTACTATTTACTGAGATGAAGAGGCTTGGGGAGCTGAGTTGGGGTTCAGAATTATAGGCTTTGGCTTTGCTTTGCCTGAGATGCCTATTTGATGTCTAAGTGGGGATGCTAAGCAAGGCAGTTGGGCTATACCAACCAATCTAGGGCCTTAGGGAGAAATAAGCACAAGGAATAAAATTTGAAAGTCATCAGCATATAGATGATATCTAAAGTCTTGAGACTAGATGAGACAGTAGCCATGGAAGGGAGAAGAGTGATGTCAGATCTCTGGGATACTGGAATAATATTTAGAAATTTGCTTGAGAAGGCAGAGACCAAGGAGCCTGAGAGAAAGCATGGGAGAGTGGGGTAGGAAAGTCACCAGACATATTTGGAATCGTAGACGTCACCTGAAGAAAGTGTTTCAAGAAGTGGGTGATCAACCGTGATCATTGTTGAAGGCTCAAGTAAGATGAAAACAGAGTATTGAGCATTAGAGTTGGCTTGATGGTGGTCTTTGATGACCTATTTCAGGAAAGTGGTGGAGACAAAATCTCAATTGGAGCCATTGGAAGAGAGAATGGGAAGTGAGGAGGTGATGATAGTGAGTTTAGGCAACTCTTGGGAGGAGTTTCCCTCTGATAGGAAGTGTAGAGATGGGTCAGTTCTGGAGAGGAATGTGGGATCAAAGGAAAAAGGGGATAATTGCAGCAGAGGTGTCACTGAGGAGTCAGATGGGAAGCTATTCTGGGCACAGAGTAGGGTTGTTGGCCTCTGACAGGCCCAGAGACAATTCTTTCGTCATATCACACAGGGAAGGCAGAGTGTGTTCCCTCCAAGGTTGGTGGAGGGAACGGATGACTGGAGGAAGAAGTGAAGGAAGTGGCACTCAGAACCCAGGGCCAAGGGCTGGAGGGCCTGCTTCAGTCCTCTGGTGGGAAGATACCCCTAGTCTCAAGTCACATGAGCAACTTCCAGGTGGAGGAGCCTAGGACTCTGTGTCAAAAAAAATTTTTTTTCAAAGTTATCTGCTCCTTGAGGATCTTGAGTATCTTCCTTTCTCAAATTCACCCCCACCCCCACCCCCAACCTCCCATCCTTTGGGATTCTTCACGTGGTTGGGCAGTATTTTCTATTAAATCCTTTCAATACAAATTGTCTAATTACATCCCCTTTCCCAAGAATAATGGGCTACTTCCTGTTTCCCCTCTTCAAAATAGAGCTAATAAAGCAATTCCTCTGTGAATCCTCTGTTGGGAGCATGGGCTTCACAGACATTCTTAGGGGTCTTAGCCCATTCTTTTCCCTTTTGCCCCCATCCTGTTATGGGGTTGGCCTTATAGAGCTGGTTTTCTGATGCATTTTTTTTTCCTAATGAAGGAAAAAAGCATCCATAAATTTAATCTTGGCTAAATAATAATGTAGTTTGATTTGCTGTCCTCTTTACCTTCTAAGGAAGTCTTTTTTAGAGTCTTCCATAGAACACTAGTTCCGTGAAATATTGTGCACTCAAAAGACTTCTGTGGTCAAACCAAGTTTGGAAATCTTGCATATTAAAGGCTCAGAGAAGTCCTCCAGTTCAGAAACCCGGTTACCTCTGTTTTACCCCAAATTTCTCAAACGTATTTGACCACAAAACAGTTAGTGTTCTGCAGAACATCTTTTGGGAAGTTTCTGCCTATACCCGGAAAACAGTCATCACCATGTACCACCTGGTTGCAATGAAATATTTTTCAGTCATTTTACAAATAATTTGTAGAAGTAAGAATGAAAGGATAGGAAAAACAGCTCTACTAGAATTTAAACCCAGAAACCCAAGTTATTATTTCTTATTTTCCTGGGTTTGAAGGTGTATATACCTGAAGTGGGCAATTTCCTCAGTGCCCTTTGTCTGCAACTAACTGCCCATCAACGGTCAGGCATGTCCACCTCGTAAATACTGACTTGCATTCCAAATATATCTCTAATAATTTCTAGCTCATTGCTTCTGGTTCTTATTGTACTTACATCAACACAATGTATGAAAAAGTTTGAAACCTTTGATAGCACATAATTTTGTTGGAGAGAGGATGGCCACAGTCTTTGATCTGTAATTGCAAAGCATTTTCAATTTTAGATTTATAAACACCAATTGAGATGATCAAGCCGGCAAGTTTTTCATTTCTATAATATCTATTTCCTTCCAGTTAGCTTTATATACACACCTGCCTTCAGCATTTGTCCACTTATAAAACATATCAAGTAAATTTCAGCACAAAAACATCATAAATGATGAAAAAACACTAAAATAGCCTTTGAGCCATGCAAGACGGTCCAGATTCTTGTGACAAAACAGTGAAGGAGGAAGCCCTTTCTGTGGAATGACTAACTAGATGAGAATAACATAGTTCCTTTTGGTCCTCAGAAATTGTTTACTCATTGATTCTTGAGTTTGAGAAAATCTGTCCAGGATACTGCCATGTGAAGACTTATGGCCTGAGAGTCTATTTATGTGATCAATTTCATCATCATCGTTAGAGTCTGGAGTCCTGTTGTTTCTTTGTCTTCATTTTCTGATTTATCTAATAATTGTGGAACATCTTCCTCTGTTTTTTTTTTCTCTTTTCCATTGTAGATGGAGAGTGAAAAATTTTGAATTTTCAGTTGTATTCAGGGCAAGATAAACCAGACTTCATGGGGGGTATCTCTGCTCTTTCATGTCTTCTTAAGGATGCTGTAATACTTGGGCTAACAGAATAAGAAAACTGAGAGTGATGCAATTGTGGTGATTTATTTTATATTGCATCATCCTTCTAATGTAGGTTACTCTTACCGTTCTTTGTGTTAAGCATAGTTCAGAATAATTTATTACTAACGATGAAGTAGTAAAATGTTTCAAGATATAGGAAAAACAAGAGCCCTAAGATTCCAAAATGTAACTTAGATGTTTAAAAGGGTCCATTGTACATGTATGTAATTGCAATACAGAGTGAGTTTTGTTCTTTTAAGAAAAATAAGCAATTATTAATTTTTGGGGGGAAAACCTTCAAAAAAGAATAACAGTCAACTAAAAATCTTTAAAATAGATAAAACAGTTCAAAAAAGAAACTAAAAATTTAAAATTGGATCTAATGGATCCTGATGATATAAGAGAGAGTTTTCTCCCACATTTTGACTCACATATAATCTCATAAAATTTTCTAGAATGGAAGCATGTTTTTCCTTTTTGAGTGGTGTATGATAAAGAAGTGATTTTGAATAAAACATTTTATAGATTGTATGTTCTTATTGAAAGTTTGTTTTTATACAATCGTTAAGATATTCAGGATATTTGTCTTTTTCTCCACTTAAGTTTTATGATGAATAAAGTAAGAAAAAGCACAGTTCCTAAATGTATATAAGATATATTTTATGACATTATAATGTAAAAATAGGCAAAAACTGTCTTAATTTTCCTACTGTTTGGAGTGCTTACATTCTGCTTTTAAACTAAACTGGTTTATTTTTCTAATCTTTGATATTTTATTTCTAACTGACCAGATACGATGGGAGATTTTCACCTGTTCTTTTCAAATAATACATTGTGGATATGGATTTTTTTATCGATTTAAAAAAGCCAAATTGGATATAATTGCCAAAAAAAATTTTTTTTTTCAACTCACGTTTTTGAAGTACTAGAAATCTGGATTTGGTGAAAATAACCTGGAGATGAATTTGCAGAATTATTATCATTTTATGCCTTCTGTTAAGTTCTCTTATCTCAACACCAATGTTTCTTATGCTTTCTGCCTTCAGCCAATGCTCTACTGAGCATTGTATAAAATAAAAAATACATGACAAAGAATAAAAACACTTAGAAACTACATACAGTCAATGGACCCACGGCAGTTGGCCATGGTCAGCTGTGGACCTTGGGGAATGAGTGGTTGAGTCATGAGCTCACTTGCCCCTTCTCCACAAACAACTGTGAACATGAAATTCAGTGGGATGCTCTTAAACGGTTCTGCTTCAAATGGGGGAAATTTAAATAAATATTTTATTTATTGAGTTAAAAAATAGAAATGGGCACACAAAGTTCCTAGCTTTGTTAATGACGTGAAGCCCTGGGTCACCTTGGAGAAGCCTCTGAGAATCGCTGAGAAGCATTGGTCTGGCCGGGCAGTGCTGGCGTTTGGGTCTCTGGGTGGTGTGGGAGATGGCTGTCCCCTTTGTCTTCTTTGACGCTCCTTTGTATAGACCTGCCACACACCGTCACCTATTCATTTTGTATTGTCCAAAGCAGGTTCCAATTTCCAGGACTGTAACCAGCTTTCATTTAGTTTGGGATACTCTAATGTGGCCAGCAGCACATTTCTGCAAAATTGCTTAAAATGGTTACTTCTGCCGAAATTAAGTTCCTGATTTTGTGTTGACTCTCATTGGCTCTGCGGCTACAGACTGACATTTTCATTCCCCATCCCCAGTTTCTTGGAGGGACATCCTCTGTGGACATGGCAGCCTCCTGGATCCTGAGCTCCTGATAGCGGAGTGAGAGGAAGAAATGAGCCTAATGGGCAACTGTTGTCATGTAGCTCTGGGCTGCCATTGAGAAAGGCGTGGTGGCCTGGTGGAGGTGCATGTGTTGGTGTCCTGTCAGAGTTCTTCCAGGTCAGTCAGTGCACACTGTGTTTCCTTCCCTGGCGGGTCAGCGAGGGCTGTGAGGACACGTCCCAGCCTGTTTCCTTTGGAGCTGTGGCAAAGTCCATGAACATTTCCATCCACGGCCAACGAGGCCTTCCCCTGGGTGCCTGGCTTTCCTGCCTTTTAAAGTATTCCAGTGCTTTGTTGGGCCAGCAGCCTGAGTTCAGTGGCCTTAAGGGTAAGCAGGTTAGAAAAAAAAGGATGGGAGAAGGACAAAAGAGGAAATGATATAGAAAATAAGAGAAAACTGGACTGAATGTGGACAAAGAAGAAAGAAAAAAAAATATGCATACATGTGTTGTACCACTGGCACTGGCCTTTCTTGTTGGAATTTCTCTCCCATGCTTGACTCAACCTGTTTTGACCATAAATATTCGGCAGAATTTAAATGGAACGTTAACAGAAAGCCTGCTGATTTGGCATACTTTGGAGCTAGATATCCATAAAAGAGCAATGTAACTAGAATATAAGCTCTCTGAAGGCAGGCACTCAAACCTTCTTTTTCCTTCCCATACACTCCTAATGCCCAGGAGTAGAGCCTGACACATCATGGGCATGTAGTAAACATTTGTTGTATTGAATTGAGCGCTTTCTTAAGCGCAGAACCAAGTGAATCCTGAAGGAACTGAGTTCTGCTATTGTCCAGTGTTCTCAGGGGTCTAAAGGCAGGGAGGCCCTTCCTTCCCTCTAGGCCCCCATATTTAGGGATCACTGTGATTTAAAGACACAGCTCAGTGTCTACCCTTGACTTGGACCAGTTCTTCTCCATCGGGGAGGACAGCCTCTTCAGCCAAGGGTAAACTTCTGTAGGGCACACTTGGGGCATCGTGGGAGGAGAAGAACAGTAGCTAGGACAGCAACCAGCCACACCGCTCACCCAGCTGACATCGAGTCCGGCACCCTTTCACTCACATTCTGGGCCTTAGCTTCATGATCTTTTAGACAAGTTAGTATTTACCATTAACCTCCTTCAGAAGTGTTGAGAGGGATGATGACTTAATTTGAAAAATAATCGAAAAAGTACCGCACGTTTTCAAGCATTTGACAGAGCCATCTGCGGGCTAGGATGTGCATGAATGGAAAGCTCTGCCCTCTGGAAATGTGAGAAGTACCAGAAGCCATCCACAGAACAGATTGCCCTGGTTTATGGTGTTGCTGGGCTGTGTAGATTTTGGGTTTGTGGGAGACAGGAATAGCCCCTGACCGAACAATTACAATCACACCATTTCTCTTTTCCTTTCCCATCATATTCCTTTCTCGTTTGTTTGGATGGTAGCCAGCTGTTGCCAACCTTGAAAAGGCTAGGATTTTAAGAAGGTCATACCATCTCTGTGGGGAAACTTTCCTTTTGTTTAACACGGGTAGGAACAAGGTTCAGTGAAAGCCCAGCTGGGATCCTGAGAGAGAGGCCCTTTCTAAAAGACCAATGGGTCTGATGAAGGCTAAAGAGCAGACCCTGTATTTCCTAAGGCACAGGGGGCTGATGATCTGAGGCAGCTGCTGGGGACACTGAAGTTGCTTGGGTTGTCAGACACTGAGTAAAATCGTCAGCAAAGCTGAGGAGCCCAGCCAGAACTTCCCAGGCAGACTCTCGGTCCCACTGCTGACCTGCTTTGGGTGTAGACTTTCACGAGGGAACAAAAACCCAACCAAACACAACACCCCAATGGGTAGGCCTCCTGAGAAGCCCCATGTGCCAAATGTCATCATCCCATAGCTTCGCCCTGGCAGTCTATGGGATGGATGATGTGAAAGGCATCCCAGATTGAGACGGGTGAGCCAGGAGGCTGCAATCTCAGCTCCTGCCATTGTAAACATCTTAAGTGCAAGGTCAGGTAACACTGGGCAGCTCCCAGCCTGGGAAGAAGCCTTGTCAGCAGAAATGTGGTCAGACAAAGAAAGATGGTGTAAGTCCATTGTGTGTGCAGGCTGCTGTGAGGCTGGAGCTGCTTCCACCCCATGGATGTGGAGAAGTGTGGAGTTGAGACATCGGGCACCTAGAAACCCGGCAGTTCCTTGGAGTCATGCAGGTTGAGCACCGGCAGTTGTAGGGGCCCTGTTCATCCCAGACTAGATACATGTATTGCATTTATTGTGACAATTGTCTGAGAGCTAGAAGTAAAGTGTTTTGAGGAAGGGGAACCTTTTGCCGAGTTTGCAAATAAGCCTTGATGATGGATACAAGGAAGTATAGAAAATGGCAACCTTTTAATGCCTTAAAATATTTTCCTGTTATAATGCAAAATGATAAGCTGCACAGGCAGTTAAGAGTGATGGGATTTTAGGGGGAGGAGTGGTCATTGTTGGCAAGTCAGGAAAAGTTACAAAGGGCAGTTGGGACTCGAATTGGGCTTTGATGAGGAATCCAAGGGGCAGACTAGTGGGAGAGGAATTTCTAAGTGAAGTTGTGATGTTCATATACGTGTGAGAGAAGGGTTGTTTACAGAGTGATTGGGGAGAGTGACTGCACCTCTTCTGATGGGAGTGAGGCTTTGAGTTGGAGAATAACCAAAGAACAGATAGGAAAGGTAGGTTGGGCAGGGTTGGGGGGATCCTTGAATGCCAGGCTGGGACTTGATCCAGTAGGTAACGAAGGAGCAATCATTAAGGAGAGGAGCACAACGGGGCAGTGGAGGGACAGAGTAGATGGAAGGGGTCAGAGAGCAGAGATAGACATGCTGGGAAGGACTTCCTTCTGGAAGAGGCCCATGTCAACATGGTGCCTGGCCTGATGGATGGCGGTGGGGACGAGAGGACAAGGTCTGACTGAGGTAACATTTTGAAGGGAGACTCAATAGGACTGCAAAGTTTCAAGTCTGTGTGGCTGGACGCTGACCAGACCTCAACAGAAATGGGGAGTTCTGGAGGGAAGCCTGTTATGATTGGGCCATTGGGGTGGAAACAGCCAGAAGGCAGCTGGGCTTGGAGCCTGGAGGAAAGCAGAGAGTCAGAGCTGTGGAGGCAAGTCCAGGGTTGTCTGCCCTGGGGCAGCCCTCACCGAGGTGGCTGCGAGGGGGTGGCCTCTCTTGGGGGGCAGGAGACACGGGAGAGAACAGGCGTAACCCGGGAAAGCCCACAGTGGGCGGGCATTTCACACAACAATACAAAAAAATGTTTTTAAAGAGTTGAAGTGGTCATAGGAACAACTCTGAGCTTGTGTAATGGTGATTTCTCATTGTTCTGCGACGTAGGTTTCAGTTTTGTAATGAGTTTTCATGAAAATAACCAGCGCAATTAAAATCAAAAGCTCTCTTGAAGAAGCCGAATGGAAAACAGAACTCAGAAGAACCAGCTTTCTTTGTACCCCGAGGGCCAAATATGTCTTCCAGGTTTGCAGAACACTCTTGAATTCTGCCTCCGCGTGTCTCTCCCACCTCCCACCCACCCTGACACCAGCACCTGGGCTTTTCACACATCGAGGAGGGCAAAACATCTGAGTTGAGATTTTCCATGTAGCTCCACTGGTTTGTATGTATGGTATCACAGACATTAAAAAAAGTCCTCTGAGAATGGTAACTTTTCAGGGCGCGTCCCCTTGTCAGTAGTTGCATTTCTGGGCTGGTAATTAAAAATGACTAGGTGGTGGGGTGACATTACGGGCTTTTTTGTTTGTTTTGTTTTTGTAAGATTGCTCTCCAAAGGAAAGGAATGGACTCCTCTCTAAAACACTGAAAGTGGAATAAATGCAAATCTATGTTTTTGCCCTGACCACCTTCTTCCACATCCCCATTTCTATGCACTGTCCCCCCTCCTGCCCCCCAACCCACTCTCCTCCCACACCCCCAGTGCTAATTGTGAGAACAATGACAGGCATTAGCCATGCTCTTACCACACTTCCTCCCCTGAGTGCTTCCCAACAGCCAGCAGAAATCATTAAATTAGGATACAGAAAATGACACTGGGCTTTGTCTGGGTTCTCCTGTAGTCTTGGTGTTGAATGGAAATTCTGTTTCCTTCCCTACACCCCCCACGCCAAACTCACAGACTGGGTTTCCTGCTTTCCTGTGAGAGCCCACTCTCACCCCGGCGGTTCTGACACCTTATTTACTGATCAACTTCTTTTTTTTTTTTGATCCACAGTTATTTAAAAGTTAAATGCACACCCACTCACAGGAAACACACACACATACACACACGCACACAACAAAACTCCCTGTTTGAGAGCTGACTCGGCACTAAAGTGTGCTCTTCAAGACCAAAGGGCTGGGGCAAAAATATTTGGTTTAGCTGACTAACGCAGCTCACAATTTTAATGGTTTACAAATTCTCTTTCTGGCAGGACAACTCTTCATAAAATGTTAACACTTTGTTGTCCTGAGGGAATGTTTGGGCTGGATATCTCACTTAACTCTTCCATGAGGACATGCCATTTCCATTTTAGAGAAAGCAAACAGGAGCGGTGCTAGGGGAAGATGAATCAGGTGGCAGCGTGGGTTGGTGCTCAAATTAAGTGGTGACGAGCTGGGCATTTGCTGTGCCTTCCGAGAGGTACTCTGTGTGCGCCACGCTCGAGCGACTGCGGGATCGTCCTGTACACTGCTATGTCCTTGTCTTTCTGTTCACGCTGATCATCAGTATTTGTCCATAGAAGGCAAACAGAATGTCTTTGAGATCGTCTTGGGTGTAAACTCAAAGACTATTGTTAACACAGTTGAAGTTTTCCCTCTCCTGGCTGAAGGGCAATGTTTTTTTCTGGTGACAATTTTGATGTATGTTGAGGTGATGGAGCCCCAAGTTGTCCGTGTGATGTGCAGGCAAAACTCTGCATGCAGGCCTTTTTTCTTTCCTAAAATTCATGGCTCTTCACCTCGGCAGGTGATCTCGCTGCCCTCCCCCCTACAGGGGACCTGACTCCCAGGGGTGTAAATCTCCCTGGCAATGCAGGATATGACTCCCGGGGATGAATCTGGACCTGGCATCGTGGGATTGAGAAAATCTTCTTGACCAAAAGGGGGATGTGAAATGAAACAAAATAAGGTTTCAGTGGCTGAGAGATTCCAAATGGAGTCGAGAGGTCACTCTGGTGGACACTCTTATGCACTATATAGATAACATTTTTTAGGTTTTAACGTATGGGAATAGCTAGAAGTAAATACCTGAAACCACCAAACTCCAACCCAGTAACCTTGACTTTTGAAGACAATTGTATAACAATATAGCTTATAAGGGGTGACAGTGTGATTGTGAAAACCTTGTGGATTGCACTCCCTTTATCCAGTGTATGGATGGATGAGTACAAAAATGGGGACAAAAACTAAATGAAAAATAGGGTGGGGTGGGAGAGAGGATGATATGGGTGTTCTTTTTTACTTTTATTTTTTTATTCTTATTCTTTCTGGTGTAAGGAAAATGTTCATAAATAGATTGGGGTGATGAATGCACAACTATATGATGGTACTGTGAACAGTTGATTGTACACCATGGGTGATTGTATGATATGTGAATATATCTCAATAAAACTGAACTAAAAAAAAAATTCATGGCTCTTGCTTCGGAGGCATTTACGCACTGCTGTAGCAGCGTGTTTTAGCCTCTGTTCACTCAATCTTGATTCGTCCCAGCTCTTTGACTTCCTGGGCCTCACTTCTCCAGAGGAACCATTGCTTCTGCTTCTGGGACTTGGGATTTGCTTGGCTCTGGCCATGTCCCCATGAGGAAGCTGCATGGTTACAGAAATGAATGTGATAAGTCTTTGGAGGTTAGATCACTGATACTCACTGGACACTGTTTTCCCTCTTTCTGGTAGCACCAGCTGACATTTTGCTGGGAGGCAAAGGTGCACACTTCTGAGCTAATGGGGATTGACTCGCCACCAAGGAGCCGTGATGCCCAGAGAGCTTCCGGGGCTTTGAGAAAAGCATCTGGTGAGTACTTGCCAATGTGTCAGGCTCCACGCTGGTCAGAGGAAAGACAGTGGTGAACAAGATCTGCCTTCAAGGGGCTTACTGTCTAGGGCAGGGCTGGCAGACTTTTTCTGCAAAGGTCCAGAACAGTTAGTAAATATTTTTGACTTTGTAGGCCATGTGGTTTCTGTTGCAAATGTTCTCTGCCATTGTGGTGTGTAAACAGCCACAAGTGATAGTAAATGAATGTTATGGCTGTGTGCCAAAAAAACTTTATTTACAAACCAGGCACTGGATGGATTTGGCCCATTTGTTTACTGTCCAGATTTTTCCTCTCATCTTCTGAAGGGCAGGAACAAATGCTTACCCAGTGCCTTGCATGGGGCCTGATACATGGAGACCCTCAACGGCATTTGCTAAATAATGCTCTGATGAAGATCTTCCAAGGAAAATGCTGGGTATCTCTAGGTATATTTATGATTTTCAGCTTGAGCTGCACTTGAAGGGATCATACTAGATTGCTTAAAATAAAGAAACAAAGTCACCCCCCGCCCGCTGTTGTGCACACACACACACACATACACAGATATATGCACATGTTTAACAACCCAAACCCCAGGTACATAGGCAGTTTATATTCCAATTCTGTTGTCATTTCCATTCCCTACCCTCCTCCCCCTTCTCTCATCTCTTTCCCTAAGTATTTATTAAGCACCTGTTATGTGCCAGGCACTATTCTAGGCACTAGGGATATACAGTAGACAAGCAAGGCATCACTGCACCTTCAAGGAGGGTATCGTCCCCTAGCTGAAACAGACAAGGGGAAAACAAAGCCATAATGCGTTGACTTGCTTGCTGTGAGTGCAGTGTGTGCACAGATGTTATGCTCAGTTTTCAAAGGGGAGGTGTAGCTCTAGTGGAGGCTTGAAAGAGAGCAGATGTTTGCTGGTGGAGCTGTTGGGGGTGCGGTGGGGGGAGAGGCCTTCTGGGTAGAGGGAGCAGTGTGGGCAGAGGCACTGAAGCGAGAGTCAGTCGGTGTGTTTGGGAAAGAATCAGGGTTCAGTGTCACTGGAGTGTGGGAGCAGACGGGGCTGGGCAGGTCGAGCCTGGAGAGGCCAGCAGGCAGAGGGAGAGCTGGTGAGGGGCTTAAGCAGGGAAATAGTGTGATCAGAGGTCCCCGCTTCAGAGGGACACTCTGGTGGCTCAGCTGAGGACGGGTAGAGAACAGCAAGGCCAGATGAGAGCTGCCGAGCTGTGAAAAGGTGCAGGAGAAGTGGGGGTGGAGAGGAGGGTTGGCAACAAAGATGTTACTAGATGTTACTAGGGTGGAATCTATAGGACCTGGGCAGTGATTCATTTCAGGAGGTGAGGGACAGAGGGAAGGGTCCAGTACAGCTTCCAGGTCACTGATTTGGATAGCTGGGTAGATGCGGATCCCATTCTCATGGGGAAGGAGTTGGGGGAAGGCGAAGAGCTCAGTTTGGGGCATGTTGAGTCTGAGGATTTGTTGTCCAGGAGAAAGGTGGGCATAAGAATTTGATGTTCAGAGGAGAAATTGCTGCTGGAGATATTGGCTGTCAAAAGCAAGAGGATATTGGAGACACGGGATGGAGGCTCTCTTATGGGGAAAGGGGTTGAGTGGAAAGAAATCCCTGGGCAGCCCCAACATTTCTAGGTGCGGGGTGTGCATGGCAAACATTTCAGTACCACAGTGGGAGATTTGCCAGTCATGGGCCTTGGTGGGAAGGTTCCTGATAGAAAGAAAGCACGGGCCTATGGGGTTGTCCATGCAGTGGTAGTGCAGAAATTCAATCACCCGCTTGAGGGAGGGCACCAGTTGGAGGGGTGCCCCAGATGGGGTACCCATGATCAGAAGGGAAACAGAAGCCCTCTTTGGATTCCAGGTGATTCTCCCTTCCATCAGCAGCCTCTGGTCTGGGTTAACACTTGGCGGCTGCCAGGCACTTACTCCCTTAAGCAGTGAGGACACTGGGCTATTGTGTTCTTCCTGTCAAAGTCAAAGTTTGTTTTTTTTTTATTTTTTGCGTCATCAGCCCCTTAAGGATTCAGAAGCCTCCAAATCCTTGGTTGCTTGGGAACGGCGCCTGGCACACGGGTGTGCTCCTGTGAGTTCCTCTTCCCCCTGAACCAAGGAGTGAGCCCTAAAACCCTCTATTGTTGCCTCAGCCTTTAAGTCATAGATTAAGCTGGATAACCATACTGCAAGTGTACACTCCTTGGTGATTTTCTGTTTATGCTACAGAGGTAGTTAACACATGTCTATTGTTTTGATGAACCTTATAATAAAAATTTATGTAATTGGTAGGAGAAAGTTTGAAGGGAAAAAGATAAGTCCACATTTAGGGGACAGACAACAAAGCTAAAGAGATGATTTAAAACCAAAAGAAAGCGACCTGAGGGACTGGATCAGACCATTTTGGAACAATACAATGCAGGGGAAACCCTTGTTTTCTTAAACACATTTTGCTGAGGAAACCAAGAATGAATACAGGTAAGTGTTCAGTGGCTCTGAGATCTGGCACTCACCCCTGGAAGCCCCCCTTTCTCTATTCTCTGCTTTGTGCCAGCAGAATATCCAGGGTCCTTGGAAAGCTACACTTTCTGGAAGTCTGGAGCCTCTCCTGCCAACTTTGCCCAGGAGCCTCGGGGTGCCAACACTGCCAGCAGAGTGACATCCCCAGGCCCTTCCTTGGCACCTCTAAGTCGTGATGAGACCCCTGACACCACAGCCCCTTTATCTGGGTGCTCCCCTTTGGCCCTTATGTCACAGCAAGGTCACTGGCTCATTTGGTTCCAAGAAATATTCCAGCTGATGCATTTTCTGGTGGGATTTGGCCCCAAGACCTTTGGCTTTAGTTGAACTGAAATCCCACGGCCTACGGGGACACTCTTGGCTTTGGGCTTTGAGAGGCCCATGCATACTCCTTGCATGTGCAGTGCTGGTGTGGCCTTGGCTGGGTCTCCTTGGACTGCAGACACCTGGGTGGAAGGGAAAGAGGACAGAGGCGGGTGCAGAGCCCATCCCCCACCCCCGACCCAGATCTGGACTAAGAGGCAGGACGTTTAGCTCGTCAAGACATCGAGGGACTCGAGGGTCAGTGTACAAAGGGGCCAGCCAGCAAGCTCAGGACACGGGCAATTCATATCAGCAAACCTTACAAATGCACACAATGAATGACGATTCTACTTTGGAATTTATTCTTGAAAAGAATGCCCTAGCCTAATGATCACAATAGTGAGTATTCGTTAAGCATTTAAGGGCTTTATGTGAATTATCCTATTCAGGTCTCAAATCTACGCATACTATCATTAACCTTGAGGACAAGCCATAACAATCATAATAAATGCAAACTTTTTGAGCTCTGTGTGCCAGTTCTAAGCCTGTTAAATGCATTATCTCATTTAATCCCCACAACAACTCTGAGATAGCTACTATTGTGAAACCAGAGGCAGGATAAAAATAATGGTCTGCATTTATTGGTGAAAGTTGGCTGTGGGACAGGTCCCGGTTTAAGCACCTGACGCTCATTATCTCAGGCTCAGGCATGCGAAGGTCGGGGGTTCAGCTCCCACGGGTCTTGGGAACAGCAGCCAGCGCTGGCCACGTGGAGAGGCCCTTCTGCTCACACGCTGTTACAGGCAAAGGACAGCTCACGGGGCACGGCGCGCATGAGCTCATATCCACCTTCACCTGCACACGATGACGGTGGAAGGGACTCCGCTGGCCCCTGGACACAGCTCTCCTGGCACCTGAAAGCGAAAGGGGAGAGTGCCTGGCAGCCGATACAGCCTCTGGCCTCATCTAACCTAGCTCACCTGGTGTCACCTAGCCAGGTGCCAAACTGTGGAGTGGGTCCAGGAGTGAACATCACCATCGAGCTGCTCAGCTGAAGGGACTGTTTCTGTACTTGGGACCGGGACAGAAGGAGGAAGGGACCTGGATTTATCCACTGGTGGAAGCCTGACCCACAGTGGCTTCCATCTTTTGAGAAGCTAAGAGGACAGGGCTCTGGTTGAGCTCTGGATGGATGCTCAGGAGCTGAGAGGAGCAGCGGCTGTGGCAGCCGGCAAGCAGCGGATGGGGTGGGGCTAGAGCAGGAAACAGCTGTGGGGTGGCTAGGACAGGTACCCACTGTGTGTGTGTGTGTGTGTGTGTGTGTGTGTGTGTGTGTGTGTGTCAGAGCGGAGCCCAGCAGAGGGCAGAACAGCTGGGTGAGGGAGCCCAAGGCAGGCCAGCCCCGGAGCAAGGGGGCAGCTGTGGTCCCTGGTCCCTGGGGTGGGGAGCACTGGGTGGGAGAGCACCCATCTCCCAAAACAGGTATTTGTATCCCCGTGTACATAAATACCACCCGATTTTCCTTTGAAACTGGATGAAGTACAGGGTTTGTCAGAACATCTCATAACTGCAGGCAAACTAAATTACAAATTCCTTTACGTACATTTCCCAAGCTTTCATGGTGACAGGGATGCAGATAAGATAGATTGAGACCAGGAGGGCAACCATGCAAAAACAAACAAACAAAAAAACTGTCCTAAAACATTCTCCTGAACTCATCCGTGGTACAATCATAAAGAAAGAGGGAACTGGAAAAGTACAGAACATCAGAGAGCCCGAGAGACGCATTCTCAAGATTATTTTGCAGTTTTGGGGTATGTAGTTCAAGGCTTTTTGGTTGAATTGCCAAGTTTGTATACTTGTCTGTGCAGGCAAATTATCACATGCGATTTTTCAGGGTTCAGAAGGAACTGGGTTTCCAGATGGCAGATAGAAAATGTGGCTGCAAAAGGCACGAGCATTGTTCTGAGATTCCGGCTTCTAAGCCACCCAGTGCTTATGGGACCTCAGGGGGTGGAGACGGGGGTTAGGGAAGCAAGCAAGCCCCAGTTGTTGATCAGCTCAAGAATGGCCACTCCGGGGGGTATATGGGAGCTCTGTATTTTCTGCTTGATTTTTCTGTAAACCTACCACTTTTCTAATAATAATAATAAAGAAGGCTACTCCAGGGAGGGGCAGCTAATGGGCCAAGAGGGGCCCATGTGAGTCTGTGACACAGGACACTGCCTAGAGCTCATTTTGTGATTAGGAGGTGAGAGCATGGCACCTCCCGCCCAGGTGACTCAGCAAACTCTCTGTGGTCTGGGTCCAGGTGATGCCTGCGGGAAGTACAAAGGAAGCTGGTGAAGGATTTTGGTGTGTGTCTTTTCACACAAGGTCCTGGCTGATACGTCCCATGAGTGATGGAGCGTGAAGTGAGGAAGGAGAAGGCAGAGCCACCCAGGTGAACCAGAGGCTAGAGCATGCAGGGAGCCTGAGCAGAGCAAGCCGTGCAGGGAACCTTGCGGCTGGGGAGGCGGGAGAGGAGAAAGGCCAGCAGCTCTGCAGGGGAAGGGGGAGAGTGAGGGGGGGGGGGGCAGGGGAGCAAACGGCCGCTAATCAAACCGGTTAGGCTCTCGGGTGAGAGGAAAGCCTTGGGCAGCGCTGCTCTGTGGTGGGATTTAGAAACCAGGAACAGGATCTAACAAAGGACAGAGGGGATGGAGAGCTTCTTTGCTCTCTCCCCTGAGAAGGAACAGTGGTCATTCTTCCACTGAATGCTGGTATTCCTTAAGGAAAGGCTTTCCCAGTGTAGGGGGCAGGGGAAGGGAAGGAAAAGGAAAAGAGGAAAGGAAAGGGAAGGGAAAGGAAGGGAAGGGAAGGGCCCTAGAGAGCCTCTGGCAGATCCAGAAGAAAGCAAGAGGCCTTTGAAATTGCGTTTGGAATTTGATATGCCCCGGTCTCCAGTACGTAAGGAGACAGGCGAGCTGGCACTGATGGGTTTGCCTGAGTGTGACTTTACAAGGCATCTGCTTTGCGGTTCCTCTAGAACCCCAAATTGCAGGCCTAGATAGAACTCCCTGAAGCTGCCCCAGGCAAAGGGCTCAGAGGCAACGCTGTGCTGTTCTGTGAAACTTACCATCTATACACACGGGAAGAAAGATTTCCAGAAAAAATAGAGGAAGCCGGCCAATATAATCAACTTACACAAACCCCTCCTCTTTCCAAATATGCGCCTATCTCCAAAACAATCAAAACCGCCCCATTAAATAACACTTGTTCAGTACAAAGGAAGTACAGCATGATGGGATTACATACCGGTTCCAAAGAAAACATTCCCGATTGTTAGGCAAGCAACAATGAACAAAAAGCTGAATGGCATTCACACGTGAGGACTGTTATGCTCAGGGCAAGCCCTTTGGGACGCTGGAGGGCTGAGATGAGGGTCCAAGGTAACTGGCTGCTCTCCCATGGTGGACCCCAGTGGGGAGGCTGTTTAGGAGTTAAGGGATGGAGGCGTGGCTGGGACCCCACGCTTCATCTGGTTTGCAACCTGTGCACCTCACCTGCTGCTCAGCACCCTTGCTGTGGATGGTGACGTGGGAATTCTGAGCCATACCTGCCCCTGCTCTAGCTCCCCAATCCCCTTAGGCGAATCAGGACTTTCGCCAGAAGCATCTGGTGGAAATAGGACTTCACTGGGCAGTGAGGAGGAGATGATGGTCAGGAGGTGAAAGGTGGGTGAAAGGCAACCAAAAGGAGGGAGCTATATTTACTCTGACCAAAAGAAGGATTCTGGTGACGTCAGCGACAGCAGCTTGTCATCCAACGGCAAATCTGAAAGACAAAAAGATCAGGGATTCTCAGGGGGGCAAAAGGACTCTAAAAGTCATCTAAGCCATCCATGCATATAACTCATGCTAAGTCCCCTCCTGAGATCCCACCAAGCCCCCGGCTGCCCTGGGACCTTACCAGCAAATTTGCTTTATGTGTATGCATGTGTGCATACATGTATGTATGTGAACTTTTATCTTTTATTCACCAAAGTGGAGAAATAGAAGACTAAGAACATCCCACACTCTTCTTGCAGTCTTCACGATGTCTTTTTTGCTACGTACCCTTCTCCTGCAGGTTAAAGCTGGGGGTAACACTCCATCACTGTTGATGTCATTTGCTGCCACGTGAATCTTCAGGCAGGCAGTAAACAGCAGGGAGAAATAAATTCTTAATAAACCAAGTCCCGTTTTTATGCAAATGTGCCTGCTAATAAAGAATGAGCGAGCAAGAACTACAGAATATTTATGACAGAGTGAAACAGGACTGTTTGGAAACAGACGTTTTATTAGGTTCCCGTGAGGCACCAGCTGCTCTTTTAACATTTCTATTTCGGGGCTTTATGTAGGAAAGCAATTGCTGCTATAAATAGCAGGGCAAACAAAGTTAGGGAGGTGGTTGTCATCACTGCTGGGTGGTTTGGGGGCACAGAGTCTTCAGGAAAAGCCTTGCGGCTCTATCCTCAGTTTTGGGGCTTCGCAGACTACATCCATAGTGTCCTCTGATTTTTCAGAAGTTCCCAACTTGTCTCCTTTTGGCAAGATCCCCGTTCCTGCCTCTTCTTCTCCTTCTCCTCATCCTTCTTCTTTTAATCTCAAAAATTTTTTTCTTTACTTTTTATTTAGGAAAAAACTCACACCTCAGAAAAGTTGTAAGAATAGTACAAGGCAAACCTGTATACCTTTCATGTAGATTTGCATATTAATACTTAGCTTTATCCCTCTCTGTGTGTACATATCATTAATATTTTCTCCTGAACAATTTGGGATTATAGTGCAGACATCACGACCCTTCACTGCTAAATACTTCAACAAGACCCAAGAATGAAGACTTTCTGTTATATAACCACATTACAGAAATCACAGTCAATACCATTATCTAACACAAAGTCCATCTTCACATTTCACTGATTGTCCCATTAATGTTCTTTACAACAACCCCACCTCTCCTGATTCCAGATCCAGTCTGGGATCAAGCACTGCATTTGACTGCCATGTTTGTCTAGTCTCCTTTAATCGGGAACAATTATTTAGTCTTTGAATTTAGGGCATTGACAATTGGATCAGTTAGGATCTGACAAGGGAAGCAGAATGGCTACAAGTGCAGTGGACTAAGGGAGTTACTAGAGGGGTGAGTGGTTACACCATTGTGGGAGAAGCTGGGGAAGTAAAAGGTCTGGAAGGGAATGGTTGGATGATCCTAGAAAAGTTACCGAATAGTGACCACACAGGGGAGCTGCTGGAGGTGGCTCTGGAGTGCCGTTGCCTCTGATCTGGGTGGTGGGTCAACAGGACACGTAGTTGGGGAGAAAAGTGGATGCACGGCAGGGGAGAATGCGGTCGTAGTTGATTCGTCTGGGGGGGGGTGGCGGCCGGTTGCTAAATCCTAGGCTCTCAGGACTGCTCGGAGGGTACCGGCGGCGGGGGCTCTTTCCCGGAGGCGAGGGCGAGGCGGGGGACTTGGCCAGGTCCCCGGCGGTGGCGTGCAAAGTATGGAGGGCGGCGAAAAAGGAACAGGCGGGACACGTTTCTTTTAGGGTGAAGAAGCCAAGAGAGTTTATTAGGGGAGAGTACAAGCTTATATCAGGCGGTTTAGAGGGCGGGGTAGCTGTAGAGGTTAAAGGCTTGGATTGGTTCTGAGAGGGCGCGGAGGTTGTTTGAAAAGGGGCGGGAGTTGCTCCGGTAATGGGGAGTGGGCGGGCAAGGTAAAGGGGGCGGTTTTTTTCGGCAAGCTTCCCCTGACGGTTTTACTTTGGGGTGAGGAAATGGGGCCTGCATTCGGCTCCACTTTCTCAGGCCCGGGGGGCCGTGGAGGGCGCTACCACCCGTGCCCCACTACCTTTCCTAGGGGCTGATCAGTTCCCCTGGCCCAGGCCCGCCAAGTTGGAACTCGATAACAGTGTCCCGCATTTCCCCCTTCTTTTCTAATTAGAGGAAGAAGCTTACCGGAGAGATCCGCCAAGGGATGAGGGAAAGGGGAGGTGGGGGAAGGGATAGGGGTAGATGGTAGTTAGAGAGGCTGGAGCTCGACGTTGGTGCGGCGCCCGGGTGTTCGAGAGGGGCCTCGCTGCTTGCGGGATGGACGAGGGTGGTGACGCTGTGGAGGGTCAGCTTCTTCAGTGGAGGCAAGTTGTTGATACTGGACTTGCACAAATGATGAAAAGACAGCATTGGCTTGGTTCTTAGCAAGCTGGACAATTCTGCGGATAATGCAGGGCCCTAGGGTGAGAGCTAGAATAATCATTAGTAGGGGGCCGATGAGAGGGAGGAGGTATGGGAGGAGGGGGGTAAAGATGTGGGACCAATAGCTGGTGGCTTCACGGTTTCTTTTGCGTTGTTCTAGTCCCTCTCGGACCTTTTTTAGGCTGTCTTCGGCGAGACCTGTGTAATTGGCATATACACAGCACTCTTCTCCTAGGGCGGCGCAAAGGCCTCCTTCTTTGAGGAGGAGAAGGTCGAGACCTCGGCGGTTTTGGAGCACGACCTCAGAGAGGGAATTGACAGAATTTTTAAGATGGGAAATAGCGTCTTGTAGGTGACGAATGTCCTCATCAACAGCCGCCCGGAGGTGAGTTAGGGCGGAGCCTTGACTGGCTAATGCAGCGATTCCGGTGCCAGCGCCTGCAAGACCTAGGAGGGAGGCAATCGTGAGGACGGTGATGGGCTCTCGCTTCTGCAGAGGGGCAGGAACTGCAGTTGTTTCTAGGTGGAGGAAGAAGTCTTCCTCGCTGTGGTACAGGACCCTAGGGATAAGGACAATTAGGAGGCAAGTTTCTTTAGTTATATTGATGGTTTGCACGTTAAGGCAGGGGGTAAGTCCTGTAGAGGAGCAGAGCCATTGGAGGAGTTATGAGGAATGAGAAATTTGGCAGAGCTGCTGGGAGATGAGTAGTTGGCACAAGCTGTGAGGTTGGGAGAGTACTTGAGCGAGGGCGGATGCACTTTCCTGTAAAGGAGACTGAATGAAAGGTTAGGGGGACGGCAGAGGTATGACACTGCCAGAATTTCCCCCACTTGGACTGAATGAAGGTTGACATAACTGAATAGGCGGGGTTCCGGGTGGTCCTGTGAATAAGAGAGGAAGGCGAAACGGGTTTTGGAGGCGTCAGTAAAGACGGTGGTGGCACCCGGGATGGGTGCAGAGGAGGGGAAAGGATGGAAGGGGCTACGGAAGGGAAGCTTGGCGAGCCCCTGTAACAGTCGATGGCTAGGATAGTGGCAGCTGAATTTTCCCTGAAATCCTTCTAAGAGGATTTGCATGTCCGGGTTATCACGTATAAGCAGGCGGGTTTGGCCTGCGTCTAGGGGCCAAACAATTTTTTCCGGCGGCTCTCCGAATACATGAACAGCCAGGGTGACTAGATCTGAAGCTAGGCTGATCCAGAGCCGCACTGCGGGGCAAATTTTTCTAAGCCGGCTTTTAGCAGGGTGCACCCAAAGTAGAGGGCCTTCCTGCCACAGGCAGCCCATGGGTGTGCCGGGCGTAGGAAGGATGAGTGCTATAAGATTGCCCTCTTTAGTGCTGAACCTGTTGAGACAGCAGGCGGTGAGTGCCTTGTTAATTGCGGCAATGGCTTCCTTTGCCTCCTGGGTGAGCTTAATGCGCCGGGAGATTGCTAGTGGCGGGGCTTCAGGGACACTCAGCAGCATAAAGAGTGGTTGGAGCTGCGCGGTGGTGATCGGCAACGCAGAGCAGAGCCAATTGATCTGACCGCAGAGCTGTTGAAGCTCAGTGATAGTGACCCGATCCAGTATGTCCAGCTGGGGAGCGGACGGGGCAATGGTTCTATCAATACTAAACCCTAAGAAGGCTAATGGTGGCACAATTTGAACTTTATCGGGCTGAACCGTAAGGCCGAGGTCAGCTAAATTAGTGGTGAGGTCTTTGAGGATTAGAGGAAGTGCCTCGGCGTCCTCAGAGGCCACCAAGATGTCATCCATGTAATGGATGAGCATGGCCCGCTTTCGCAGGGGGGCCACTGCGTGATTAACATACATTTGGCAGATGGCCAGACTGTTACGCATCCCTTGAGGGAGGACTTTCCATTGGTACCTGCTAGCCGCGCCCGCGTGATTGGGGACGGGAACTGTAAAGGCAAAGCGCGGGCGGTCTCGCTCATGTAGCGGGATGGAAAAGAAACAGTCTTTGATGTCAATGGTGGCTACATGATAGTGGGCCGGGATGGCTACCGGATGGGGGAGGCCAGGCTGCGGGGAACCCATGGGAAGAATATGCTTATTGATTTCCCGCAGATCATTGAGGAGCCTAAATTTCCCTGTGGCTTTTTTATGAATAACAAACACTGGCGAATTATAGGGACTAGTAGAAGGCTCTATGTGGCCAGTGTCCAATTGTTCTTGGACAAGGGCTTGGAGTGCTACTAATTTATGCGTGGGAAGGGGCCACTGCTCCACCCATATAGGTTCCTCAGTATCCCACTGCAGAGGAACGGGCGCTGGAGGTGTTAAACGAGCAGTGGCGCACATTATTGGGGGGGCTGTGTGGTAAGCACTGCCCCGGAGGCGGCGAGGATGTCGCGGCCCCATAAAATTTGGTCTATGGTGTGTAGAAATAACGGGCGGAAGGTGCCTGAGTGGCCCTCTTCATCCTCCCACTTAATGGGCCCTATGGCCTGGAGAGAGGTGGAGGTACCAGTGGCTCCCACTACTGAGGGACCATCGAGAACCATGCACATGGTGGCATACTGAGCGGGCATGCAAGAGACTTCTGCCCCTGAATCGAGCGTGCCCGTGTACCATTGCCCCCCTATTCTTAACTTACGAGTAGGCTTTTCTGGAGTGATAGGGACTGTCCAGAGAAGCGTTTTACTGCCGGTGAAGTGATTAGTTTTATTAGAACCAGCCGGCACGCTGCCTCTTAGGGGCGGGGCTGAGGCTTGCCCTGCTTGGAGTTTAAAGCTTGCTCAGCGTTTTGGCGCTGATTGACACCAGGGCAGCGGCAGAGGGTTTTGGGGTTATTTTTGCAATCGCGCGCCCAGTGATAGCCACGCTGGCAGCGTGGGCAAGGAGTGGGAGGGGGGTGCCCATTGCGCTGCATGAAAGGCGGGCGGTTGACCTCCGCATTGGGGCACTCCCGGGCAAAATGACCGCTCTGCCCGCACTTAAAGCAACCGGTGGTGGCGGCTAAGGCGGCAGTGACAGCGCCAGAGACAGCCTGGGCTAGGGACGCGGCAGCTGGGTCAAAGGCGCTGCAGGCGAGTACCCAATCGTATAGGCTTTTCTCCCGCAAGGGAAGAATAGCCTGCTTGCAAGGGGGATTGGCTCCCTCGAGAATGAGTTCTCGAGTGAGAGCCAGTTGGGCCTGGGGATCACTAACCTTCCTGGCGCAGGTTTCTTCAACCCTGGAGACAAAGGTGGCAAAAGGCTCATTTGGCTCCTGGAGGAGCTTGGTGAATTTGGTAGGCCGACAGGCGGAACAGTTGGCAAATGCTCGCAAGGCGATTACCCGAAGGATAGGCCAAAAGGTGGCAGGTACATTAATATAAGCAGATGCATTTATAAACGCTCCCGTGCCTAAGTAGGCTTTGGGGTGATGATAGACTCCAGTGGCTGCGTCTTGCTCGCTTTGCTTAGCTGCTTCCGCCTGGAAGTGAGCACGCCAATCAACAAACTGGCCGGGGTTAAGAATGGAACGGGCAAGCGAGGCCCAGTCTTGGGGGAGGCAAAAGTCCATGGCGAGATCCTGCAGTATTTGGGAAGCGTATGGGCTACCTAACCCGTCCTCCTTGACGGCCCTGCGAAGCTGCTTGATAGTATCTGAGTCAATGGGATACCAGTCGTACGGTTTCTGCGGTGTGGGGGTAAGGTTAAGAGGAAAGCAGCGAAAAGCACGAGAGAAAGGAGGACGCGCCTGCAGAGGGCTTGGCACAGGGGTGGGGGCAGGGGCAGCGTTGCCCCAAGGGTTGCCTTGAGGTGTAGAAGGCAGCCAGGGGTTGTTAGTCGGCAGGGTGGGAGGAGCGGCGGCAGCTGCCGGTAGCGGCTCCGAGGGGGAGCTCGCCGAAGGGGGAGGCGGAAGTGGGAGGCCCCAAGCGTCGCAAGACGGCGGCGCGGTGGGAGTGGCTAAGGCATAAGATGGTGGACTAGCCCCGTCCTGTGAAAGGGCGGGGCCCAAGGCATAAGATGGCGGACTAACTCCGCCCTGTGAAAGGGCGGGGTAAAGCGCATGCGGTTTCCGGCCCGGCTTAGGGCTGACGTCATCACTAGAGCACTTCCTCCCCTCAGTGGAAGAAGAAGGAGGAAGTTCGCCATTTTGGAGAGGCTTAGTATTGCTTTGTTTTTGGGGGGCGACTTCGAGCGCGTTGTTAATCTGCTCGACTAAGGATTCTGTGTCCGAATCGTGGTCTACATTAGTATCGCTGTCTGAATCTGTTGACTGAGTTGATAGGGCCTCTTTGGATTTAATGGGGTCTCGATCAGGGGGGAGGGAGCCTTGAAGGCAGGAGCGGACGGTTATTAAGGTGGGGAGCAAGCCGGGAGGGAAGCGCTTGCTCTCATGTTCCATGGCGTTGGTGACCCGATCAATAAGGCGATTATAAGTAACAGGGTCCCAAAGATGGCAAGTGGTGAGCCATGGGTTAAAGGGCAGCAGGAGGTCCCAGTATACTTGCAGCTGCCGGACAGACACCTTACAGCGATGTGTGTCTAGGAGACCCACCAGAGCGCGAACTTGGGGTGCTTGGCGTGCAGATAGACGATTACCCATAGCGGAGGGAGAAAAGAAAAAGGGGGGTTGATTATTGAGTAAAGAAAATGAGGTAAACCGTGGTCGCGAGGCCGAAGGAGACGGCCAGAATAGAAGGCAGGACCCTCTAGTAGCGAGAGCAGTTTGGGGGGGCGGTCGCAAAGAGGCACACCGCGCCAAACAAAGAAACAAAGACACAGAGGACTACAGCAAAGTAATGGAGGGGAAGAGGGAAAGCTACTGGAGGAAGAGTGTTAGGAGGAATGGGGGGGACATAGGAAGAGAAGACAAAAGGTAGTCGGGGGCAAGAGCCAGGTTAATGCGGGAAAGGAAGAGCGGCCCGGGCGCGGAGCGGCGTGGGAGAGGCGGCTCCGGACGTGGAGCGGCGAGGGAGAGGCGGCTCCGCGGGGCGTCGAGGGAGAGGCGGCCCTTACCTTGCAGGCGAGGAGAAGGGGAGTGGGAGAGGCGTCCGGGCGAGCGGGTGGTTTTACTGGACCACTGCGTGGAGAGGACTTTTAATCCCAGGGTCGTGGGTTCGAGCCCCACGTTGGGCGCCAGTTGCGGTCGTAGTTGATTCTTCTGGGGGGGGGGGGTGGCGGCCGGTTGCTAAATCCTAGGCTCTCAGGACTGCTCGGAGGGTACCGGCGGCGGGGGCTCTTTCCCGGAGGCGAGGGCGAGGCGGGGGACTTGGCCAGGTCCCCGGCGGTGGCGTGCAAAGTATGGAGGGCGGCGAAAAAGGAACAGGCGGGACACGTTTCTTTTAGGGTGAAGAAGCCAAGAGAGTTTATTAGGGGAGAGTACAAGCTTATATCGGGCGATTTAGAGGGCGGGGTAGCTGTAGAGGTTAAAGGCTTGGATTGGTTCTGAGAGGGCGCGGAGGTTGTTTGAAAAGGGGCGGGAGTTGCTCCGGTAACGGGGAGTGGGCGGGCAAGGTAAAGGGGGCGGTTTTTTTCAGCAAGCTTCCCCTGACGGTTTTACTTTGGGGTGAGGAAATGGGGCCTGCATTCGGCTCCACTTTCTCAGGCCCGGGGGGCCGTGGAGGGCGCTACCACCCGTGCCCCACTACCTTTCCTAGGGGCTGATCAGTTCCCCTGGCCCAGGCCCGCCAAGTTGGAACTCGATAACAGTGTCCCGCAGGAGAACAAGAACACAGTGGTACCCATGGAGTTATGCAGGCATCCATGTCTGCCTCCCACTGCATCTGAAGAAGCAGCTGGTGCCCTTCACCATGGAGCTGCACCCACTCCTGGCCCAGGACTCAGAGAAGCTGAAGAAGGAGATCCAGTGGGAGCTGGAGATGCTGCAAGTCCAGCTGCTGCTGCATGAGCCTCAGTGGTGCCTGGAGCCGGGCACCAACCCTCCAAGGTTGCTACTTCCCCTCTGCTTGCCAGGTCTTGGCAAATTTCTCTCATGGCCAAGCCTAACCATTTGTCCTCCCCATAAAGTTCTCTTTCCTCACGTGAGTATGAACCATTGGCCTGACAAATGTAGTTAACCTTCAGGTCTCAACTTGCACATTATTACTTCATGTAGGAAGTACTTCCTTACTCGGCTAAGTCCCCATAAGTCTCCACAAAGCAGACCTCATAGCATCCCGTACTACCCTTAGAACATTTACCTTATTTTACTGTGGTTACTCGTTCTCGTTTCTCTTCCCTGTTAGATTGTAAGCTTTGCTTGGGAAGATGCAGTCTATGTCTGTCCTGTTTATGGCTGTATCTTCAGGATCCATTCCAGTTCCAGGCACATCATGGTCACTCACTAAATAATTGCCAGATGGAGGGATGAACTGGTGGGTCTGCTTTACTGGGGGCCATCTGAAGGCTGCTTGGGTGATAACATGTACCTTTAGGTTCTCACTGTGAAGAGTGACTTTGTGGATGGGCCACGAGAATTAGATCTAACTGAATCTAACCATTTTCAGTGGTGACTTGGTCTTAATTAGCATAGGATTCAGCTCCAAGGTACAGAAAACCCAGTATAACTGTGGCTTAAACAAGATAGGAGTTTATTTCTCTCTCACATAAACCAAGCCCAGAGGAAAGTTATCCATCCATCCATCAGTCCTCAGGGACAGGGCTCCTCCCTCTCAGCTCCTGCCATCCCTTGATCCAAGATGACGGCACCTACATTTCAGGCAGCCAGAAGGAGGAGAGGGCAAAGAAAGAGAGAGGCAAAGTGCAGCCACAGGACCCTTTCTGATTATGTCCCATTTCCTATAACTTACTCACATGGCCACCTTCCCAGCAAAGAGGAATTTATTCTAGGTGGCTATGTGCCTAGGTAAAAAGGCTACTTTCATGGAAAAAACCCGAATGCCTTTGGTCAGACCACCTTCAGTCTTTGCCACAGTTGTTTTGGGGGGGAAGGTCACGTGGCTTCTGCTAGTGCAGGGACCTAAACGGACATGTGCTGCCTTCTCACTCCTTCTTTGACATGCCGGATGGGAAAGGGCAGGAGGCACCTGTAATCTTTAGCTTTTCCTACAAAAGGAGCAAGCTGGTAGCAGTGAGATGTGATGGGATTGTTTATGTCAAATGTGTTGTTGTCCACAACACAAATATGAAAGTGCAGGGAGTATGCTGAATGTTTCGGTTTGCTAAAGTTGCCGGAATGCAATCAATATACTACAAATGGGTTGGTTTTTTTTACAATGGGGATTTATTAGCTTACAAATTTACAGTTTTAAAGCTATGAAAATGTCCAAATTAAGGCATCACTAGGACAATACCTTCTCTGAAGAAAGGCCGCTGGCATCTGGGACACCTCTGTCACATGGGAAGTTACATGGCCAGCATCTGCTGGTCCTTCTCTCTTGGATTTCGTTGCTTTGAGCTTCTGTCTTTAGTGGCTTCCTCTCTCAGCTCCTCTGGGGGCTTTTTCTCTGTATATCATTTCTTGGCTTCTTCTGTGAGTCCTTCATCCACTTTAAAGTATTCCGGTAATGGGGTTAAGACCTACCTTAAATGGGCTCAACTGAAATAACCTAACCAAAAAGTCCCACCCCACCCACAATTTGCACCCACAGGAATGGAGTAAAAGTACATGGCCTTTTCTGGGGTACATAACAGCTCCAAACTACCACACTGAACTTAAATGATCAAAAGGAAAAAAAAAACAACCCACCCAAACCCAAGAGTAGGTTATTAGGACTGAGAGACAGTGGTGACAAGGGAGGAGACAGCAGTGTGTGTGTGTGTGTATGGAAGGGCCATGGGTTTACTATGGTGGAGATCGGGTTGCTCTTTGCTGTAATGGATTTAAAGAGTATGTTTACTATAGGATGGGAATTTTAAATCTCCTTTAAAACGCATGAGTCTCATGGGAGTGTGTCAGAGGCAGGGAACAGCTCCCTGAAGAGCAGTTTTGTAAGTACTTGTAGCTGAGTGTATTTTGTTGTATTAAAGAATGCCCAGTCGAACACTTCCTCCTGTTCTCTGCTTTGGGACTTGAGAATGCAGACAGTCAATGTGCCTGCAGACAGCCCAGCCAGCAGGATGTAAACAAGGACGCTCTCCCTGCTCGCCCCTTACAGTGCTCCCGAGGGTGACGGCCTCGGGACCTGGGGTGAATCACCCAGAATTCCAAGTGGTCAGTGTGGGGTGGTGGTGGTGGGGAAGCAAATGCTGTTTGGTAAAGGAAGTGCAATGTGCTGTCATCTCAGCCAAAGATGGGGGGAGGGACTTCCCCATGACCCCAACCCAGGGGTCCTGGGTCATTCCTCTGGCCGCCATTGCTGCTATCACAGGTGACCTGGCACACATGGAGGGCTGGGGGTGTCCCTGGGCTGGGTGTTCCAGTGTGAGGGCTGTGTGGAGCCGCAGCTCCTTCCCTTCAAGCCTTACACTATTTGGCAGGCTAGAGAGGCAAATGTAGGAATGTTATACATCAATAAAGGGAAGTAGAATGGCTACAAGTGCAATGGAATAAGGGATTTACTAGAGGGAATTTGAAGCAGGTAGTGTGGTTGCTAAAGTCCTCCCAATTTTCTGGCCCCTGATTTCCCCTAATGTTAATGTTTCTGCCATGACAACACCAGTTTTAGCTTCGGGTTAGAACAAAGAATTTACCTCCATATAGTATGTATGAGCTCTGCCTTCCTGAACTTTTGGAGTCAACACCACCCAGCTTAACCCTTGATCTTTTCAATCTGTTAGTTTTATTTAGCATATCTTCTGGCTTATAAAGCTTTGGAGGGGAAGTGCCAGGTTTTTGAAATACTCTGCCTGGTACAGTGCTAATATCGCAGAGACTCAGCAAATACTTAAAGTCTGGTTGATAGATTTAATAATAAGAAAAGATGTTCCCTTACCTTGTTTGTGTCTTTTATGATGTAGTGTCTTTATTCCATTAAGAATATGATTTTTCACAGTCTTTAGAGTTTATTGTTTTGCTGAGATATTCAGGTGCCAATGTATTTTGTACCTGCATGTACCCTTGTATCTCCCTGTCTGATGGGAGAGACTGATGTAGGCAGAGCTTGCCCTGAACCAGCACAACAGGAATTCTACCCCATCCCCAAGTGCCAGCCACTGAGTTCTTTTCCATCAGATAATTATTTTTCACGTCATCATATATGAAGTAGTTGGCAATTTCTGCCCAGAGAACACCTTTGTTTCAGGATTTCCGATGTTTCTTCCAGCTGTTTTCTTGTTTCAGTGCGTCAGCAAACATTTCTAAGGCACCTATTATGTGCTATGGGCAATATCAAAAACTATAAGTCAAGATACTTCCTCTCAGGGAACTTAAATCCAGTTGAGAGTCAAGACAAAAATAATTGAGAGAACAAAAAATAATAGAGAGCCACAAAACAGCATGGCATCAAGAACTGAGTTTCACAGCTTATGATTTTTCAAATTGCAGGTGAAGATCCATTGGTTAGTTGTAAAATCAGTTTAACAGGTAACAATCAGAAAGAGAGAGAGAGAGAGAAGAAAAAGAAAGAAAACAGTAAAGATTGCAGTGTATCAGACACAGTAAGAGTAAGAAAGAATTGCTTTGTGAAACTTGGTTCTGTTTTATATATGTATATAATGCATTTCATGCAGGAAATGTATTATGTATATATATATATGTCATAGTCAAATATGCTTGAAAACTTCTGACACAAACTGCATGAGCTGACTCAGGGCTAGAATATGAAGGACAGCCACTTGGAGGAGCAGTGTTTCTTAACTTGTTTTGGGGACATAGATAGAATTTTGCACATCATTTCATCAGCCTTTCCACTGACCCTGGTTAAATCCCTCAGATCTGGGGATTAAAGCCAAGATAGAGGATAGAAGGAGGCTGGGGAGACGGTGGGATCCATGTCTTCAAGGACCGTGCCTCTGTGATGAGAAGCAAAGACCCTCCATCGTCCATGGGAAGTTAATGAAGGTTTACAAGAAGTTTATGATCCAATTCTTGTTTTAGAAAGATTGTTCTGGCAACTTTGGAGGCAAGAAGTCCAACCTGGAGGCTAGTTCAGCAGTTAATATGAGAGATGGTGGAGGCCAGGTAGATAGGAGGGCACAGCTTTGAGAAGTTTGCAGGATAAAAGGTCACTGGACTTTGGTGTTTGGATATGGAGGGGAAGTGAGGGAGAAGGAGGAGTCCGTGCTTGGCTCTTGGGTCTCTAGCTTGGAAGAGGAGGTGGCCCCATGCTTGCTTGGAGGAGGTCCTTCCTTCCGTGGAACAGATTGATGATGATGGAAACTGGGGTGCTCCAAAGACTCTTAAACCCATGTTCACAATGAAAACAGCAGGTGAGGCACACTGGGGTGAACAGGAGCAGGGAGTGAATGAAGCTTGGAAGAACCATTGGGATTCTCGGGCCTCTGGAGATGAGGCCGGCATTGGAAATGCAGAGGAAGGGGCCATCCAACCACAGTCCAGCCCAGCAGGCTGGGGCGGAGGTGGTGGCAGCCACCTGGAGCTAAAATTGTTGGGTCTGCCCACCCTGACTCCATAAGCAACCTGTGAGGAAAGGGCCTTAACCGTCACCTCACTTTCCCAGCCTGTGTCCTCACTGAGTTTTGCTGGACCTCTGGTCTGTGTCTGATCCCCCAGCCACTGAGCTCTTGCTGGGTCCTGCTTATGGCTTAACCCTGACCCCTCAGGCCTAGGTCTAGTGCTCGTTGCTGTTTACCTGGTCCCAACCTCCACCTGTCCCTCCCTGCTCCCCTGCCCTCTTCCCCCAGCATCCACCCACCGTTTGCCCCCATACCTCAACTGAACTTCCACCAGCCTGTCTGGGCCACCGCCCCATCTTCTCATCCAAGGCCCTGCCCTGTGGCTATGTTTTTGCTGGATTCCCTTGAGCCTGCCAGTGGGAAACAATCAGGAGACCCATGACCCCATACCTCTTCCAGGCCCAGTAACCTGAACCTATCATTTTTGTTTCTGGTACAGAGGTGGATAATGTCAGGAACTTAATGCTCATTCATTCTTGATGTGTGCTACTCTGAAACTGGGTTAGAGTCAAATTTGTATTTGATTATCCGGGTGAACTCCTTAACTATTTGTTTGTAATACTGCTAAGTACTTCCAGATGTCAGCACAACGTGCATACCGTGATGCTGTGAAAGGAGCAGCCGGTACTGAAACTTTTTTTTTAAGAAGGAGAATGCATAAGGAGAAATAAAATCTCCTTTTCTCTCTCGAAACCACCATAAAGATCCTGCATTATTTACCAACCAGAAGAGGTTTTTTCTTGGCTGATACATGCGTCTCCTCCTAGCACTTACTCCAGCTGCTAAAACATATGGTGACAAAGTTTCTCACCAGTTGCCCAAACCAGGATCACTCGATTCTTTTCAGTGGCTCAGTGATTTGGCATCCAGAGAAAAGCAAAGGTAATTTCAGAATTCTACTAACTCTCATAATGGAGCTAAATAACAGCCCTGACCTGGTGGGTTTGTTGAGAAGATTAAAGGAGATGATGTATAGAAAGAACCTGGTACAGTGCCTGGCACATAGTAAGGTCTCAATCAGTTTCAGCTGTTCTTTCTTAGGAAGCCCGTCTAATACCTAACCCACAGATTTCCACATCAATGGGGACAAGGACGTCGCGCCTCTCGTATGGGTTTATCAGTAGCTGAGAAATTGATAAAAAGTCCAGAGAATGTTATGCAAGAAAAGGACTAGATGGAAGGAACAGCAGTTGTAGAGCTGGAAGACCAAGGTTTGAATCCTAGCTTCTCTTCTTCCTTCCTGAGTGGCTGTAGGCAAGACACTCAGTTTAGTGGAGTCTCAGTGTTTTTCATTTGTAAAAGAGAATAACACCTTCCTTAGAAGGTTGTCGGAAGACCAAATAAGAAAACTTAACAGTAAATTATTAAGCAGCAGTTCCTATTTTCATTGTTACCTCCCTCACTTCTTGTAGGAAGTTGTCATGAGAGCATTATATTCTCAGATATTGTCTTGGGTGTAGCAATAACCGCTTTATTATAGGTGCTGATGTTTTGTTTATTTATTCATCCGTCTAAGAAATATTTATTGTGTACCTACTATGTGACAGGCATCATTCCATGTGCTGGGGATACAGTGATCAACAAAGCCCTTGCCTTTGTGGACATTATATTCCAGTGGGAGGAGACAGACAATAAACACATAGCTTATGAAAGTCTTTGTAGGTGCAAACCACCTGGACAGGTGATTAACAACATGTTCATTAGGGAGATTCAGAATTCCACTTCACCAAGCTTAGGTGAAGAAACTCTAGTCTTTATGCCTATTCAGTCTTTTCCAGGTTGAGGTATTGTTTAGTTTAGTAAAGCTGCGGGAACACAATATACCAGAAATGGGTTGGCTTTTACAATGGTGATTTTTTAACTTATGGATTACAGTTCTTAGGCCATGCAAACATCCAACTGAAGGCATCCATAGGACGATACCTAGACTCGGAAGACAGGCTGCCAGCATCTGGGGCTCCTCTGTCACATGGGAAGGCACGTGGCTGGTGTCTGCTTGTCCTTTCCCGGGTATTTTTGCTTCCACAGCTTCTGGCTGCTCCATCTCTCAGCTTCTTTGAATTTCATCTCTAAACTTCTCTCTGTGTTTTATCCTCTTATAAAGGACTCCAGAAAGAGGATCAAGACCCACCTTGAATGAGGTGGGTCACATCTCAATTGAAATAACCTAATTAAAATTCCCATCCAACAACAGGCCTGCACACACAGAAATGGATTGAAAGAACAATCTGGGGTACCTAACAGCTTCAAACTACCACAGGTGTCTTTGCTGGCATCCACACTTGCGTGCCCTCTCTTTATTCCTGCATATATTTTTGGCTGTTGCCTGCCCAGGCCAAGCATGTTCTGTTGCTCTGTGTCCATGCCTACCAACTTCCCCTTTGTTTTCCTTCCTGGTGAAAGATGTTCCTGGAGCTCTCATAGGAGAATCCAGCTTCTCTTAAGAAATAGCCTCAGTGAACTAAATAGTGCTTCTGATGCTAAGAAGGAAATTCCAGAGGGTTCTGATTCTCTATCACGGACATCTCCTTGATGTCTCACTCAATTGTCCCCCAGATTCATTATGGTTTCACACTATAGCGCTTTTGTTAATGCTCTTCCCACAGTCTGGCATTTCTTTCCTACCTACTAAGTTCTATCCATCTGTATTAGTTAGGGTTCTCTGGGGAAATAGAATCAACAAGAGATATCTGTCAATACAGGGTTTTATAAAAGTGTCACACGCAGCTGTGGGGATGCATGAGTCCAAATTCCGTAGGACAGGCAGTGAACTGGTAACTCTGATGAAGGTGTTCAAGGAACTCCTCAGGAAACACTTTGCCGGCTAGCTGAAGAGTGAAGGTCCTCTCTCCTTCTTCCTTAAAAGTCTTCAACTGATTGGATTAAATCCAGCTGGTTGAATTCTCTCATTGCAGAAGACATGCTCTTCATTGACGTCATCTGTCACAGGTGCAGTCAATTGACTGATGATTTAATAACCCAGCCTTCTGGTTTATTAAGCAGCCACAAACATCCTTGCAGTAAGGGTTAGGCCAGTGCTTGCTTGACCAGACACCTGGACACCCTCACCTGGCCAGCTTGACACATGAACCTAACCATCACACCATCCATCCAGTTCAGCTCAAATAATCCCTCTGTGACAGAGGATGCTGGCTGTCCCCCAATATCCATTTTCCACCTATTTCTGGGGTCACGGACTCCTGAGGTTTAGCTGTGCCCATGGCTAAAAGGGAAATGCTTCCCAGGCCCCCTTGAAGAACCGTCTCCTTTCCACCCTTCTTGCTGGGAGGAATGTGAACTTGGTCTCAGGAGTCAGAGCGACCACCTTGGGCCATGACAGGGAAATTCTGCGTTGAGGATGCAGAGCAACAAGGTGGAGGAGACGGGGTCTCTGACACTGTGGAACTGCCCTTTAAGCTTGGACTATTTTTAGGCTCCAGCACTCATCTGAGAGAGAACTAAAATGCTCTTTCTCTTTTTTAAAGCCACTGTTATTTTGGTTTTGATCACCTGATAATCTAAAAACTCACCCTTCCTTGATGAAGTCCTTCTGAAGTGCCTCTTCCTATATATGTGCCTAAGGCATGTGATTTTGCCTCGGTAAGAGCCATTCTTTGACTCTGTTTTGGAATCCAGCATTTATATGAATTTATGGTCCCTTAACATTGCAAGCCCCTGGGGAGCAGGGACCCATCTTAGTAATTTCTTACCCTTCATAATAACTAGCAAAGCACTTTGCCTTTATTCTCCATGCAAATGAATGTCTGCTGCACCCTAAGTAGCTGCCCAATTTTTGCTGATTTAAGAATGGTTCTCTGCTTCTCTAAGGCAGCACTGTCCAATAAAAACATAATGGAAGCTATATAAGCATTTTTAAAATTTTCTAGTAGCCGTATGTAAAAAAACTAAGGAGAAACTAATGAAATTAATTTTAGTTGTATACTTTATTTAACCCTACATATCTAAAATATTCTTATTTTCATATGCAATCAATCAAAAACTTATTACTGAGATGTTTTCCATTTCTTTTTTTATACTAAGGCTTTGGAATCTGGTGGGTATTTAATACTTACCGCTTATTGGAAATTGGATGAGCCACATTTCAAGTGCTCAGGAGGCGCCCGTGGCTTGTGGTTACAGTACTGGACAGCTCAGCTCTGGAAGACCCTCTGCTAGCCCTGGGTGGGTGGGTAAAATTTGGGTGGACCTGGAAAGACACAAGGGGAATGTCATGAAGCCAAGATAAAAAATTCTTTTCTAGAGGTTTCACTGAATGTGCTTTGCACTGGACCAATGTGAGTCTTTTTAACTGTTGAGTGACTTTCATGTAGAACGATTATGGTGGGAAGAGGAAGAACTGCTGGGAGAAGAAATGTAAGCAGGAGAGTGGTGTTTGAGAGAAGTGCCTCTGGCCACTATTATCTTCAGGTAAGAGCCAAGCTCTCTGGACATCTATGGCTGCATCAAAATGGGGACACAGCCTTGGCTAAGAGACACTGTGGCATGGGGAGGTGTGGGGCAGGGACACCTGGTCTGGTTTCCTCACTACTGTTGCCTGAATGAGCCTGGAAAACCCATTTTCATTCTCTGAGCCTCACTTTCCATGTCTGATATGACAATAATCTGTGCTGATGACCTCATAGGGGGTATAACAAAGAAACACCTTTCAAAGACTTGTAGGTGGAATGTAGATATTCTCCTTGTTACTAGAACGTGACATGGTGATTCTTTACCTCATCATCACCTTTGCTGCGGGGAAGGTCATCATAAGAACCGTGTCCAGTTTCTAACACCCTTTGGATGCTAAGGTGCCCTCAGCCACACAGTTACTGCCCGGGAGACCCTGGTTGACCTTTCCCTGCATGACGGAAGGTTTGGTGCTGCCCACCCCAGTGTTCTTTCCTGTCTCTGCTCTGGACACTGTCTTCCAGGACTCGGCTGCTCCGTCCTCCCAAGAAGGTGGGAGAGACCATCGCAGGAGTCTACCGTCAGGGCCGGGTGGGTCTTACCTTCACGTCTCACCCTTAATTTTCAAATGGGTCTACAGCAGGGGCCTGCCCAGGTGGTGCTCTCTAAATCCATCTCAACATTTCCCAAGAGCTCAGAGCAGACTGCATGCCGCCTTTGGGAGACTCAGGCCTTAGCCTGAACCTGCCCGCAGAGGACTCTGGTGGGAAGCAGCCTGGCAGGAAGCTCTGCTTGGGGGCACAGAGCAATCTCTTTCTAAGGAGCCAATTCTCAGTGGCATGAAAAGGAGAAGCTCAGTGGACCAGCTCTGACCTCTAGGGCCACTAGACAAGGCAGGCAGGCTCCCAGGATTCACCAGAGGAAGGATTTTTTTGTTTTTCTTGAATCTTCAAAGCAACAGTGGTCTCCATCTAAGGGATCTAAGTCCAGGAAGGGTTTGGTTTCACAGAAAGTGGCCTTGGTGGTTGAACAAAGGAGAGTGGTTGCCCCAGGGTGGGGAGAGTGAAGCCGATTGTTGAACACAAAAGGCAGCCTTTCCCCATCGTCCAGGAAGCATCCGCATGGTGCTCTGGGATTTGCAAGGAATTCTGAGTAAATGGGGGATAAAATACATCAGCAGCCAGAGGCTGGGGCTGTGCAAGAAGAGAAACAGGGAGAATCAGGGCAGTCATACAGATCCTTCAAGGGGAAGCAAAAATATCCCCAAGAACCCTTAAGGACTTGGTTTTCCAGAGTTTCAGACTAAAGTGTTTTGGGCCCTCATTTAACCAGGTAATAGCCTTAGTTTTCCACCTAACTTTCCATGCATAGCTCTAGTCATAAAGGACTTGGATATTCCCCCCAGGGCCATTGTAGGAGGAAGCTATTCTAGAAGCCAATTTGGAGTTGATTTTAAGCAAGGGAACAGTGCCAATGTCCCAGTGCTCATGGTTCCAATTGCTGGAAGTTACTGGCGTTCAGGGAGCAGTGGAACTGTGGTCACGTAGCTGGTGTGGGGAATTTGAGTGCCTTGTGTATCAGAGAGTTTTAGAAACTTATGACTTTGCAATTGGGAGAAAGAATCCAGCCAGTCTTTGTGGAGGTGGCTGTGCTTCCGGGTGAGAGGAAATACAAGTGTTACTACGCTACCATTGTGCATAAGGTGACCGGCCCCACGACTAAGTCGAACAGTTGATGGAAAGCTGTCCTGCCTGAGGTGGAAGCATGGAATTGGTTGAAGTTCTGCTTTGTTTCCCCAGCTTGTAGGAACAAACGAACATTTTCCCACATAGAATGCTAGTCTTTTAAGACCCAGCCTGAGCCACATTTGTATGACTGTTTCCTCATGGTAAAGCATTCCTTGGATGGCCCCTTCTTGGATGGAAGGAGAAATTTCTCTGCTGTGGTATCTGGTGTGGTGTTTGGTATATGCAAGGTTCTCATCAAATGTCTGTGAAAAAGATGTATGAATAATTTTCACCTCTAAGTGATTAGGGTAAAATTGCACTTGTCACCTCCCATTTCCTCTTTCTGCATTCATTCTCCATGCCCGGTGGAGAGAGAGAACAGAAAACCCGCCTTTCTTGCCAGAGTCTTAGCACTGTTTTGCTGTTCTTATCTTTCATGTAGGGGAGAAAATCCAGTAAACTTGATAAACATAGTCACTCTAAAGTGTTAGGGATTTAGTGCTTCCCCCTCTTTCCCAAGTGGCACATCTCTGGAGCTAACCCAGCTGGGGAGGGATCAGAATTCTGTCCCTTACCAGCTCCAAGGCCATGGGCAATTTACTTATTCTCTCTGAGCCTTAGTTTTCTTATCTGAAAAACGGGGGTGCTAATAATTATTATATCTACTTCCCAGCATGCTTTAGCTCAGTGGCAGACACATGGCCAGCATTCACATGCTGGGTACATAGGGTAAGGTTTTGAAAATTTATTGACATGATTTTCTCTTTGGCCTTACGGAGTGTGTAACCTTTATGCTAATTGGCCATAGGTGGAGTAGGTGGAGGGGAGATTTAGGATTTGTTACAGAAAAAAAACTTCCACTAAGTAGAAAATAGGGAATTGACCGGACAGCTTTCACAAATGCCGTGCTAGACCTTGTATTTTAGACAATGAGGAGACTGCATTCCAATGACACAACTTTTTGCAGTGGGGCACTAGGATGGGGCCGAGGGGATCACCGTGCCCTAGTGCAGGCAATAGCGGGGGACATTATCGGGGTTAGGATATTTTAAAAACAAGAATGAAACCAACCAAAAATCGAGTCTACTTTTTATCATCACCACACGCAGGGAATTTTGAACATCCATGTAAAAATATTCCACCCCCCTCCAAAAAGTTGTGTTGTTCTAAGTTCTAAATAATTGATGCTGTTATTGTTGAATTTTATTAACATACCTGTAAGCATCTTAGCACATTTTTATTACTTTTCCTCTAGTGAGTATTGTATTCTACGTGGAAATTCATTTGGAGTCCTTCCAGTTAAGCAGTTGGCCCTGCAACACGTGCTTATTCAGCCACACGGTTCATTTGATGGTAAATCCATAATGATTTGGAATCTTTGGAGATCACTTCCGGTGCAGTTCACATCTCTGGTTCCAGGGGCTCGTGTTCTTGAGCTTAAACAGTAGACTCAAAAGAAAGAATGACAGCACAGGGATTGGAAAGACAAAGACAAAGACCTGAATTCCTTCAATTCTGTCATTGTGTGTGACTATGTGGAATTTTTGTTTATGTTAAAAATCTAACACAATGAAATAGGGTGTGAATTGTGAGGCTTAATATTTTTCCTGGTTAAGTGCAAGTTTTAGTTCATGTATGAAATATTTTACTGAATTAGAATAATATCTTTAATCCTGCCATTTTTTTCTAATTGACAATTGTTCCTTTTAAAGCTAATTAATACATGAAGAGAGTAATGGCTATTACTGATTATTGCATGATTATGACATTAAAAATTTTGTGGCATAGAGAGGAAGTTAAAAGCAATCCTCTCTGGGTGTCTGATATGCTATGTACCACTGACTTTGAATCAGAATTTAAAAAAACTGCTTTTCAGGCATTATTTTTTTATTCTATCCTCAAAGCTTTTCTTGGAGCAGTCCAAAAACTGGCCGTAGCTGGGAAGTGGAGAGCAGAGACTTAAACCCAGGCCTTTGTGATGGCAGGGCTTGCCCTTGTAACCACCATGCTCCTTGCCTCTCCCGAAGGCTTAAAATATGTGTCAGGAGGTCTGCAGGAGTGGAGCAGCAGGGCAGGGTGGTTTGTGTTTGGGGAAGTGGGAAGGGACATAACTGGACAAAGCGAAGGGGCCTGGAGGTCTCTGCAGGTCCAGGTGGGCTTCAGGCCCAGGGAGAGCTGTGATGGGCAAGCACAGTTTTCTTCACCCCACAGCCCCAGGATCGAGATCCATATCCTCGGCAGGGCCCTTGGAGGGAGCTTGTGCCCGCCTGGACCATGACTTTTGCTACCCCCCTCCTCCGCCTCTGAAACTCTCTAAAAAGATGAAATTGGTTACCTTTGGTGCCAGTCAAGAAGGCTTCGTGTGATTCAGGTGCAGCACCCTTTCCCACTCATTCCCTTTTCCTAAAGACAACAACAAAAAGCTTCCTGCTCACTGATTCTGCAATTCCTATGACAAAACCCTGTCATTCTAGAGATGAAAGGCTAAACGTACTAATGCTTGTTGAGGCAGCATTGTGGGGAGACGGAGGCCCAGTCAACAGAGCAGGAACAAACCATGGGTGGGTGGTGGTGGTGGGGTCCCTGTTTTGGTAAGGGGAGAATTTGAAGAGCCCAGCAGGGTGTTTAAAAAGCTGAAGTAGGGCAGGGAGCTCCTCTCTGGTAGGAAAAGGGTATGAAAAGAGGAGGCAGGAATGAAGATCCCAGGACCTCTCTCACCGACTAAGTGGATCCTCTTCTCCTTCAAGAGGGCAGGACCAGTGGGTTTTGGCTGCTTTAGTTATGCTGTTGCATAGGAGGTAGTGGCACTTCACAAACTTTATGGTGGCTCCTTCTTCATCCCCACCTCTTGGATAACCTTAAACCCTAGAAATGTAAAATCTCCCCCAACCAACCCCCTGGGAATCCTTCAGTGGAGATATCATCCTACAGCAAAGCTTCCCAAATTATTGGCTGAGGTTTGTGCCAAAAGGATTCCAGCTGGGTAAAGATACTATGCCCCCTTTACCCCCTTGGTGGCAGAGGAGGGACCTGGGGCAGCCAGGGGGGCCGGGCCAGTCACCCTCTGCTATGAGTGGCAGTCTCCCATCACCCCAGGGTGCCGCACAAATATTTCCTCTGTATGCCGTGTTGAGAGAAAGGTCGGGAAGCATTGCCCACAGGATCAAAGACAATACTGTACCTGGCTGCTTGGGAGAAATGAATCTGTTATGTGCAGATAAGAAAAAAGTGGTTTGACCTGTTTCATTACCTGATGGAAAGGCTCTTTGGGGGAACAAATGCTTCCAGAGCCATTGGAGTGTTTTGCATCCTGTGGGGATCCTGTGGCTTGCTGAAAACCCCCTTGTGATGTGAAGCTCAGCTGTTGTTCTCAAGCTTGGGTTGTTTTTATTGTTTTCTGCTGTCTACCCACAGGCCTCTTGACGTTCTCTTATTTTAAAGTGCTCACCGACACCGCAGCACTGTGCACATGGCGGCTTGTTTTCTGCCCCGAACAAAGGGAAGGTTCTGAGGCTCCAGTGCCTGGCGACTCATGTCACCTAGGGGAGAGCACAGTGAGATTGCTTGGGCTCCCATTTCCGGAGAGGTGGCACCACCTGTGCCTGACGGTGACGGCAAAAGTTCACAGTAGTTGTCAAATTGTGACAGATGAGTGAAACACAAGTGAATAATTCCTTTTTGGGGATTTGCAGCTTTTGATTAAGCCACCCAGGCTTCATCCACAATCTGTTGAGGTTTCATATTCTCTTCCCGTGTGTAATGAGTGATGTACTGGGCACAGGGAGAGGTGGAAGCTATAGCACCAGTTGTGGTTTGTAAACTGCATTTGGTCAGCAAATATTTATTGACTAGGTTCTGCGTCAGACGCCGAGCTATGTGCTGGGCATACAGAGCCCAGACAGACTGTGAGATAAGTTACTACAAAGGCCAAAAGAATGTTCTGGAAACCAGAGCTGACTATGTTTTGCTGTTTTCTAAAGGAAAATGCATACTAGTATCCTGTCTTCCGTGTTTGTAAGACATAGCTGAATTCCCTGTAAGCTCACGGACCCACCACTAACGTTTGTGGAGGCCAGGACAGGAGGACAAATGGAGGCCCTCATTTGTCCAGACAGTCAGGATCTAAATCAAACCTGCAAACTGTTGAATAAAATATGCTCTATTCTCACATTTGCAAAAACATGCATTCATAAATACAAAATTGGAAAAGGTATAAAGCTATAGCTTTTGTATGACCGAAAGTTGGCAGATATCAAAGAAGCATGAATTAATTCTTATTGCACATCTTTAAATGTTCTGTTGATGGGTTGTCAATGTTTGAATGACTAACGAAATAAAGACAAACAATCTATAATTATTATATATTTATTTACTTTAATTTTTTGCCTTCATTTTAGTACAATCATGAATTACGTTATTAAAAGCAACATTTTCAAGTAATTTTTGCTCTATTGACAGCAATGAGCAAAATGATTCTAAAAATTTAAAAATTTTAAAGTATGTAAAATTTGAGCAAATGTTCATCAAAAATGTGAAAATACATGTAAAAACATCAAACATTTATCTTTCATATGTATTTTCAAAGAAAGCTATTTTTCTTATAAAATATTCCAATTGAAAATTAAAAGGTAAAAATTAAACTTATCACTGATAATATGTACAATTATATATGATATATATGATATGTAATTGTATATACAATCAATAAATATCAAAATATTAAATCAAAATTATTTAAGTAGAACTTAATTTTAAATTTAGTTTGCTGGAAATGAAATGAAATCTTATTAAATATTTTTGTAAAGTAAAACTTCACATTTCTAGCCTTCAATTTCTGTCTAGTAGCCGATACAAAGAATCCATACCACGCTCTGCTCATGCTGCATTCATGCCTACACACGTACAATTTCAAGAAAAACAGGCATTGTTTAATATCGCAAAATGTTCCTCTGCTGCCATGTACAATTCTTTGCAAATACCATGTTGATTCTTGAATATCTCCTGAATCAGGGATTGATACAAGAGAAGCAAGAGTATGGATGAGGAGCACTACCAGGAAATGATAGTATGTTATGCAAAAATCGGTTCATTCATGCTCTCTCAAAGGAAAAAGTTGACAAGTTAATTAGTGTCTTTTTTTGTTTTACTCTTACCCAAGCACTTCTGCAGCTCGAATCCTCTCTGCACTCTGAAATACTGTCCTTCTCTAACATCAGCAGCAACCGTACAACCCACACACCCTCATGGCAGCTGGAGGCAGTGGGAGTTTTTCTTTTTTTCAAGGCCAAATGACATGGAGAAGCGTTTCCCCGGAGCCTGAACACTGTTGGTGGCAGAAGGGGATGTTTAGGGTTATGGGGCAGGAATTGCCAGCACTGAGCACCGGAGCCCAAGTGACAGTGATTCTCATGTGAGTTTAATGAATCATATTTTTTGCATTCATGATATATAAGTCCCTTTAAACCCCAGGACCCAAGGCAGGAGTCCCTTTTGCCTGGGATCAGCTGGTGCTCCTGCATCCTCACAGAGAGCAGATGCCAGTGATGACTCTCCCAGGGACACGCCTTTTTAACTCTGGTGTCTGACCTCTCCTCGCTCTGCCCGGCTCAGTTCTAGGGGTGGGGTCCTGGACCAGGGCATCCTTCTGTCCGGAACATTCTCAAGAGGCCTGGCCTACTCTACGGTTCATTACTGTCCTGCTTGGTTCCTTGAGTGGTGCAGTTAGTGTTGAAGTAAAGGTTGTGTAGTTGGCTCAGAAGAGTGTCCTTTTGTAGCTTGTGCCAGGCCTTGTACAGAACTTGACTCATCTCTCTGGGAAGCTCTGCTCTTATGGTATCTCAAGGCTTGTTGCACTATATGGGCTTCCTGGACTGCAGCAGGATATCCATTCTCATCCCACCTGAGATGGTCAACCCCAGGCTAGGCTAGCACCTGACCAGTATCAGGAAAGGAAGTACATGCTGCCGAGTCCCAACTGTGGTTTTGTAGTGAAATTTACAGATACGATTATTGTACTGTGTCACATTTTCCTCTGTCTTGCTGCTGATTTCAAAGCTAAACTTGAATACTCTGAATTGCATGTGATAGATAAGTTATGCTACACTTAAATACATGGGAATAATTATAGGAATAATATTCATATTTTACATCATGTATCAGTGTCTTTAATGTAGAATTGGAAGAGGACAGGCTGGCCATGCAGGGGTACCCAATCAGCGAGGATTATATTGAGAAGGCAGCAGGCCAGGTCTATTTAAACCACTAGGCCCCCTTTTGCCGCTGTCTGGTAGCCCCTGGAGTCCTGCACCCCGAGCCTGCACGGTGGGGCGTCCTCCTGACTCAGATCTGAGCCACATCCGACCCAGCCTTAGCCCCCTGCTTCCTGACCCCTCCTCCTATTTGCTGGGCCTTCTTTCTCCAAGTTCTTGGTCTCCATCTTTTCCTCTCCACCTGGATGATTTCAGCTGGACTCCTAATTTCTCTCCTGGCTGACTAAGTCTGCCCCAGTACTTTTTTTCTCTCAATGACATAAGGCAAAAGATATGGTGAAAAGGCTTGAATTTGTTGTTCCTGAGGGTCTAACGGTGTGAGACAGACATTCCCACATAGAAAGAGCAAACATGCAAAATCAAAAAAAAAAAAAAAAAAAAAATAATGCAATTACACAAGGAGATGTAAGAGCCATATAGCATTTTGGGTGGATATATATGTAACCGACAGGTCACCAGGGAGAGGAATAGTAGGATTTCCACCCACCTGGCACTGTGAGGGCTGGCCCCAGCCTCTCTGATCACCCTGGCCAAGTGACGTGTTCATGAGAGCCTCCTATTTCAAAAAGGTTCCAAGGACCCTCACAATGAAAACATGTGAGTGTAATGACACCCACTATTCATTTATCGCCTCCACAAATTGAGCTTTGCGCCCAGTGAAATTAGGGATATCTAAAAACACTTTCAGAATATATTTAAATTGTACTGTAATACAGTTGTTCTCAAGGATAGGCTGTTTCTCTGGTTTCACAGATGTTTTGTTTGGATTTTATTTTTAAACTGCCTTAGCCAAAAACATCTTCTTGCCGAAACAGCAGATTCATTTCAATTCAGTATTTCACTTTGGATGATTGCTCGACTTCATTTAGCACTGCATGCTGGGACTCGGTCTCCCCGGGCACCACGTGCTTCCCTCCCATTAGCATCAGTGGGCGCCGTGGCGACAGATTCAGGCCAAGGGGAACGCTGAGCCCCGCCACGCTGCACGGCGGCAACAGCGAGCATTGCAGAGCCTAAAGCTGGTGCCTGCTAATAGTTGTAAATGGTGCTTTACAAGCCATATGCTGCCTTAGATTGTATTTACATTGAGACGCACAATATCTAGTTATCAAACGAGGAAAGACACAACACTAAACGATAGGAGATAGCTGCCACCATGAGTGTCAGCAGCTTCCCCATCTACGACTGCTGCCCGGGTGTTTAGTCTGGCAGAAATTCAGACGAGAAGGTCACTGCAGGACGAAAGGCAGTGTCATGTATTGTGGACCAACAGACTGCGTTAGAACATAAGAGGAGGCCCTCTCTGTACCCCAATGCAGAAAAATATTTGGAATTCTGCTGTCTGGCTGGATTATTCCACCAGGAACTAGTTGAGGCCCTCAGGCTGAGCCTAATTTGCCCTCAAGGGCTTCTCTAGTTACAAAGCTCTTGCAGTGGACCAGCCTTAAAAGCCAAAACCCTGTTGGGCAGCTTTTGAGACCCAGGACTGATCAGATGTCACTGAGACCGTGCAGCAAGGAGGCCGGCCTGGCGGCCCGGTCCACGTCAGCACAGGAAACTGCCTTCCCAGATGGGTCAGGTCACAGGTCTAGCAGCAGCCCCAAGGCACAGTCTCTCAGGGTGTCTAGACAGAGGCGAGCCTGTGGACATCGTGGCTCTGCCTCAGTCAGGATTTTGTGGCTCTGGGAGGCTCTCTCCTGTTACAAGTTAAATAGAGCTGAGGTTCCAGTTCAGATCATGCAGTGGCACAGATGCCTTCTGAAAATCCCTCTCTTTTGCCTGAAACACAGCTGCTCAATCAGTATGGCGCTCCCTCCCACCCCAGAGAGACAAGCAGGGGAGAAACGGTGGGAGATCCTTTGTCTGTGGCCTGGTCACGCCTACCTCAAAATCACATGGATTAGGTAGTAGGTCTGCCCTTGCTAACTTCCTCATTGGCAGGAAAGGGTTAGGGTGTTGTTGGAGATTGAATCATGGCTCCCACAAAAGGCATGTTCAGGTCTCAACTCCTGGTCCTGTGGGTGTGAACCCATTTGTAAATAGGATCTTTGAAGATGTTATTAGTTAAGGTGTGCCCACACTGAATGAGGGTGAGCCTTAATCCAATAATGCTGAAGTCCTTATAAGCAAAGGAAAATTGGATACAGAAAGGGAAGCCATGGGAAGCAGCCAGAAGCTGGAAGTCAGTGGAACCCAGAAGAGAAAGAAGACACCGCCATGTGCATTGCCATGTGATGGAAAAGCCAAGGACCAGGGATCACCAGCAGCCGGTCTCAGAAGGCCAGTCTTCTGGGAGAAGGCATTGTTTTGCTGACGCCTGGATTTTGGACTTCTCCTAGCCTCAAAACTGTGAGCCAATAAATTTCCATTGTTTAAGCCAACCCATTGTGTGGTATTTGTTTTAGCAGCTGGGAAACTAATACAAGTGTTAGCAATATCCTTGCATGTTAAGAGAGAACCCTTTGTGGGGAGGAGGCAAAGGTAGAATGTGAGGCCAAAAGACTTTTCTGTAAACCACCAAACAACAGAGTGCCAGGTTTAGACTGTTTATCACCGGGCAGGGATATTGTGGAGGGATTCGTGTGTCTGATGAGGGAGCTGAACTTGAAGGTTTTTAGGATCTGCTCTGGACCTCATATTCTATAAGGTCATTCAGAGGATGAGTACAAGCTTTGTCCTCCAGGAACATGAGTTCAAATCACATCTCCAAGTTTCTTAGTCTCTGTGCAGCCTGGAACAAGTTACTTAATCTCTCTGAACCTGTTTCCTTATCATAAAATAGACTGTTGCTATGAGGAGTAGCCTGGCTTGTAGTAGGTACTAAATAAATGGGGGTTGCTTTCCCTCCCTCTCCTTGTAGTTGGCAAAGGCCCCTGGGCAACACAGTCTCTCCAACCCTAAAGGACTCATCTTGGCTATGACAGACTCAACTCTCCTTCCCACACCAGGAGGCTAGGATTGTCAGCTACAGTATAATTCACACTGAAGTTACCATCTCTTTGAGGACAAGTGTAACTCAAGAATCCTCTCTGTCACCTGATTCTCTCTCTGGTAGGCCAGGCCAGCTCAGAGTCCATGGCCTGGAGTCCCCATGACCTCATCCTTCCCGAAGGGGGCCAGTCAGTTCTTGGGCAGCAGAGTGAGTTTTCTATCAGCTTGTGCGGCCCTTTGTCCTTGTCAGTACGTGCCATCCTGTTTGATGCCTCTGCTTTGCTTGTACTCTCCTCCTGCCCCCTACAATGCCTACCCAGGGTTGCCAGATGAGACAGGGCAGGAGGTGGAAAGAAGGTGGGCTTTCAGTCATCGCAACTCACTTAAAATCTCAGCTCTGCTGGTTACTATCTTCAGGCAAGTTACTCAGACTCCCGAATCCCAGAGTTCTAGTCTGTAAAATGGGGATACTAATTTCTACTTGGTAAATATCAATGGGTGCAAAATATTTGGCACATGGGAAGCATTCAATAATTATATCCTTGTTATTCAGAGCAATGTTCTCATGCCCTTAAATAACATACTTTAAATAATCAGGACAGTGGTTCTCAAATGTGATCCTCAGCAGCATCAGCCTTACCTGGGAACTTGTTAGAAATGAAAATCGTCAGGCCCTCCCCTAAAACACTTGAATCAGGGACCCTGGGGTTGGGGACCAGCAGTCTGGGTTTCCACAAGCCCTCTAGGTGATTCTGATGCACTATAATGTTTGAGAACCACTAAATAATAAATATTTTTCAAAATCTCACCTTTCTAGTTCATTTCTTTTGTCTGATTATGCATGTAAGCTCCTGGGTGTGATTTTGAAGGGATCACCAACGTGAGGGCCAACGAGGCTGGGGTAGATTCTTGTCAGCTAGGGACTGGGTAACATCTGCCTGGATACAACAGAAGGGGCTCCAGGACCCCTTGAAGCTCCATCCTCCTCCTAGAGCAGACAAGGGTCTTGGGTCCATGCCTGGGATACTGCTTTTCACCCACCCCTCCAGGAGGACTGCTCTCCATTCTCTGGGAAGCAGAAGTGTGCAGCCTCTGTGGTGGTCTGATCTCCTGCGGCCCTATCAAAGTCAATTCCTCTGGTCTTGGCTTTATGTCCCACGGAAGGACCTGCCGTAGCCTCGTTGATAGATGCGAGTGTGATTACCCACGTATGTGCGGGGAATATATTCCGAAGGTGGATGCAGCCACAGCAGACAGATCAGCACTTTGCCTGGAGCCCAGACATCATTATTAGTACCGTATGGAAGCTCTAATTTTAGGAAGAAACCTGATGCCTTGGTGTTTCCATGTTCTGTCAAGTAGTCTTCCAAAGGATGTGCCTGATTTCTTTCATGTGGTTTGTTATCCTCTTGCTCACTGAATTATTGAATGGGATCCATCCGGGCAACTCATGCAAATAGCACTTGACTTTCAGCTCTAGGTACTATCACTAAAAGTACTGTTAGCAACTATTACTATCACTGGATGCCTGCTAGGTGCCAGCCACTCCAGGAGTGGCTGGGAAGTGTTTAGGTCCTGGGGTGGCCTCCATCCCAGCTGGAACAGATCATTCCAAACAGGGACCCAGAGTTTTCCAAATATCCGATTAGTTGGTGATGTAAATGGACTTGGCCTCAGAGTGAGTTGTGTGGCAAGTGTCCTTTCTGTTTTGCCTCTTCTTTTAGGAAGTTGTATGATTTTGGAAGGAGGTAAACCTGAGTTTAGTCCTGTTTCTGTCACTTACTAGCTGTGTGACCAGGGGAAAATTACTTAATATCTCTGAGCCTCAGTTACCTTACCGTGTAAATGGAGAAAAGACCCCTTTTGAGGCTGTTGGAAGGAATACAAGAGATGCTATAGCCAGGTGCCTGGCACATGGTGGGCAATCCATAAGGTATGGTTATTATTATTTGGGGGTTTGCCTCTGGGCAAGACATTGGAAAGGCAATATATCCCATCCCTTGGAAAAATAACTTTGAAGTAACTGAAAATTTTAATGGGGGAAAAGATGAAGAAGCTTTCAGAAATAGAAATCAGAGGTCCTTCCTGCCATGTTTGGCTTCTTGTTTCAAGTGTATACTCTTGGGGGGATCCTGTAGGGCATGCCTCCAGCAGTGGGAGGGAAAGCTGTGCCCAGCAACTGTGAATTTGTCTTAGGATGCTGGTGAAGTTGGCTCCACATTTTCACCTATGAAACCTTTGCCTGGAACCATCTGACTGACAGCACCAAATGCTTTGGCAGCCGAGTAAAGAGTTCAAAGGACTGGTTCTTGCCTTTTCACTCTGTCATCTCTCAGGTCAGGTCCCTTGAACCCTCTGTGGTGACTACAGCTGGCCCAGGTGAGAGGACTGTGCTCTCGTCAGGAGAAAGGCATCTGAACCCAGCCGCACTGGATGACTCACGCACAGGACCTGGGGTGAGCCACAGTCACACAGCGTGTCCATTATTCCTGAGTATGTTCGGCTGAGTCAGGTGCTTTGACTGCAGAGTTAGTAATTAGGCAAAATCAAATTGGCTACTCTTAAGTATTAAGCAGAGCAGCACAATCAATTTGTAAAACCTTTCAAATTCTTTTCAGCACAGTGACTTTTTAAATTTTTATTTTATTTAAACTCTTATTGAAACTTTTGTAAAGACCAAAGGAGCCTTCTAGCAAATAGTAGAGGGTGCGTCAAATAACCCCTCCTTGGACAATGTTTTAAGAACACTCTCCTCTTAATATAGGACCTTTGTTTGACCCCTCAGACATAGACACAGAACAAAGGCACGAACATACGTGGAAATATTCTGCCCCTTTGGAGACATTGTGCCTGCCTTTATTTTGCCCTCGCTGAAAAGAGCAGTACAATGTTTACAAAAGAACACTTGCAAAAAAGAAAGACTTGAACCAAGCCGCTGTCTTCCTGAGTTGTTGACAGCTGTTATTCACTGTTATCCAGCAGAAACCTCAGTGGAAACTGAGAAATATTGCAGCATTGTTTCAACATGAACATCTGAAGTGGCTTCCTTCCAAAGCTTGGCTGATTTAGGTACCTGGGATCAGGGGCCCAAGTCTCCTCTCCTGTCTTGACTTCTTCCCTGTAACTATTGTTGGTGCAGCTGTGGAAGAGTCTGGTGTGTATCCTGAATCCCAAATTGCTTCCACTCGCTTGGAGGCAAATATGTCTAGGTTATGTCACTGTGTCTTCCGGAATTGTCAACTGCTCTGTTTAAAGGGCTTTGCTGTATTGGGGTAAAACAAGCTTTTCATGACTGAAAAGATCCAGCAGGGCTTTCTCAGATTCCTAGGGGCAGTGGCTGCTGATACATAGATTCAGGGGAAACCACTGAAATGCAGAGATATGAGGAACCTGAGGCACCCAAGAGAAACCGAAAGGGTTTGCTGCTGTTATTGTTTTCCTGGGAAGGGTGGTACCCTCCACACCATCCGTTTTCTTTTTTTTAAAATGTGTGGTGAGGGAGGTTGGCCTATTTTGAGCGCTCGGGCACCGTCCCGGAGACCTGGTGTGTCTTGGGACTGGGGCTCTGTCCTGGTCACTGCTGACTCACTGTGTGCCCTGGACTGAGTTATTTCACCTCTCATTTTTTTCCCCCACCAATAAAACAAGGTTAATAGTGTCTGCCCAGATCAGGAGACTCAAATAAGAAAACATAGTGCAGGTGATTTAAAAATTATAAGGTGCTTTTTGAGTGTGAGTGCGGCAGGCCTTACCACGTGCCACCATGGGGCAGACAGGTCTGAGCACGTTTGGAGCAGAGCTCCCAGGTGGATGCCACCGTGCTTAGTGGGTGAGAGTGTATTGGTCCCCTCAGCCCTGCAGCTATGAGCTGTCTCCCAGTGGGCCATGACAAGTGGCAAGACCGATTGGGGGAGGCACTGCTGGGGAAGCTGGGGGGTGGGGGGGGAGGCCCACTGGGTGTGGCAAGCTGCAAAGCCCCCGTGTCACAGCTCTAGGACGGGGTCACTGCCAAGGGGCTGGGTTTCTCTAAAGAGATCCTGGCCAGAGGCCTAAGCTACACAGCTAGGGGGACAGCGGTGGACTGACCTTTCAAGCCTGAGCAGTGTTTTAATAAATGTCTCTGGACCTGGCAGCAGGAGGTCAGAGCAATGAAGAAAGCACAATCTGCTTTTGTTTTCTCAGAAAATCAGGCCTCGTTTCACGTCCAGGAATCCTGGCTGACTGATGCGCTCAACACTTCCAGCTTGCAGCCAGAGTTTATGGTGTCCTGTACCATAAACAGGATTGGATGTGAAGAGGCGGCTCTGGCCTCAACTGGTCCCAAAGAACTTTAGATGAGAAGATTTAGAATCTTTCTCACTAACCTACCCTGGTGTCTACATCTTCCGGGTCATCCACATGGAATTTTATTCCCACTACCTTCTGACAGCTCTTGTTCTTGCCTTGTTTTCTTGTATTCATGTTTGATTTTGCATGATTATTTGACTTTTCATGTTATAGCACAGTGTTTATGAGCTCAGGTCTGGACCAGACTACTGGGTTTGAATCCCGGCCCTGTCACTCATTCATTCAGTAAATACTTTACTGAGCACCTACTATCTGCCAGGCATTTTTCTGGGCCCTGAAGACAGAGCAGTCAATCCTTGCCCTCCTAGAGCCCACATTCTAGTGGGAGAGACTAACAGTCAATAACAAATGAGTCGAATATACTGTATTTTTCTCACCAGCTCTGTGACCTTAGTCTTCCATAACCTCTTAGTTGCAGCTTCTTCGGATTTAATAGTATTTTTTTCAGAGGGTTGCTGTGAGGGTTAGATACACATACAATGTATTAACACATAGGAAGATATTAAGAAAGCTGTCTAGCCATAGTAATCATTTAATAAGTGTAAGCTGTTCTTACTGTCTTGCCAGCTATGTTCTAAAGCCCTCTTAGGGCAGGAACAAGTGATTGTTCTTTAAGATCCCCACTCTGCCACACTCACTAGTCATCTGAACTCATTTTTCCCAGCTGGTGAATGGGGACTGTAGGTCTCCCTCATTAGCATGGAGTGAGGACTGACTGAGCGGACGTAAACGGGGTGTGCAGATCAGACAGTGCCAGAACTGGAGCCCTGTGGTGCTTTCTCAGCTGGTTCTTGGGAGGCAGCCTCCTGAAGGCACCTAAGTTCTGATGTTAGTTCTTAAATTCTTGATCTATTGCTGTTGCCATGTATGGGAGCCCTGGGCTCCCAAGTGTCTTGAAGACTGCACACAGCAGTTTGCTTGACCTAGGAGAGTTAAGGTTTAACCTATTCTCCTTGTAAAATCAGGTGCTAAATGTAATCTATATCCAAAACTACTTCCTCCTTGAGACTCCCTGAGATACTATTACCTACAAGATAATCTATAATCCTCCCCTCCTCCTTGTTGATTACAATCAATCCCTCCCTACATTGCATGAACCCCCCAACCCTGGCTCCCTGCCTTCTCTTCTCATACCCACTGGAATGTCGAGCCCTTATAAGCAGCTTATTCAGTCCCCCCCACCTCACCCCCCCAACAAGTGCGGTCTATTTCCATGTTGAGCTCTGAACTGGCTGCCATTCAGAGCAGCTCCTGAATCTATTCAGAGAAGCTCCTGAATTCAGGGCAATGTGACTCAACTTCCCACCCTGTCAGTAAGCCCCATAATAAAGGCTCATGTCTCAGAACGTGTCCGGTGGTTTCTTTAGTCCTTTGGCTACAAAAACTCTCTTGGGCCATGACGCCATGTTTGCTCCTTGCTAGTCCTTTCAGTTTTAACGTCATTGCTGATAAACCCTTGATCAAAATCAAGAACTCAAATGAGCAATCTTGGAGCTAAATTCTTTGAATATACGCTTGTTTGTGTCACCAAATTGAGCAATTGGATTTACAGTCCTCCTTTCTTTTGGGTCAGGGGCATGTGACCAATTAGTTTCAACATAGAATTTGAGATGGGATGAGCGACATGTAATTACATGCTTAAATTACCATGTCATCCAGGGGACTGTGGATTGTCGAAAGAGTTTTGACCTCTAGCCATGGGACCTGAAGGTACCTGAGGATCCTTGTGAGAAAGTTGCAGGCCAGGCCTGGAGTGATCTCATCTCAGACACACAGAGCCGTCAGCCCAGGGACTGGCTTTTGGCCCAGGCTGGGGGTTTGGGGATTTAGGAACCCAGGATATATAAGGGAGAGAGGGTGCTGCTGAGAGCTGAGCCTGGGTGAGCGTGGGCTGGTGTGAGCTGTGGGGTTCAAAGCTGGGGAACGAGCAACTGTCCCTCCCTGGGTGAATGGGTGCCATGGGGCCAGGGAAATTCTAAAACACTGAGTGGGGAAGCTTGGAGCAAACTGGAGATCCAAAGGAAGGGTTATGAAAGAGATTGGGCAAGGGGAAGCAGAAGGCTCTGGGAGCATCACCTGGAGCTCTGATGTGTGTGTTTGGTGGAGGGGAAGGAGGGGCTCTTTCTACACAGGACCAGCGGCACCCATGGTCCTGAGGAAACCATTAGGGGAGACTGAGGTGGAGGGTTGTTAGTGGGGACCTGTGAGAGGACATGGCTCTCCTGCCAGGCCTAGCACTCTCAGGGCTGATGGGGTCCTTGAAAGTCACAGGCCCAAGCCCCCTTCTGATGGCCCAATCTAGACATCAGAGAACGTACATCTGAATACTTTTAGGGACAGAATAGCCACACCTCTTAATGTAGCTATTTGATCCACTCTCCCCCTCCCTCACTAGATTTTATCTGGGGCATAACTTACATACACTAAAATGTGCAAACCTCAAGAATCTATATACACCTGCGTAACCACCTCCCAGATCAAGACAGAACCTTTCTGTAATCCTGGAAAGTTTCTTTGTGCTTCTCTCCCACCCACTCTAAAGCAGCCACTTTTCTGCCTTTTATCACCTTAAATTAGGTTTGCTTATTCTTGGAATTCATATAAATGGAGCCAGACAGTGAGCACTCATTTGTGTCCGGCTTATGCCATCTATCCTGATGGACTAGATCTCGGTTATGTTGAGCATCCTCTGGCTCCTGTGCTTCTATTTCTTTTCTTTTTTTTTTTTTTTATCTTCATTTTATTGAGATATATTCACATACCACGCAGTCATACAAAACAAATCATACATTCAATTGTTCACAGTACCATTACATAGTTGTACATTCATCACCTAAATCAATCCCTGACACCTTCATTAGCACACACACAAAAATAACAAGAATAATAATTAAAGTGAAAAAGAGCAATTGAAGTAAAAAAAGAACACTGGGTACCTTTGTCTGTTTGTTTGTTTCCTTCCCCTATTTTTCTACTCATCCATCCATAAACTAGACAAAGTGGAGTGTGGTCCTTATGGTTTTCCCAATCCCATTGTCACCCCTCATAAGCTACATTTTTATACAATTGTCTTTGAGATTCATGGGTTCTGGGTTGTAGTTTGATAGTTTCAGGTATCCACCACCATGTGCTTCTATTTCAAATCATTTCTCAGGAAGTCTCTCTCTCTGGGACCACCTGTGTGTCTCCAGTCATTGCCCATCCGACCTTGTGACCCTTGGGGCATGCGCATTATCAATGTTGCTGACAACAGCAATGGCAGTGACTCTTCTGACGAAGTCACCGAGCATGTGCTCCTGCTGTCCTGGAAGGGAAGTGCTACAGAGCAAGGATATTTGACTTTTCTTCCTTCTCAAAAGGGGAAGGCTACAGTCTGCAGTTTGGAACACACCAGCTGGCAGATTAACTTGATGACCAGCTCTATGACCTTGAGATAGTCATTTGACCTTCTGGGCCTCAGTTTCCTCCTCCTCAGAATAAAGGAGTCATTTGGATTAGATGCTCTTTGAGGTTCCTTTGATCCACAGTCTGTGATTCTCCGAGTCCTCCCCGTTCAGGTTCATTGATACATCCTCTGTGCGTATGTAGTTTCCAAGTGAAAAGTCTCAGTGGATTTTTTTTTTTTATTCCACCTTGAAGTTCAACACTCCTGCAGACCTAATTTATTTTATACCCTGGGTTTGAGAAAAGATGTTTAAATAGCAGGAATTCTGAACTGGTAGAGAGCTGACCTCCTTTTATTGATTGACTATGGCCTTTCCTTCTTGCAGCCCACCTGGGTGCTTTCCTCCACCCACAGGCAAATGGCTATTTGGTGGCTTGAGAAATGGCTAAAAGGACAATTTTGTTTGGAGAGTATTTTGATGTCTTGATTTAGTAGTTTTAGAAAATATGAAGACTCAGAAGAACTTGTACTTTTGCATTCAGTTCCACATGGGGCCCTGGTGAAGAGGCAGGCTAGGAGTGGCGACACTGTGGGTAGCCCTTGGGCTGACGCCAACTCCAAGTTTCCCATCTGTGAAATGTATGAGCAGTCCCTTGCAGGATTATTGCAAGCATCAGATTAAAAAGGGCCAAGAGAAAAGGTAGTTGTGCTGGTTTGAATGTATTATGTCCCCCAAAACGCCATTATCTTTTATGTAATATTGTGTGGGCAGACGTATCAGTGTTGATTAGATTGGAATTCTTTGAGTGTTTCTGTGGAGATGTGCCCCACCCAACTGTGGGTGATGACTCTGATTGGATAATTTCCATGGAGGTGTTACCCCACCCATTCAGTGTGGGTCTAAATTAATTTACTGGAGCACTATATAAGCTCAGACAGAAGGATCCAGCTTGCTACAGCCAAGAGGGACACTTGGAAGAACGCACAGGAGCTGAGAGAGTAACAGTAGCTGTAGCTGAGATAGACATTTTGAAGACAGCCGTTGGAAACTGATGCAGACATTTTGGAGAACGCCGTTTTGAAACGCAAGCTGGGAGCAAGCAGACACCAGCCCCATGCCTTCTCAGCTAACAGAGGTTTTCCGGACGCCATTGGCCATCCTCCAGTGAAGGTATCTGATTGTTGATGCATTACCTTGGACACTTTATGGCCTTAAGACTGTAACTGTGCAACCAAATAAACCCCCTTTATAAAAGCCAATCCATTTATGGTGTTTTGCATTCTGGCAGCATTAGGAAACTAGAATAGTAGTGTTAGAATGAAACTTTGGCACTGTTGAGTAAACGTTGGGTTTGGTTTAAGAAGGTTCTATTGGATAATGAACTTATTCTGGGTTTCTTTTCCTGGTTTGGTCAGATCCCAGTGCTTTTAAAGTGTTAATTTTGATTGCTCTCCTTAGTTTTCTTACTTGCCTTCTTCTGCTCTGGAGGCTCTTCTCTCTGACACATCCCCATTCTCCCACCCTGGCTGCTGTCCCGTCTTGCTATCTCCCAAACCCCTTTGCCCCTCACAGGAAATCCCTCCGTGAGTCCAGCCAAGGGGTGCAGCCATCCACAGCATGGCCTCTCCGTACCAGTGTGGGGTCCTCCCGGGAAGCCGTGGCTGCCCTGGGGCTCGGTAATCTGTACATGGGAGCTTTTTTTTTTATTTATTTTTTATTTTTTTTATTGAGATATATTCACATACCATGCAGTCATACAAAACAAAGCGTACATTCAGTTGTTTACAGTACCATATAGTTGTGCATTCATCACCAAAAATAATTTTTGACATTTTCATTACCACACACACAAAAATAATAAGAATAAAAATTAAAGTGAAAAGGAACAATTAAAGTAAAAAAGAACACTGGGTGCCTTTTGCTTTTTTTTCTTCCCCCATTTTTCTACTCATCCATCCATAAGCTAGACAAAGGGGAGTGTGGTCCATATGGCTTTCCCAGTCACATTGTCACGCCTCAGAAGCTACATTTTTATACAATCATCTTCAAGATTCATGGGTGCTGGGTTGTAGTTTGATAGTTTCAGGTATCCACCACCAGCTACCCCAATTCTTTAGAACCTAAAAAGGGTTGTCTATATTGTGCATAAGAGTGCCCACCAGAGTGACCTCTCGGCTCCTTTTGGAATCTCTCTGCCACTGAAGCTTATTTCATTTCCTTTCTTTTTTTTTTTTTTTTTTCATATGTATTAGATATTTTATTTGAATTTACTTCATTAAAGAAATGTATACTAATTTTTAAGATTTATGCTTAATATGCCCCCATGGTATCTCTTTGATGTAATATATCAGATAGGTAAATTTTCCTACTGCTCACAAACTTTTTTTTTTTTAATCTTCATTTTATTGAGATATATTCACATACCACGCAGTCATACAAAACAAATCGTACATTCGATTGTTCACAATACCATTACATAGTTGTACATTCATCACCTAAATCAATCCCTGACACCTTCATTAGCACACACACAAAAATAACAAGAATAATAATTAAAGTGAAAAAGAGCAATTGAAGTAAAAAAGAACACTGGGTACCTTTGTCTGTTTGTTTGTTTGTTTCCTTCCCCTATTTTTCTACTCATCCATCCATAAACTAGACAAAGTGGAGTGTGGTCCTTATGGCTTTCCCAATCCCATTGTCACCCCTCATAAGCTACATTTTTATACAATTGTCTTCAAGATTCATGGGTTCTGGGTTGTAGCTTGATAGTTTCAGGTATCCACCACCAGCTACCCCAATTCTTTGGAACCTAAAAAGGGTTGTCTAAAGTGTGCATAAGAGTGCCCACCAGAGTGACCTCTCGGCTCCTTTTGGAATCTCTCTGCCACTGAAGCTTATTTCATTTCCTTTCACATCCCCCTTTTGGTCAAGAAGATGTTCTCCGTCCCACGATGCCAGGTCTACATTCCTCCCCGGGAGTCATATTCCATGTTGCCAGGGAGATTCACTCCCCTGGGTGTCAGATCCCATGTAGAGGGGAGGGCAGTGATTTCACCTTTCAAGTTGGCTTAGCTAGAGAGAGAAGGCCACATCTGAGCAACAAAGAGGCATTCGGGAGGAGGCTCTTAAGCACAATTATAGGGAGACCTAGCCTCTCCTTTGCAGCAACCGTCTTCCCAAGGGCAAGTCCTGTGGTAGAGGGCTCAGCCACATGGGAGCTTTTATAATTCCAGACAACTTCAGATATTTAGTACCATAGTATATTACAGCTAGATGGGACTTAGATTTCTTAACTGACAAATGAACAGGCTGAGGCCCAAAGAGGCTGAACAACCTTCCCTGGGCCCCTCAGATATTTTGTTTCCAATTTACTTTTTTTTTTTTTTTTAAGGATTGTCCAAAATATGTCAGTTAATGGAAAATCCAATTTACTTTTGCTTTAGCTCTTTAAAATCTGCTATCTTTTATTGTTCTGTTGTCTCTTTCTTTGGATTTGTCTGTCCTACCCATAAGCTCTTTGAGGACTAAGCCTCCCACAGGTACTCAGTCCTTAATTTTGACCAGATTAAATGCTTAATAAATATTTGTTAAAGGAAGTCTGAAAAAATAGATACATCGTGCAAGATGTTCTTGCATGCAAATTATTTGTGACTAGCTCTAGCTTTAGGACATAGGAGATGGAAGGCTTTCCCCCACCCTACTTGTTTTGTAGTCCCCTCCCCCATTTATTTGCATCAGATAAAGTCAAGGCCAATCAAAAGTGCAGTGCAGGTTAAGGGGTTAATCTGTGTCCTCAGTCTTATTCCTTAGCCTCCTGTGCACAGAACAACCTTGAAACATTACCTGCAAGTTACTGGAGCTTTAAATCAAAATGTCAACCCTCTCTTCATTTCCACTTACCATGCCTACCCCTGTGGGACAGATTGCACTGATTTTACAGTGGGTGATATCCTTCCTAATAATTCTTCTGTGGATGACTTAATCCATGTAACATCTGCTGCACCGACAATGGGCTCATGGATAATAAGGGCTTGGATCTTACCCTTTCATTATGTCATTTGGCTTCCAGCTTCGGAAAATCAGAACAAAATGTAACCGAAACAGAAAGAAAAGACATTTTTCTGAGTGCATCGTGACCTCAGGGTTCTTGGTGAATGGGGAGACCTGGCCACCCCGGGGACATCACTGCTATTGGGTCATTAGCTGAAGCCCAAATCAAAGTGCATTTTGGTAGAGGAGCTGGGACTGTGGGTTGACGTCATCTCTTCAGCAAGATGCATGCAAAGGGATGCTGTTTTTGTTTTCAACATGAGATTGTGTCTGTCTCCCTCTGCCAGGGTGTGAGAGATGGTCCGCTTAATTTAAGCTTTCTGTGTTAGCTAAGAAAATGGTGCTTTGGTCTTCTGATTCCCAGCTCTACTGGGTAGCTGTATTGTACGGACACACGTGACTAACTCATAAGATGAGACCTGTTAACTATGTCTTTATAGATCCAGATTAAATGTGGAGCTTGCTGTTCATTTGCTTAAAATAGAGATACAAGTCCCAACTCAGGAGGAAACTGTCAAGGTTTATTTTGTAACCTCCTTTAAAAGATCTGAAGCTGCCCTTCGAGTGATAGAGAAGTAATTTATAAGCGTTCCCCTTAAACTAGTTTCCAAAAATAGTGCTGTTATCTCATGATCAAGGTTCTCGCATAACCAAGGTCCACTTGAATTTCTGAACACAGTGCTTTCTCCTGCAGAGGCTCAGAGTGCGCGGCTACTCGGCACATGATAACTTTCGTGGCTCTCTGGGGGACCCCAGGCTGCCCTGGGTCCCGGGCCAGAAGTAACCTTGTTTCCACGAGTACGAATAACCTTGAAGATTCTGGGTAAACCTGGGGATCTCTATAGCTGCTCACCCCTCAACCCACCCCCATGTTCCCCTTTGTAAGTGAACATCTAAGAAGTCATAGGCAGCGGGAAGGAGAAAGCCCCTGCTGTCCCTTAACCCAGGCAGTGCCCACCCACCCTGTGCTCGGGCTGTACTGCTGACCCCAGCTGAGGTACCCTGCACTTGCTGAGGTATGTGGCCTCAGATACCCTGTGCCATGGAACTGGTGAGGATGCCAGGTCCTACACCTTCCCTCCTACACCCCACTTACCCATCTCTTTCCTGGGCCCCATGTCCCACACAGCAGACCCCCTGGACTTTGGGGACCTCAGGCAGAGAGCTGTCTGCCCCCTTAACAGGCCGATGCCTACCCTTCCCCTGAGATGTCAAGTCTGCAAGAGCTGGGGATGCTGGGCAAGTAGTTGGGCCAGCCTTGTTCTGCTTCTCAGCAGGGTCTTGCTGGGTCTCCTTGCCTCTTTTTGTTTCTGACCAGTGTTATTCTATTTTTGAAAACTTGCCATCCCACTGTATAGACATGTGTGTACTGTCCCTCCCCAGTGTCCTCACTTCAGAGAGTGAAATCAGTTTGGGTGACGGAACAGCTAATTGATCACTAGAGATTGCTTCTAAGACAGGCTGTTTGTCTCTGAAGCATGAGAGGGCAGCCAAGGACACCGGCTCAGTAGGAGAACAGCTAAATACAATCCCAAGACGAGTGCTGGCCCACTTGTCTGATTTGAGAACTGGCCCAAAGATGGCCCAACACTGGGCATGCAGGCCTGTCCCTGGGGTGCCTAGGGAGTAGTCTGTTCTGAGGTCATTCTTGAGTCAGAGGATCCCTGGAAGGCTTGTATGGTTATTGGGATAGTCTAGGTGTGCATTTGTGAATTCCTTTGTATGTGCAAGACATTTATTGAGCAACTGCTGTGTGCTGGGCACTTGGAAAGATGAATAATAAATGTGGTCCCAACACTCATAACTCACAGTGCTAAAGAGACTAAAGGCAAGGAAACAGGTGTATTGGCTAGCTATTGCTGTGTAACAAACAACTGCAAACACCTCAGTAGCATACCACAATAAACTTTTATTTTCATGGATCTGTGAGTCAACTGAGGCGACTCTGGTCAGGCTGTAGTGAGCTATGACTGGGGTGATTTTGTTCCATGTTTGTTCGTTCTGAGTCCTAAACTGAAGGGACAACAACTACTCGGTAAGAGACTCCTCTTTGGGTGATGGCAGAGATACAAAAGAGCAAGTGGAAACATGTGAGACACTTAAGGCTTAGACTTGGACTTGGCACACTGTCCACATACTCTTGGCCATTGCAAATCACATAGCCAAGCCTAAAGTCAAGGAGCAAGGGAGTGCGTGCCTCCCAAACCAAGGCTATGGGTGCAGAAGAACTAGGGCTAATACTGCAAGCCACCACCAAGACCCCAATGTAGTGGGTGCTCCCAGGGGCCAGGTGCAGACTGCTGTAGGAGCCTGGGGGAGGGGGGCGGTGGTCGGGGCACGAGAACAAGGCAGCAGTGAGAACACAAGTCAGCACAGGCTTCACTTTCATTTCTTGGGCTGGGTGACTATGCTCTCTAAGTAGGGTCTGAGAAGGTTCCGGCTCCTTGCTTTGAGGCCTCTGTGAGCACATAGCTATGGAAATGCCAGTGTCCAGAGGGTGCACGAAGACTAGCTTTATCTACTCCCCACGGTCTGTACCCATGAGGCCTTGGCAGAGTCATTGGGGGGAATGGTGAGGCCCTGGGCTTGTCCTGCTCCTGCTCAGGGAGGGGCAGGCTCTCGTCTCAGGCCGAGGCCCAGCCCCCTGCACCTTGGGCATAGCCTAAGACACAGCAGGGAATGGCTGGCCCACAGGCCCAGGAGGCATTTTCCCAAATCCTTTGCCAACATCTGGTGCCTGGAGTGTGGCACTTGAGGCTCTCGGCTTTCCTGTCTACGTGCCTATGCGTGAGGCTTGGGTGGAGGTGAGCACCTCTTCCCCTTGGGCCTGCGAGGCAGCCTTCTCCTGAACAGGACTCCTTCTCTGCCACCTGCTTAGTCCAAGCCACCGTCATCTTTTGCCCTATTTCAGTAGCCTCCTAACAGTTCTCTCTGCTTCCATCCTTTCCCCTATTCCTCCACACAGCAGCCCAAGTGATAGTTCTAAAATGCAACTCAGACTGTGCCCTTCCCCACTCACCTCCCTCCCTGGCTTCCCAATACATTGAGGGCCTCCTGAGGATGCTCTTTTGGCTCTGCAGGCCTGGCCCTTGCTCTTCTCTGTGCATGGTCTGTGCCACTGTCCCTTGCATGCCACACTCCTGCCACGTGGCCTTTCAGTTCCTCTGTGTGCCAAGCCCTTCCAGCCCCCAGCAGGGCTCTCCCTTTACTTGGAGGGCTTCTCCTCCTACCTTCTCCATCCTTCCCCATTCACCTGTCACCTTCTTACTCCTTCTTGATTCATTCCAAATCTCATTCCCCCAGGGAAACTTCCACAGCCCTCCAGCCTGCCATGAGCCACACGTGCAACCAAATTTCCTGGTTCTATGTGTTTATAAAGCATTCCCTATGCTTGTAATTATGTGCGCGTGAGGATTTGGTTAAAGCCTGTCTTCTCCCATAAAGGAGGATGAGGGGAGATCTCCCTCACTGTGGTGCCCTTAGACTTTAGTACAGAGCACATAGTAGGTGCTCAATACATATTGGATGGATGAATGAGTGATATGATGACTGTAACATTACATGGGATGGGAGCCATGGTTTCAGACTCTTTTTAAATTTAATCGAGGCAAGATCCTTGGGGGCAATCCTTAGCACTTATTGGTGAAGTATTGAATAAGCATTCCTACCTTGTCAGAAAGCACATAAAAATTCCAATTTTCCCTCTTTCCCTTGACTTTGTCAAATAAGGAACTTAAAGACAAAAATATCCGCCAGTCACTGAAAACATGCAAAGGTGACTTTGGGAGTAGAAAGGTGGTGGAAAATTTGTTTCTAACCTCCTGATTTTCCTCCCCACATGATAAAGCACATCCCTGGGCCCTCCCCTGCAGTCCAGCCTTCCTTCCAGCTCAGCTCAGAGCTGCCGTGGGGCTAATGCTTAGGAGCTGGACTCTGGGCACCGCGGCCCACCGAGCTCCTGGCAAACACCCTCACTTGCCCGCATGTTGCTGGGAAGGCAACTTAATAGGATTGATCATTCAAAGCACATGTAGAGAACCAAGCCCCACAAAGTCTTGTGTAAAGAGGAACTGGATAATAAAGCTTTCACCCAGAGCTGCTTGGAGGAGTCAGCTCATCTTATCCCCGTGCAGCCCTCGGCCTGGGGTTCAGCTGGAGAGGAGGCAGGGTGGGGAGGGACACCCATCCATTGGGGGTGCTTCCTGGTGGCTGCCACGTTTAGGCACTCATTAAACTCAGGGCAGAACCGAAAGCCAAACAGCGATTCTTGAAGGATGAGCACCCAGGGTGACAGCGCCAGCTTGTCCCTGGGGATTTGTGTCATCTGGCTGTCATCTCATCATGTCCCTGCGTGCCCGTGGGCGTCTGCCTCCCAGACGCCTCCTGATTTGCGGCCAGAGGCCAAGCAGACTGGAAGACAGCATTCAGGTGGGCAGAGCAGAGAGGAGCTATAAGGTCAGCCCTTAGACCAAGAGTGGGTCAGAGCCGTGGGACTGGGAGGCCTGTGGGTGCTATAAGTGAAAGGAGTGGGAGAGCTTGGTGAGGATTAGGGGGCAAGACGCAGAGTCATTGAAGTTTGTGAACGAAAGTTAAGGGATTTCGTGGTTGGCATATTTTCATGGGAAGTGACATACTCCACTGATTAACTGTTCTTGGTGTGTCAACCTTGTGTCTGCACTAAGCTGAATGAGACAGTGTCTTTGAGGAGCTTGGAGCTGGGTAGGGAGAGAGGCACTTGGAAATGGATAGTGAAATTCCTGAGAGGAAGGCGCTGGGCCTGAGGTCTGAGGTTGTCTGTACTGAGGGCCAAGGGCTAAGAGATGTAACAGAGACCCTGCTTAGAGGTGTCAGAAGAGGCTTCTCAGCCTCTTCTAATCTAATCAGGGTTTTGAAGGATGAATAGAAGTTTTCCAGGTGGAGCAAGGGGGAAGGGCATTTCAGACAGAAGGAACCATGCAGAACAAATGTGCAAATGTCATGAAAAGATGTAACCAAGAATGGCAGGAGCAGGAGAGACCTGGTGACTTCTTTCAAATGAATGGGGGGTTGTTTTAGTAACACTTTGGAGATCAGGTCTTCTCTCTCTAGACTGGCTACAAGAAGAGATTATAGAGCCCTCACTATTGTTATTCTCATTTTACAAGTGAGAAAAATGCAGGAAATTTAAATACGATTGTCAAGGTCACACAGGTATTTAAGTGGCAGATTCAGTTTTCAAAACTTGAGTCTACGGTCTTTCCACTAACCCGTGTGGCTTCCCCGCAAGGGGAACTGAGGGCTCACGTTTTGGGCTAAGGCAGGATTTGGTGGCAATGAAGGCATGAAATGCAGGGGCGTTTCCTGAATGGCATAAAAGGTCATCCTGCCCGAGGGCAGGAGGCTGTTAGACCAGCCGCTTTCAAACTGTGGTCCCTGGAAGGTGGTTCCACAAATGCCGTCATGTGAACCATGCAACAAAGATGTTCTATGCAAATCAGCTCTATAAATCTATAAATCTGCACAGTTTCTCAGAGTCTCTAACAAGCTAATGTGCACTGTGAGTTTTTAGGAGGAGAATATGGTATAAAGTGGTTCTCAGCATGTGGTCTGAGGACCTCTGGGGTCCCTGAAACTCTTTCAGGAGGTCTGTGAAGTCAAAACTTGTTTGCCTTTTTTCACTCTTATTCTCTCACAAATGTACAGTGTTTTCCAGAAGATGTTTGATGTATGATATCGTGACAGGTGGAACACGGAAGAAGAGATGAGAACCCAGCTCTTGGTCAAATATTAAGGAAATTTGCAAAAATGTAAAACAATGTCATCTTTTTCACTGATTTTTTTTTCGTTTGTTTTGAGAAATAGCATCACATTTCATAAAAGTACAGGTATTTATGTTAACATGTATAGTGAGTTTATTGGCTATTTTCAAGTGAATTGATAAATGTTTACAAAAACTTTGAGTTTCAATTTCTAATATAGTAAATACTGATAAATAAAACCTGCATAAACAAAAGTTCTTTGGGGCTCTTGATAATTTTTAAGCATAAAGGGTTCCTAAAGGCCAAGAAGTTGGAGAACCACTGATAAATAGTATTTCCTAACTTACTGAATCCGGAAGCCCCCTCCCGTCCCTACTTTTAGTTCTAGTAGCAACTCTGAGCATCTCTAGGTAGTAGTGTTCCATTTGGAAGCAGTATAGACTTGATGATCTGTTATGGAGCTGGAGGGACATACTATCATAGTAGATAATAATTTGGAAAATGGAGTGAGTTAATCTTGAGTCCAAATCCTGGCACCATCACTTACTGTATCTGTATGACTTTGGGCACATTGTTTAGCCTTCTGAGCCACAGTCACCTTGTCTATATGATGATGAGGAGGCAAAGGGGAGAAGGATGGTGAAAGTAATAATAATATGGTATTAATAATAATATTACTACACTCTAGGGTTGCTGGAAGATTGCATGGGAAAATACATGTCAGCACATGAGACATCGCAAGCATTCAGTAAATGGTTGCTAAAATTACTTCTATATTACTACTCTATAGTAATATTACTACCATAGTTATATCTTAATTTAAAAATAATAAAAGAGATTTTGATCTAAACCTATGAGGAATGGAGGAAGAGCTTACTCTGAAAGTGAGTAAAGAGGAAGAAAGTAGTAGTTAGAAGAAATGACTTCTATGGGGTATGGCCTCAACCCCCCACATGAAAAGGCTGGATGTGGGTTTTCCACAACGGGGCCAGGAGTGGTTAGCAGTGAGGGGCTACTGTCTGTCAGTCTGTGGTTAGAAAGGATCTAAATTGAGAGAATTTTTGTACCCTTGCTCAGCCAGCCCCAACACTTTGTACCCAACGTCTGGCAGACACTGAAAGATGCCCAGAGCCCAAGAGTGTGTTGCAGTACAGGGCTCCCTGGATGGTAATCTGTCAGTGGTGTCTGAAAGGCAAGAAAACAAAAAGACCTGTCACCTTTGTCCAGGACCATCTAAATCTGTCACCTCTCCCCTTGTTGTGCCCTGCCGTCTGCCTCTACGTAACTGCTTCTTTGGCTGACGGGGTGAAACCAAAAGACATGTCTGACCTTGGTATATTTATATTCAGGAAATAGGAAAGTTTCACAAATAAAACCAGAGCAGGGAGAGCAATAAGGTCCCCTGGGGAATGGTAGAGTTTGTGTGCATGTGTGTATGTGTGTGTGAGTGTGCATGCATGCGTGTGTCTGTGTGTCTGTGAATGTGTGCATGCATGTGTGTGTGCATGTGTGCATGTGTGCGTGTGGGTGTATGCATGCACGTGTGTGTACAGTGTGTAAATGTATGTGTGCATGCATGCACGTGTGTGTGCCTGTGAGTGTGTATCTGTGCACGTGTGAGTGTGTGCGTTCATGCATGCATGTGTGTGTTTAACAATTTGGTCCAAAGACTTGGTTATCTCTAAATGGAAGCCCAATTGAGTGGATCAAATTATAGCCTGGAACTTCTTTTCTTACTTGAACTTTAGTTTCTTTGTCTGTAAAATGAGGCCAGTGGTCATGTCCTTGATGTACCTCTAAGGCACACGGCATGTGGAAGTAACAGAATTATAAACCTTTGCAATCATGAAGTGCTCTGAAGGGCATTTGTTCCCTCTCCAACCCAATAAGAACCACTGAATTGTTGGCTGAGGAGGAAAAAATAGCAAAACATCAGCAGCTCATCTATCTGTGGCATCCTGAGCCTCCTTTCAAGACTCTTTGGTCATGAAGCGATAACTGCTGAGAACAAGCAGTCCACAGATAAGGAGCGTCCATCTGCTCAGCACAGGATGTCCTCAGCTCCCAGGTGCCTCTCCTCGGACGGAAGCTGCTTGTGGCCTTGAGACACACAGTCAGGGGCGGCTCTGGCTGAGGGGTGGAGGGGCAGCGCCTCCTCACGCTGATATTGGCAGAGGCAAACATTCAGATAAAGAATTGTTCAAGAGAAACCTTGAGGAGATGAAGGAGGATTTTCCACCAGGGCTGCAAAATGGAGCTGCGCCCTGTAATGGAGGAGGGCTGCTGAGCGTATCTGTGCTTGCCCGCTTTCTGATCTTCGTTCTGTTACCTTGAAAGCCACAATGAAAGAGGAATAATGTCTGTGTTAGATGATGTTTCAAGAGGCTGAACCCCTCTGAAATGCCTTCAGAGATGGAAAGTCAATGCAGAGGTAACCCAGCTTGGCTAGGTGGCAGATTTACAAAAGTGCTACTTGGCCTAGAGGTACAGTGACCGTATACTTTATGGCACAAGCTTGGACACTTTTTGAGAATGAAAAGGGGTGCTAGGAATAATTACGCTGGCTAACAGAGATAAATGGGGACTGTCTGGGTAAATGGGGACATATGGTCACCTGCCTAGAGGTTAGTAGAGAGGGTGCTAGAGAAGCTTAAACGCATGGTGGTTTTCCCTGGAAAACAGGCCAGGCCACCGCACATGGGTAGATAATATAGTCTCGACATTTCTGTGAGGATGGCTTGACCCGCTGGGGATGTCTTAGGAGAAGGACCACAGGAGATTATGCAACTAGTGAAGGGGGCCTGCCTGGAGGTCTGGTTTGGAGACTTAAACCAGTATACCCCACATCCTTCAAAACTCTTTCATGAAATCCACTATTTCACCAGAAAGCCCCACCCAACATGCAAGGGTGGATGGGACACATGACCATCTGAGAAGTGAGGCACTTGAAGAACAGATGTTCCCAAGGATCCCGAGCCTGCAAGGAGTGGGTTTGTATCCATGTGGGTGGCTGAGAGGACCTTCTATCAACTCTGCTACCAGCTGAGACAATAGCTAAGCCCGAGTTTCTTATAATTCCTTTCCACCTGACTGATGACACTCAAAAGGAGTGCAGAAAATTAGGAAGGGCCCCACCTGTGCCATGGAAGCAGGAACCCCATGTATGACATAGAAGGGAATGTTGGGAGCCTGTGTGGATGTTGGGCCAGGACTCCACCCAGGCCTTTTATGTTTTCTCCTGGTTTTCCAATATAACCGAGCCCAAGGCATGGCACCAATAAGAGCTCAGAGAGTATGGGCTGGGGAGTGAAGGGATATAAACATCCAAGTCCTCAAGACAAAGGATAGTGATTTACTACCCCTGTGATTTCCCGGAATCAGAAAAAGTCAGAGGTGAAAGTGGCCATTGCCTCCAACTCCCTTATTTAAAAGACGAGGAAATTAAAGCCTGAAGTGGGAGGACGAGCTGATGGGGAGGGAATTCAGTGCCTGCTCTGTACCAAGAATTTCACTTGTATTTATCTTATTGAATCTGCAAAACAAAAATAAAAACAAAACAACAATCAAAAAACAAATACCTAGGATAGGAAATATACTAGGAGATTAACTCTGCTGCCCAGGCTCACAAGGTTGGTAAACTGGGGAGACAAGATTTGAACTCAGTTCATGTCTGACTCCAAAACCCATGCTCTTTGCATCATACTACGCTGCCTCTTCCTAAGATTTAGAGAGATTAAGTTGCTTGCCCAAAGTTGCTGATCTCTAGGAAGTCAGACCAAGTTGAAGATTGACTGATCCCCAGTCTAAGTCTGTGTGGAGCCAGCTGTCATTGTAAATATTTTCTCTTTGAATTTGCAACCCTAGGCAGTTACCAGGGCTGTCAAAATAAAGATAAGTTTGAAAGAGAGGAGCCACCCCCTTCACCAGAATGAACCATGGACCATTTTCATGACTCTGAGGCTATCAAATGCAATTACTCCAACAGTGAACACTAAGGCCGCTTTGTAGATATGATCAGGGTTAGCTTTTCCATTATCTCAGAAAAACCAGATAAGCCAGGAGCAAATCAGGCCCAGAGATGAGAAGGTAGGGCATTGTCTCAGGACCGGAAACCCTACCTCACCCCCAGGGGAGGCCTGCTGTGGCCTCTGGGAGGTGGACATGAGAAGCAGTGGTAGATTTAACCCCAAAGGCAGCCCCTTTCCTTCCTAAGACAGTGCAAGACAAGGAGGGGTCCCGAGAAATGGTGGGAGGAGCTAGGAAGAGAGGCAGGTGGTTGTGCACTGGCCAGGTGACCTCATGATCTCTCTCAGGGGATCCTTGAAGACCAGAGGAGGTAGGGCAATGGGAACTGTTATTCTCTAGAAGACTGTGGGTCCCCAAGGAAGGGAACAACTGAGCCTTACATCAGGGCTGGTGGTTTCTCTAGAGAAAGCCTGGATCTACTAAGCAGAGCAATTAGGCAAGCAGTGAAGGTTGTAGGGAACTGTCCTTGAGGCGAGGGCCAAAAGGTACAAACAAATAGGTTGTTTTGGAAAACTGTCTGCCACCCTCCCCCTTGGCCTGCATCCAGGGCCTGGCATCTGCAGAGTCCTTTGCCTTCTTTGCTGATCGCCACTTACCACATCCTTGAGAGACAGGTCAGCACAGGTGGCCCTTGTCATGCACAGGATCAATATTTGGAACTCTGACCTGCACAGAGGTGGATGGGGCCACTCAGCATTCCTGAGCCTCAAGCCAGCCCTTCCTGTCACTCGGCTGCTACTGGGCCATGCCCCTACTCAAATAACATGCCTGTCCATTTCCATCTGTGAAACCCTGCTCACCTTTCAAGGCCCAGCTGAAATTGCCTCTTCCTCCACATGTCACATTTTTTTTTTTCATTTTTTAACTTGCCTAAATTAAGAAAATTGTGAACATTCCCCCAAATAGAGAGCAGAGTACAATGCACCCTCATCTGTGCATCACCCAGATTCGATTATCAAGATTGTACATACTTGCTTTGTCTATCTCTTTCTTCTCTCTCTTAATTTTTTTTCTGAATTATTTTAAAACATCATGTCATTTCAATCCTATGTTCTTGATTTTGCCTCTGAAAAATACAGACATTTTCAGACATAATGATCCTGTGATATTAGGCCTAAAATTGAATAATAATTCCTTGCTATCATCCAGCACGCAATCCATATTGAAACTTCCCCAACTGTCCCCAATTTTCTAACAGTTGATATTTTCTTTTTTTTTTTTTGAATTGGGTCCACCATGATATTTGGTTGAGTTCTTGAAGAAATGCACAATGTCCCACACAGGGCCTCTTGGCTTCTTGATACCATCCCCTGCATCTCAGGGGCCTTGTTATAGGGCCTTTAACTACCTGGCCTCACCACCCCCTCTGAAGCGTGAGCTTTTCGAGGGCAGGCCCGATGTGCCCTTGTCATCTTTGTATTCTCCATGGTCCCCTGGGTAGTGCATTGTGTATAGTAAGCATCCCACTGATTCTTGAAAACTTCACTTCATCAGAGGAATGGTGGAGTGAATTTTTTCTTTGCCACTTAAAAATTTAAGTCTTGAAGTTCTGAAATCCCTCTTTTGTTGGAGTGACCATTGGGTCAGTAGGGTTTTGTACACAGAGCAAGGGATGAATTAGATGACATTTAAGATCCACTATGACACTGCAATTCTGAGATCCTAAGTCTGGCTCAGACCAGACATTGCCTTTGTCCTCTGATTTCGTTCTGAGATTCACTGATGTTCTTGTGGTTGAATTCCATAGGTTGGCATGATCTGTGGAGGCAAATCAGGGCATGGTTTCTTGCCAACACCTTTATAGCTTATCAAGGGGCTGGAGGGGGGTTGCTTTGTACATGAGTTGGGTTGCCAGGAGGAGGGGACCTGGTGTGTCAGGTGGCAGTGCACCTGCCCCTTGCCCTGCTTTTTGACCTGGCTTTTTAATCTCACAATCTTGGAACTTGTTTGTTTGTTTCCAGAGGTATAATCTATTGGCCATATTGAGAGCGAATGAGAAAATATGGCTTGGATTATGGAATTCAGCTTAATGATTCATTTATTCAACAAGCTCTTTTTGAGACTCCACTATGTCATGCCTGGGTTCCAGGGGTCCAAAGATGGCAAAGACCACCTTGCTGGCAAGGACATCTCTGTGTAATGAGAGAGACAAAACATCAGTGCCTTGATGGAGGGAAGCCCCAGGCACTGTGGGAGACTGAGAAGGGCACCCATCTCAGAATGCTGGGGTAACAGAGGGCTTCCTGGGGGAGGCAGCTTCTAAGCTGGGCCCTGAATGATAAATAGGAGTTTGCTAGAAGAAGGGAGAGTGAAAGAGGGAAGAATTTTGGCAATATATTCCCAAAGACAGAGAAGACCATGTGGAAAGTGAGACTGATTTACCCTGTGTTTTCAGACAATTGTAATGTCATTCACATAAATTATTTTTTTTTAAAGAGGGGGCCTCGGGGAGGTCCAAGAGGAAGAGGAATTAAAATTATGGTCACAGAATTTCTGGGAAGCGGTTTAGCATCCTGACCTTATTCCATACACCATGCAACTCCCAACCCTCCATGAAGTAACTAAAACTCCACATTTGTGCCAGTCAGGGCGAAGGCTGGGGCTGGAGATTTCAGGGTAGACATAGTCGCTACACTCAGGAAATAGTGTACATATGGTCTACGTATGAGCAGAATCACCCAGAGCCCCTTGGACGCAGCTCCATGGCTCTCTTGGGGATTGGAAACCCAGGACAGCAAACCATATCTCAGAGGAGGGAAAAGTTTCTCTTCCTGAAGCAAATGCAAACTGCTTTTTGTTGGCTTGCTGATAAGCCAGACTGTCGACCAAATGGGATCATTTGATGGTTTATATATTATATGAATACCATTGTGGTTTATTATGTATACAAAATATTGTTAAATATGGTTAATCCAATCACAATCTTGAGGAAGATTTTTCTTCTCTACGTCAGGTGATTTTTTAAAAACCTCTAAAAAGATCAGAAGTGTTCCTTCCAGAATAGTTCTGTGAACACTTTAAAAACCCCTTGACCCTGAAGTATTTGGCACTAAAGTGATCACCATAGCAGGAGGCACTTCACTTTGAAGACTTTCTTAATTGGAGGAAACCAACTACATGTCAGACACTGTTCTAGACACTTCCACAGACAGTATTCTATTTATTTCTCATTAACCCCATCAGAGACATTTGCGAGTAACCAGGCTGTCAGCCCAGTTTTTACATGTAAGGGAACTGATATTTTGAGAGAGTAAATGACTGGTCAGTATCATAGAGTAAGTAGCAAAAACTACAATTTTCACTCAAAGTCTACTCTTTTTTCTGCACTGTGACTATATTTCATACATAATAAGTGATGCTACAAATTTAGCTCTCAAGCCAGAATGTGTGGATTTGAATCCAAGCTCCAATACTTCACTTACTCTGGGCAAGTTACTTAGCTCCTTTTAGCCTCTGTTTTCCTTGTCATAAAATGGGATAATACAGGCTCCTTCCACATAGATGTGTTGTGAGGATTCAATGACCTCAGTCCATGTAAAATGCTCAGAACGGTGCCTGGCACCAAGTGTCACCCACTGAATGTTAACTCTCATTACAGAGACTTTGGGCTTCAAATCAAGGCTGCCTCATCTGGGAAGAGGAAATGTGCTGATGTTTTTAAGGGCAACACAGTTGACCAGGACTCAGGAGTTAAGGAAGGGGACCCTTGAAATGGTGGGTCTGCCAGGACCAGGCAGAGAAGGGAAGAGCTTGCTGACATGCAGTGGGGGATTCCAGAACACTGTGGAGTCTGCACGTCTCTGGTAGTCTGGACCCGTTTGATAGGCCAGACACTGAGAAGCACGGGGTTTTGGAGACAAAGGTTCCCGCATGCCTCCCTGAGCTCACTGTACCAGTTTGTATATAGTATGTCCCCCAGAAAAAGCCATGTTCTTTGACGCAATCTTGTGGGGGTAGACATATTAGTGTTGATTAAGTTGGAACGTTTGGATTAGGTTGTTTCCAAGGAGATGTGCCCCACCCAGCTGTAGGTGATAACTCTGACTGGATAATTTCCATGGAGGTGTGGCCGTGCCCATTCAGTGTGGGCCTTGATTGGTTCACTGGAGCCCTATAAAAGCTCAGGCAGAAGGATTGAGTTTGCTACAGCCAAAAGGGACACTTTGAAGAAGGCACAGGAGCTGAGAGAGGAGCTGCAGCTGAGAGACACATTTTGGAGATGGCCTTTGAAAGCAGACTTTTGCTTCGGAGAAGCTAAGAGAGGACAAACGCCCCAAGAGCAACTAAGAGTGACATTTTTGAGGAGCTGAAGCCTAGAGAGGAACGTCCTGGGAGAAAACCATTTTGAAACCAGAGCTCCAGAGCAGACGCCAGCCATGTGCCTTCCCAGCTAACAGAGGTTTTCTGAACACCATCAACTGTTCTTCCGTGAAGGTATCTTCTTGTTGATGCCTTAATTTGGACACTCTTATGGCCTTAGAACTGTGAATTTCTGAACTAATAAACCCCCTTTATAAAAGTCAATCCATTTCTGGTGTTTTGTAACCTGGCAGCATTAGCAAACTGGAGCACGCAGTGATGCCATGGTCCCTGAAGCCAGATCTGGAGGATTCAGAGCTGCCACTGTGGCAGGTCAGAACCAACCTCAGAGTGGGCAAAATGAGGCTTGGACCTAAAGCCAACTTGCCCAGGAACCAGTGGCTGGAGGAAAGCCTTGTCTGCTGGGGCGGGGAGGTGGTGACACTGCCAAGTGAGGACAGAGCAGATCCAGGGTCTGGCTTGGCTGAAAGAATCAGCCGAGTCTGTGGGGAGGCAGACGGACCCCAGGGTGGCGGTCTGTTAATGAGGCAGGTAGGTCCAGGCAGGGAGGTGGAACGGAGCTCCGGGACGCAGGGAGAAGCAGGTGGCACCCAGGAAGACGAGCTGAGCCAAATTGTGAGGGGTCAGTGAGGATGGCCCCCAGGACCCAGGGAGAAGTCAAGTCCAAGGCCTGAGAAGGTCAAGAAAGCCAGAGAGGAGCAAACAAGAGCAGAGCTAGAAAACAAGGCCGTGACCTCTGAGCCCAGGCAGAGGAGGCTGGCATCTGGGGTTTGGTGTTTCCAGCTCTGTGTGAGCAGGAGGAAGCCCTAGGCAAGAAGCGGTGGGCGGCTGTGGGGTATGATATGCAAACAACACTGTGCTCAGGGGGAGAGGCCAGGGTCAATGTCCAGTTCTGTGACTTGCTCCAGGTGCCACCTAGGGCCATTTCATTCAATCTGGTGGAGTTTCAATTCTCTCATATATTGGGGATAACGCTATCTACTTTACTTCACAAGGGGATGTATAGACATTAAGAAACAATGCCCACGAAGGTGGTCCAGCAGCAGCTTGGTGCAGTCGAGAGAGCACCCTATCCCAGCCCTCTCCCTTCACACTTCCACCCAGGGTGACTCACTAACCTCCCTGAACCTTGTTTGTCTCATATGCAAAATGGAGATAAAAATAACAATCTCATGTCATTGCTGGGAGGTGCAAATGACAGGCTGCAGGTATTCATACTCCAATAACAGATGGATTGAATTGGAGGTGGAGTGAGCTCTCCTGGGGGGCCAGGGGGCCCTGGTTGTAAGCAGGCAGGGGTGAGACCCTCCAGGATGCTCTGCTAGGCCTTTGCAAGCCCTTTGACAACGGCCACACCCTGGTGTCACTCTGAAAATCAGAGTCCAATATCCCGTCTAGGAACCAGGAAAGTCCACTCTGTAAGGGAGTCTTAATTTCACCCCTTTTAGCAATGAGGGAGGAAATTCTGCCTTGGCTGTGCTGACACAGGTCAAATCTTGTGTCTTTTGTGTGCATGGCTTTTGCCTTCTGTCCCAGTCTCCACACTACACTTAGAGAAGCTGCCATCACAGAATTGAACAGCAGGCTGCTCTCTTCAGGCTGACATCTCTTTCTGCAGGGCAGATCTGAGTGGCTCTTAGAGGTCTCCCCGGGCCTCCCTGCTCCTCGGACACAATGGCCGGTCGAGGGACAAGGTAATGGTGATCTACGTTGAACCCTGTCAAACAGTTAGGCAGGGTGCCTTTAATGGCTATTTTGGAGGTGACATTCCATTAAGGGTGATTGAACTTAATTTTAATGGCAGGATGACTTAATGTTTCATCATCTTCTCACAGGACTGAAGGTCAATGGGAAAACTTTTTTTCCTCCAGGAATGGCACTATGAAAATCCCCCTAACACCATGCCAGTTTGGGTTAATGCTAAAATATTGCAGCGAAAGGGATAGCTTTCTGCACAAACAGGTTTGTTGGTCACCCAGGCCCCTTGGTTTAGTGACCCCGGAGGCAGGTGACTTAGGTGTGAATTCTGAGCCCACCTTTTACTGGGTATGTGACCTTGGGCAAGTTGCTTAACCTCTCTGTGCTTCAGTTTCCTCAACTGCAAAGTTGGGAGGTAATCATCACATGTGCTTCATAGGGTTGTTGTGAGGGCTAAATGATTTAGTCTGGATAAAACAGAACAGTGCCATGGAAATGTTACCTATCATTATTTGCTTTCTAGGGAAAGGAGAAGCATAAACAGATCTTTGCAAAACTTGTTCAAAGCCACTACTGAATAGATAGTTGATAGAGGGATTCTTGGAGGAGGTGTGGGAAGTAAGTTTGGAAAAGTGGATTTGGGTCAAATCATGAAGGCATCTGAATGTTGGACTCATGGGTTTAACCCATATCCTTAAAGATACACACCACTGAATGAAGTGCTTTTGAACGTTTCACAAGAGGAAAAGACAATGGGAAAGAAGTATTTTTGGAGGCTCTGTGCTGGTGACAGTGGGAATGGAAAGAAATAAATATATATGAGAGACGTGATGAAGGAAGCCTCCCAGGACCTCATGGCTAATTGGATGTGGGGATGAGGGAGATGGAGGAGTCCAGGATGACTTTGAGGAGCCAAGCTGAGAGGACTAATGCAGTGATGGTTTCACTGCCAGCCCTGTGAAGCCACGGGAGCAGCTGGTTTGGAGGGAGGAGGATATGCTGGTTTTAGGCATGTTGAACTGGATATCCAGGATGAAATGGTGATGGAGGATTCTGGCCCAGTCCTTGGTAGCGAGGGCTGGGGGTGTAGATTTGGAGTCATCTGCAGAGATAAGAGGGGGTTCTCAGTTCTTGAGAGGTGAGTAGAGAAGGGTGGGGGAAAGCAGAGAAGATTGAGGACAACCTCAGGGAATATTCACAGGGTGAGAAGCTGACAAAGGAAGAGGAAATAGCCAGGAAGGCAAAGAGAGAAATGGAAAGAGAACGGCAACCGAGAGGAGGGAAAGGGCTGGGATGTTGCTCGGTGGGAATCTGGGGTAAAGTGTGTTGTCACGTGCTGCTGCAGTGCCAAGAGGAACGAAGAAGGGCAGGGGGCGCTGGAGACAGCGATGGGCAGCCCGTGCAGGTGCAGCTGTGGCGAACTGCAGAGTAAAATGGGGACCAGCCAGGAACAAAGGCCTCTGGGTGCTGGATGAGTCCGCAGGGAACTTCATTTTAAACATTTTTAGAAGTGCCAGAAATTAGAAAATAACTTTTTCCTCAAAGGGGAAAATAGCAGCACACCTGGTAGTTAGGAAGTCCTTGCTTCTTTTCACTGGGACGCCTTTGGGAATCCAGCATCCCAGACCAGGAAACAGAGTGATGAAGAAATAGAGACGTTTGGGTCCTATTTTAATTTTGAGTAAAACGGCCCTGGGTTCCCCATCTGTGAAGGGGGGACGTTTGTCCCAAATGGTGCCTGGTGCCCCTTTTTGCCCTCTCATTCCTGGGCCAGGCTGACAGTGAGGGCCAAGGGTCCCTCCCTATCAGACGAGAGGCTGCTCATCGGGAATTGCAGCTCACTACCACGCGTGGATTTTGTAACTCGCACCCTCCTAAAAGCCCAACACAACGAGAATAACGAGCAATTACATAAAAGTTTATGGCTTGCAGACTACTTATATGTGTATTAATGTGAGGTAGTTATCATCATCTTTTTTGTACAGTTGGGAAATCTGAGGTTCAGAAGATTGACCAAGTACACATAGCTAGTAAGCTGCAGAGCTAGAATTTGAACCCAGACATTCAACTCCAAGTTCAATGCTCTTTCCATCACAACATTCTGTTTTTAAATTTAAGCAGATTAAAATAAAAATTTTAATTTGAGTAGTGGGGGGAATTTTGCCTAACTCCTTGAGATGGTTAGCATAAGTGGTGTGGCCAAACTTGAGTTGAGACATCCTGGTTGATTGTGGGGGCACTGGCTTCTCCTGAGTGCAAACAGTGCTGGTTTTAACATTTTTTTCCTGTTTGTAGAAGGGGAAACTGAGGTGGCCCCCAGCTCTGCTTTTTGCTGCTGCTTCTGGACCTGACTAGAAAGGATTGGATGGTGAACACAGTAACCTGTGTTTTTTCACCTCTCACAATTGTCTCTGGAGTTCAGTGGAGCACAGTGGTTCCCAAAATAGTAGTCTCTGGCTTGAAGTCATGATCTGCATACTTCCTGGAAGCCAAGCCCTCCCTTTCCCTGGAAGGTAAGGATCCTAAAATGGCTCAAAGATTGCCTTTGGTTGGATATAGTCTCCACAGTAGCAGTGACTCCTCTGCCCTTGGCCATGTTGTCTGGGGCCTCTGGTTCTGGGCTCCCTGCCTGCTGATGGAAGTTGGCTTTGACATGACCTTGGCATTAGCCGCTGCCAAACTGAGGTCTCTTTTCCTGTTTTCCCGGTGTCGACCTCATCTTATCCACGCTCCAGTGCCACTCCTGGAAGGCAAGGGGAGCCCCCTCCTTCAACTCCTTCAAATCAAACAGCTCTTACCCAAGTACCATAAGCAGTGGCTCTGCCCAGTCAATTCTTACTCTTCCTTTAGTATGACAATTTCTGGTCTCACTCATTCCATTTCTTTCCATGCCCCCTGCACTCAAGGAATTTAGTCCTCGGAGGTTGTGATGAAAGGCAATAAGTGTGGAAATACCCAGCATGACACCCCAAATTGTCTTCTCCCTCTGACAGTTGGCCCATGTCTCTGTATCAAGCTCAAGCACTTCAACAAGCCCTCAGAGTGGGAATGAGGGGATGGGGGAGGGTTGCAGGTAGCCTTTATCCACTCTCTTTGTGATATTAGTTGCTCTTTTGCAGATAATTGAGAGCTGGCCCCATTATTTCTGAATGACTCAGAAGTCTCCACCCTTCTGCTGCACACATATTCCTGACACATATTTGTCACCTGACATGTATTTGATAACTTTTGCATGGTAAAAGAAATGAACCCAAAGTTCTACGGAAGTAGTGATGTATAGAGGCTGCATCGTTTTTGATGAAACAAATGTCAGCTCAGAGACTTTCTTCTGATAAATCTTGCTCATGTGGTAGAGGCCTCTAAGATGGCCTCCAGATATTCTTGCCTCCTGGGACTCATAACTATGCACAGTCCCCTCCCACACTGACCTTGGCTAACTTGTGTAAACAATAGGCTATCACAGAAAGAATGGAGCCTGAGGCTGGGCCAGAGAAGTATTGTGGCTTCTGCCTTGTCTTCTTGGATCTCTCACTCTTGGGGAAGCCAACCACTGTATGGTAAGGACACTCAAGCAGCCTTATGGAGAGGTCCATGAAATGAGAAACTGAGGTCTCCTGCCAACAGCCAGCCATGTAACACTAGAGCCATCTTCAAAGTGGATCTTCCAACCCCAGTCAGGCATTCAGTTGACCGTGGCCTTGGCTGGCATCTTAAGTGAAATCTCATGAGATTTTCTGGACCAGAACCAACCAGCCAAGTCCTGCATTCCTGGATTTCTGACCCATAGAAACTATGACATATGACCTTGTTATTGTTGTTTAAGCTGCTAAGTTTGGGGCTAATTTCTTATACAATAGCAGATAACTTATATGCCCGTGGTAGGTGGACAAGGACTTATGACTCAATCTGAACTTATGCATGGCTCAATTTTCCCCATGTTTCCATCATATGTTGTGTCCTATCCACCCATTTCTCCCTGCGTTGCTTCTGTTGATGAGCAGGTCACTGGAATATCCTATGCCACAAAGAAGCATTGGGTCCCTTGCATTTCTGCCAATATTGGGTGTTCTTTTCTGGGTCTCCAGGTTCCAAAGTTCACTTGACACTGGTGCAGTGAGTACCCACAAAGGCTCTTAAACTATGAATGGACCCCTAGAGTTTTTCGGTGAAGTTGGGCAGCAGATTAGCAGGAGGTCACACATTAGCATGCTGGCTTCCTGAGCTTCAGTCTGCAGATGCTCCTTACTTCCTCCTCCCAGGGCTTCAGTTTCCATGATGAGTCTATAGGCTGTGAGAGGACATCTCAGAAACATGAAAGCCCAGTCTCACAGTCAATTATTAGGGGCCAAGAGTTCCCAAATTTCAAACCAGAGAAGATGGGATCAACATATCTTGTTCATCAGAATCAACAGAGCCATATTATGATAAAAGGACAACTAGAAGAGTATGGAGTGAAGCCCAGTGCCTGGCACATGGAAGACATGAATAAAGATTTGTTGAACAAACAAATGACCAACCAAGGGGACAATGGTCTCACACACTCTGCTCTGCTCAGAGAGAAGCTGGGGATGGCGGTTTCACTCTATTCCGGAACTCACATTTTCAGAGGGAGATTCTCAGTGGTCCTTCTTGTGCCAAAGGGATTCTGCTTGTCCTCTAGTGCTCCAAGATACAGAATGGGTAAGAAGACAGACACTGTCAGTTCTGCCTGAAAAACAACTTTCATGGATGTTCAAAGACACATCAAATCATGTTACTCTGGGAGAAGATGCATTGCCTATCCTAGGAATTGTTCAATCACAGCCAGATGCTTGGGGATGGAGGTGCAAAGGGCCATTGTTGAGGAGAGGCTAGCACTGGTGCAGAGATGGTAGTGGAGTGGAGATGAGGTGGGAGGGACTCGGTGGTCATGGTTTCTCTTGGAGGCTACAGTTCTCAGGTCCACGGTCTGCACTTTGAGAAGTCCTGCTGAGGCTGCAGTTCTGCTGCTTCCCTGCTCTGGACGTCAGCCCTGGGTAAAACAGGCTGGGTGGAGGACGGTCCTATCCTTGGCCGGCTTGTCTATGACCTCTCTGTGTGTGAGTCTGGCTACTCTGGAGGGCAATGGCATATTTGCCTCAGCTGCTGGGGATCCTTCGTCTCCTTGGTTTTGTGGTGAGCAGGGGTGACACCCTTCAGGGACCTGCCACCTCTGAAGAGGGGACCGTCACCTGGCACCATCTGAGGGCCTCTGTGTGGTCCATTTAGGTCATCTCCCACCCAGAGTCCTTTTCTCAGTCATTGTGTGTGTGAGCCAGACCTGAGTCCTTTCTTCAGCAGGTCTTAATTGGGGGAAGAAAGTGACCTTGCAGAAACTGGCACTGTTTATCATGGATGGGAAAGGATCTGAGTAGAGAGGATGAGGGTAGGAGAACCAGAAGGAAGTGACTCTGAAGGACGTCTGGGAAAGTGAGGCCAAGCCAAGCCACCAGCCTCCTGTTTCCAGAACCTGCCAGGCAGTCAGTGTTGATATGTCCAGCCCCTTCAGGTGGACTCCTCACTCAGCTCCCAGCACCACCAGCTGGGAGATAAGTCTGTTTCTCCAATGCATTCTCCCCAGCCCACTACAAAAGCCTGGGCCTTGGCACCTCACCAAGCCACTGTGGCTAGCTTACTTAAAGATAGTTCAGGCTGGTGGGAAACTGGACAATTGGTAGAGAAATTGGCTTCTTGCCCATTTCCTGTGACTCCACGGCATTCAGCAATTTTCCTTGAAGTCTGCAACGGTGGAACGAGCGCATTCCTTCCTGAGGCAGCTGCTTTGTTCGGTTCCAACATTTTGTGCTCAGAGCTCATAAAATCAGAGCAATCAAAGGGAGAAGCTGCAAGTGTTCAGGGTCCTGAGGGACCGGCAGCTTTGGAGTTTTTATTTGGCTTTTTTCTTTCTGAAAAGATGAGATGAGATGCACCCATCTCATCTTGCAGTGCCTTGGCCAGCGCTGGCTTTTCCGCTATGGCAGATAAAGCAAAGCTGTGGCCGGGGGCCCTTTAGACAATGGAAAAATGTTTAAAGCCAAGGGAAATGCTGCGGTCCTGAGAGCTCCTGGAGAAAGGCAGGTAATTGAAGCAAACATAAGAGCAGTTGCACATTTGTCATCCGCGGAAAAGATCTAAATACAATGAGGGGGCCAGGGTGGGGGGTCAGGTGAGGTCTGGGCCCAGCTGTAGCACTGAAGGCTCTCGGATTGGGATCCTTCTTTTCCCTCAGCTAGTTGCAGGAAGTCAGTTTGCCCAGACACCCTGACTCAGGGGCCACTTTCATTCCAAAGCATGCGTTGGCTTCCTCTTGTTGAAAAAATAGCACCCCCTCGGTTGACCTAATCTTTTACAATGTGCAAGAGCATTCATCCACGTGGGGTGATACTTTTGGATCTTGTGCACCTAAGAGTGGGCATGAGTGGCTGCTCACTCATCCTTGACCTTGCCCCATTTTCCAGGGTCACAGTTTGAACTGGGAAAAATACTTGGCAAATGTGAAAATGATCGGTTTAGGGAGAGCTTGAGGAATCGGTAGGGAAAGACTTAATTTAATTTGGTTTGATTTTTGAACAGATCATTCCTTTTCTGGGTTTGTAATTCAAAACTATAAAAAGCCTAGCTCCTTGATCTCATCAACCCCAAGACTGGTAACCACTTACATTAATTTCTCGGGTCACCCTCCAGAGTATCTTTAGCAAATACAAGCACACATGTTTTTATATATATATATGTATTTTTTTTCTTTCCCTTTTGTTCTTTCACGGAAAAGGAAATGCAGATGTCTCCTAAAAGATGGAGTGATGCTAGATCTCATATTAGGAGAAATACAAATTAAAACTACAATGAAATCCCTCTGTGGCAAGGCTGACATAAGTTAGCATTCTATGCAAACTGCTTTGGACTTTGCTCTTGTCACTTAACTGTATACTTGCGAGATATTTCAAATCAGTACATAAAGAGTGTCCTCATTCATTTTTACAGCTTTATAGCATGCCATTTACGGACACATCATAAATTCATATAAGTAGTTTCCTATTGATGGGCACTTGGGCTGCTTCCAATCTTTTGCTACTCCAAACAGTGCCACACAGTGCATTTCCTATATGTGCAGGTACACCTGTAGGATAAATTCCTGCAAGCAGGATTAATGGGTCAGAGATTAAATGCATTTGAAATTTTGATAGGACTCCCAGCTACCCTCAATAAGGATTGTACATTATGCACTGCTATATTGTAGAGATGAAGTAGAGACCCTCTTCCCCCCACAGCCTTGCCACACAGGAATTTCTTAGCAGTTTTAGTTTGCTTTTCCCATACTAAAGTGAGAGCGAGCATTGTTCCATTCTTTTAAGAGCCATCTGCATTTCCTTTTCTATGAGTTTCCTTTTCTTATCCTCTGGTGTTTTTTTCTTAACAATGTCGAGGAATTCTTTATTGTTAAAGAAAGATTAACTCTCTGTGATATAAGTTGCAAATATTTACCCTATGCTGTTGTTTGTCTTCTGATTTTGATTTTCTTATGTGTGAGTTTAAAAAAATTTTGAGTGATAGAACATAGTACTAATCTTTTTTTTTTTGGTAGGGATTCTGGTTAAAAGCCCTCCCATACTCCAAGGTTAAAGAGATTTGCCCATGGTTTCTTCTAGTGCTTTCATGTTTTCATCTTTTTAACGTTTATATCCTTGATCCCTTTGGACTTTATCCTGGGACAAAATATGAGGTATGGATCCAACTTAACTCTTTCTCACTTGTCTTCATACCATTTGCACACTCCCCCAAAGATTAGAGACACCGCCTTTATAATTTACTGCATTTCTAATTATAACTGGGCCTATGTCTGCATTTTCTAGTTTTCTCCATTGATTTGTCTGTCTGTCCATAAGCCAGTATCATGCCATTTTAACTACTGAGATTTTATAATATGTTTTAATATGTGGGGTAGCTCATTCCCCTTCGTTTTCTTGGCTGTTCTTCCTCTCCCCACCCTTTTCCTTTTATTTTCCTGGCGCTTCTTGTTGGCTTCATTTTCCAAATGAACTTTAGAATTAGCTTACCTGTTTTTTTTTTTTTTTTTTTTAAGTTGGTATTTGTATGGAGCTCACATTAAGTTTATAAATTAATTTAAGGAGAATTGGTATATTATAACATTGAATCTTCCTCTCTTAGCATGTGGTATGTGTTTCCATTAGTTCCACTCTTTCATGTTTTTAAGACTTTTCTCATAGTTACTTTGCACATGTCATATTAAGTTTATTTGCAGGTATTTTATTGCTTCTGCTGCCATTGTAAAATAACTAGGGAAAAATATACCATTTTCTTCACCATACATTGTAACTGGTGGTTGTGTATATATGTAAATGCTATTGTTACCCAGTATGTTAGTTGTCTATCAGGCTACATTGCTAAACCCTTAGTGTTCGTAAGTAGTTTTTCCAGAAAGCCTTTAATTTAAATAATAAAATTGTTATTTTGGAAAGTATTCAAAATGGGCATTTCAACAACCTGGAGAAAGGGGCCCCAAACAGGTTTTGGGAAAACCATAATTGGGGTGAAGATCCTAACAAGTGTGCCTCTGAAGAATTAAAGGTCCTTACAATAAGGAGGAATTTGGGGGATGAAACCCACTTTCAGCAACCCATTTTGGACTGGGATGTAAAAGGTGCAAAAGCACAAGCAGTTAGTTACTTAGAAAAGATTTTGTGATGAACTTGTCTCTGGTTGGATCCCTTTGAGCATCAAAGCACATGAGAGAAATCACCAAGGCCTAGCTGCAGTGGGAAGCAAAGTTCTCCATGGCTGCCCACCTGCAGAAAGGAGAAGAGCTGGGATGTCGGCCACCTGGAGCCGTAGGTCCCTTAGCTTTGACCATGTCTCAGAACCCAACAGCTGTATGTAGCCCCCAAGTGCTTTCTCCCTTGGAACTTGGTGAAAGAAAAAGAGGAATTAACAGGTGGTGTGTGGATTGGTGATGTGTTGAGAAACAGGTATCATATCTGGCTCTGGCTTTGGTGTCAGTCTAAGGCAGAATGGGAAGTCCCATCCATGACCCACCAAAGCCTTTGTAGTCTCCCATATAGTTTATTCAAACAAGGACTTTGCATTCATCTGGGACTTGGGGCCTTTTAGGGAACAAAGTTCAGTTTCTCCTTCATCTTTACCCACCACAAATAAGATGAAGGGATGTGTGTATTATCAAACACCTACAGTGGATTATGCATTATGCTTGGTGCCATCTGCACATCATTTATTTAATCCTCAAAACAGACCTCCAAAGCATTCTCTCTGCTTTCACAGATGAAGAAATGAAAGCTGAGAGGGGCAATTAACTTGCCTAAGACCATTCAGCTAGTAATTAGCTGTTATAGGGACCAGGGAGCACAAGGGCCCAGAGAGGGGAGCTCTGGACGCCCTCTTCCCCTGTCTTTAAGAAAAGCAGCTCTACCTTTATCTGTTTTGCTTGTGGATTTCCCGTTAAGCTTTGGTCTGAAGAAAGGATTCTCCTGGGAGAAAAGTCTGTGTTATCCAGGTGGGTCCATTCATTTGTTTCTCACTCCCAGCAATGGGTTTTGGATTTGCAACACCACCTCACTCCTGCCCCTGCCCCTCCCCACCCACCTCGTTGCCCCAGTCCACCGAGGGGCATTAGCAGGCCCTGAAGGCTCACAGGGGGCCCAGAGCTGGGAGATAGTGACGCGACTGCAAAGATGGCACCTCACTCTTCCTACCCCATCTCTGGCCCTGCTCCAACCCACTGCCCCAACCAGCTTCCTGATGGAAGGCTCTGCAGCGGAATAAAGCTAGCTTTTCTCTCAAGTGCTACAATGGGAAAAACCTGCTGCCAGCTACCCGCCCTCTCCCCACTGCCTCCCTACCACAAGAAAAGGATTCTCCAATCAACTGTGCCAGCTACTCAGCAGTAACTTTTATAAGAATTAGAAACTAAGGAATTACTCAAACCCACCTGAGGGACTTATAAAGATACTTGAGTCCACTGTGTACTTTTAACAGATTGAATTCCCCTTTATATTTAATGACGAGGGGTCCTTAGTGCTTCTGGCATCATCTTACTCAAAGATTTTGAAGAATCCTAAAAAGAAGAACATTTTTTTTTTTTATTCATGGTATCGTCATCCTTTGGCTTCCAAATTAGATGGAGTCTAACAGATGATGTCTGAAGCAAGCACAATCATTCTTATCACCATTACCACTAAAATAATATTGAATTAAATAATGAACTTTTATAGGGACAGTTCAATGCACTAGGTCTAATGCCAAACTTAAGAAAACTCAACTTTATAGAAAGGAGAACTAGTTATCTAGTGAGAGGAAGTCATTTATTCCATTTGCAAAGATAAAGATAAATCCTGAGGAAACACTGTGCGCTGCTCTCTGATGACTGTGAGCAGTTACAGCTCATGGCGAGTGTGTGTCCCGGGCAGAATTCCATGGGCAGGCTGGCTGTGCCTTGGCAGTTAGCAACTAGGTCTCGCGTGGGTGGGCAGGTGTGTTCACACCCAAGTCTCCATGCTTTGCATCCTTGTACTCCTGTCATGAACCAGAGGATGCACAAACTCTCCCTCGGATCTTAATCCCTGCCTCTGTGAACAGGCTTAACCTTTGGGGACTGAGGTGGTTTGAAGCTTTTATGTACCCCAGAAAAGGCCATGATCTTTAAGTCCATCCCTATGGGTGCAGACCTACTGTAGGTGGGAGATTTTGGTTAGGTTATTTCAATAGAGATGTGATCCACCCCATTCAAGGTGGGTCTTAATCCTTTTACTGGAATCCTTTATAAGAGGATAAAACACATAGAGAAGTTAGAGATGAAATTAAGAGAAGCTCATAGAGTAAAGTCCTGGAGGAGCTAAGAGAGGGCCCACAAAAGCGCAGAGAGGAGGCCACTGGAACCAGAAGATGAAAGCAATGGAACCCAGGAGTGAAGGACTGGCAAATGCCAGCCATGTGCCTTCCCGATGCCAGCAGCCTATTTTCAGAGTCTAGGTACTGTCCTGTTGATGTCTTGAGTTGGACATTTTCATGGCCTAAAAATGCTAAATCACAAGTTAATAAATCCCCATTGTAAAAGCCAGCCCATTTCTGGAATATTGCATTTCAGCAGCTTTAGCAAACTTAAACAGGGACATTGATGCAACAAAAAGGAGGAATGATGTAGAATCAGTGGTCCATAGCTGGGGAAGATTGGCACTCTATTTAACCAACATCTGTATACTGTTCTAAACATTTTACAAATATTAACTAATGTAATCCGCATAGCAGTAATTATTGCCATTGTACTGTTCATATTTTCAGATGAGGAAACTGAGGCCCAGGGAGGCTAAATAACTTGACCAGGGCTGTATAGCCAGTATATTGCAGAGCTGGAACATGAATCCAGGCCATCTGGATCCAGAGCCCATGCACTTAATATTTGTGAAGTACGTATAATGTGACATGCCCGGGCTTAGCAGTGGGGACCAAAACCCAGTACATCCCCACTCTTCCCTCTAGTAGCTCACATCTAATGAGAAGCTGTTTTGAAAGAAGGTTTACCCTTAAATGGTCTACACCTCATCTTGGAGACTTCATTCATCTCTAAGGCTAGATTGGCCTCACTCACCTACAAGGATGACAAAAAAATATTTCAGGGAAAAAATTGTATTTATGGTCCTCACTAAACAAAATCTTTAGTGGCAAGTGACTTCTGCAGATGAGTGGTTAGAATATAAATGAAGGCATTGGAGGACTGTAGGAACCACTGCAGAATTTCTGCAATGCAGATATGACTATGTGATATTCTTGGTGTGTGAGTAATCAGTTGAATTTGAGAATTCAGAAATTCCGATCTCGGTCCTGGGCTCCCCCCTTTATATCCCGCTGGCGTGGAGGTTGTAAGGGAGAACCGCATCTCCAAGCATAATGTCTCCGCTTCTAATGGGAGAGCTCATCCACCTCAGCACGTTCCACCTCTTCATGCTCCACCGCTACAGATATATGCATATGCAACACCTACCATAGGCCAGGAACTGTCTGCAAGTTTACATGTGATAATTCTTGCAACGGCTTTGAATGGAAGGCATAGCACTTCTAATTTATTATTTACAGAGAAATTTTTTCAGAAAGTTGGCACTCACCAATTGTCAGCAGCAGAGGTGCCCTCCCACCCTCCCACCACCTGCAGGGGCAGGGAGGGTTCCTCTCCCAGTCCTCTGAGTTAGGTGAGCAAGACAAAGAAATAGCTGGTGGGGGAACAGTGGGGGACCGCAATGACACGGGGAAGGAGCTGAAAGTACTCTTGGGGATAAGAGTGCCTCTGAAGGGACCTGCTGGTGTCTAAGAGAAGTGAGGGTTCCTGGTGAGAGGAGGCTGCAAATGCTGTTTGCTGCAATTTACCCACCCCCAAATAGCTACAACACCAGCCTTTACTGTGACGCCAACCAAGGGGAAAAAAACTTGCTTTTACAAAATGGGGACAGTGCCTCTTAGAGCCACTTTACGGTGATAAGCAGTTGGATCTTACCCTGAGTGAAGGTGAAATGAAACCAAAAATTTTCTTCTGAACAAAGCTTTTGCACTTAATAGACATGTCATTCAGTGAGTTCTGCTTTCCCCATGGACCCCTCACTAAGCCTTGGAAGTAAGTTAACAGAAAGCTTGAAGTCTTGCTGATTTAAAGCATCACATTTCCTTTGGCTCAGGTCTTGGTCTGTCTTTAGCCAGGGAAAGTCAGGGTGCCATTCCTTTATCGGGTCTCCAACTGGTGGATGGAGTGGGGCCTTCACTTTGTGAGTGATATGCTAAGTATAATTGTAATAGACCTGTTATTCCTAGTTCCACCCTCAGCTATACTACTGGTCGTGTGGGTATTTGAGGCTGGCTTGGGACCCAGTCTTCATCTACAATGTTGTTTCTTTGGGGAGATGCATTCAAAGTATGTTTGATCGATTGATTGATTGATTCAGTCAGTCCGTCATTGCCTAAGGAACAAACTAGGATGCCAAGACCGTCGTCCTGATTTGAGTGGCAATGGTGAATGGCTCCTTGGTGGTGAGGCACGTCAGAGCAACACAAGATGCTCCGGCCTCTGCAGCCGTATCAGGGAGGGCTGTGCTCCAAGCCAGTCATTTTTCAAAGGTTCTCACTGGGGGCAAAGGGCAAAAGGTAGGAGGGATTCCTCACTTACATGCTACTTGGTATATACAGGTCATCCAGAAATCAAGTCTTTCCAAATCAGAGTTTGGGCCCTTCTGCCTCAGTTGGCTGAAACTCTGAGCCCCTTAAGGGCAGGGCTATATTTTATATGAATCTGTGTTGTAATATGTGTGTGTTATATACTGTTCCGAATTGCTAATGCTGCTGGAATGCAAAACACCAGAAATGGATTGGCTTTTATAAAAGGGGATTTATTTGGTTACACAGTTACAGTCTTAAGGCCATAAAATGCCCAAGGTAACACATCAACAATCGGGTACCTTCACTGGAGGATGGCCAATGGCATCTGGAAAACCTCGGTTAGCTGGGAAAGCATGTGGCTGGTGTCTGCTCCAAGTTCTGGTTTCAAAATGGCTTTCTCCCAGGACGTCCCTCTCTAGGCTTCAGCTCCTCAAAAATGTCACTCTTAGTTGCTCTTGGGGTGTTTGTCCTCTCTTAGCTTCTCTGGAGCAAAAGTCTGCTTTCAACAGCTGTCTCCAAAATGTCTCTGTAAGCTGAAGCTCCTCTCTCAGCTCCTGTGCATTCCTCAAAGTGTCCCTCTTGACTGTAGCAAGCTGGCTCCTTCTGTCTAAGCTAATGTAGTGCTCCAGTAAAGTAATCAAGGCCCATGCTGAATGGGCAAGGCCACACCTCCATGGAAATTATCCAGTGGAAGATCTTACCCACAGTTGAGTGATCACATCTCCATGGAAACATCCAATCCAAAGTCTCCAACCCAATCAACACCAATACGTTTCCTGCCCACACTAGACTGCATCAAAGATAATGGTGTTTGGGGGGACATAATACATCCAAACTGTCACATATACACATATATACTTTTTATTTGTTATTTATGTTCCATGTAGATGCCCTGCACGCAGTTGAAAATGAGGAAGAGGTCAATCACTGTATGTTTTTTTTATTCATTTTATTGAGATATAGTCACATACCATGCAGTCATTATCACTGTATGTTTTGATAAAATGAAACAGACTTCTGTGCTCCCCTGAAACCCGTTTTCTTTTGTTTGGTTCTAAGTGGTTTTTCAGTAGGCTCGAAGTAGGATTTTGTGATCTACTATGCATTTTAGGGATATACTGTCCAATGGATTGAGAGGTTTCTAAAGCACATATGATGTGTGGGTGATCTTAACAGAATATCTCAATACCTGTGTCCTAACTTTGTCTTGGTGTAGACTAAGAGGGCTTGAAAAGGAGGCCAACCACAGCCTTTGGGAAATTCCTGAGAACGCTGCCATCCCTCTGTTTTTTTTTTTTTTTTTTTTTTTTTAATCATCATTTTATTGAGATATATTCACATACCACGCAGTCATACAAAACAAATTGTAGTTTCGATTGTTTACAGTACCATTACATAGTTGTACATTCATCACCTAAATCAATCCCTGACACCTTCATTAGCACACACACAAAAATAACAAGAATAATAATTAGAGTGAAAAAGAGCAATTGAAGTAAAAAAGAACACTGGGTACCTTTGTCTGTTTGTTTCCTTCCCCTACTTTTCTACACATCCATCCATAAACTAGACAAAGTGGTGTTTGGTCCTTATGGCTTTCCCAATCCCATTGTCACCCCTCATAAGCTACATTTTTATACAACTGTCTTCGAGATTCATGGGTTCTGGGTTGTAGTTTGATAGTTTCAGGTATCCACCACCAGCTACCCCAATTCTTTAGAACCTAAAAAGGGTTGTCTAAAGTGTGCATAAGAGTGCCCACCAGAGTGACCTCTCGGCTCCTTTTGGAATCTCTCTGCCACTGAAGCTTATTTCATTTCCTTTCACATCCCCCTTTTGGTCAAGAAGATGTTCTCCGTCCCACGGTGCCAGGTCTACATTCCTCCCTGGGAGTCATATTCCACGTTGCCAGGGAGATTCACTTCCCTGGGTGTCTGATCCCACGTAGGGGGGAGGGCAGTGATTTCACCTTTCAAGTTGGCTTAGCCAGAGAGAGAGGGCCACATCTGAGCAACAAAGAGGCATTCAGGAGGAGACTCTTAGGCACAAATACAGGGAGGCCTAGCCTCTCCTTTGCAGCAACCGTCTTCCCAAGGGTAAAACTTATGGTAGAGGGCTCAACCCATCAAACCACCAGTCCCCCATGTCTGTGGTCATGTTAGCAACCATGGAGGTGGGGTAGGCGAATACCCCTGCATTCTCCACAGGCTCCTCAAGGGGGCACTACATCTTTTTTTTTTTTTTTTTTTTTTTTTAACTTTCCCTTCTTTTTTCAAATCACCTGTATGAAAAAAAAAGTTAAAAAGAAAACAAACATACAATAAAAGAGCATTTCAAAGAGACCATAGCAAGGGAGTAAGAAAAAGACAACTAACCTAAGATAACTGCTTAACTTCCAACATGTTCCTACTTTACCCCAAGAAAGTTACATAATATAGCAACATTTCAGTGAACTTGTTCCTACTACAACCATCAGAAATTAACAGACAATAGTCATTTCTGGGCATCCCCAGAACGTTAAATAGCTTATCTGTTCTTCCTGGATTATTGTTCCCCCTTCCTTAATTGCTCTCTACTGCTAGTTCCCCTACATTCTACATTATAAACCATTTGTTTTACATTTTTCAAAGTTCACATTAGTGGTAGCATATAATATTTCTCTTTTTGTGCCTGGCTTATTTCGCTCAGCATTATGTCTTCAAGGTTCATCCATGTTGTCATATGTTTCACCAGATCGTTCCTTCTTACTGCCGCGTAGTATTCCATCGTGTGTATATACCACATTTTATTTATCCACTCATCTGTTGAAGGACATTTGGGTTGTTTCCATTTCTTGGCAATTGTGAATAATGCTGCTATGAACATTGGCGTGCAGATATCTGTTCGTGTCACTGCTTTCCGATCTTCCGGGTATATACCGAGGAGTGCAATCGCTGGATCGAATGGTAGCTCTATATCTAGTTTTCTAAGGAACTGCCAGACTGACTTCCAGAGTGGCTGAACCATTATACAGTCCCACCAACAATGAATAAGAGTTCCAATTTCTCCACATCCCCTCCAGCATTTGTAGTTTCCTGTTTGTTTAATGGCAGCCATTCTAACCGGTGTTAGATGGTATCTCATTGTGGTCTTAATTTGCATCTCTCTAATAGCTAGTGAAGCTGAACATTTTTTCATGTGTTTCTTGGTCATTTGTATTTCCTCTTCAGAGAACTGTCTTTTCATATCTTTTGCCCATTTTATAATTGGGCTGTCTGTACTATTGTCATTGAGTTGTAGGATTTCTTTGTATATGCAAGATATCAGTCTTTTGTCAGATATATGGTTTCCAAAAATTTTTTCCCATTGAGTTGGCTGCCTCTTTACCTTTTTGAGAAATTCCTTTGAGGTGCAGAAACTTCTAAGCTTGAGGAGTTCCCATTTATCTATTTTCTCTTTTGTTGCTTGTGCTTTGGGTGTAAAGTGTAGGAAGTGGCCTCCTAATACAAGGTCTTGAAGATGTTTTCCTACATTATCTTCTAGGAGTTTTATGGTACTTTCTTTTATATTGAGATCTTTGGTCCATTTTGAGTTAATTTTTGTGTAGGGGGTGAGGTAGGGGTCCTCTTTCATTCTTTTGGATATGGATATCCAACTCTCCCAGCCCCATTTGTTGAAAAGACCATTATGGCTCAGTTCAGTAACTTTGGGGGCCTTATCAAAGATCAGTCGGCCATAGATCTGAGGGTCTATCTCTGAATTCTCAATTCGATTCCATTGATCTATATGTCTATCTTTGTGCCAGTACCATGCTGTCTTGGCAACTGTGGCTTTATAATAAGCTTCAAAGTCAGGGAGTGTAAGTCCTCCCACTTCGTTTTTCTTTTTTAGAGTGTCTTTAGCAATTCGAGGCATCTTCCCTTTCCAAATAAATTTGATAACTAGCTTTTCCAAGTCTGCAAAGTAGGTTGTTGGAATTTTGATTGGGATTGCATTGAATCTGTAGATGAGTTTGGGTAGAATTGACATCTTAATGACATTTAGCCTTCCTATCCATGAACATGGAATATTTTTCCATCTTTTAAGGTCCCCTTCTATTTCTTTTAGTAGAGTTATGTAGTTTTCTTTGTATAGGTCTTTTACATCTTTGGTTAAGTTGATTCCTAGGTACTTGATTTTTTTAGTTGCTATTGAAAATGGTATCTTTTTCTTGAGTGTCTCTTCAGTTTGTTCATTTCTAGCATATAGAAACATTACTGACTTATGTGCATTAATCTTGTATCCCGCTACTTTGCTAAATTTGTTTATTAGCTCTAGTAGGTGTATCGTTGATTTCTCAGGGTTTTCTAGATATAAGATCATATCATCTGCAAACAATGACAGTTTTACTTCTTCTTTTCCAATTTGGATGCCTTTTATTTCTTTGTCTTGCCGGATTGCCCTGGCTAGCACTTCCAGCACAATGTTGAATAACAGTGGTGACAGCGGGCATCCTTGTCTTGTTCCTGATCTTAGAGGGAGGGCTTTCAGTCTCTCACCATTGAGTACTATGCTGGCTGTGGGTTTTTTCATATATGCTCTTTATCATGTTGAGGAAGTTTCCTTCAATTCCTACCTTTTGAAGTGTTTTTATCAAAAAGGGATGTTGGATTTTGTCAAATGCTTTTTCAGCATCTATTGAGATGATCAATTGATTTCTTCCTTTCGAGTTTTTAATGTGTTGTAATACATTGATTGTTTTTCTGATGTTGAACCATCCTTGCATGCCTGGAATGAACCCCACTTGGTCATGGTGTATGATTTTTTTAATGTGTCTTTGGATTCGATTTGCAAGTATTTTGTTGAGGATTTTTGCATCTATATTCATTAGGGAGATTGGCCGGTAGTTTTCCTTTTTTGTAGCATCTTTGCCTGGTTTTGGTATTAGATTGATGTTAGCTTCATAAAATGAGTTAGGTAGTGTTCCATTTTTTTCAATGTTTTGAAAGAGTTTGAGTAAGATTGGTGTCAGTTCTTTCTGGAAAGTTTGGTAGAATTCCCCTGTGAAGCCATCTGGCCCTGGGCATTTATTTGTGGGAAGATTTTTGATGACTGATTGGATCTCTTTGCTTGTGATGGGTTGGTTGAGGTCTTCTATTTCTTCTCTGGTCAGTCTAGGTTGTTCATATGTTTCCAGGAAATTGTCCATTTCTTCTACATTATCCAGTTTGTTGCCATACAGTTGTTCATAATATCCTCTTATAATTTTTTAATTTCTTCAGGATCTGCAGTTATGTCACCTTTTTCATTCATTATTTTGTTTATATGGGTCTTCTCTCTTTTTGATTTTGTCAGTCTAGCTAGGGGCTTGTCAATCTTGTTGATCTTCTCAAAGAACCAACTTTTGGTGATATTTATCCTTTCTATTGTTTTTTTGTTCTCTATGTCATTTATTTCTGCTTTAATCCTTGTTATTTCTTTTCTTCTACTTGGTTTAGGATTGGTTTGCTGTTCATTTTCTAGCTTCTTCAGTTGATCCATTAGTTCTTTGATTTTGGCTCTTTCTTCCTTTTTAATATATGCGTTTAGTGCTATAAATTTCCCCCTTAGCACTGCTTTTGCTGCATCCCATAGGTTTTGGTATGTTGTGTTCTCATTTTCATTCGTCTCTATATATTTAGCAATTTCTCTTGCTATTTCTTCTTTAACCCACTGATTGTTTAGGAGTGTGTTGTTTAACCTCCAGGTATTTGTGAATTTTCTAAGTCTCTGATGGTTATTGACTTCTAATTGTATTCCATTGTGGTCAGAGAATGTGCTTTGAATAATTTCAATCTTTTTAAATTTATTGAGGCTTGTTTTATGTCCCAGCATATGATCTATTCTGGAGAAAGTTCCGTGAGCACTAGAAAAGTATGTGTATCCGGGTGATTTGGGATGTAATGTCCTGTAGATGTCTGTTAAATCTAATTCATTTATCAGATTGTTTAGGTTTTCAATTTCCTTATTGGTCTTCTGTCTGGTTGATCTATCTATAGGAGAGAGTGATGTGTTGAAGTCTCCCACAATTATTGTGGAAACATCAATTGCTTCCTTTAGTTTTGCCAATGTTTCTCTCATGTATTTTGTGGCACCTTGATTGGGTGCATAGACATTTACGATTGTTATTTCTTCTTGCTGAATTGCCCCTTTTATTAGTATGTAGTGGCCTTCTTTGTCTCTCAAAACATCCCTGCATTTGAAGTCTATTTTATCTGAGATTAATATTGCTACACCTGCTTTCTTTTGGCTGTAGCTTGCATGAAATATTTTTTTCCATCCTTTCACTTTCAAATTCTTTGTGTCCCTGTGTCTAAGATGAGTCTCTTGTATGCAACATACTGATGGTTCATTTTTTTTGATCCATTCTGCGAATCTATATCTTTTAATTGGGGAGTTGAATCCATTTACATTCAACGTTAAAACCGTGAAGGCATTTCTTGAATCGGCCATCTTATCCTTTGGATTATGTTTGCCATATTTTTCCCTCTCTCTATTAATATCCTTTATTGTACCCATACCGAATCTCTTTAGTACTGAACCTTTCTCCAAGTCTCTCTGTCCTGTCTTTGTTTCTCTGTCTGTAGGGCTCCCTTTAGTATCTCCAGTAGGGCAGGTCTCTTGTTAGCAAATTCTCTCAGCATTTCTTTGTCTGTGAAAAATTTAAGCTCTCCCTCAAATTTGAAGGAGAGCTTTGCTGGATAAAGTATTCTTGGCTGGAAATTCCTCTCTCTCAGAATTTTAAATATATCGTGCCATTGCCTTCTCGCCTCCATGGTGGCTGCTGAGTAGTCACTACTTAGTCTTATGCTGTTTCCTTTGTATGTGGTGAATTGCTTTTCTCTTGCTGCTTTCAGAACTTGCTCCTTCTCTTCTATGTTTGACAGTGTGATCAGTATATGTCTCGGAGTGGGTTTTTTTGGATTTATTCTATTTGGAGTTCGCTGAGCATTTATGATTTGTGTATTTATGTTGTTTAGAAGATTTGGGAAGTTTTCCCCAACAATTTCTTTGAATACTCTTCCTAGACCTTTACCCTTTTCTTCCCCTTCTGGGACACCAATGAGTCTTATATTCGGACGCTTCATATTATCTATCATATCCCTGAGGTCCATTTCGAGTTTTTCAATTTTTTTCCCCATTCTTTCTTTTATGCTTTCATTTTCCATTCTGTCATCTTCCAGGTCACTGATTCGTTGTTCAACTTCCTCTAGTCTTGTACTATGAGTGTCCAGAATCTTTTTAATTTGGTCAACAGTTTCTTTAATTTCCATAAGATCATCCATTTTTTTATTTAGTCTTGCAATGTCTTCTTTATGCTCTTCTAGGGTCTTCTTGATTTCCTTCATATCCCGTACTAGGGTCTCATTGTTCATCTTTAGTTCTTTGAGTAGCTGCTCTAGGTGTGTCTCTTCTGGTCTTTTGATTTGGGTGCTTGGGCTTGGGTTATCCATATCGTCTGGTTTTTTCATATGCTTTATAATTTTCTGTTGTTTTTGGCCTCGTGGCATTTGCTGTCCTTGATAGGGTTCTTTTAGGGTTTGTAGACCAGTTGAAGTCCTTATCTCTAATTTATCAGATCTACAGCTTCGTGGAGTACACTTTCTCTAACTAACCAGCAGGTGGCGTCCACGAGCCACCTGTTCTCCACAAGCCAGATCTCCCCTGCTTAGCTTTTTTGGTGAGTGGGGGAGTGAGTCTTGTGGGGCCCAATTGGTGTCCCAAGCTTGCGTGTGTAGTTGGTGTTGCCTGCCCTGTATGTGGGGCGTGTTTCTGGGCAGTCGGGGAGGGGGGGTGGCCCTAACAATCAAATCTCCCTGATGATCCTAGAGTTTTAAAGCTACTGCAATAGTCTAATCCTTCAGTTCAGTCCTGCCACAGTTTGTCTCTGCCACTGACCCACAAGTCTTTGGTATTGGCGTATGGCTCCTGAGACTTGCAAGTGGGCCCCTCTTCCAGGCTGTGCACCCCGGGTCCTCTGTTGAGGGATGACTGTGCTATGTCACAGGTGAGTGCCGTCCCCCCAGGGCAGTTCTGGGCTGCTGGGCTGTGTTGGGAGGCTCCCAGTCTGCTCAAATGATGGCTGAATGGGGCTCTGTTAATTCACACTGCTCCCCCTTCCCAGCTCTGGGACATTCAGCTGAGGTTGCAGGGAAGGCTAATGTCCACGCCCAGTTTTGTGGTGTGTGCCTGTTATTTGAAGCACTTCCGTCACACTGGGTTGTCTGGGGCAGCTCTGGGCTATGGGGCTGGCGATGGGCAGGAGTGTTTCCTGTCCACCAGGATGGTGGCTGTGAGCGGACACCCCCCTTTTCTTGGGAAGTTGTGTTGTTTAGTGAATTTTCTCAGCCACTGGATTATTGCCTTTTGTCTCAGAGCTCTCTTATTTCTGCTCTTGACTTGACGTGCCCAAATTTCAATTCTTTGAAGCTTTCTGTATTGAGCTTCTTAGAGTAATTGTTTTAGAAAAAGCAAAAAGGATTTAAAAAAAAAAAAACAAAAAAAAAAAACGGCCCTCCTCAGAGATCTAATGGGTTATTGAAATGCTAATAGACAAAGCAACCAGGGCCATTAAGGAAAGGTGCCCTGGGCAGAGAGATCAGCCTTGCTTCGGGATTTGCATATGCGCCTCAAGGCCTGATCTCCGCCCTTCCCCTTTCTGTGTTCACCAGAACTCCAAAAATCCTCTGCTTTTATTTTGGAGTTTTTTCGTGTTGTTTTTTTTTTTCTATGCCTGTCTCCTCTCTGCTGGGCTGGCTGCTCTCAGATTCTCTGGTGTCTGGTCTCAGTCTATCTATGGTTGGAGTTTGAATCAGTAGAATGAGTTTCCGATAAGAGCAGCCACTGCAATTCTCCCTTCTCCTTCCCAGAGCTGACAGCCCCTCCTCCCCCGGGACTGAGCCTGGCAGGGAGGGGCGCGGGTCCCCTGGCCGCAAAAACTTACAGATTTCGCTGATCTCAGCAGTTCCACGTTTTCATGAGTGTTGTATGAAGTATGCCCAAAGACAGATTGCTCTGTGGTGTCCAGTCCACGCAGTTCCTGGCTTTTTACCTACTTTCCTGGAGGAGTAACTAAAACATACAGCTCACCAGTCTGCCATCTTGCCCCGCCTCCCCCTCTGTTTTAAGAGAAGTGTCAGGAGACTTGGTATTTCAAATGAGATGACTACTTATCCAGTTCTGTTTCCACCCCAGGAGTTCCGGTGAGTTTAGAGAATACCAATGGCCAGCTAGTCTCTTCCAGCCACCTGCCTTGTCTGTTGTGGCAATGCATTTGTCTTTCTGTTTTGGAAGGATTTATGAAGTTGATGAAACCTAGCAATTCTCTAATGATCTTGTCATGTAACGTTATCTTTAATTAATTGGTTTTGGCCAAGATTTAAGCACCCTTAAGTCAGATTCACTCTTCTATAATTATTTTGTCAAAGTAGCGTCTCTCCTGTAGTTCTCAGATACCTCCACCTTTGTCAAAACTTACTGAGAAAACGTGGGCCAAAAGCTCGGGTATGGGCCTCCAAGGACAGGGAAAGAGGGAACAGGAAGGATTATATTTACTCATAGTCCTCTTGTTAAGGCAAGGGCACTTCATTTTCTTGGTAATTATAATAAAAATGTTGTAAATTCACATTCATTGAGCCTCTTCTATGCTGAATACCAGGCTGTGCGCTTTGTGTTATCTCACTTGATTCTCCCCAAAGCACTGCAAGGTCTGGTATTTTTTCCTCCCATTTATACAGATGAAGGAAACTGAGATTTAAAGAAGTTAAAGTAACTGCCCAAGGCCATGTCCTAAGTCAGGCTCCCAGAAGCAGATCCTGAGCTGAGGACCAGTGTGCAGGTGATTTTTTAAGGAAGTGCTCCCTGGAGACATCTGTTAAGAGTTGGGGAAGCGGGACAGTAAAGGGGGCCAAGTCAGAGTGTGATGCTAGACGAGCTGCTCGGAGGTGGCATCAGCCTGATCTGCAAGCCGGCCTGGCTCCTTGGGTGAGCAAGACCAAGAAATAGCTGTGCTCAGAAGGACCCCATGCTTCTATTAATGCTTTATTGTTCCCGCCTTGACATTGTTAATAATTTTTGAGCATTTTCATTTTTCACTGGGCCCTGCAAATTATGTAGCTGGTGCTGCTCACCAGAGAACCTCAGAACTTCAGAGCTGCCCTGACCTGAGGCAAGGGGTGGGGGACTTCTCTACTCCGGTTATCAGCCAGCAGCCAGTGGTTTTGAGCTGCCCCATGGAGGCATAAATTCCCACCGCTTCTGGCTCACCACGCAACAAGCAAAGTGGCTGTATTAGCTGCAGGAGATCCCCTGAAACAGAACCGCAGGTGGGGGACACTGGAAGTGAACGCATCCTGCAGGGCTGGGTGGTGGGGTCGGGATGCAAGCCCAGGGCTGGGGAGCTCTTACCCACTCTTCCAGAGATCACACGCTTCACTGCCCTGCATCCCTGGTGGCTTCAGCACTGCTCTCAGCTCTTCCTCTCCCTTTCTTTTTGTCTGCTGCTTCTGATCACCGACAAAAGGGGAAGTGAAAGAATGATAAGTAAGGTTATGTGATGGTGTAAAGAGCTAGAAATGCTGTGATTCACCTTTCCTGGAGACGTCCTGGGCTGGGCGGGCCACCCACTGCCCACAGTGCTCGGTTCGAGCAACATCGGCGTGCGAGTTCAGCTTTTCCTGAAGTCATTCAATCCTCAGATGTTTTCTCCTGTGAATTTTTAAGGAAATATAATTTTTATGGCTTTGAATCTTTGTATTAAGCAACTCACACTGTGTTTCTTGAAGAGTTTTTTCTTTCCAGCTTAAAAATATTTGTAACATGTTTGTCCCTTGGCAAGATATGAGTGTCTGTGACTATGTAGACACGTTCTCTATTGCTGCAGAATAGAGGTTTGCCCAAGCGTGATTAGTTAAACTGGTCCACGCAGGGTTTACCATCCAGTGTTAAGTTATGAAAGCTTTGGCTCAAGAATCCCTCTTCCAAATGGAACATCCAAGCAGCCATTACTGGACATGCTTTAATGGGAGGGAAAACAAGCAGGCACATAGGTGACCTCTCCAAGTAGCCTGCCGTTGGCATGCATTTTCAGAATGGATTGTAAATCCTAATAGCAGGGACTTTCATTTTCTAATTATCATTACTCCTGAAAACAGGCCCATAGGCTGTTATGCAAGAGTCCGATAAACATCCTAAATATAAATAAGCAATATGTATGAGAGTAAAATTGCTTTCTGATTTCTGCAACATTCTGGAGTGTTTGAGTATTTTCTGTAGACCTTTACCATACCAGGAGAAATTTCTCTCTCCTTCCAGTGGGCACCAGCTCCCGGCAGCATTTAAAGATCTTAACTTTGAAAGCCTGGCTATTTGTTTTAAACTACTCGTTAGTTCCTGGGTTTCTGCCCTCACCAAGTAGACCCCGTATAAATGCAGGGTGTTAGCTGACATCTCTTCTTGAATGCAGAGCCAATACTCTAAAATTGCTATCCTTTGTCCCCTTCTTTTCATTATCTTAATGTCTTGTTACTCACCTTATCTTGACCTCTTACTCTTACTCTTAGCATTCTTGCAGTGTGATTACCTAGCATTTTAATTCGGTCCAGTTCATTGGACTCGCAGATGTGGTGTACTTGTCATGATGAAAGGGCATCCAGCCACGTGCTTCACTGAGGGCATCTGGTTAAAAACAAACAAGCAAAACACTGTTAAACCACAGCCTTCATTTGCCTTGCATGGAAAATCAGCAGAAATGGGTTCTCTTTTTTATTTCCACAATATCTCTGCCCCTAAAATGCACAGAGAAACAGATGCTGGATAGAAGAGTCATTGTTATCTCAAGGTGCCATGCAGACACTGAAAAAGAGGAAGGCGCGGAAGTTTGGCCATCAAAGGCCAATCTGAAGGAATCTTGTCTAACAATCCAGGTGGAAGCCATGATGAAAAGATCATTCTCTAAGTCTTTAGGGAAATGGGCCAAGCCACATTTGGGGAGTTCTCTGGGGAAGGGAGGGAAAGAGTCAATAGAAGGAAGGAGAGAGGCAGGCTTGGATTGACCATGAAAAGCCAGTCTGGAAAGCCCTTTCTGACCCCCTATCCCTACCCCACCCCCAATTTCCACTTCTCTACCATGCTGCTCGAAGCATAAATCCCATCTTGGGAAGTAGTGTCCTGGACTATTGAAAGGTTAAATTATTTTGAAAGACTTTGAGAGAAGGAAACTCCATACCCTCTCATTCCAGTGTGTAATGACTCCCTGAAAGGAAATAATTACTTGTATCCAATTAGTTTCTTTGCAAATGCTGCTTAATTTCATTTCCCAGGAAATCTCCACTTTCTACACGGCTAAGAGTCACAGATAGTTCCTAAAAACTATCTCCAGGTCCAGTCCAAACATGGGCCCCAGGACTGAATACCAATTTGAAATCACTTCTCCATCTTTTTCATCTGCCATCCCCTTCCGTCCCTTCCCTGCTGATGAAAGTTTCTGTATTAATTCTAAAATTACAAGGCTATTTTGCAACTCAAAACTGTTAGTCCTAAAAATGGTACTGTCCGATAGATGTTTTGATACTCTTTTGTCTAATGGACCAAGATGACTACAAAGATAGTACAAGTAGACCAGTTCACTCTGCATTTCTTCAAAAGTCAGAGTAACCATGAAAAAATATTTTAATGGCTAGAATCCATTATCATTTAAGGCCATAAACTTGAGTCTTTGAACAAATAATGAATCAGATAGTTTAATACTAATACTGCCACTTTTTCCTGCCTTTTAAAGCACTTTCTAATGTTACCAGAATCTTCTGATATCCAAAGACTTATACAATTAGATTCATCCTGATTTTTTTTTAGAGCAACTTTTCCTCATAATTATGTTACAATGCCCTTGTTTAATTTGAAGGACTGAAGGAATAATTTCCTCTAGATCTTTCTGATATTATTATGTCTCTAGCTGTCTGATTTGTACCAATATCTAGATACCATCAACTCTGCTGCTGAGTGTTTAGGTAGATGTGTTTGAGAAAATATTTCCCTTTCCACCAACCAACACCAGCTCTATATCTCTATCCACCTCCCACCCCACCCCAACCCCACTTTATGGTACAGTTTCTTGGCACACTGTGCAAGTCACCTGCCTCAACAGATTTTTGTTTTTGGTGACTTTCTCTCTCCTTCCTGGGCTATCCTTGGTGACGATGCTTGGTTTCTCCTTTCTTCCCCATGAACAAGGGACTTGAGCACTTGTAGTTGAAAAAGCCTGTCAAATATATTTGCAAAAGTCTTTCTTCTTCTCTTTCATGCTATGAGGCTTAGATTTTGCTCCACAAAGGTGCTCTCTTTGTTTTACTGAACTTGGTAAGCTGCTGGCTTGTTTCTGAGTGAATCAGGTCCAAGGGGATTACACACAGGACTAGCTATGTAATTTGCAGAGCCCAGTGCAAAATGAAACTGCAGGGCTCCTCGTTCAAAAACTATTAAGAATTTCAAGATATTGATAGCAGAGCACTGAACCAAGCACAGGGCTCTGTGCAGCTACACAGGACACACACCCCTGAAGCCCCTCCTTTCCCTACAGGTAACTTTCCATGAATAATATAGACATATCGGTGACTTCGCCTTAGTTTTTTCACTATCTCTTAGTGCTTTAAAGACATTCCAGTGACTTCTGGCTTCTATTATTGCTGTTGAAAAGTCTGCTGTTAAGCTAATTGTTTCTTTGTAAGTAAACTTTTTTCTTCTTCTTCCTTTCTCCTGATTGATTCGTTTTGCCCTTTGGTAATTTCTCCTTACAATGTGTCTAGGAGTTTCATATATCTGTCTTAGAACTAATTATGTAGCCTAAATGTTATTTTCATCCTGTTCTAGAAAATTCTCAGTCCTATCTTTTAAAATATTGCATCTTCCCCTGTCCTTTCCAGTGTTTCTTTCTGGAGCTCCTATTTGATATGTGCTTGATCTCATTCTATCTCCCATGGCTTTAATTTCTCTTTCATTTTTAAAATTTCTTTATTTTCTTTGCTTCATTCTATGTAATCTCCTTTCAAACCATTTCCTAAATCACCAAATCTCTCTTCAGCTGTTTAATCTGATCTTCAAGCTATTCATGGTTTTAATTTTTAATGATACACATTTCATTTCTAAAAGTTATATTTTGTCCTTTTTTAAATGTGCCTGGTATTTTCTGATAGGGTCTTATGATGTCTCCTTTTATAATTTAGTTATTGTAACTACAGTGTGTAGCCGCCTTCTGATAATCCTATTATGGATGTTCTTGTGGTGCTCGGTGTCCGTGACCTGTGCTGCCTGCTGTGTCTGCTGACTCTTGCTCATGGTGAGCCCTTGCTCAGGCTTCCTGAAGCATTTTGCAGCTCTTGACTGTGAGCGCAAATTTCAAAGAATGTTTGCTAGAAAATCTTGAGTGGCAAAGGTCAAGGATCTGCTGCTACAGAGAAGTTTTTCATTTGCTGTAGCAAGTGCCTCTGTGATATTATTATATTGAGACTCCTTTTATGTTAATTTATTGGCTTGGGGTCCCTACACTGTATATGTGAGTAAACTTAAACCCCAAACCTGCATGAAGTATGGTCTGTGGTTATGAAACTCCAGGTGATTTTTTTTATTATTTTTGGCCACCAGAGATTCCACTTCCCAGGTAGACAAATTGTTAGTACCTGTTCTGATGTTTAATTTGGATTTATGCTTAGTCTTAGGGATTTCCTTTACTGATCTCAGGTATGCTTTTAAAACCATGTTTGTTATTTTTGTACAGCATATTTAGGTGTTTTGTGGCCCGAGTTTTTTCAGATTCTCCCTCCATGATAGTACCACAAATAATAGTTCTTGTCATTCCAAAATTTCTGAGCTCAGAAAATGTGACTTTCCTCCCTTTGTTTACTTATTTTGAGATCTCCCTGGATGTTGTAACATCTTAGGAAGAAGGTCAGGAGTCCTGACCAAACTTATGGCCATTCTATTTTACTAATCAGAAAATCCCCTTATTTTTGTATGCAGCTTTTATTTAGATGAACCTTCAGTTTTGATCTGCAAAGAGAACAGCTACTGTACTCTTTGCTAAAAGGCACTAGAGTGTACAAGTGGTTGAATATACTTAGTACCAAAATGTGAGGTGTTTAAAACAATTGTAGGAATTTGAGGAAAATGAAGGGTAATGAAATTTCAGCAATGAAAGGAAAACAGAGGAAGAAAGGCATTTCAGTACCTTATGCTATACATGCTCTCTGGCTTCTGATAATGCAAGCATTTCTCCCTTCTTCTGTTCCTATTTTATTTTATTTTATTTTATTTGCTCTTGAGTTTTCTGTCCCTTAAATATCTGTTTTACCAGAAAATGAGAAAGCCATTACCCAAAGAAACACCAGTGAAGTCAAATTAGTATAAAAGATTTCACAGCTGAGTCAGCAGGAAAGGCAGCTGGTGAGCACTTCCTTTCTCACCCCAGAGGGAAGTGCTAACCAAGACAGGGGCGTTATAGCTGAAATGACTTGAAGTGGTTCCTGTCGCTCGTCAGGGACCTTCAAGTCTCACTGCATAGAATGTTCCTGATATCCAGACTGGGGAAATCTTGCCCTGTGGACCAGGAAGGAAACTCATTCATTCATTTATGCATCATTTCTACTTCTCATTAGCGTGAAATGAGGGCAGTGTGGAGGAACTTAAGCAGGAAACTTTCAACATGGCTAGATAAATGCATTTAACTTCTTTTGGATTGAAAATCTATTTACTCTGAATACAATGCAGTAAAATAGTTCCTGCCCTCGGAAATCTCAGTTTAATACCTTGTTAGTGGCCAGCACATATACGGAAAGAAAGCAAAGTGGTATGTGATCTTAGAGAAAATGCTAAATGGGGCACAATGAATCCAAAGTGATCTACTTAAAAAAACACAATGATTATTTCCACAATCTTTTTAATTGAAGGAACTATGCTTTACAGAAGCAGGAGAATCCCAGCCTTCCCACTCATTGATCCAAAATTTGGCTTGGCCCAGGGTAAGCAGATCAACTTCTCTGTGCCCTAATGTCCTCAGCTCTAAAATTAAAAAAAAAACGAATGCTTTTGTCTGAGGAATCCAACCTGGTGTTGCGATATCAGTCAGTTCAGGCCAGTTGACATTATGACAGTACTTAGGAGGTGGCTGCTCCCCGAAAACATGTCTCAGCCTCCCGCTGTGGGTGCTGGTGGAGGGAGGGTGAAGAGCTGCAGGTCCCACAGAGCCCTAGCTCCATGGGAAGCTCAGTTGGCTTCCAGAGGCTGCGCCTTCCACAGGACTTCAGACTTGAACAAATGGAGAGACCTACTATTCTCCCAGCGCAGAGGCCTGTCAGAAACCCTGGCTGCGGAGGGCTCCCCTCCAGACATGAGCTGTCTAAAATCCTTCCTCTGGGGCCACTCAGGCACTTCCCAAAATGGCAACATCCTATGGACCACTTTTGAGTCACATCTTTTATTTGAGATCTGTCTGGTGTTGGTAGTGAGGCGTCTTGGCTGCTCTCACTGGGGTTAGGGGAAGACCTGAAGTCTTGAGAACTGAGTCAAATCTCCCACTGTATTTCTAAAGCACTTGGATATGCAGCCAAAATGTTGTCATTTTAAGCAAGTGTGATCTGCTAAATGGGAGCCAGCTTGGAGTGGCTTATTGCTATGAGCAAAGAACCTCAGTTTCTTGGGGTTCACTTCTTATTCCATCAGAATATAAGTTCCATGAGGGCAGAGGTTGTGGTCTGATCTGTTTGGTGCTGCATACTTAGTCCCCAGAAGAAAGTCTGGGACATAGAAGGTACTCAGCGAATATCTGTTGAATGAATGAAAGTGTGACTATCTCCTATAAACTGGAAGAAACATTAATTTACAGGATATTTAATATATCAATCTCTTTGGATAAAATAATCAACTTAAAGAAAATTATGTTGTTAGAAACTGGAAAATGAGACCTATAAATACACTCATGCTACCTAAATAAAGAAATATTCCCAACTATTCTAGCTTTGTCTTCTTTTTCTATAAAAATTTTTAATTAGTTGGTGTTATCTTAAAATAAAATGTTATTTTACTGATTGCCTTTCTTCCCCAGGAATGAATAAATTTAACATAGTCTTATGGATGAATCAATGCAATACTTGGAGGTGAAAGAGGAATTTAATTACTTGATTAATTCAGGGTATTTGTATCTTCTGATTCTCTGATATAGTTAAATGCTAAGATTGCCACTGAAAATTGATGCAACTTTTGGTGAAGCAACTGCTTCAACAGGGCCTCTGTGTAACACTTCCTTGCATAGGATTTTGAAAAATAAAAAAAAGTTTAGGGTCTTGGAAAATACTAGAAAAGAACCTCTCTACAGGCTTACCACATAAGCGCATTGTTTTTACCCCTCAGCGGGCTATGATTGGCTTTGACTGATGAGTTCCTCATTTGGCTCCCGGTTTCAGGTCTCACTTCTGCTTTTTGACTGCTGGCCAGCCATGCTGTCTTTATGGAAGTCGTGCAGTGTGAGGTGACGTGGTTCTCACTAACTCTTCTGGGGCCTCGCACAGATGTGGAGCCGAGCACCGGCACAAGGTTCTCCCCTGAGAGAGCTACGGGAAGCTGCATGGTCTAACAGAGCAGGGATACATGAACAGTCAAGGATTAATGCTTCCTCTCAAAGTGCCTCCAAATGTCACCTGGGACCCCTCCAATCTCTCTCCTTGCTCCTTTCCCCTTACCTGTAGGGGAAACAATTCTTGTCCTTTTTTAACTTGAAGGCATCCTGTCAGGACACATTAGCCAAAGACTGCACCTATGATTGAAGCAAAATTTAATGTTCCTCAAAGATTGTGGCTGTCCAGTTTTCCACGGCTTATTAAGAAGGCTCCTCATACAACAACCGATATTTCTAGAGTGTCCACCATGTTCTGAACAGTCTGCTGGGCTCTAGTGATGCAATGATTTACAAACACAGAACCCCTCTCTGCTGTCATGGAACCTACAGCCTGGTCAATGCCTGACTGAATGAGTGGCAGAATCAATATTTCTACATACCTTGTGCTCATGAAGTAGCAAAGATGGATCGCAGTGTACTGGACAGGCTAAAAAAATTTTTTTCAGATCCAATTCTGTCAATCACGGTGACATGAATTTTGCTGACAATTACCTTCTCTTCCACAATAACTAGGTCAACTTCCAAAGTCTCCGTTTCCTCATCTGTAAAGGAGAGAAAAAAGAATCTACCTCAGAGGGTTATTTGTGAGGATCAGAGATATTGTGTGATGTGCCGACTCTAGTGCTGACACAGAGCAGGCACCCAAACCACTGCAGCAAAGAGGAGCTCTAGCATCAGTGGGAGGAAGGGGTCTAGTCTCTCCCTGCCCCTATGTCCCTGCTGCACTTCTGCTTAAATTTCTTTCGCAATACTATTATGCAATATGTCTTCTGTATCATGATTACTGTGTTAATGCAAATATACCTCATGATTATTATACAATATGTATTAAGTAGTGTGATTATTATGCAAATGCAAATGAATGTCTCATTCTAGCATATGTCTCATGGATTAAATATTCCAGGGTATTGACATAAGGTTTTAAATATTTTTCCATTGTTTGGTATCATTAAAAAAGCTTTTGTTATAAAAGCAATAGAGGTCATTGCAAAAACTGCCAACACCTAGTCAGATATAAAATGGAGCTTTTGCCTCCACCCTACCTTACCAACCCCCCCCCCCCCCCGCCATTCCTGTCTTGGAGAAGAAACCATTACTAACAGTTTAGGCAAATCCTTCCACAAATGCTCTATGCTTTTATACAGCCATATAAATTCTTTATTTTTACACAAAGGCAAATCAGACTAAAATGCTATTTTGCAGGTCCTATTTTTTTCTCCATATTTCCACATCTGCTCTAACTTATTCTTTTTAACAGCCACACAGTATCCAATAGTGAGGTTGAGCTTCAGTTTATTTAACCAGAGATGAGAGCTTTAGTGTTAAGTAAAAAGGCCCTGGGAAATTCTTTTCTCCAAGTGAGCTGATGACTCACTTCCCAAATTTACATTTCCACCAAATCAAAGGTACCCCCTCAAAACACAGTCCTATATGGGTGCACCCAAAGTCCACCTGCTTGGGGCACCCCTCAAGTCCTAGGAAACGGACAAGCCTGGTTCAAAAGCTCCTACTTGTTCTAACAGGGATGAAGTCATGGGGATGGAATAAAGTGTCAAAAGGCCTGCAGGTAACCCTCATATGTGCCTGTGCCATCAAGCTGGCTCAAAATAGCAACGAAGTCCTCACTGTCCTCTCCAGGACTTTGGGGATGCTTGGTCTATTTTAGGGATTTGGGGAAGCAGATGGTGAGAGTTTCCACCCCCATCTTTACCCTGGCTCACAGACAGTAGATCATAAAAGGAATCTCCTTCTGTTGTTCAGTACATTTGGATTAAGACTTTCTTCCTAATGTGGTGAGAAAATCAAGTGGTCCTTGCAGCTTTGCTGTGGTCCCAGATTGGCAGTAAAATGATTTTGTGCATTAACTGCCCTGGCCCAAGCCAGGGGAACCCATCTGACTTCAGCCTTGAGTAGTATTTTCCATTTATTCACGTGCCAACTTCCGATTTCTATTTTTGCATCTCTCCATACCATGCTTATTATTTTTATTTAAAATGTATATTTAAATATATGCATCTCTATATACATTTATTTCATCTATAAACTTAAAATCTATTTTAGATCTACCCTCAGCAAAATCTTGAGTCACAGGTTGGATGTGCTGGTTCTGTTTCTTCTAATACACATTGCAACGACAACAACTCTTCCCCTCACCCCATCCCCGATTATTCATCTACATACTTCCTAAAATCATCACCTGTGCCTTATTTTGAGAGTTGCTGCCCTAGTACCTTCCACTTCTCTTTCAAGGCAGTTGCATCCCTTGGAGCAATTGAAGAGGAGATCCTCTAGAGATCTTTGGAAAATGTAGGATTTGTGTTACAAGATACAACCTCTGTTTTTTCTCTTGCATCAGCACAAGAAGATATTTTTTGGCCACAGTGATCCTCATGGAATGCTTTTCTCTTTTTCCGGAAAGGAAATAAATGCCTCCATTCCTAATTACCACTGAGGATAAGTAGTAAAGAGTGAGGAAGTATCCAGGGACCAGACTCCGACTCTAGCAGATGTAGGGATCTTTTTATTGCCTGACATGTACTGGGCCAGGTTCACATTAGTCATATTTTTAGACTTTCTGGATGACATGGTGAATTTAGCCTCCTTTTCCACAGATCATATTAATGAACTGCAGATGGGTCCATAATTGATTCCTTTTGATCACAGTTATTTCACATGTAGGCAAATGTACTAAATGTCTCCTTGGTGGATAGTTACCTAGTTTCTAAAATCCTGCTAGGTCTGAGAAGCAGTTTTCTTTCTGGCTTGGACATCAGAGGAAAAATTATTCGAGATGGGTTCAAGGAAGTACTTGGATTCACGTTTGGTGTCCTTGACAGTTATATTTGGAATTTGGATATCTTAGTAGCTCTGCATTTAGTTACACAGAGGTGTATAATATCTATTATCTCAGTGTATCGGAGGCAAGGGCTATGTTACTGGATGATGTTTAGAAATGTTTCCACCAGGTATTAACATACAAGATCCATTTTTCTAGCAATCTACCCAAATAAATCCTCTCTTCTCTTGGCTGCACCTTATAGAAGTATGAGGTATACTTATGGAAATATAAGTATAAACATATAGAAGTATTGCTATATGCTTGAGACTTGGAAGATATACATATTTTTAAACTTTTTATCATAGTAACAGATAAATAATTCTAAACGTCCCATTTTAACCACAATTCAAGGGTTCAATTCAGTAGTATTAATTAGATTCACAACATTGTGCTACCATCACTGACATCTATTAGCCCTACTTTTTCATCACCTCAAACAGACACTCTTCACCCATTAAGCTACAACTCTAGTAACGCCTGTCCCTAGTAACCTGTAAACTACTATGTGTCTCTGAGAAGTTTGCTTCTTCTAGGTGGTTCATATCAGTGAGGTTATACAGTATTTGTCTTTTTGTGTCTGACATTTCACTCAACATAATATCTTCAAGCTTCGTCCATGTTGTAGCATTCATCAGAGCTCCATTCCTTTTCACAGCTGTGCAATATTCCATTGGGTAGGTGTATACCACATTTTGTTTGTTCATTCATCTGTCGATGAACACTTGGGTTCCTTCCAGCTTTGGCTATTGTGAATAATGCCACTGTAAACATTGGTGTGTAAATATCTGTTCGAGTCCCTTTTTTCAGTTCTTTAGGGTATAAACCAAGAAGTAGAATTGCTGGATTATATGGTATGGTAATTCTAATTTCAATTTTTTGGAAGGCATTTTTAGTCTATGTTCAGCAGTCTTTCCCTCATGAGGCTCTGTGACCCTGTGTGAAATCTGGGACCACCTTATTCAGGGTGGCCAAACACTAGGTGATTTAGTATTGTGTTTCAATATAAATTTTCATCCACACAGTGCAAGGCACTGTCCACTAAGACCCCACAAAGCCACAGATGTTGTTGACAAAGAATTGCTGTCATCTTTACATTTCAGAGAATGTAGACTGAAGCAGTCTGGGAATTTTATCACTTGACTGATGTAGAGAACAAGTGGAGTTAGGAAAACGGAAGATAAAACTTTCCCCCACGTTCATACTCCAATCAAGCATATATCTGTTTTGTGGTGAGTTATTCATTTACTCAAGTTGAGTAGCTCTAAATCTTGCCAATGCTACAGCTGGGATTTCTCCACCGTCTATCTGACTTTCTGCATTAAGTAGGAGCCCAGTTTTTCCTCTGGAGCTGGTCTCACAGCCATCCAGAATACATGTAGTCACCTCTTTTGTACATTAGACGTTTTGTACTAGAAAACAATTCAATTCCTGTATTTACCTAGATAAAAATATAATTTGAAAGTTGAAACTTCTGTATAAAATATAAGTTCACTTCCAGGTCAGAAAATTTTATTTTTATCTGCCCTAGGGGGTTATTTGGACTCCTGTTCATTATTGCGCATGTTAGAGAGCTACCCTCATTATTTCCATTTACCCTTTGTCTTAGTTTTCCAGGGCTACCGTAAACACCACAGATGGGTTGGCTTAAATAACAGGAACTTGTCATCTCACAGTTTTGGAGGCCAGAAGTCCAAAACCAAGGTGCTGGCGGGATGATGCTCTCTCTGAAGTCTGCAGCATTCTGGTGGTGGCTTGCTGTCAGTCTTCCATCTCTGCATCTGTCCCATGGCTGTCTGTCTCCTACTGCCGTGGTGTACAAATCTCCTCTGCCTATAAGGACTCCCCTCATATTGATTAAGGCCCACCCTGATTCACGTTGACCTCAAATTAATTAATACCATCTTCAAAGATCCTGTTCATGAATGTGTTCACATCCACAGGACTGGGGGTGAGAGCTTGAACATGTCTTCGTGGGGGACACAATTCAATCCATAACACTGTTCAACAACAATATCCAATTCAGGTTAATTTCAGCCTTTTTAAGTTAAAAACTACTGTAGCCCAGATATATTCTAGGGTATCCTTCAGGAAGGGCCAACACCTCAGCTGATTCACTTGATCTCTTAAAAGAGTTCCAAACTGATGATTGGACAAAGCACTTTATAATGAGTCTTGCTGGCTTCGAGGTGGAAAGACAAATGGGAAATGACATTTGCAGTGCAGTCTGAAGTTGTTCTGGTCCATGGGACATTTCTGCCTAGCTGCTGTCTTCACGGATCCCAGAGACGATGTGAATGGAAGCACCAGGCAAGCTCTTCAAGTCCTGTCAAGCCCCATTCTGATGGCGTTGAGTATTACAGTCATGTGCCTAGAGAGATACAGGGCCCATCCCAAGAAGTTAACAGTTATTTTCATTCTTCCTGGACTAAACTATTGGGGTGCCAAACAGCTAAGTGTCAAGTGGTCTTTGGAAAGATGGCCATCAGTCAATCCTGTTTGCTTACCTTAGTTCAATCCAATCACCAGCGCCTCTAGAGTCCTAAAACAAGACTCAAGGCAAATCACTCGATGCCCCTGGGCCTTGTTTTTTGTCATCTCTGAACGATGAGGTTTAATGGGCTATCATCTTCTGGTTTGGTTTAATTAAAGGATTTCTAACGCTGACAACAAAGGGACTAGATATTTGTCTAGCACCTGATTTTGAGTTTATTGACTTGGAGAATTATAGTGGAATTTAGTAGACCTTAGCAGATATTGGTTAGGAGGAAATGCAGGGGAAGGGGGCATGTTGAGGATGCAGTTTAATCACTGATTTTAAATGTTTAATAATAGGCTTAATTCCTGGCTCTTTTCCTTAAAAGATTCTTTAAAGCTCACATTGGGTTTCTCTTTATTATTTCTTCTCTTTTTTTTGAAAAGGCCGTTCTTTCTATCAGTCTTTCCTTCAGTGTGCCACTGAAATCAGGTCCATCAACTGGCAAAAGGACTTGGTGTGTCCCCTGCCATGCACATCAAATTTTGATAAAAGCAATATGGTACAGTGACCGAGGAGCTCAGAACACCTGAGTGAACTTCACTGTGCTGGCAGGTAGTTTTTCTTTCCTGTTCAGGGCCTAAAGAATCTAAAGAATGAATGAACTAATTGCCTTTTAAAGCCTCAGGGTTTGTGGACTCTTTTTTGTTGTTGGCTAGAAGGAGCTTTGCAGATTAGCATCAGCATTCCTTTAGAAGTTGGTGAAGTAAGTAGAAATTAGGAAGAGGTGCTCGTAGAATTCTGAGTTAACTGGACCTATGTTAAAACTCCAGGTTGGCCTAATACTAGCTGTTTGATCTTGGGAAAGTTTCTTATACTATCTGAGCTTCAAGTTTTTCATCTGAAAAAATGGAACAGGATAATGCCTGACTCATAAAGTTTTTGTTACCCAAAATGAGATAATGTTATGAAAAACACTTTGCACAATGTCTAGAATATCACCAGAATGCTGGAATATTCCCAGTAAATGCTAGTTTATTTCTCCCTTCATATGCAAAGGGAAAACTGCTTGACCATGATTTTGCCTGAAGAGTCATCTCCCAGCCCACCTGGATAGCTTTGTTTGGGTTGAGGCAGGTGGTGCTAAAATAGCATCCTTTCTCTGAAAATGGTTGCTCAGACCTAAAGATGCTACCCCAAAGCGGTACTGCTTTTTAGCCCCTGAGCAGCCAATATCTTGATTACCTTGGTGTTAGGCAGCCAACTTTGATTTACTTTTCCTGTAGTTGGGTGAGATGGACTGAACTGTTCCCAAAATGCCCATCTAGAGCTGTTAAGCAAAGTGAAGAAAATGGGCTGTGGTCCATGAACAATCTCTCTTTGCAACTTCTTCTACCTTAGTAGTAGTAGAAACAATCGATTTATCAGTTGATCAATAAACAAATAAAGAGATAAATGAAATATGAAATTTTCTATGTGCCAGGCACTGTGTTAACTGCTTTACATGCATTACTTCATTTCATCCTAACTCCGCTGTAGATGCTCAATAAGAATATGATGACTTGCCAATTTTTACAGCGGCCTATGTGTTCAGGGCTGTTACCTTACAGATAAAGAAACAAGAATGTGCACAGTGCTTTATAGTTTACAAAGCATTTAGATAAAGCACATATATCCTGAATATAAAAGCAGTACCTAATAATAGTAGCAAACATGGAAAATAAATAAACTTAATAAAAAAATTACCTTAATCTCAATACCCAGTGAAGTTCCTACACATACTTTTTTAGATGGACTCTAAGGATGAAGATGATGATGCTAATATTATATATTGTAAATAAAGAAATTAAAGCTATGAGAGAGCAGTCCCATAACAAACAGCAGAGCCAGAACTTACACCCAGTATTTCCCCATATTTCTCTACATCTCTAATTAACCAAAGACTTTTGAAACCTAAATCTTGGTTGGATTTTGCCATTTCCTCTCCCATCTTGAAGGAAGTCCTGAAGGACTTGTCTGAAGAGACTGGGATGAGGGCAAGTTGGACCTGTGATCCCAGACTCTGAGCAGCCATCATCTGTGCAGCTAGTTTGGCCCATAGGGAAGGCCAGTTATTCTCAAGTTTCCTATGCATGAACCTCAGATCCCTGGGGATGAGAGTCAGCCAGAATTTTACAAGGGGACTGGTATTCCATGCACTATCCAAGTATTGCCCAAGTAGCCTGAATTAATAATATGTGCCACCCATGTGAACCATTATTTTTAATATATATGTGTTCATATTTCATAAAATATGTATTTATTTGAAAGCATAGCTAAATATGTTATATACATATTTGTCATTGTGTATTTTCTGAATCAAGAAATTAAATATACACTATCAAATGGCAGCCTGCCAAATTTGGAGAGTTTAAAAAGGGTCCCCATATTTGAGAATATGGGAGGTGCAGCTACAGGGGAAAGCCAAGGCCAATATTGTGATAAACCCTATAAACAGGCCTAGAGGAGCAGAGGCTGGCATCTAGGGTGGGGTTGCAGAGCAGGAGGACAGTGAGAATTGAGGATGGGCTAATATCTAACAGGACACTGAATCAGCCCACTCATTTGGTAAGGTCCATGGCTTGGAATCATGCTTGTGAAACACCCACTTAATTTGCTGATTTTATTCAAAACTACGTAAATTCATTCTCACATTGCTTCGACTTAGTCTGCCTTTGGATGATGAGACCAATAGAAATGGAACTGCCAGCTTATTTTGTGCCCCTGGACCATTGGGGAACGAAGAATGATACACTTGATGTGATGGTGGAGGAGCACCCAGTGTCCATTCCCTGGGGTGAGTAAAGATGCCAGCCAAGGTGAGTGTTGGGCACCACTACGTCTTTCCCAGCAGACGTGGGGTCCCCCATGCTGCCCTCTAACCTGTCACCTGGACCCTTCCCCTCTCTCATGCAGTTGATGTTCCATGCCCATTTTCCCTGCCAGATTTTAGGTGTCACGGTCCGAGACTATATCTCCCTTGTCAACAGCCTTATCCCCTGGCTCCAGCGTAGGATGTGCTCAAAAATATTTGTTGAATGAATCCATGAATGGACGAATACATTAATAGTTAAGTGGGACTTCACCTATACACATTAGAGAGTGAAAAAGTTTTAAGAAGAGTTTAAAAGTGCAGATCACTATTTATTAAATATGCATATTCATTTTTTCCCCCTGTGGGGAGTTCTAGAGGATCAGAGTGTTAAATGAAGCCCTACATCCCCCCAATTATAGGAACAATATATGATCATAGAAAAAAAAAGGGAGCGTAAATAAAAATGGTAACCTTCCCTTATAATCACATCTCTACTTCCCGCTTGGAGCGCATTCTTCCACACATTTTCCTGAGTGTATAGACAGCTGTGTGTGTGCTGTTTACTCTCCGTCTGTGCCCCCGAAGGCTGAGCCCTTCAGTGGCATAACCCAGGCTCTCTTGCTGCCTGGCTTCCTGTTATGTTCAGCCAATGGGAGGCAGTGGCAAGAGTGGAGCTTGTGGAAAGAGAGAGAAGTCGGGATATTTCACCCCTGCTCCCTCCCCGGCAGTAGCTTGTCCTCCCTGGCTTCACTTCCCACTGCTGGCTGCCTCCTCCATGGTTCCAGCCAGGCCCTGCCAGCACGCACCCCCCACCTTGTTCGTGAGGCCTATGGGATCTCGTAATGGCTTCCCACTGTTGCTAGTCAGGGCAGCTCACCCTCCCCAGTTTGCTCACTGAAGTCTGCCCACAGCTCTTGAAACGGTCCCTTCACTTAAGCTTCTTTATATAAACCATATGGGTCGAATTCTGTTTCCTGATTGAAACAATACACATCTATATTTACATAAACAGGGTCACACTACACACTCTATTTTATAACCTGCTTTTTAAAGTCAATAATACTCTACTGTAGGAATCTTTTGGTGCCAGTAAATACTATACTTCCTTATTATTTTACTTGATAAGATTTTCAATGGGGTTTAATGAAATCCCACAAATATTTATGGAGTCCCTACCATAAGCAAGGCAGAGTCTCTGCCTTTAAGGAGTACACTGAGCTGTGTGGGCAAATGTGGAAATAACAGGGAAGGAAATACAAGGCGTCACAAAGTAGCTGCTAGCTAGGAGACGTGAGTCCAAAGGAGAGAGAATGGTCGGTGGGTGGGGAGGGGATCCGGAAAGGCTCCTTGAAGAAGATAGTACTCGTAATATACCAGGGGTGATGGAGAAGGCTGAACCCAAAGGAAACTGGGAGCCTGGGAGACATCGCAAGCAGAGAGGATGACAAGAGGCAGCTCCTAGAGCCTGAAGACCCATGGTTTTTCCAGCAGTGAGGAGTCTGGTTTGGCTGAGCAGAATGGTGTGTTCTTCTAGTGTACTTTATTCATACCTCCTGTAAAACAGTTTTCTGGGATTCATATTTTTGTCTTTCCCCTCTAGACCGTAATCTCTTTGAGGCCAGGGACTATTCCCTTATATCATTTTAAAAACCTAGCACATGATAGGGGTTCCAAATAAATGTTTGTTAAATGAATGATGAATGGACAACCGGTGGTGGGAATGGAAATGTGTTGCCAGTTCTTGGTTGATCTTGAGGCACAGACTGAGAGGCTGTGGGAAACTCTCTGGACTTGGTGTTCCTTGTGTTGCTAACCCCCCTCTCTTTTCAAAGAGTCTGCTTCTTTAGGTTTAAATGCATCATGGATAGGAAACTGCTTTGTGGACAGGGATGCTCTCTCCTGAGAGGACAGGTCCCATTTTCCCTACCTACTCATTCTTCTAAATGTGGGTCAGGGATGGGAGGCAGAGTCTCCCTTCGTGGGAATGGTTTGGAGAAAATACCCCGTGCTTCTGGGTTCCTGGTGACTGCTGACCAGGGAACCTGACAGCAAGTAGTCTGCAGAATGGGGGCTTGTCTACAAATTGGAGGACAAAACAAGAACTGAATTTCACTCTTCTATCAAGATTAAAAAATTCAGAGAGCACCTCTTCCCTACTCCTAGCAGCCCCCTTTCTCCTCTGGCCAATGCAAGGACAGCCTGAGGGCACTAACTTTGTCTCAAGCACTGTCTTTCTCTCTCATCCTCCCCATTCCACCTATTTTCTGCTGCTCACTGGCTAAGGGTATTGACTGTGGGGCAAGGCAAAGTGACAAAGTTTGGAGTACCTTAAAAGCCTTTGTGCATTTGCTCACCATGTGTTGGTGGTGGTAGTGTAGAAGCAATAACAAAACAGAAGCAGAAACAGACATATCTGGGCATGAACACAAGTTTGGCCACAGAATGATTATCTGTAAAATGGAGATGGTAATATCTACTGTCACTGGGCTATTGTAAAAATAAGGGAGAAGAAGGGCAAGTGGAAGCACATAGTCCAACACTTGGCACACAGGAACTCACTCTATTTTATTCTCTTTCTCCCTACAGGTTCATACTCTATCTTTTTTATTCCGAAATCCTGTGGAAAAGATATTTATGTTTCTTTGTGACTAATTATTTATTAATATCAAATGCATGCAAATTCCCTCAGAAGTGTATGTAGCAGACAACCAATTTGGGAAGATGTGTAGCTGGGGAGAAACCAGGTTTATCTTGCATTAAAAATAATTCTTTATTATCTCTTCATTCCCAATTACTCATAAAAAAAAAAAAAAAGAAACAGAAAAAGAAGAAGAAAAAATTCTTGAGTGTCTGGCTTCCATTTCTGAATCCAGTCATTCTCTTGGCTCATGAGTCACAAAATGCATGATATGTAAATGACCCTCCCCACGCATGCAATATGCTTTTCAGACAGGAGTGGTGCTTGAAGTGAAACCAATTTGAGCAAATGGAGCACTCGGGGTGTCCTGCTACAATAGTCTTGTAAATATACAGGAAAACCTGTTGACTGTTGAAAATCTAGGTTCTAAACACTGTTTACTCCTGAATAAATTTGTAATTCCTTTCCCAGCTCAAATGACTATAAACTCCTACAAAGTGTTATATAAACACTCATTAATGTCTTAGAAAAGTCCTTTGAGCTCCACAGGATTATCTCCACTTGGCAGTTGGGTAAACTGAGTCACAGAAGTTGAAAGATCTGCTCAAAGCTATGCCATGAGCAAAGGCAGGGCAGAATTAGAACTCAGACTTCCTGGCTCCTCATTTGGTGAGTGGTTCTACAGAATGTGCTTGGATCAGGCACATCCAGATTCCTAACCACCCAGGGCCCCACGGCACCACTGGCTTCAGTTAGCGACTCTTCGCCCACAGCACTCTATCCCCCATAATTGATGGGTACCGTCAAGCCCATCTCCTGGGAATGACTGAAGGCCTCTGGCTTCTAAAGCACCACTGTCCAAAGGCAAAGGCGCCATCTTGAAAGGGCGACTCAGATATCTGCTCAACAACCCCACATATCCTTTCCTCCCTGGCATCACGGTCTCCCTCGGTCTCCAATGCCTAGTAATGGAGGGCCCACAGATGGACAAGCACATAGAGCAGTCAGATGGGCTTTCTTCTTTTCCATTTGTTGATCAGCCAAATAAAAAAAAATAAAAAACAGCAACAACAAAAAAACAGAGTTAGGAGGATGTAGTAGTCATTTACTGGCTTTGACTACCCTGAATTTGAACCCACCTATTATATTTGGGCTCCACCATGCACCAGGGAAACAGAAAAGACTGACTACTTACACTCCTAGAACCCTGGCAGCTGGGATGCAGGCAAAGGACCTACACTTGGTCAGATGGAAGTCCTTTCCTTGGACTCTTGAGTCAGTGAGTGATGAAAAGAAGCACAGGGACATTGCAGACTTCACCTGGTAGTGGATTGGTGGAGGAACCCAGGACCCCATGTGTATTAGTGGTGATGCCAAGGGGCCAGCGGGGTGGTTGGTGTCCCAGGGAGGCAGCTCAGTCATCAGGTTGCTGCTGTGGCATAACCTTGGCAGTGGTTAAGGCTGCCTACCCCTGGTGTGCTTTGGTTTCTGCCCATTTTCCAAAATTTCTGGGTTGATTTGTGAGTTACCAGCGATCCTTCCAACTTAATTCCTTTTCTGGTGAAATTCACCAGAGTCAGGAGTTCTGTTCGTTTGTATTTTGATGGTACATATTGGGGAATGAGAGGAAAGTTCCAAGAGCTAGGATGTGACTTGATTAAGCAGTCAGTGAATATGCCATGATGTGGAAGGGCTCAGAAGGTAAGAAAGTGATGATTGTTCTCCAGCAGCCCTGAACCCATTTCAACTATATTGGTTGGCTCACCACCATCATGTTACCTGTGACCATCCTTCCCATGGTCACCGGGACCAACATCACAGACGTCATTACCTTCCCTGTCCCTATAGATATCATGGCCATGACCAAAAAGGCATCCATGTGAACTCATCTCCAGTCTTCCTCTAGGCTCCTCGCCCCATCCACGGTCCTTGTCCAGCTTGGTTGTGGAGTTGACACAGGGCTACCTGCAGCAGCAAGTAGAGAGACCCTGACTGCCCAGAGCTCTGTGTGCTCTTGCCCCTTACACTGCTCCAGCTTGAGGATGTGGTAGTATCCATCCAGGGGCATCTGGAAATCTTTGGGAAACAGTGTTTTTAACTATGCTTTTATTATATCACAATATAATAAAAGCTAATATTGGTTGAGTACTTATTATGTATAATCTCATTTAACATGCACAATTACCTTCCTATGAGGAAGGTGTAGTTATTATCTCTAATTTAGATGTGAGGCAGCTGAGGCCCAGAGAGGTTAAGTGACTCACCCAAGGTCACCCAGCTCAAAGTGGTAAAGATAGTCCAGTGCCCTTTATTACTGTGCTGTGTTGTTACCTGTGTTGATGCCTATGTATGCCACTGGGTGGTTTCCAAAACTGATGTATATCAAAATTTCATGAAAAGATTACTAAAATTTAGATTTCCAAGGTCCATGCCCAGAGGTTTTAATCCAGTAACTCTTGGGAGGGTGAAGGTAGGGGCTTGGAAATAGAAGTTTTAACAAGCATCCCAAGTGATTCTGAAGGAATCTGTCCATAGACAGGCCTTTGGGAGCTACTCCCCACTTCCATGTACTTGGCAGAGAATGCTTGGTGATCACAATACTCCTTCCTGCTAAGCCCTGACTTGGCTTCAGAGTCTTTCTCAATGCAGGCAGCAGCCGTCACTCATTTGGAGGTGGCTTCAGGACAAAATCCATTTGTCATTCTCAGCCTACAGTATCTAAGAAAGATAATGAGGAAGTTGAGTTTTATTACAGGTCACTAATCCAGCAAAGAAGGAAAATAATGGAATATTTTTGTGCCTTGGATTTTTTACTACCATGTTGGGGGAGGCAGTTATAGGTATAATCTGGAACGGGTGGATTCTTATCTCTACATTGCTCTGTTAGTTAAGGTAATGCTAGCTATTACAAGATGAAGACCATTCAACAGCAAGGCATGGGGGAGAGCTTCTGTTCCATGCAATTCTTCAGGTTCCAGGCTGATGGAGGTTTCCAAGATCATCCTGAGTGTTAACACCCAGCAGACAGATGGGAGAGGAAGACAGTAGAGAATTTCCCAGGAAGTTTTTATAGATCAGGTGGACCAGAACACATTCTACTGGCCAGACTCAGTCACATGACTACAGTTAGCTGCAAGGGAAGCTGGGAAATAGATCCTTGCTTGCCCAGGAGGAAAGGGAAATGGATTTGATGAACAGCTAGTCAGGCTTTGCCAGAGTTGCCTTGAGAGCTAGGTGGGACTGTGGGTCCTCCCAAGAGAGAGTGATTGAGTACCACAAAAGCCATGTGGATGGTGCTTGGGCCAATGATATTTTATCTTGTAACTCTGGAATTGCTCTCATATTGGACAATTAAAATACATTCAGTGGGGGCAATTTCCAAAATTTGAATAGTAAAACAACAGGAATAATAAATATTGTAGAATTCTCACCATCATTTTAACAATCCCTTGTAATATTTTTTGGAGTTTTTTTTATTTGTGACTTTAGAAGGTGCCTTTCCAGCCCACCCAGGCTTTTGCTCATTAGCTGCTTGTCTCCCATACTGTTTCCTTCAACTCTAAGGAAAATCTGTTCAAATCTGTGTTGGCCATCTCTATATTCCGAAATTAAGACAGGAGGGATAAATTAAAATTTCTGGCCTCTGAGCAAACATGTTGGGAGTAAGAAACCTCCTAAGGCCTCATCTTAATTTCCACAATGATAGTATCGATACCAAAGCTCACAGGACTGTAGAGAAGTTTAAGTGAGTCAGTGCCTAGCATTCAGTAAACATCAAAACTGGTGAAGCTGTTATTAGTTTCATTAACTTCAAAATCAGTGAGGCCATCCACTGGAGCTTAGACTTGTTCAAGCTTCTTGGGTAGAATTTATTCCTCTGGATAAGAATATACATTTAAGCTCAAAACAAAGATGTGGGTCAGGTGGGCACTCTTCCACAAGCCCACCCACCGAAGTGCTGCAGCTGGGGTGTCTCCAGAGAACTCCCCTGAAACAAAACCATGCCCACATTCAAGCCCTCACCTCACGATGACTCAGTTTCTTCACTGATAAAAGGGGGTTGGTTACCACTACAGTTCTTAACTTGTTTGTAAAATGCGTTGAGGAAGCCTTGAAATAAAGGTGGTATTTAGTGTGGGTTCAAAGTGTTATGTGATTATTTTATGGCCCCTTTTATTCCTGAGATTTTTCTGTTTGCTTGGCTTATGAACCCAAGCCAGAGCCATAAAATCGCTTTTATGCAAGCGCCTTTCACACACATCGTGTACCAACTGCACTTTTCAATCAATGCAGAAAGTGCTTAGGAGGATGAGGGTGGAGACAAGCAGAACAAGAACACCAGCAATTTCTGCCTAATTGAGGCCATTACTATCCACTGTCATTGAAGCTGTTCTGTGGTCGATTTTTTTTTAGCCATCCAAATGACCAGCTTCAACCCCATGAATTGAATTAGCTTGCACATGTTGAAGCTGGTGGCTAGGAAGGTCCTGAATATCCAATCAATCATGTTTCTCAATCCGTTGTGGTTTTCTTGGGGAGTCAGACACCATATCTTGCTCTATTCTTTCCAGAATCACATTACCTGGAACCAAAGGATTAAAGAAGCTTAAATTTGGAAGGGACCTGCAAGGTCGGTTGGTGTAAACACTCAACCAAGGTGGGAATTCCTTTTACAGCATCCCAGGCAGATGGTGGCACAGCCTTTGCCTGCAAACAGTGGACCAGCCCTCCCTGCTGTGGGAGGCACCCCATTCTATCGTTGGGTGGATCTGGTTGCAAAAAGTTCTCCCTTAAGATGAACAGAAATGTTCACTATGCTCAGGTGGCTCCACAGAACCACTGTCTGGCACGGCATACAAGGAAGCAGGAAGTGGGAAAGGCTGGAGAACGCATCAGGGTTGTCCCTTTCTTCTTTAAGCCTCTGAGGGGGGAATCAGAGAAATGCATGATCCAAAAGGATCCTTCCTGAATTGGGTTTTGCAAACCATGGCAAGTAGTGGCCTATTTAGATGATACATGGTATGCTGGTTTGGATGTATTATGTCCCCCAAAACGCCATTATCTTTGATGCACTCTTGTGTGGGCAGACGTATTAGTGTTGATTAGATTGTAATTCTTTGAGTGTGTCCATGGAGAGGTGACCCACCCAACTGGAGGTGGTAACGCTGGATGATTTCCATGGAGGTGTGGCCCCGCCCATTCAGTGTGGACCTTGATTAGTTTACTGGAGCAGTATATAAGCTCAGACAGAAAAAGCAAGCTTGCTACAGCCAAGAGGGACACTTTGAAGAATGCACATGAACTGAGAGAGGAGCTGCAGATGAGAGACAGTTGAAGATGGCCGCCAAAAGCAGACTCTTGCTCTGGAGAAGCTAAGAGAGGACAAATGCCCCAAGAGCATCTGAGGGTGACATTTTGGAAAACAGCTGAAGCCTAGAGAGGAACGTCCTGGGAAAAGCCATTTTGAAACCAGAACTCTGGAGCAGACGCCAGCCACATGCCTTCCCAGCTAACAGAGGTTTTCCAGACACCATTGGTCATCCTCCAGTGAAGGTACCCGATTGCTGACGTGTTACCTTGGACACTTTATGGCCTTAAGACTGTAATTGTGTAACCAAATAAACCCCCTTTTATAAAAGGCAGTCCATTTCTGGTGTTTTGCATTCCGGGAGCATTAACAAACCAGAACACATGGCTTGGAGTTAGTTTATCAAGATGGAACCTTAACGGGCAGCATCTTTGTTGCTGTTTTGATTCTGTGCCTTGTACTTTCAGTCAAAATAAGGAACTCCAGGTCACTTTGTTATAGAAGAATGAGGGAAGCCTTCAGGATCTGTCTACACTAGCAGTACTTTAAAGTGAATAATCTAGTCCTCAAACTCACTAAGCAAATCACTTATTCAATTGCCACTCAGTGCAGCCCTATTGTGTAAACAGCTCTGCACGAAAAGTGGATTCAGATCCTCATGCCTGAGAAACTTACAGACTTCTTAAGGAGATGGGAAATTTTACCTGGACGAAATCACTGTATGTGTAACCTTTTTGTTCCTCAAAGGAAGTCCCATCTTAAGACATTGGAGAAGAGAAGCTGCCATTTGGGGCCCCTATCCTCCTTCCTCTCTCCATCAATCTTTGGGCTTTACACAGACACACACACACACCACTCTCCCTTCCCCCAGGAAACAACTTCTTTTGGCCTGGTCACCATCTTCCCCATGTCCATAGAGAATAAGAAGAAGAAGTGAGTGGATACAGGGGCACAAAGAAATAACCTGACTTGGAAGGGAAGATCCAGCCAGGGAAATTTGGTTCTGGGGTCAGACAGTGATAATCAAACCTGGGGTTGCTGGTTGGATGTTTGTTGGCAGCCCATGGTACATACTCTGTAAATTTTTCTGGAATAAATGAATATATAAATAAATGAGGGAATGAATCTGGAATCCACCCTATATTTATACCTGGTCCCAAAATAACCATACTCTTCTATGTTGTTTGCTTTAGTCTAGCTGGTTGAGGAAGGGAATCTTTAAAACCAAAAAAATTCATGGGTTTGCATCTGTCAACCATGCGTATATCCTCAGACATGTTTCCTAAAACTGATTTTATAGAGAAGAGAATTCTAGAACCCAGGTCTTATGGGATTCTCTCTCTTTTAATCTCTCAAAGGTAGGCAAGAGGAATTTATTATTATCCATCGAAGTTGATCAGTGTCCAAGAAAATCCAGCAGTGAGTGCACTAACGTTTAGGTAGTTTCTTTCAGTGGGGAGCCCAAAGCACTTGGGAAAAATTTTATATTCATAGTATCCATGTGAGACAAGTAGATGTCAAGAATTATTATTCCGTTGAACAGATGGAGAATCTAAGGCCTTCATTCACAGAGCAAGTCAGGGGTAGAGGTTGGGGGAGAAGCCAAGCCTCTGCCCATGCAGGTAGGTGGGTTATCATATAAATGTCCACGGGAATTTGGCTCTTGGGAATCTGCCCTCCCCGAAGTCGGCTTTCCCTGGTCAGTGCCTCTGCAGTAGCCAGGCAATGGGGTTGGGTCTAAAGGCATCTACCCCTTATCCCAGGTCTTTCTAACTCCCTGGGAGTCTGGCATGCCAGCAACCTCTTTGCCATTCATCTTTATCACATACTCTTCATCCTTGCTTTGAGCCCCTTGGGCCACCAAGACACAGTGAGCTCCATACCCAGCTTCCTCCCCTCCCTCTGTGTCTCCTGGGTGGTCTCAGTGTTCTGCAGCCTCAGAAGTAGCAATCCACTGTTTCTTCAACCCACTCACCGTCCTTGCTGCTTTCCTTGCCATACACGAGGCCTCAGAACTACCTCCACTTCAAAAATGTTGGACTCAGAGATCTCCCTCCCTGACTGCAGACTCTCCACTCCTCCAGCTATTTGTCCAGAATTCCTCCTAGAATAGTCACCTCCATCCTCCCTCTAGGCCCGAGGTCAGCCAGTTTTGATCCTGCTTTCTTGAGCACATGGAACGCCCTCCTGCCTCCCCTTTATTCTTCACTGAACATCATGTCAATCCCTAGCTAGGGCTCTAATTGTTCACAGTGTCCAGAAACATATTTACAACCATTCATATTTCCTGAGCTTCAAACCCACTGACAGCTCCACTGGGATGTCTCATAAGCACTGAAAAGTCAAATCATTGAAATCCGAATTCATATTTTTTTCTCACAAAGCTTGTTCTCCTTCCATGTTTCTTTTCTCAACACAATGGCACCACCACCAGCCTGCAAATTGTTCAAGCCAAAGATCTGGGGATCATCCTTAATGGTTCAGTTCTCTCTGCCATCCAGGTCATTTTCAGATCTGCCCACTTCTCTCCCCACTACCACTTCCCTCTTTCAGGCCAGCAGAATCCTTTGTCAGCATTATGCTAGCATCTTCTTAATTTGCCTCCCCCTCACGGCTTGCCCCGTCCAATCCATTTTCCAAAATGTAGCATGAGAAAACACAGATCTGATCGTTCTCCTGCTCAAAACCCTGCAGCTGCTTCCACATTGCCCTCAGGATAAAAGTCGCATGCTACCAAGCCTCCATCCACCTCCCAACCACCTCTGCAGTCCTGCTTTGCTCTGCACACCAGTCTCACCAAAGCACTTTCCTTTCCTTCAATGGTCTTTACTCTATTGCCTCAGAACTTTGCACATGCTGTTCCGTCTGCCTGAAATGGTGTCCTCGTCCTCACTCCCACTTTCACCCACTTTGGCCTGGCTAACCTCTTACTCCCCTGCATGTCTCAGCTTGGAAGTCTCTTCACCAGAAAGCCTGTCCTCACCCTCAAATCCAAGTTGGCAATATGTGGTATAGGCACACAACAGACTTTTATTCAGCCATAAAAAGCACTGAGGTTCTGATCCATGTTACAACATCGATGAACCTAGAAAACAGTACATTAAGTGAAAGAAGCCAGACACAAAAGGACAAATATTGTATGATTCCACTTGTATGAAATATTTAGAATAAGGAAATTCATAGAGTCAGAAAGTAGATCAAAGTTTACCAGGGGGCAGGGGAAATGGGGAGTTAATGCTGAATGGGTAGAGTTTCTGTTTGGGGTGATGAAAAAGTTTTCATAATCGAAGGTGGTGATGGTAGCACAACATTGTAAATGTAATTAATACCACTGAATTGCACACTTAAAAAGGATTACAGTGGTAAATTTTATGTTATATATACGTTACCACAACAAACAAAAAATTCATGTTAGATTCTCCACTTGTCCTCCCCAGCATCATCATCACAACACTAGACATGCATGGTAAGTAACAGCTAACAGGTACTAAGTACTCGCTGTTTCTCAAGACTTTATGTGAGTTCTCACATCAGCCCTATGAATTAGAGGCTGTTATTATCCCATTTTACAGGTGAGGAGATGGATGCATGAGCAGTTACATACACCTATAGCTACCAGTTGGTCTCACAATGCTACACTGCACTGATTCTCCATCTGGGCTGCACATTCCAATCGACCTTTAAAAAAATGCACATGCCTGTGGCCTGCATGAGATTTTTTTTGTTTTTTTGTTTTGTTTTGTTTCTTTAAAGAGGGAAAAGTTAGAGAGTTGGCAGGAATTTGTATTTCTAAAAACCTCCAAGGGTGATCCTGACGTGCAGGACCAAGCCCTGTTATGCCATGTTGCAATGGCCTGTTTTCTTGTCCCCCACCACACAATGACCTTGGTGAGGACGGGGAATGGATCTCTGGTGCTTGTCATTTTTCTCTAGTGCCCAGAACACTTCCTGGCACGTGGTAAATCCTCAATAACTTCCGAATGAATGTCATTACTGTGTGCTTTCTGAACTCCTGCAGTCATAGAAAGAGCCAGAAAACCCTGCCCACAAATTCACAACTGCTCTTCTCTGCCTGCCCCCCCACCCCCACCTCACAGCTTGACCCCCTTCCTGGCTGAGTTTTCCAGTTGTCTCTGAGCCCTGTGCCTCCCCTGCCGTGCTCACTCCCAGCGAATGACCTTGCCACCACGGTAATGAGAACAAGGTCACCTGCAGCAAGAAGGTTTCACTGGCCTCCCCTCCACCACCAACGTTTTCTGAATCTTCACTCCTTCCTGATGCCTTTCCTTTTTTAGGGCACACTGGAAGCAGTGCCTTCCTTCTGCCCTTCTTCCCTTTTCTACCTGTGCTCCGGGGACAGCCCAGTCCCAATTCCAGGCCCAGCACCATCTGTCACCCACACTCTCTTTGGAACCCTTCCTGGGCCTCTCTCCCCTCGGATTTCCCCTGTCTCTTCACCTCCAGATTGGATCATGTGCTCCTACCAGAAAGCCCCTTGCTTCCTGGGTCTGTCTTCCACACCCACCCTCACCCCCTCAAACACCTTAATTATCTTGTGGTGGGCTTCCTCGTCTCCACCTCTCACCATCCCGCCTGCTCCTGATCATCTCCCACTTTGATAATTGCACTCCTCCTTCAAAACCTTTAGGGCTCCCCACCTGCCAGTTAGAGAGCATTAGGGCATTCGAGATTCCTCACCAACAGGCCCAAAGCCACCTTTCAAACGTTTTCTTCTTTTCTCTTCTCTGCTGCAAATAAGCCTCTTCCTTCCAACCTCCTTTCTCTCTCGCTGCCTTTCCCACTTTCATTTCTTCCCATTCAGTCTTATCCAGCCTTAAAGCCTGGATCAGCAGCAGCTTTTCTGACTATTCCAGCAGTCACATGGGCTCTCCTGTCTTTGAATTTCAGCACAAATTCAGCAGTTTGTTTATACTGTTCTCCTGGCACTTCCCATAAATTGTCTTACATCCCTAGTAGGCTGTGAACCCCTTGAGGGCAGCACTTGGTCTTTACACTCTGAAAGCGTTTAAAACATTGACTCGCACATAGAGAATGTTCGAGAAACGTGTGATGGGTTAGGGAACAACTGCGGTTCATCTAAGGCTTCTCTCCATCCTGCAGAGGCTGGCACTGGGCTCACCTGTGGGTCCATCGGGAGGCGTCCCTGGCTGTAAATGGGGCTGGTCTAGACAAAGCTGAAGTTTCACCCTGTAAGTCCTTGTGTGACAGCCTTCGTGTCCTGGTGGGACAGCCTGGCTGCGGGGAACTGAGAGGAAGGGCTGCTTCTCTCCAGTGCCCCCCGGGGCCATGAGCGGCCAGGGGCCTGGTGGGCTGACCCAGGAGCAGGACCGGCTGTGCCTGGGAGCCTGCAATCCTGCCCTTCCCCAACACTGCTCACTTCCTTAGAGCATAAAATGCCTGGGCTCCCCTCTTTTTTCCCAAAGAGGTGGGAGAGTAGAAGAAAATCATGGACATTTCAGAGACCAGGGGGACACGTCCTACAGGGAACCACAACTCAGCCACGGGAGGCTGGAGCAAAGAGGCCAATAAAACCGGCTTTATTTGTAATGTTCCCATGCTTGTTGTTTGCGTTGTCCCTTGTCTGTTTCCTCAGAGCGATGAAAAAAAGCAAAAGGGGGGAAAAAAAACACAGTAACAGTGCTGCTCTAAGTATGCATGAACTTTCGTTCTCACTCCCTCCCACCCCTCCTCTAGCCCCACCAGGTCTGCCCAGCCTAACCCTCCAGCCTGTGAATTCCTCTCTCAGGCTGTGTTTTCCCTCCTAATTTTTATGGCTTTTCCCTGGATTAATGGTTAATGTATTTGTTTTCTGCCCCCCCCACACACCCCCATGCCACCCCCCATTATCAACGAGTGCTTTGAATAACTATTAACTCTCTGGTTAACACAGGAAACATGTTAATTATCTACAAGCCCTCAGGCAAGAAACTTATTCTTTGGAAACTTCTCCCAATGGCAGGCAGGCAAGCCCCCGTCCACCAGCCACTGACCTTCAACCACACCTGGGTCTGGAAGCTTGCACAACCCCTACCGTATTCATATTACAAGGTCTTGGACCATCCAAGGTCAAGAACTGGCTGAGCCCCAGAGGGGAGGGATGCTGGCCGTGCGCCACGCTGTCAGGGTGCTGTTCGGTCCAGCCACTGCCTCTCCAAGACCCTATGAAGAGACCAGGCTAAACTTCTTTTTTTAAAAAATTGTTTTGCCAGTGAGGGCTAATCTATTGTGCATTCTTTGTTGCTGGGAAACATGGAGTGGCTGTACAGGCTGTTCTTTCTTGGAGCTACAGTTCAAAAGTGCTCCTGACCCAAACACACACGTGGCGTAATCCTGTGTTCCTTTTGTGTGGGACTGGAGCACTGGAGGAGGGGGAAAAAAAAACTCCCTGCAGCAGCAGGGAAGAGTGGCTGGGATCCACTGGGCAAAGGCAGCAGTTCTGGACCGAGCAATGCAAAGGCTCACGCTTGGGGAGGGCTAACCTCCTTCTGAAGTTAGGTGGGTGATGCCTTCTGGGGAGGGGGAGGCAGGAGGACTAGGAAACGGGGAGGGACGCTCCCAATGGGGTGCATCTCCTCCTTCCCCCAGGAGAGAAGGGCTGAAGCAGTCTGAGACCCACTCAATGTCCAAAGGGTAAAGAACCATCTTGGAGAAAGTGCCCACTTCATTCACAAAGCAGATCTGTTGCAGAGAGGGGAGGGCAAGGGACAGGAGGGCTGTTTTCCAAATTCTTGTTCAGTTTGGCTTCCTCCCCTTCTCCTCCACCCCCACCCCACCTCCTCTTCTTAAATGGGGGGTGGGTGGAGGGGAGAGGTTATTCTTCAGAGAGAGGAATCAGGCACTGCCAGACTTATTAGGAAAGATACTGTTGGGATCTTGGCAAGCGTGCGGGGCTGTGGCAGTTTCACATTGTTCCTGCGTGAATCTGGTTACTGTCAAGTGCTGCGCTAATAGCTCTGCTGCCCTGGCCTCGGTTCCGCAGGCTGTGCAGCTGCCCGGAGCGCCTCCACTGCCCCAGATACAAACATTTCCACATTAGGCAGTCTCACTCTGCTCGCTGTCCCCATCCTGCAAATTTTCCCTTGGCAGTGGTGGGAGAGGCTGTCCAGTGACCTCAGGTGACCTCCACGGGCTGGCTGGGACCTGGCTCCCAGCCTCTGAGCTCCACAGGTGCCCTCGCGCTTTTCTGGGTCAGCCTTATGATTCGGTGTCCGGGCACTTGGTAAAATTTTGCATAAGTTCCTCAGGGCTACATTATTCACACAGACACCCTGGGGAAGACGTTAGAAAACCTGATGCCTCTTGTTCGTCAGCCGGTTGCTGCGCTTAGCACCACAGGCTGGAATTTCATCAGCCTGGGCTCCTTAAAAATGTTTTGGTGACTGAACCTTCTTTTTTATCTTCAAGCTGGCCCAACTTCTTTTTTGAAGGCAAGAATTTGATTGGAAGTTACTATTCAACAGAAACCCGCCCCCATCTAGACCTGCACTGTCAAATATGGTAGCCCCTGGCTGCAGGTGGGTATTGAGCCCTTGAAACGTAGCTGGTCCAAATCGAGGTGTGCTGTCAGGGAAAGACACATGCGGAATTTCAAAGACTTATGAAATAAAGAACGTGAAGTTTTTCAAGAATAATTTTTTAGATTGATTACAACTTGGATAAAGTGGGTTAAATAAAAGATATTATTAAAATTAATTTTACCAGTTTTTAAAAGACCTTTTTAATGTGGGTACTAAAACATTTTAAATTACATATGTGGCTCGCATTGTATTTCAGTTGGAGAGCGCTGCTCTAGACCATGCCTGCTGCATTACGGTTCTCAGACGTGCCGTGTGGCTCCATGCTACCTTCCTGTCGTCTGTCTTCCCTCTTTTCCCATCATGAGAAGCCTCTCGGGCTAAGCAAGGCTCTTGCCTTCGTCCATCACTGCCTCTTGTGCACACAGCTTTGGGCATTTCTGGGGCTGCTTGTCTGCCACTAGATTGTGTGCTCCAAGGGAAGTCCGTGCCCAGAGCGGACAGCATAGGTACGTGTGTGTTTTAATCCCAGTGCTGGTGGATGACTCTGAAGGGATGAAGCATTTAAAATCTGGTTTTCTTTATTTTCCATTGTGAAGGTGTGATAATTATTAGCCTAAGTCACAGGGCTTCCACTGCAGCTATCAGCTCTTGAAAGTACAGCTAAGTTTGGGGATGGTACTATTCAAAAGAAATTTTTAGAAATTCTTATTTTATTAAGAGCACTAGTATTTTAAATCTAATAAAATTTCACGCCTAACAATTTCATTCACTCTACATTAAAAGTTTACAGAATGGCTACCACTGGCCAAATGTGAAGCAGAAACTTCAACCTCTAAAGGCTGCATGTGCCAATACAGTAGCTGCAAGCCACGTGTGGCTATAATACACTTGAAGCTTGAAACAAATCAAGATGTGCTAGCTCTAAGTATAAAATATACACGGGATTTTGACAGCTTCGTACAAAAAACAGGAATGTAAAATATCTCACTAGTAATTGTGTGTATCGATGACATCCTGAAGTGATAACATTTTGTAGTGAGTTAACTGTATTATGAAAACTAATCTCACCTGTTTCTTTTTACTTTTTTTAATGTGACTACTTGAAAATTTAGAATTACATACACGGTTCACATTAGGGGACAGCACTGCTATAAAGGAGTCATACTTTGTTTTGAGGGTACTTTAGGTTGGATGTGAGCATTTCAGCTAGGTTTGTAACAGCTTAGGATCCTGGTAACTTTTACTCCAAGTCTTCCTGCCATTCCATAAAGCATCTGTCCAGTTATGTAAGTTTGAATTCTGGTTCCTCCACCTGGATTTTACCCAGAGGACTCACCTTGGCTTACCAGCCACAGAAAGAGCCCCACTGAGCCCTTTGGGAAACTCTCAGTCCCTGCAGGGACTTATCAGGCAGTAATTACAGCTGTGCATGGACTTTCCTGCTTTCGGATACTTAGTCATAGTTCTTTACCTTTCCTAGGTGCCAGAGGTGCGATGAGAGCTTAACCCAACAGAGAGGACTCAGCAAATGGATTACCTTGAGCTTGACCTGTTAGCCAGATTTCCTAGCACCTGCCTGTTCCAGCCTGAGGGACTGTGATTTATTCCTTGAGAAAGAGAACTGCAAATTCTCTCTCCGGGGCACAGTCCAAGTCCTTGCTACTCTCTCCCAGGTTCTGGAAGACAGAATGGAGGTGTCTACAGAGCAGGAAAGTGTTTTCCACCTGATTTAGTTTAACGACACCTTTAAGCTGTCTCTAAGAAGTTGGATTTTTAGGACACACGTACATTCACACGTACATTCGTAAACATTAAAAATCAAGTCATAATGTACCTGTTCTTTGAGCCCTCTGGGGCAGGGAGGCTGCCAGGGGCTCCTGAATGGGAAGCAGTGAAAAGAATTCTGATGAATCAGGTGTTCTTGCCTGTTTACATAAACTGGGCACCCCGCCTGTCCACCCCATATGCTGGACACTGCTGGGTAAGAAGAGAAGAGAAACATTTATTAAATGGGAGGAAAAACTAGGAGCTTTTCATTAAGATTAGAAGATTTTTGAGGTTGGATCAGCTGGCCAGGTGCATGGCCAATTTCCTTGGCTCCTTGGAAGCAGCAAAGTATTTGGAAAATAATGGAGCCCTTAGTCCTATAAGTAAAAAGCCATTTATCTTGGGAATTAAAAAAAAAAAAAAAAGTGCTGGCAATGGAAAATTTTCCATGAGATGCATTTCTTCTTGCCTGAATGTCTTGAATGCCTGCTGGATTGGATTCCTGGCTAAGACACTCACACTTGTAAATATGTGCTTTTCAAGGTGGGGAGATGAAAATAAAAAGTTTGTGAGATGTATTTCTGGGAGGGCCCAAAACAGGAAACAAATTGGAACGACTGCATGTGGGGCACTGACGTTGGATCTAGAGAGGATGTTTGCTTTTTGGAGCTAAAGTAAGCATCCCATCCCAGCTACTGCCTGGAGCCAGCATTCTGCTGACATCCCATGGAAACCAGGGCTCTTTTTGGGACTCTACAGGACTAGGTTATTTTTCTCAGTTTAAACTGTTTTTATATGGTGACTCTCAGTGCTCCTTTCTGTTTCAGGAAATTTTCATATTTTTATACATATATATATATATAAAACCACAAACAGAACATCTTGATTTTGAAAAGGCACATTCACCCAAATAAGGACCAAGAAGCAGAAACAAGTTTGCTTCAATATCTCATGTGTCTACAGCCAATGTTGCCAGTGAGTGCAGAAAAGTTTGAAAACAAGAAAGGAAGGAGAAGTTTCATCCCTTGCTCTCTAGGTCCCATCTTGCTGTCCCCTTTCCTGATCTTAACTACTTTTGCCTCAGTAGCTTCTTAGAAAAGGATGCTATTATGTGTGTTCATTATAGAATGAAGAAGGCATTTCAGGATGCATGTAGGGAGAAGATGAAATGATTGAAGGGAGGGGACATGTGTCTGTGAGGGGTGATTGAGTGAACCTAGCATGTCCTCCTTCTGGCCTCCCATGGCTCCCACAGGAGACAAACTGTCCACACCCAGCCTCTGGGCAAAGTCACAGAGTTGTATTGGTGCCACCTCAGACAGAGGCTACAAGGGGCCATTCTATGATGCTCTTCATCAACTTTGGGAGGTACTGACTGTAGTTATTGAACACAGTTTTACTGTCCAGAGAAATCCAAAAGATGCTGCAGATATTTTGCATGGCATGGGAAGCCATGGTAGTGACTCAGACCTTGGGTGCCATTTTTGATTCCGTATTTGCTTGCATTTCCCATATCTCATCATTCTTCCCTGAGTTTCTCATATCTGCCCTCCCTTTGCATTCCCATGACTTTTTTTCTGAGTACAGGAATACAGTGACTAAGGAGAAAGGACCCTTTAGAGATCATCTACCCGCTCATTTTGCAGACGTAGAGGCTGAGATTTAGAGAGCTTAGGTGACTTGCCTGAGGTCATTTATCTGGCACCCAGATTTTCCTACTCTCCTTGTGCTCCCCCAAGCCTAGCCATGGGGAAAAATGCCAGTTTTCTACTGGGCCATTCTCCATCACCAATGGAGAGAAGTTGAATTGAGTAATCAGTTCAGTTTTATAACTCACTTACACAGACACACTTGAGCATTGAGTCACTAAGTATATTCTCAGGCCAATGGATACAGCGCATCACCCAAAGTTTCCTTCGGCTTCTGACGTGGGCAACCCTAAGTATTGAAGAGCCAGAGATTGTTTAGCACATTGTTCCGGACCAGCAGTCATGCAGAGCTGTGAGAAAGCTGTCTCCTGCAGTCTGGCAAAAGCCAATTGTTAACTATTCAGGAATTTGGGGAAGTCAGTTAACTGGGAGTGTTTGTCATGGAAGTTGGTAAATGCTAAAATTCAAGTCTTGTTTTTGTTTTTGTTTTTTTTTCCCAGAGAGCTGGTTCCCCAGCACACCACTGATTCTGATGTAGGACCCCAGCCTAGCACAGGAAAATGCTTTTGGGCAGATCTTCTTTGGTGATTCAGAAATGAAAGGTGGACTTATCCTGTGCAAAGTAGACTGTATTATTCAGAGAAATGCTGCCTGTCACAGGGGAGATAAGTGTCAGTGAGGCATCTTGCACACTGAGGTGAGCTCCAGAGGACAGCAGTGCTGTCCAACTTTATTAATGGTGATGAGGCTTGCATGTGACCCTGACAGCCATGTAGGAGCAATTTCCTCGGGGTCACTCCTGAGCCCGTGAGCTGGGCGTGCTACTCTGTGATCAGGCAGAACCTCCTGTCGAGGCAGGCACAGTCAGCCAACTGAGATCCTCTCCCTGACCCATTCTGTCCCTCAGAAAATCCAATCAACTCCATCTCCAGTGTTCATATGGGTCTGCCCTTTTCTCTCTCCAACTGCTACAACCCAAGTCCACCTCTTCTAACAGGGCTCCTTTCCTCCCCTCCCGCTCACTTCTATGCTACTCTCCGCACAGCAGCAAAACTGATTTTTTTTTAAGAAGGAGAAGGAAGAGGTTGAGGAGGAAGAAAGGGAGGAAAAAGAGAAAAAGAAGAAGAGGAAGATTATGTCATGTCCCTGGCCCCACAATTAAAGCCCTTCGATAGCTTCCCATTCTACTTAAAGTAAAATCCCAAACCCAAATTTTGAGCAAAGCTCTTCATCATTTGGCCCCTGCTGACCTCTCCAGTCCCCTTCTGCTCCATGCTCACAACACTCCTGCCACATTGGTCTTTTTTCAGATCCTTGAATGTTGGCCAAGATCTTTGCTGCCTCAGGACCTAGCACATGCTCCTCCTGCAGCCAGAAATACTCTTTCCCTGAACCTCTCCATGGCTGGATCCTTCAATTCCTTTATGTCTCAGCTTAAGTGTAACTTTCTCAGGGAGACATTCCCTGTTTGCATGATGTACTATTGGTCCCTCTCTGTGGTTCTCTAGCTTTGCTCCTGGGAACCTTATGACAATTATTTCAACCTGTAGTTATTTTATTTATTTGTCTGCTTACTTTTTATTTTTACCTTTCAGTCTACTTCTCCTCACATCAGCATATGCTCACCAGTGCCTTGCCAGTGCCTAACAGTGCCTGGCATACAGTGGAGCTCAAATGAATGGTTGTTGAATGGATAAAGAAGTCAGTCTGCTGGGCCATTTTGCAGCCACTATTAGGCAATGGAAATAATGGAAGCACTGGCTTGTATGGAACCCCAGCCAGGCACAGGCTGCTCTTATACCTCCAGGATCAGGTAGATTGTTGACTTTGATGAACAGAGCTTCTGGAGGGCTAGCAGGGTGCTTTGAACACATACAACCAGTTCTAACCAAGCCATTTGGGATTACTGGGTGAAAGGGGCTATGTGAGTTCAAAATTTTCCTGCTAAGCTTGCCAAGGCTGTAAATGTTATATAAAAACTGCGTGAAAAGTCTTATTTGGTGACCATAATGTTCTGTGTCCATTTGGGGTAAAAAGACTGGGGAGGCAGCAAACGAGGCTGCTGAGTGAACAAGGGGGCCATGTCAGGTGACGTGTGTGCAGAAGGCCTGCTTGTTCCTGACCTGCAGTTACACGCACGCTCACAGTAGCTCCAGTCTTGTCCCAAAGACTGGGACTGGCCTCTGGTTTGTTATTGGAACTGACGATTCTCTTTAAATAGATACTAAGCAAACCTCACCATTTGTTTATCTTGAAATGGCCCTGAGAAGTGCTTTCCAAGAAACAAGGAAAAAACTGAATTCACAGTGGTGACTTTGAGTCTGTCTGGAGAAAGCGGTCTGAGCCAAGGGGGAGTAAAGGGGTCATTCCCAAGGGCAATGCCTTCCTTGTTGCCCAGGGTCTGCAACAGTGACAAATGGGCCATAGCCTGGGAAAAAGGAGGGCTTTGCTGTTGCTCTAGCAGGGTCTTCAGGGCTGGGTGTTCACGGAAGCCCACTGTCCTGGTTTGCTAATATACCAGAGATGGACTGGCTTTTATAAAAGGGGGGTTATTTGGTTACACAGTTACAGTCTTAAGGCCATAAAGTGTGGTGGAGAAAGGCCATTGGCATCTGGAAAATCTCTGTTAGCTGGGAAGGCACATTGCTGGCGTCTGCTTTCTTCCGGGTTGTGTTTCAAAATGGTTTTCTCCAAAATGTCTGCATCAGCTTCCAACAGCCATCTTCAAAATGTCTGTCTCAGCTCCAGGTAGCTGTGAGCTCCTTCTGTCTGAGCTTATAAAGTGCTCCAGTAAACTAATCAAGGCCCATGCTGAATGGATGGGGCCACACCTCCATGGAAGTTATCCAGAGTTATCATCTACAGTTGGGTGGGTCACATCTCCATGGACACTGAATCAATAAGTTCTAACCCAATCTACACTAATATGTCTGCCCCCACAAGAATGCATTAAAGAATATGGCTTTTTCTGGGGGACATAATATATACAAACCAGCACACCCACGGTATAGGAACTGAAAGTCGGTGTCCCCTGCCCCTATGCAAGTAGTCACATCGTACCCACATTTCACACACACACTAGTCTCATGCAAAAACATAACCCTACTTTGAGAATGACATGAGTCCAAGCTATAGGATATTTAATTTATGAAAACATTTTGAGGCTTGGAGTCAGAGACTATTGGAATTTAGAAGACTCCTGCAGTCAAAAACTTCCAGACACATGCTTCATATGTCACCAGGGTAGGCAGAAAAATGGCCCTATAAAGATCTCCACACCTTAATCCCTGGGACCTGTGGATATGGTTAAAGGGACTTTGCAGGTGTGATTAAGCAGAGAATCTTGAGATGGGGAGAGTCTCCTGTATTATCCAGGTGGGCCACTGTAGTCACAAGAGTTCCTGAAAAGAGGAAGGCAGGAGGGTCAGAGTCAGAGGAGGAGATGTGGCAATGGAAGCAGAGCTGAGAGAAAGAGATTTGAAGGTGCTGGGCTGCTGGCTTTGAAGTTGGAGGAAGGGGCCACTAGCCATGGAATGCAGGTGGCCTCTAAAAGCTGGAAAAGGCAAAGAAAAGGATTCTCCCCTAAAGCCTCTGGGAGCAACCAGTCCTGCTGACACTTTGGCTTTAGCCCACTGAGACTGATGTTGGACTGCAGACAAATAAAATTATGTTGTTTTAAGCCATTAAGTCCGTGGTAACTTGTTACAGCAGCAATAGGAAACTAATACAGTCACAAGGCCAGTTTGGTGTCTGAATTAATTCAACAAACTGTCCATCTATCCATCTGTTGTTTTTATTCACTAACATCTAGAAAATATTGTACATGTGGAAGACTCTTTAATAACCATTTGTTCGATAAATAAATTGAGGGCTTATTATAGTCTAGGTAGTATGGTAGGCCCTTTTGATACATCCCTGTCTTCATCTATAAGTCTAGAAGAGAATCAGATATTAACAAATAATTTCACAAATGGATTATACATCAATTTACATGGCAAGTGCTATGACAGAAAACTATAGGAAATGATGTCAGAGTATAACAGGGAAAGTTAACTTAGATTCTGGGGTCAGGCAGAGCCTTCTGGGGACACACAGAGTTTGAAATGAGGACTGAACACGCCCTCTCTCTGCTCCAGTTTTAAAGATGGAGACTTTCTCTGATTTGAGCTCTCAAAGTGTCCACCATTTTTTTTATAGGTCTGGGGTTGTCATTTGTTCATGGAAGAAATGTGATTCAGGCTAAGCCTGGCTTTGATCTTGAAGTGATGATACATTTCATCTTAGTTCTGCTGTTAATTTAGTAAGTGACTTTCAATAAATCTCCTGCCCTCTCTGCAGGCATTTGCTCTCCAGCTGATGAACGATGATCTCACCACTACTCTGCAGGAATGAAATGAAGATGGCAAGCGCCATTACCCACATTTCCATTACCCTTGTGGAGGTACGTTGTGCCATGCTTTGAGCTTGCTCCTTGGGCTACTGGGGGCTTTCCAAGGCTGAGCTGGAGCCGAGGGGTAGAATAACATTTATTGGGGACCTCCTCTCCAGGGAAGGGGGCAGGATCTGAGGAGACAGCCATGAAGAACACATCTTTTACCCTCAAGTAGTTGGTGATAAGCGGGAGAGACAAATGCAAACACTTAAAATACAAAACATGGAGTGTTATAATAGAAGAACAAAGGAAGTGCAATTACCTGTGTCTGGGGAAATCAGGGAAATCCAGAGGAAGCCACAGCTGAGTTGCGTCTGGAAGGTTAAGGTGGAGTTCCTCAATGAGAAAGGAGAGGAAGTGCGTTCTGGGCAGGGTGGCGGTGGTGTGTGGAAGGGTCCTCAAGAGCAAAGGATTCCTCACACTTTTGGGGTTATGCATAACCGGGAGCACAGCTTTCCTCTTCTTCCTTTTTCTTTTCCTCCTCTCACCAACAACAATGGCAGCTACCATTTCTTGAGCACTTTTGATGTGCCAGATACAATGTTAGTTGCTGAACACACAATTTCTCCATTCATCCTCTCAGCAACACTGCCAAGATTCTGTCATCGCCCCCATTTGTTCAGACAAGTCTCACAGAGGTGAAATAATAGCTATCATCAGAGCAGGTAGGGGTCCCTCCCACTCCCCCCACCCAGTATATGCACACCCAGTGGTTTCTGGAGGTGTGTTTCCTGGTTGTAGGTGCTTGCTCATGTGTGTGGTTCAGAAGGCAGCCAAGCCCTGGTGAGTTCAGAACTGACGATACGTACAGTTTGGTGCCTGGGGACATAGAGCGTGCATCCTTGGAAGACTGGTCACTTTGGAGGCAGGTCAGGAAAGCTTCCAGGATAAGTTGGCCTGGCTGATGACCAGAGATGGGTACCAGAGGGAGATCTTCTCCCCTCTACTGCTGGGAGAGGGGTTTGCTGTGGGGCCGGATGGAGACCTCTGGATGTACTCGTTGCAGAGTTCTTTGGTAGGAAAGCCACTTGAACCTGGCAGCAGGAGGACCTGGTGAAGGTGTCAGAGCATTCTGCAGGCTGCTACTTGCCTTCTGCGAACTGGAAACCCTGCACTCCCCTTTGCCCCTCCCAGCCCTGCCTTATCAAGTGGAATCTTAGAAGAACTCCTGGCACCTCAGCAAACGTGGTGGTGGTGGTGGGGACACTCCAGGTAAACAAAAACTCTCCCTGCAAAGGGCTCTGGCTTGGAGGGAGGAGTTAGCCCCCAGCTCTGGCCTTAGGACAGTACATCTTGCTCAAGCATTTAAGGGGGAGTCAACCACCCTCCTACTGAAGGTCCCTCTACATCCTTTAGGTGAATCATTGCCCTGGGGCACCCATTTGAGGGAAGACCTAGGCCCCACAGGTGAAATAGCAGCTGAGAAGTGAAGGGGTGGAGATATGCTTTGGAGCAGGGCCAAGGAATGTGGGGGTGGGGTGGACACCAGCTCTTAGCCTGTTCTTCATCATCCAGAACAACCTTTCTCTGGAACCAGGCAGGAAGTCCCTCCTCAGAAGGCTGAGGAGAAAGGAAGTTGTGTTCAGGAGCTCTCCTCAGCCAATGAGGGAGGCTGAGATCAGGCTAGGAGCTCGCCTGGCCTTCATGTAGATAAGCTCTCTAAGCTTCTTGGTTAGCCTGGGGTGGGGGTGACATATAAGGCTTGTTTTCCCTATGGCCCCTCATTCCCTTCTTGACCAGCTCACCTCAGCCCAAGGCCGTGACTACTGACACTACCTCGGATAGTGAATCCCTGAGGTGGAGGTTCTCAACCCTTAGCACCACTGAGGAATCCTGAAGAGTTAGTGTTGCTGCTGCTGGTATAGAGCTCTGCTATCTGCTACCAGAACCTGCCAATGTGTTTTTAGTTTTTGTTTGGTTTTCTTTATGATTTTCTGGAAACTTGAGATTGTTGTGTGTGTGTGTGAAGGTATGGGATGGAATGGGGGAGGGAGGTATTGGGAAAACAACAAACTGGCTTCAAAACTTCTTAGCACGTAGCACACTCTCTTAACATTGGCTGTTTATCTGCTCATCTTCTGTGAAGGACAATGGGCTCGATAAGGATAGGAGCCAGGTCTTATTTTTTAATTTGTCTCCCCGGCTTCCGAGTTCCCAAAAGTAATTATTTCCTGACTATATATGAATGAATGAATGAATTACAGTTACACTGTTGAACAGAATGGCAATAGGTACTTACTCCATATTAGTTTTGATCCTCTCTCATTGCAGGGAGTGGGACAGTGGTGATTATAACCAATCTGGAAATCAACCAGGAAAAGAGGATTTGAGATCTACTAGAAGACTTTGATCTACTGGATTTAGGATATGTGCACTAAATGGCTCAACTTTCCTCTGAAATAGCAAATAACAACAGCAATGAATGGAGCACTTACTTGCCAAGCCCTGCACTGGCTTTTTCCATTCACTTTCTCTAATCCTTGTAACACTGCAGGGTAGGCCTCCTCGTCTTCATTGTGCAGAAGGGGAGATCAACATTCAGAGAGATTAAGTACCTTGCTCAAGGCTAAAAACTAGCAGGTCCATTCCTTCATCAATTCTTTTATCCTACGAATATTTATTGTGTGCCTACTATATGCTGAGCTCCAAGCCCATTCCAAGAGCCTGGAAAGAGGAGTGAACAAAACAGACCAAAAAAAAAAATCCTGCTCTGCTGGAGCTTAAATTCTAGTGGGGGGAAATAAGGCAGTAAACAAGATAATTTATAAAATATATGGTCTGAGGTTGATAAGTGCCGAGGAGTAAAGTAGAGAAGGTAGAAAGGGAGGGTTGGTGGGGTGTGGGAAGGGGCTGCTGCAGTTTTAGAGCAGGTTGCCAAGGAAGTCCTCACCAAGAAGGTGACATCTGAATAAAAACCTAGCCAAGGGTTCCAGGCAGAGGAAATAGCAAATTCCAAGTCCCTGTGGTAGGACTGTGCCCAGTGGGTTCTAGAAATAGCAGGGAGGCCAGTGTTGCTGAAGTGGCCAAGGGGAAATAGGGAAAATATGAGACCAAAGCAGAGTAAGGGGTAAGGGAGGGGAGCAGACCAGGGCAGGCCATGTAAGCCATTCTCAGGGTCTTGCTTTGGAGCCACTAGACAGTTTGGAGCAGAGGAGTGAAATGATTTGATTTGGGTTTTAACAATATCATTCTGGCTTGCTGCTGGGCTGAGAATAGTCTGGAAGAGAACAAGGATGGAAGCCAGGAAGCCAACTAGGAGGCTAAGGAAATAATCCAGGGGAGAGGTGATGGTGGCTTGGAGCAGGGTGGTAGCAGGGTCAGAGTCTGGATACATTTTGAAACTGGAATTTACTGACATAATGGATGTGGGGTGCTAGAGAAAGAGTTGTCCTGAGCAACTGGACAAATGAAGTTGCCATTTCCTGAGACGGGCATGACTGAGGACAAGCCATACTTGGAAGAGGAAATTAGGGGCTTTATTTTGCATGCATTAAGTTGGAGATGCCAATTAGACATTCCAGTGGGGACGACAAGGACAGGGTTAGATCTTGAAGTCTGGAGTTGAGGGGAGGGATCTGGGCTGGAGATACGAATTTGGAATCAGCAGTATAAGTGAGATATTTAAAACTATGACACTGGATCAGATCATCGAAGACGTCTGAAGACTGAGCTCTCGTCAGCTGGGTCAAATGCTGCTGCTGGGTCACAGAAGATAAACACTGAAATTCCGACCCAACCTCAGCCAGCCCCAAAGCTGCTCCACACTGCTATTTCCCTGGTGTCTAATTGATGACAGAGACAGAGAATTGTAAAGGAAAAAAACCCCAAGCCCCAAACTACAGCCTAGTTGTTTAACATTTGGCTTCACGAAACAATTCCAGTGCAATTAAAACAACAATGTGCTCCCTGCAAGTCCACTGTTAAGTGCGCTTCCTCTGGATGGTGGATGCTTTCCTGGAAAATGGAATGTAAAGGGATTATGTTGAAGTATATTATATAGGAATTGGTCTAGAGCACCTCACTATTTAAAGGAAGATTACTGCAAATCTCTCCCCCCTTTTAAAGAGGACTGTCACCCTCTAATTTCTCTGTTTTATAAATTAGGGTCTTCAGATAATGAGTAGAATATACCTGTCCTGGGATTTGACCTATATTAGAAAATCACTGCAGCAGTGCACCGAATGGTACTTTAGAAGAAATCCCAGAAATAAACTGGCCCTAACAATAAGAGGCAAGTTCAGTGGAAGTAACCGAATAAGAGGAGGGAATCTGGGTCATGTCTGACTCGGCTGTGATTTGGCTGCACGATTTTAGATAAACTGCTGATTGCATTCTCCTTATCTATTAAATGGGAACATCAAAAGACACTTACAGAGTCAGGATCAAATGAAGTTGTGGTGAAAGCATTTTGTAAAGAGGAAAACCCACGTGTGAATGTGACAGAGGGCTTAGCACAGTGCCTGACACATCACAGGGGCTCAATAATTCATAGCTGTTTTTGGCTATGATTGTGCATGTTATGGGAAAATATGAAAAGCTAAATAAATCTGCGGGCACTGAGTTAGGGGAGATGAACACGTCCTGAAAGTCCAAGGCTTGTACACAGTGGGACTGACTTGGCTATGGTTCCATTTCCTGTTCTAAAAAGGAAAGGCTTAGGTGTGCTATGGATGCCCACAAATGTGAATTTCTCCCTTGCCTGCCAGTGTCGTTCCAGGTAAGGTTTCCACTCCACTGCGCCTTTCGTCCCAGGATGCTGATGGAATTCGTCGCTGCTCCAGTGAGAGTGATAGTTCTTCAGCATCAATACGGCTATCGTCATTAGCATCCTCGTGGCCAGGAGGACGGTTGGCAAGGCAACGTGTTGGCACCACTGATGGGCAGCACTGTTAGTTTTCTTCATAATGATTTTCCATGATGGGCAGTTGTGGAACTAAAAGCGTCAGCCCTTGAGGAGCTCATTTCATCAGCTCTGCCCTAGGCTGCCATCCCTTCACCCCTTTCTCATCCATGAGGCTGGGCTGCAAGTGCTGGGGGGATGATGCGGCCTCAGAAGGAAATAGATATGAAGTTCCTGATATTTCAAACACCTGTCTCATAACCAGTGCTCCCTTTGTCTTTTCATACTGTTCCTTCTCTCTTCTTGTCCCATGAGTTCCTGTGCATTTGTAGCTTTTTCCCCTTTTCTTCACAGTTTTGGACTACCCATTTACTCTTGTTCTTAGACAGCTGTGTCCTCTTGCTTCTCACCTACCTGCTTAGTTACTGCAGCACAGATTACTACTTGCCCCCGGGATCCACCCTCCCCCTCTTCCTCAGTAATAGTGTAGCTGGACACATTTCCTAGTATCCCTGGCAGCCAGGTATGGTCATATGACTAATTGCTGTCAACAGAGTTTGAGCTAAAGTGATGTGTGCAATTTCTGGGCCTTGAAGGGGAGGAGTTTGTGCATTCCGTTCTTCTACCTTATTCTTCCTTCCCACTGGTTGGAATGTGATTTAGTGGCAGGTGCACCATCTGAGACTAAACAGGTGAGGGGCACACACTTGGGATGACAGAGCCACAAAATGGAAGGGGCCTGGATTTTGGCATATGAGCTCTCTATTGCTTATACTTGAAGTGATATGTGAGAGGAAAATGAAATTCTATCTCACTTAAATCTTTTTTTTTTTTTTTGAGTTTCTGTCAGAACCATGAAACCTACGTTCTAACCAATATAATCTTTACCCTCTGTGCCAGTTTGAGTGTATTATGTCCCCCAAATGCCATTATCTTTGATGTAATCTTGTGTGGGCAGACATATCAGTGTTGATTAGATTGTAAGTCTTTGAGTGTTTCCATGGAGATGAGCCCCACCCAACTGTGGGTGATGACTCTGATTGGATAATTTCCATGGAGGTGTCACCCCACCCATTCAGGGTGGGTCTAAATTAAATCACTGGAGCCATATAAATGAGCTGGCAAACAGAATGAACTCAGTGCAGCTGAGAGTGACATTTTGAAGAGGAGCTACAGCCAAAAGGGACACTTTGAAGAATGCACTGGCACTGAGAGAGGAGCTTCAGCTTACAGAGACATTTGGAGACGGCCTTTGAAAGCCGACTTTTGCTCCGGAGAAGCTAAGAAAGAACAAATGCCCCAAGAGCAACTAAGAGTGACAATTTTGAGGAGCTGAAGCCTAGAGAGGAACGTTCTGGGAGAAAGCCATTTTGAAAGCAGAACTCTGGAGCAGATGCCAGCCACGTGCCTTCCCAGCTAACAGAGGTTTTCCGGACACCATTGGCCATCCTCCAGTGAAGGTACCTGATTGCTGATGTGTTACCTTGGACACTTTATGGCCTTAAGACTGTAACTGTGTAACCAAATAAACCCCCTTTTATAAAAGCCAATCCATTTCAGATGTTTTGCATTCTGGCAGCATTAGCAAACTAGAACACCCTCTTTGCCTGATTTACTAGACTGTAGGTTACTTGAGGACAGGGAACATGGCTTGCTCACCATTGGTTCCTTAGGATCAGCATAGAGAGCCCAAAACATGGTAGATGCTCAATACATATTTGTTGGCTGTATGAATGAGTTGCTGTTTTACTCTGGTATACTGATTTCTGATTTCCAGAGTGGGTGGCTCTTGACCCACTGCTCACTCGGACAACTGCAGTCTCTGTCACAGGCCCACTATGGAAAGAACCCATGGAATAAAATGTCAGAGGAAAAGAGTCTGGTCCAGCAAAGAACTTCTACAGAGAGAGAGCCCCAGGAAGATGTAGGTCTCTGTTGTGGAAGCTAAAGTTGCTTAGAGGATTAATAGGACCTTCCAGCTCCACACAGATGACACCCTCATCCTTGTGTGAGGCTCATCTGAGAGTCCTAGCAGAGTTGGGGAGACACATCAGCTAGGCCTGGAGCTCTGGGGGAAAAAGTACCAAATAAAGCCTGATAGATTTCTCAAAGCTTTGACTCTCCCAGGAAACAACAATCCAGATCTCTGGTCTACCTTGGCCTGCAGTTCTTTTTGATCCACTGAATGAGAGCGCCCATCAATTGCCTGCTCTGCAGCTTTTCCCTACCTTGAGCCTTTACTCCTGACTGGGGGAGCCCATGAACACCAGCCATATACTCTGAGCCTTAAACTGTCATGACCATGAGTAACCTCTACAGCCTCTATAGACTAACCCGGTCTGTGCTAAAGGGACACAACCAAGTCCTATAACCTCTCAGCTCAGAGCCCGTGAGAATCCTCTTCTCTCCTCTGCATGAATCCTGCTTCCCCTCCACCCACACCTCATCCTTCAGGTTCCGGCTTCCATGGTGCTTCCTCATGGAACTTCCTGTGACCTATTATCCAAGTCTGGCACAGGTGCTCCTCCAAAGTGCTCCCAAGCACTCTTGCTAGTCTGTTTCCTCTGTTAGACAGGGAGCACCAAGGGACCCTGTCATGTCCCCTGCCATATGCCTATCTCCTAGGAGCTTCTCACAGAGTATTAGTTAAACAAATGAGGAGATGAATAAATGGAAGCATCGTCTTGCCTAGTCTGACCTTAACTTTTATCCTTGTTGCTTGGCCAAGTCATGGCCTTGAGTCCCCAGTTAGGTTCCCAGCCCTTATTCTTGATGAGTAAATCCTCTTAGACACCTGATTATTTTCTTGTTTGCAGATCCATCTCCTAATTCAGTCCTCTGACGGCCCTGATGAAACTCGGCGTCAGACTGCAGCTCTTTGTATTAAGTGCACACCCTCATGGCTGCCACTACCACCAGCTGCCATCTTACCACTTTGGTGCCATTCCTTGGTACAGCCTGTCTGTACAGAGGTGCGTATTGTTTCTATGTGAGGAGTACGATAGGGAGCAGACTGCAAGGATGAGAGTAAGGCCAGATCATGGTGTTCTGAATAGAACTGGATCTTGGGTGTGTAACACCTCCCTGCAGCATAGGCAGGTAAGGGTGATTATTTTTTAATTAAACTTACGTTGAGATCATTGTAGATTCACATTCAGTTGTACGAAAGACTACAAAGAAATCCCCCAATGGTAACAACTTGCAAAAGTTTTGTACAATATCACACTAGGATATTGACATTATTACTGTCAAGATACAGAACATTTCCATCACCACAAAGACCCCTCAGATTGCCTGGGATAGTCACACCCACTCCCTTCTCCTCCCCCATCTCACCCCGAACCAACCCCTGGCAACCACAAAACCACTAATCTGTTCTGCATGTCTGTAATATTGTCATTTTAAGAATTTTATATAAATGGAATGCTAAGTACATAACCTCTGGATATGCACTCAGTATAAGCCTCTGGAGATTCATCCAGGTTGTTGGATGTGTTAACAGTCATTCCTTTATATTGCTGAGGAGTATTCCATGATTTGGATGTACCACAGTTTGTTTAATCATTGACCCATTGAAGGACATCCTGGTTGTTGAAGTTTTTTGGCTTTTACAAATAAAGTTGCTATAAATATTCATGTACAGGTTTTTGTGAGAACATAAATTTTTGTTTCTCTGGGATAAATGCCCAGGACTATGATTGTTGGGTCATATGGGAGTTGCATGTTTAGTTTTAGAAGAAACTGTCAAATTATTTTCCAGAGTGGTGGATCCATTTTACTTTCCCATCAGTTTCTCTGCATCCTGCCAGCATTTGGTGGTGTCACTGTTTGTTATTTTATCCATTCTGGTAGGTGTGTAGTGATATCTCATTGTGATTTTTATTTGCATTTTCCTAATGGCTAAAGACATTGAACATCTTTTCATGTGCTTGTTGGCCATCTTCATATCCTCTTTCGTGAAATGTCTCTTCAAGTCTTTTGCTCATATTCTAATTGGATTGTTTGATTTTTACTATTGAGTTTTGAGAGTCCTTTATTTATTCAGGATACTAATCCTTTGTGAGATATCTGGTTTGCAGACATTCTCCCAGTCTATAGTTTGTCTTTTTTAATAAGGTGTTTCACAGAAGGAAAGTTTCTAATTTTGGTGAAGTCCAATTTATCAGTTTTTCATTTAATGGATCATGCTTTTGTTGTGAAGTCTAAGAACTCTGCTTAGCTCTAGGTCCCAAACATTTTTTCTTTCTTCTAGAGGTTTCATAGTTTTCTGTTTTGTATTTAAGTCTGTGATCCATTGTGAGTTAATTTTTGCATGAGATGTGAGACTTTGGTTGAAATTCCTTTTTTTGCCAATGGATATCTAATTGCTTCCGCAGGATTTGTTGAAAAGGCTATCTTTCCCCTGTTGCTTTTGCACCTTTATAAAAAATCAGTTAGATGTATTTGTGTGGGTCTGTTTCTCGGTTCTCTGTTCTCTTCCATTGGTCTGTGTGTTTATTCCTTTGCCAATACCATGTAGTCTTGATTGTTACAGCTATTGAATTAGTCTACATTGGGTAGGCTGATTCCTCCTACTTATGCTTGTTTTTCAAACTTGTTCTAGTTATTCTAGTTCGTTTGCCATCCTATACACATTTTAGAATAATCTTATCTATAGCCATAAAAATTCTTGCTGTGATTTTAATAGGAATTTTTGCAACCTGTATATCAATTTGGGGAGAATTGACATTTTGCTCCACAGAGTTTTCCAATACATGAGCATGATAATGTTTTTCCATCTATTTAGATCTTCTTACATTTATTTCATCAGGATTTTGTAGTTTTCAGCATACAAATCCTGTATATGTTTTGTTAGAATTATGAGTAAGTAATTCAATTTTTTGAGTGATTGTAATTGGTATTGTATTTTTAATTTTGGTGTCTCCTTGTTTATTGCTGGTATCTAGAAATAAATGGAGTTTTGTATGCTTATCTTATGTCCTGCAACCTTGATGAACTCACTTATTAGTTCTTAGAGTTGTGGGCTTTTGGGTGTTTTTGTTTGTTTGTTTGTTTTGTATTTTTTTGTGTGTGGATTCATTGAGAAATTCTATGTAGACAATCATGTCATCTGCAAACAGGGAGAGTTTTATGTTTTCCTTTCCTAGCTGTATACTTTTTATTTCCTTTTCTTGCCTTATTGTGACTGTTGGAACTCCCAGTATTATGTTGAATAGGAGTGGAGAGAGCCTTTACCTTGTTCTCAATCTTAGGAGGGAGTGATTTAGAACTTTTCTCATTAAGTATGTTAGCTGTGGAAGTTTTAGAGATTTTTTTTTTTTTTTTTTTTGGCAAGTTGAGAAAGTTCCTCTCTATTCTTAGTTCCTGAGGGTATATATATATATATATATATATATATGTAAAATGAGTGGTTATTGAATTTTGTCATATTGGGAGGGGAAGGAGGCGATCTTTTATTATTAGAAACCCCTTAGTGGTATCTATCAATCAGTGGGCATGCTATTGACTACTTACTGGATACTCAGTGCTGTGCTAGGCCCTGTAAGACATACAGAAATCTAAAAACTTGGCCTTTGCCCTAGGTCACTAAGAGAACAAGATATCCATTCCACAATTTAGCATGTATTGTAAGTGCTCCAGAAGACCCCAAACAGAGGAGGCCGGCAATGACCTACCCAGAAGGTGGCATTTAGACTTGCCTCTGGGATTGGGTAGAGAGAAAGTGGAGAGAATTAGAGAAAATTAAATGACCCCAAATTCTATTTTCTAACAAGGACACTGGTAAATCTATAATCAGCAGACTACGGCTAACTCTTGATTTATGGAGATGGATTATCTGTGTTCTGTGGATTATCCCTGGCACATGCTTTATCCTGAATTCCCTCCCTTTCCTCATGCAGCTGAGCATTTGGGCTCTCTTTCCTCCCATCAGTCAGCATGCTCAGGGAATGCACACTAATATTACTATTAGCTAAAGAAAAACGTAATTAAGGAGGGCAATCTGTTGTCCTCAAATTGTATGATATATTCCAAACTAAATATCAGTGATATTTGTATTATCTTTTGTTTGGAGATATCTACACAGCTTCTCTCCCTCTTAGGAACAAACAAAAATGGACTGTTTGACCATCCCATGTGCATCACATTTATTAAGCTGTCTCTCTAACAAGTTAGCTAAACTCTTGGATGTAAAAAATAATGCCTCAGAGATCCTGGACCCCATGACATCTGACTCATTGGACCCTTCCATATTTTTACACGTTTTCTCTAATATAAAGACATAATGTAATAGTGCCCTCATCTGCAAAATTAAAAATCCTGGCACATTACCCATGGGTCGTACTTTGTCTTTCTAGTAGAGTTGATGGATTTGCATGGGTCTGGCTCTCCTTTCTCACCTTGTCCTGCTGGTGACCAGCAGATGGCCAGGGTTAAGGGTGGAATTTGAGGCCATGAGGTAGAGTGAAATTAACTGCTTCCTTCACTTGGGGATTGAACCCCTGACCCTCACCTCATTAGCAGAGCACTTCAATGCAGCAAGCCCCAACCTCAATTTTACAACACCCCAGGGTGTTTCTACATATCTCAAGAGGGTGCTGCAGAATTTCCCCAACAAAATTAATTGTAATTCACTTTAATTTAAACATTAAATATGGGCCACGCAGGGAGCACATTGCAAGAGTGGAAGAGAATGGTGGATGTCAAGAAATCCAGCTACTAGAATGCATTGCTACCCAAGAGGCTTACCCTATCTAACCAACTAAGCCAAACAGTCTGGGGAGGAGGAGTCTGGATGCAAGTAGCAGACATGGAAGGCTTTTAAATTACGGGGAGAAAACAGAACCAACCCTATGAAACATCTGTATTTCATAGAGACTGTTTGATGTGGTCGGTTGGGGTGCACTCTAACTTGGCCTGTGCCTGATGGGTACAGTTCAGATCCGGTCTAGCCAGGCTCTCCCTTTTTCTTCCTGGGAATTGTGATGCTTTGCATAGTCTTAGGAATTTGCTGCAGGAAAAATTTATGATTTATTGAGGTAATAAATTGAGCTTTGTTGCTGGGGCTTTTTCCTGGGTCAATACAAAAGATTAATCGCCTCCATGCTGGTCTGAGGAGTGTGCAGCTCAAAGGGTTCCAGGGCACTCTGATCATTGCCTTATTTTAGAGACAAGCAGAGAACCAGCTCCTACCTTGGCAGGGCAGGCTGGCAGTATGAGTGTAAAGTAGTGGAAGTAACGTTAGGAATCAATTACTTAATGGACATCTTCACAACTCTTCCTTGAAGCTTTCTGATAACAATACTCACATGCATTTATTAAAGGATCCTAAGTATAGTTCCTCATACTGATAGTGCCCTTTACAACTTTTAGAGGATGTTCATGTATATTATCTCATTTGCTCTTTGCAACATCTGTCAAGAATTATTATCCTCATTCTGGTGATGAGAAAACAGACTCAGAGAAATTAAGTGACTTGCCCAAGGTCACACAGTTAGGAAATAGTGGATGCGGCAGATCCCATGTCTTCTCAGTATCTTATGCCCTTTCCTCTATATTATTCTTATCTCAGTTTATCATCCACATCCATTTGTTTTGGCAGGGAAGTTTGTAGCATCTCCATTTTACAGAACAAATTGACCCAAAGATGTAATTAAACCTTTTGGCTCCTCTCTTTTTCTGATGGCACCATGTCCCTTTCTTCTTAAAGGGCAAGGACTTCTTTTTACAGATACCCTAATTTCCGCTCTCAGAGTCCGGGATCTCCACTGTCATCACCAGTGCCAGCATTGTCATTTGGCTCTATCGTGCCCTCTGCGTCTTGCTCCTGCTGCTTCTGGGTGGGGATAAGGTTGCACATGGACAATTCCTTCACCATTACCTAAAACTGCTTTTTCAACTCCATGACCTCAAGTGTCTTCCAGAAAAACTCTCTCCCAATCCTGCAGAGATAGGCATTTTGTTCTAATCGTCTTCATAATCACATTCTGTGAAACTCTTCTAATGCAGTGAGGTTGGCGCACACTTTACCATTTGGCCCTTAAACACACCCTTTCCCCAGGGTGGCCAAATGCCCCGAGGCCCTTTCAGACTCAAGGCCATGCCATGGTACCCAGCTGGAAGAGGGCTTACCGGTCACCCCACTTGGAAGAGAGCTTCACCTCTTCTGAATGCCTCTCTGTTTATTATCTGATTGTGCATGGGATTTATCTTATAGAATAGGTGCCCACATCCTCTTCCTAGCCTGAGGGAACTCTCTGGGGGCACAGAGCAGCCAAAGCAAGAGCAGACGACCAAGCTTAGTCAAACCTGAGTCAGCGAGAAATGACCTCACAAGAATGCAAGCTTCCTGACAGCAGAGATTATTGTCTTTTTGGTTCATGCCTGAATCCCCAATTCTAAAACAGTGCCAGGCACTTAGTGAGCTCTTAATAAAATTTTTAATCAGTGAATGAGCACATGATGCAAAGGTGGTGTGATTAGAGTTGAGTGTGGCCAAGTGGTGGGGGCAATCTAGCAACCATGGTTTTGCCCGTTGGTGGCACAGTTCTTTCTGTTCCCTGGTTGACTTGACTTATGCCCATTTTCTAAGCCTATTCCCCTAGCCTTTCCAATACTTTCCGCTTTCTGCTTAAATTAACCACAGTTGGTTTCGGAGGCATGCAAACAACAGACCTAACAGAAGTAATGGAATATGGTTGATTAACCATATATATGTATGTTTTATTTGCCCAATTTAGACAGTAAATTTCTGAAGATACCATATCGCTTTGCATTTCTCGTAGAATCTAGAATGGTACTTTGCATAGAATGAGGGATCAAAGCATGTTTGCAGATGGCAGATGAGGGTGATCTAATATCATTTTAAAGGCCAGGCACGCAGAGGTTGGATGTTCTGATGACCGTGTTCTCCATGTGTGGGTGCATAAACACTTACACACACACATATACAGATTCAGACTTGTGAGACGTTGTTTGCAAGAGGCCATTTGGATAATTCAGTGGGCCCACTGAAACCGGGAGAAATTCAAGGCCATGGGCCAGCTACACTATAGAAACCCCACACCCAGCCAAACATTCTCATTGGCAAATCAAACTTGAAAGCTGTCACCAAATTCTGCTTCCTGGCAGTCCCAATCCAACACTGCACCGAGAGACAAAAGAAGTAGAAACCCAAACGAAGATCGCCAACATGTTTTTTCAGGCAACCAGCAGATTGAGCAGAGGGTCAGCACAGACACAGGCAGAGAAGAACATTCTCGTGGCAGGACTCCGCCTCCAAATTAGGCATCACTTCACAGGATCTCAGCCTCATACCTTGTGGGATTTTTTTTTTGTAAGATCCAACATTTGTTCCTAATTATTCTTAATAAAACTGTCTTTCTTAATGTAACACCATTCACTCATTCATTCATTCATTCATTCATTCAATTAAACCTGTGTTGAATATCATCTATGGGCTGGAATCTTTCATGTCTATTAGATGGTCAAGAATCCAGAAGTCAGGTAAGCCATTAACACGTGTGTATGTATTAACAGGTGGGAAACGCAGTTAGCTAGGCATAGCTCCCACATCTTGTTCATGTCGCAGCTAATGCTAAGACTTAGATATTCTAACTCCTAATTCTGAGCAAAAGCCCCTGGGCAAATGATTATTGAGAAATACGGGCTAGGAAACTTGTCCTTACCTGGCATAGAAAGGTATTCTGGGGCAGGATCGGTGATGGTGTTTGTAAGTCTTGAAATACTGTTCTGGAAGTTGGTACTGATTTTGCAGGGTGACGTGTAGTTCCCTCAGGGTGTTACCAATCATCTCAAAATTCTCAAAAGAAGTAATTTTAATTTGAGTTGAAATTAATAACATGTCATTTAGCAGGATTATCTTCCCTGGGTAGGCATGTGATGCAGTTGTGAAGGATATGCTCTCTGCATCTGAAAACGCAGATAGGGTACCCTGGCTCCAAGACTTGAGGCTCTGAGCCCAGAGCAAAAGGAAGGGTTAAAGAACTGGAGGTGGACAGAGGGAAAGCACTGGAACTCCCATAAGGAGAGCTTACGCTACAGAAAAAGAGAAACTTGAGTTAGGGAAAAAAAATAAAAGGGAATGGAGCCCTAGTGGGAAACGTTTCCAGAGGAGTTTCCAGGGGATTTGAAGGAACCCCCAAGTTGAAGGATGCTTTTTACAACTAGATCGATTATAAGAATCACTTGGGGCTTTTTTTGAAACCGTAGATTCCCAGGCTTCTCCCCACCCTCCCACCCCCAGGAGATTCTGTTCAGCAGATCTGGGCCGAGACCTGGGAACCTAACCTGAATTTCTAACAGAATTCAGGGAGACTTTTGTCATCAGGAAATATCTGGGGTAACTCTGGGCCCAAAGAAGCTGCCTCTCAAGGTGGAGAAGCTCCTTTAAAAATCTAGGTCCAAGAAAGGGGCTCTGAGTCAAAAGCCAGAGCAAAAACAACACAGACCCTTTAAAAAATGTGAATTGGCAGAAAGCAGTTGAAGCCCATATTTAATCATTTCCCATGACTTCCAGAAAAGAGCTGATTCTGCAGATTCCTGTTTGTATACACGATGAATGGAGTCTGTGTGTGACTGACACGCCATAACAATACTTACTTACATTATTACCAGTGCACTGAGCGAGCTGATCATTAGGAACTTCCCCTGTCACCCTAAGTCTCAGGTTTGGTTTTCCCTGGAAAACCTCCTCCCTTCTCTGAGCCTGGCAGGCTCCGCAGGCTGCTGCCTGGGCTCCCTCCTCTCATTAAAGCCTCAGCTCCACTGACTTCTCTGGATCGAATGACTGCATTTTCCTGTCTTGGTGCCTCCCGAAGGCCTGGCTCTGGGACTCCAGAGTGAGGGCCAGAAACCCGAGTTCCTCTAAGTAGACTGAAGCTTCATTTCCACGCCCATCCCAACCACACTTCCAAGCAGCCTGAGCCCTAAACCACACTCCACGTTAGGAGAGCCCTGGAGGATGGGAGGCAGAGTGGCCTGTGAATGCTTTGGGATCCCAAGAGGCCTTGAAAAATCCCAGGTTTGCTGCTGACTACTGTGCCCAAGAAAGGAATTGGTCAGCATATGCTTTTGCAAGCAGTCAAGTCCAGATAATCCCAGAAGTAAACAATAAACTGCGTGAAATCCGTGACAGTGACAGCAAATGGAAGCTACCGAGGTAGTTGTTATAATATCCATTTTTTTTTCAGAGGAGGGCAGAGACTTAAAGCAGTTAAGTTACTTGCCACTGTCACACAGCTAGCCCATAAACGTTATTTTAAATGAAAGTATAATTAAAGAAAGCTGTAGTGTACAGCTTAATGAACTATCGCAAAAGCGAACACATCCATGAACCGTCACCCAAATCAAGAACTAGAATACTATGAGCATCACAGAAATGCCCACATGCCCTCTCCAATAACCACCTCTTCCCCAATGGTAACTGCTTCCATAACCAAAGATTCGATTGCTTGTTTGTGTGTTTTATACAAATAGAATCATACAGTATGCATTCTTTATGTCCCAAAGTGGCTTTGTTTCTGCCAATATGAATGTCATGACTGGCCACATCTCCCTTTTTACTTTGGCTTCCAGGAAGCCTAGAGTTTACAGCTAAATTTAAAGTTCAACTATGGCGATTATGTCAGTGCACATAGCCTGATAGTACTTTCTCCTTCCTTGCTTGACTTTTTATTCTTGTTTTCCTTTTCCCTAGTTCTGAATTTCCTTTATTTATTATATTTTACTATGTTATTATCTGTGTGTATGTGTGTGTTTTGTATGAAACTTGAGTTTCTTCAGTTCTGTTGATCTACACATTCACTTCGAGTTTTAAGGTGTGCTTAAAATGTTTCAACCAAGGAGATGTTTGATGACGATAGAATTGATCCTAGAGAACAAAGACATGAACAGCACTGCAATTTCTGGAATTTATTGTGAAATGGAAGTTTTATGAATCTTTGCCAAACATATCCTGTTTAAGGTTTTTCACAGCTATTTATATATCTGTTGCTTCATGAAAAAGACACTTTTCAAAATTAAAATGAATAAGCGGTGTCCTTCAGTGAACCAGGAACAAAGATAGATGGGCAAATCTGGCTGTAGTGCCATTGAACAGAAGATATGAAGATCAATTTTGTGAAGACATGGACAGATGAAAGAAGCTGTTTTGAGAACAGAAACTGTGATGTTATTATTTATTACGGCAATAGGTCAATATGCAGATACAAGTGCTTTTCCTTCTTTTCAAAAAATACATTAATGTAGTGAAAAGCAATTTAATGTAATTAAAAGCATTAATTCATTACTCTTTTCTTTTTCTGTACTGTAACATTTATTGTATTTTTTTGTTTTTAAATGCTTTCTACAGACATGACTGCCTATATACAGGTCAGTAAAAGAGAAACTTCAGCCTGCTTTTCTTTGTTATCCATACTATTTGTCTCTTTTCATTGTTATTACAGAAAATAATTTTGTCATATGGAGGAGCAGGGTGATAGAAGTGATCCTCTCTGGGTGGCAGCGTACTTAGACGTGCCCCTGGGCCCTGACGGGTATTGAAGAAATGTCTGTTGAACTGAGTTCTTGTGACTTAGTCTCCCTGGAACACGTCTGCTTTCTGCTCTCTGGAGGATGAGCCGTTGTCTTCAAATGTCATCAGCACTCGCCTTTGTCATGGAGGTTAGTGTCTCCCTTGGGGCCCCCTGGGTGAGGACAGACTAGTGTGCCGAGCAAGGTTCTGTCTTTTCTGTGTGATCTCCCAGCCAAGGGGCTGGAGTCAGCTGTACCTGGGCCCCTTCTCAGCCGGCTCCATCTTACTGGGTGGTCTTAAAGCAGGCCTTTTAACCTCTCAGTATCTCTCTCTGTAAAACCCAGATCATAATACTTCCCAAATAAAGAAAAGGTTTTCTTTAAGCCCATTGAGCTCCTCAGATGGAGCGCATCCGACAAGCACCAAATGCATTGTGATTGCGGGCAAGGCTGCTTCCACGTGATGAGGTAACGTGAGATTGCAACTCCTTTTGCTTTGTCTGGCATAACTGCGATCGCGGCCACAAGGCACCGGGAACGCTCAGTTACATCGAAACCCGGCGGTAAGCTTGGATTGGCTTACACTCTAATAAAGCTCACCAGAAAAGAGCAGTCGTTTTGTCTAACCTCAGTTAACACTCTCATTTGATTTCTTCGCTGAGCGTAAGTGATAAGTGAGAGATGACCCAGGTACAGGTGGAGGGCACACAAACCCCCTCCAGGTCATCTGAGCTGCGGGAGGGCAGCGTCCCCTGGGAGAGGCAGCAGGCTCCCCCCACGCAGGCTCATGGGGCAGGGCTGGGGGAATCAATAGCTGCCATTGACTGAGCTCCTGTTAGGTGCCAAGAACTATGCTAGGTATGTTATTCTATTCTAACCCGTCCAAGCAACTCTATAAACTGTATCAGTATTCTTAGAGGTAAAAAAAAACCTCACTAAATGTTATACCTCGTTTTCAGCATATGGCAAAGCCTACCCCTTCTGGCCCATGAGCCTAAGCCGGGAGTTTTCACCTGGGGCCTCTTTACTGACCTGGGGGCTTTAAGAACACACAGAACGGGTCGGCATACTGCAAACCAGAGGCATAGTTCTCTCGTTCTTATCTGGACCTCCAGAAGTGGAACCGGAACTGGCTGCAGCCTCCTTCCTTATAGGCTCTCAGCTAGGTCTTATTGAGCTTGAAAAACTTGATCCAGAATCCTCTAATCTCATCTGGACTGATGAAATCAAAATCCCACTCGGTTCCCTTATACAGCTGCAGCGTCACAGCCAGTGGAAGGCAGGGCCTTAGTTGTGTTTTCCTTTGAGTGGGTGGTGAACTGTGGGTAAAGAATCCCGGAATCAAAAAAGGTTAGGGCAAAGTATCTTTCTGGTTTGGGGTTCTGTGGATGCCATAAGGCAGGGTGTGCATGGGGAGAGCAGCCTGGGGAACAGATTGCTGAAGAATTTCCCTCGGTAAGAGAAGAGCCACATGCCACAGCCTCCAATGACTCCCTGGAGGCAGGGACCTCTGGAGACCCCAGTTAAGGTGACTTCTCAGCTCCAGTTAAGATGACTTCTCATCTCGTTGTTGTGGCATCTACTGTATGGATTGCTGGGAAGCAGACTGAGGTGAACTGATACTCTATTGTCAGGGTGGAATCTGTTGTTGGGGAAACCATGGAGACTTTCTCCTGTGGTTTGGGGAAGGAAGGGGAGTGAAAAGCTTTGGGTGGGTGCTAACTCTCTTTGAGTCTGCCTGCTGAGTCCTGATTGGAGGGACCTTCTGGAAGCGAGTACGTATTGTTCGGAGAACTATGCATTGCTTGGGAAAGCTCACTGCAGTCTTATTCTCTTGGAAGCATATGTTTAGGAAGGGGTAGAAACAGCTGGTTTATGGATGCTGTTATCAAACCATGTGAGCCTCAGAATCAGCCATGTTCCAAACATTTTTTGCTAAGGGCCCTTTCTTCTGGATTTTGGAACTCATCTGTGTTTCAAAAGCAATTTCATTTTTTAATGGCTTATTCCCCTTACTTCTCAACCATGGGAAGCTGCATCTGCAGGTGTAAGGGGAACTCACCAAGATTCACTCACTAGGGCTGCTGTGAGCCAGACACCGGCTGGCACTGAACACCCAACAAAGGGGCAGGTCAGACCAGAAGTCAGCTACCTGCATCTCGGGTGAGGGGCTGGCTCAGGCAAGGAGATAGAAAGTGCTGTGCATGTGGCAACTCAGTAGATTTGATATTCCTAACTGAGCCAGAACCCTGTGTTATTTGAAACAAGTCATTAGAATGTAGGCACCCCCAGGACTAGCACTACGTCATGTATTAGCTTATCTCCCAGAGAACTGTAGGGCCTCTCTCAGTTAATGTTTCTTGCATGGATGAGTGAATGAATGTATGAGTTCATTGTATTGGCCATTAGCAAATTCAGTAGTTTTCTGCCAAACCCATAAATTCCACAAGGAGTCTGCAGGCTCCTTGCAAAGAACTTGGTACTAGGGCACGTGCTTACAACATGTCTATCTTCCTATGTCTTGTCCAGACTCCAGGAGCTGTGTGGCTGTGTGTGTGTGTGTGTGTGTGTGTGTGTGTGTGTGTGTGTGTGTGAGAGAGAGAGAGAGAGAGAGCGAGAGAAGGGGAGAGAGAGAGAGAGAGGGAACTTAAAAAGTAAAATCCACTGCAGGAAAATTCTGCTACCTTCAGACATTAGGAAAACCACTGGTCTAATTCATTCTCTATGGTGACTTTTCATCCACAGGGGCTGGCGCTCTCTCTATAGTTAAGTCTGTGATGGTTCCGTTTCAAGTAGGCCAGACGCTTGGCGTTCTGGGCTTACAATGTGGAGGGCAGATGTGGCAGTCTCTTGGAATACACTTGTTGGTGGGCAGTGAAATCCAAAGGCAAACCTCCACTAGATCCGACTTTTTCCTTTTTTAAACTTCCCAGATCTGAGTTTCCATCTGGTTACTTCATTAGGATCTAAGACATCTGGGGACCAGTAATGGAAGAAAAACAAACTTGCACATGTCTAGTACCTATTATATTTTTGAATTGTGCTAAGCCCTTTCCCATATGTTATCTCATTTAATCCCCCCACAAAAATCCTGCCAGAGTAGAATTATTATCTCCACTTTACAAATGAGGAAACACCAGCTCTGAGAGGCTAAGTAACTTGGCTGAGGTCACATAGGTGGTAAGTTCCTGAATTTAAATCATAGCTGTGACAAGGGTGGGGTTTGGGGGACTTGAGTTGTAGCCGTAATGCCCAGTAGCTCCCTTTCCTACAACCACTCCAAATAAATACACAATCTAAGTAAAAAGATCATGCATGGTACAAAATGCAGCTTTAGGCCATGTTGCCCTGCCAACTCCTTCTCAATGAAATTGCTGCTGCAAGCCCTGCCTATATAGACATTCTGGAGTCCACGTGAAAGTTAAGATTTGTGTGGCTCCAACGACCATCCTCTTCCCAACACAGCCAGAACACATCTTCTCTTAGATTCCTACCCAGCATACCTTCATTTTCTTGAAACCCTTACCCAGAAGAGCCAATCAGTTGGAGTAGAATTCCTCTAATGGATCCTGGTGCCACAGGTTCCAAAATTTCACCAACCCACCAAAAGTCACCAGCCCATTGAATCCTCTCTGCGTTCTGCAGGATGGCACCGATGCATTGCATCACAATGAGTAGACTTGGCTAGACTGAAAAAGCACAGAGCTAATGGCATGGATGAGTTTCAATTTACTTTGAAATATCTACTGGACAAGGCCCAATTCATTTTAGGTTCCAACTAATTTTTTTCAGCCTCTAAATGTAAGTACCAGAGGTGTTTAAGTGCTACTCCAGCCTCCACCCTGGAATTGTGAAGTAGACCTGGGGGTTGAGGTCAGCCATGGTCTTGTATTCAGGATGGGAAATCATTTCTGGAGATTAAATGTTCTCCAGTGAATATCTTTTCATGGGCTAGCCGGAAAATACAAAACCAAGCTAAGAATCCAGGAATTCAGATTTGTCAATAAATGTAAGCACTCGCTGTCTTTTCCTTTTCTTCCTTCAGGTAAGTTCTATACAATGATGCTAATTTACATTCATAGATCTCCTTATAATTTGAAAGCATTTTCACACATAGGGCTCTGTTTCAATCCCCATGACTATTAAATAGACAGCGCCAGTATGACTATGCCAAACTGCAGTTGAGGAAATTGAGGCACCAAGAGGTCAGGGACCTTGCCCAGAGCTGTGAAGATGAGATCCTCATATCTCCAGTGTTCTCTCGTTTATATCTGAATTCACTCATTTTACTACATGTGTTCTTCCAAAAAGGACAAAGGCCCAATGCAATTTTTGAGGGGCCTAGCTAGTTTTGTTCTCCTAGAGAGCTGCCTTGACCTGAAAAGAACACGGTGCTTTGGGGTTTAACTCGATGCTCTGTTGCAGTTGTATGGCTCCTCTGTGAAAGCACCAACCCCAGCTCCTTGGGAAGGTGTGTTCCTGGTGTGGGTGTAGCCAGAGAAAAGGCAGCTTCTGGTGAGCCACATGCAAGGTCGTTTGAAGGAGTGCTTGGTCAGCCTCCATGCAGTAGGGAGACTGAGGCGGGAGAAGGGAGACAGCGCCTGGGCTGAGCAATGATTTGATCATGAACATCCTCAAGCTTTTATCTGGTCCGACTTGGAGCCTCAGAAGGTGGCTTTCTCCAAGGTGATGTTCTGGGCAAGCAGGAAGACTTCCAGACTGGGATTTGTTTTCTGCTGAGGCTGTCTTCGGACTGTAGCTGTGGACTACCTGGTAAGCCATCTCAGGAACATTAAACGACCAGGGAGAGCTTCCTGACCCAGCCCTGAGCTGGCGACGGTGGCTGTGGAGCAGATGCTGAATTTGAAGGCCTGCAGCATGGGGCAGGCTTCATCCCTGTCACACACTCTGATCTTCTGCAGGCTGGCTCAGGGGCTGCTTTGAGGGAGATGGTGCAGTTTGCTGTCTCAGGGGAGCTACCTGAAGGCAAGGGAAGTGATGGCTCCACTGGTTTGCTAATGCTGCCATGATGCAAAATACCAGAAATGGATTGCCTTTTATAAAAGGGGTTTATTCAGTTACAAATTTACAGTCCTAAGGCCATAAAAGTGTCCAAACTAAGGCATCAACAAGATGATACCTTCACTGAAGAATGACCGATGGCGTCCGGAGCAACTCTGTCAGCAGGGAAGACACGTGGCTGGTGTCTGGGCTTCTTCAGGGCAATCTTTAGGTTTCATCTCTTAGCTTAGTATCTCAAATGTTCTTCTGTGTGCAACTCCAAGTATCTCTAAGTGTCTCTAAGCATCAGCTGCTCTTGGGGTGTTTTGTCCTCTCTTAGCTTCTCCGGAGCAAACTATGGGCTAGCATCTCAAAGCGTCACAAAAGTCTGGGTCTGCTCTTTTTAAAGGACTCCAGTAAACTAATCAAGAGCCACATTGAATGGGTGGGGAAACACCTCCATGGAAACATTCAATCAAGAAGTCATACCCTCGTCAAAAAGATTAATCAACCTGCCCCCACAAGATTGCATTAAAGAATATGGCTTTTTCTGGGGGACATATATCCAAATCGGCACAGGCACCCAGCAATGTGGGAGGTCCCCAATTCCTGTACTTTTCACTGCTTAGGCAGCTGCCCCTGGAAGACAGCCCCTGCGGGCCTCTCTCCTGTCGACCCTTTACCCAGAGGAACACGGCTTCTTGAATGTGAACCCCTTCATCCCTCCAGTCTACATGGTGCTGTTCTGATTTCTACATCCTTTCATTTCTGAGGCAGTTCCTAGCCCAGGGCTTGACATACAGTGGACGCTTAAATATTGGGTAGTACCATTACCCTTGTAGAAAAACAAGGATGACTGGTGTGCCCATGGTCTCACGGCCTGCAAGTTACAGACCTGGGAGTCAAACTAGGACTTCTGCTTCCTGCTCCACCCAGTTGCCTCTCGCTTAGCTTGGTATTGGCTCGAAGTGTTGGGGTCCACAAGGACCCGGGTGCACAATGGTCTTGAGTAAAGATACTCAGCAGATTCAGAGAGGCCGGTCAAACAGCCCACAGGAATGGCAGGAATTCCAGAGGATGCTTCTGCTTCTGGTTTGTGCTGCATGAGTAAACGCTGGCTCACCTAGTCAGGATTAGGACAGAATGTCACTTGCTGAAGGGATGTAGTGCATGTGAGGAGGCCCACTGGAGGGCTTGGAAATGGACCCTGGGCATTTCTTCAGAAACTGCTCCAGGAGATTAGAAGCTGGCTCTGGGATCCACGTGCAGCCAACCCTGCTTTTCAGAGTGAGCGCCATCTTTCAGAAGCAGCGTCATACTACTAAGCTCTCTCTTTCCTTCTTTGCTCCCTGTTGGGCCTTTCTCCCAGGATCATCTCAGGGTTTCCTCACAGGGCTTGCCACACCTCAGCCTTCATGGAGCAGAAGGTTTCACAAAGGCGGCCCCTTCCTCAGAGCATTCCAAACCTTCCAAAGACTGGCCTACATTTTAAGGTCTCCTCCACACTGAAATGTAGGGTTGGCAAATGTGCTTCTTCCTGACGCGGTTTCCTCTTTCATTTGCAGTTAAAAACCACGACCACTAAAGCGACTTCCACAACTCGCTGTAATAATCACTTGCATAATGGGGTTGGGGATGGTGTTTTGGGGAACAGGAGGGGGTGATCGTGTTTTTTCAACTCTTGTGAGATCCATTTCAGTGAAGTAAGAAAGTTTTACTGAGATCTCTCAGACTTTGGTATTTCTTGGGAGGGAAATCAGGTTATAAACCTGCCCTTTCTCATTTGCCTTGTGTTACTTACAATGATCCCTTTCCCCTCTGCTTAAGGGAGAGTTTTTACATCTTTAGGTTCCTCTGTCTTTGATTTGTATGTCATCCCCTGTTTATCCGTATAGTGTCATGGTTAAGCACGTAGACCCTGGAACTAGAATTCAAATCTGAATGCCATCACCTACTAGGTTTGACCTTGGGCCTGTTGTTCACTCTGTCTCAGTTTCCTCATCTGTGAAATGGGAATAACAGTAATACTTACTTCATAGGGTTGTAATGAGAATTAAATGAGTTCACTTGCTATTTTTACCCTCGACTTTGATTCTCTTTCTCTTGGTCCCTACTTTGGACAGTTGTTTGCTGACATTTGAGATCATCAATTTCTCAATGGCCTGTCAGGCTGACGGTTCACCTCTGATATGTATGTACTGTACATTTTTCCCTTTCTGGAACTGAGCAACATCTACCAAATTTTTCCATTAACAGAGGTGAATGTAGTCTTAACTGCTCCTGGTAGAGAAGCATTTAGCAAATAGAAACAGATTACAGGGAGCCCTATGGCCATGCACGGCTTGCAAGTGCTCTCAGGAGTGTATGTTGTCATGTTTATTTATGGCAGGTTCACATCATGGTTCGCTTCAGTTAGCATGTCTGCTGCCTGGGTGAAACGTCAATGGTACCCAGTGCCCCTCAAGTGGGAAATGACTCGGTTTCCCATGCAAGAGCTGAAGCTTCACTGGCTTTCCCACCCCTGTAGCAACCCCGCGTCCCAGCCTCTAGTGCTGAAGTCAGTTCACGAGGCTGCTCAGCCAACAACAGTGACTTCACCAGTGCATGGGGTGCCCACATGTGTGTTTGGTCTGTGCTGGGGAAACAGAGTTGATTTGAATGATGTAGGCACCCAAAGCAATTGGAATATGTCAAAAACAACTCAGTGAACACAAGCCAGCCAGTGTTAAGCTATAAAATGGGAGGCCAGATTATGTTCCGTCAGCATTTCATTCAAGCAAAATAGGTTGGGAAAGAACACCTCTTGCACAGCCTTCCCATGGTGCCCTTGACTGCAGGGAGCAGCAGTGACCTCTCAGCAAGTCCCAGCTGTACTGGTGTTGACCTTATGATGGGAGTGGATGACTCTCCTCTGGGCATCTTCCAGCTCTAAGTTGTAAAAGTGAAATATGGTCCTGTCCTTGCACACTATCTCTCCATTAACGTAAAAGGCATATGAGAGAGACTGAGGACATACAGAAAAAGTTCTCTCTCCTGTAGCCTTTGTGCCTGTCTCCTGTGTGCTTAGGGACATCATATCTTGGAAGACCCCATTTCCAAATAAGGTCATATTCACAGGACCAGGGGTTAGGACTTGAACATGACCTTTTGGGGAGCACAATTCAATCCATAGCAGTGCCCCACTGCTTGGCCTGGAACAGAGCACTCTCGCATCAAGTTTCATGGAGTCGGTCCCTTTACCCTCTGCAAACCCACGTGATGCACATGTCAAACTGCATGGGGAGCACTAATGATCAAAAAGGGCCCTGGCCTGTAGGTGACCTCTCAGTTAAGACAAGCCAGTTTAATGCTATTAAAGCCAGCAGAAATCATACGAAAAGCAGCAGTAGTAATAGCTACCACTATTGAGCTCCCAATATGCACCAGTTTCTGTGCTCGGTTCTTAGTAGCACAATCATCTAGCTTAATCCATCACAATGACCACAGGATCAAATGACCCTAGGTTCCATTTCTCTTCAGTTTTCAAATGAGGAACTGAGGCCCAGTTAGCTAAAGTAACTTGTGGAAGGTACAAGTTAAGTAAGTGGCAGAGTTGAGATTCAAGCTCGGTTCTGTATGATGCCAAAGCCTGTCCTTTTATCCTCTATGACTGGAGACCTCCTCTTCCTTCATGTTGCTCAAAGTTTGAGTTAATCTCATCAGATGGATTTCTGAGTGAATCTCAAGAAGGTGACTGTTCTAGTTGCATAATGAGAGATTTGGATCCGTCACTGGTACAGGTGTCTTCTGACTCAGAAGTTGGAACAAAGGGTTTCCTACAGCTTGGACAGTAGGGTTCTTCTCCACCCCTGCTTTCTCCCCACCTTTGAGAAGAACCATCTTTCATCCCTCACAGCCACTATTTTTCAAACAGCAGTTTTAACTTGGGGCACTCGCTCTCTTTGGGGGATTGCAAAAATTAAATCGTTTTTAAGCAACCAAACAATTCTGGAGTTTGTAATAAACTTGTGAAATTTGCGGAACTTGGTGGTTGAGGTTCTCTCAGTCCTACTTCCCTGGGGCCCTAAGGAGCTTCAAGCTGGCTCCTTATTTTCCTGTTTGAGTGGTGATGTTGCCAACTGGGGCCTGGCCATGGCACCTTGGACCAAGGGGGCAATGAGTTCTAAGGTAATCAAGAGTCTCGAGGCGAGCCACCCCCCAGATGGGATCTCCAGCCCCCACCTTTGCTGTGTTATTGTGGGAAAGTCCAGCTGATCATACGTGTAGGGTGGTCCTATTTGCAGAGATCAGCCTTGTTTGTTTCTACCGCGTTTAACTGCTGAGTGGGACACAAATCAGTAACCAGCTTCCCCTTGTGTGAGTTCACTCTTTTCCCCTTCAATCAAATGACTCCAGGGTCCCTTGAGGGTTGGGCCCACACTCCAATTTATTGCACCCTCTTTCCTCTCCTGCAGGTTGTCTCCACTCATGGAAAACAGCAGCAAAATGATTTCCATGCCTCAGATGCCATTAGGCTTGTACTGTCACAGTTTAAACTGAACATGCCAGTATGGGTGTGTTTCTGGCTCCTCCAAAATCTTAGATGGATGCTCAGCTTCATGTGGTCAGGACTTCTTTGGTATCAAGACCAATGGGATGAACAGAACTTTGTAACCCTCTCTTGGCTGCTGTGCAGGGCCTCTGTCGTAACAGGAGGCCCCTACCCTCTGCAGGACAACTTAAGGGGAACAAGGGGCTGGGGAAACACTTAGAAGGAAGTTGGCATTTGGAGGGCAATGCTCCTATATTTTTCTAATCACGATAGTCGAGAACCTGGAGTCAGGGCTAGCGTGCTGGGTTCTAACCCTGTCTCTGCCCTTTACCAGCCATGGCCACTTTCTGTCCTTTGTTTCCCTTATCTGGATAGTGCAGGTAATAATAGTACCTGCCTTATGGAATAATTAAGTTAATCCATACAAAAGTGCTTAGAGCAATGCCTGGCAGATAATAAAGGTTTATTATTATCAATAGCACTCTTATTTTACTATTACTTCTGCTCCACAGAGCATGTTTCCCAGTTAAATTTTCTAACAAATAAACTACAGGGATAAATGAGAATCTGAATGCTCAGTGGGATCCATGGTTAAATGACACACAGATCCTGAAAGCAGGATGTGGTAGGCAGAATATTGTCTTCCCAAAGATGTCCAAATCCTAAGCCCCAGAACCTGGGAGTATGTTAGGTTGCACGGCAGAGGGAAAATAAAGGTTGCAGATGGAATTAAGGTTGACCACCAACAGACCTTAAAATAGAGATATTATCCTAGATTATCTAGGTGGGCCCAATGTAATCACAAGGGTCTTTAAAAATGGAAGAAGGAGGCAAAAGATAAGAGTCAGAAGGAGATTTGACTCTAGAGGAATCAGAGAGATGCGTCATTGCTGCCTTTGAGGATGGAGGAGGGAACCACAAGCCCAGGAATGTGGGTGGCCTCTAGCAGCTGGAAGGGAAAAGAAAGGGGTTCTTCCCTAGAACCTGCAGAAGGAATGCTGCAGCCAACACCTCGCTTTTAGCCCAGGGAGGCCTGTGCCAGACTTCCATTGAATAGGACTCTAAAATAATAAGTTTATGTTGTTTAAGCCACTACATTTGTGGTAATTAGTTAGGGCAGCATTAGCAATTCACAGGGTTACTGTTTTTGCTGCCCTGTGCTGTCTCTGACTGATGCTGGATGCTTGGAGCGGGGCTGTGCCCGGAGTTTTCACCTATGGCCATCGCACAGCGGCAACCGAGATGTGCGCATTTCTTGATCAACCCCTCCGAGGACATCTGATGCTCCTAGCAATTTGAAATCTTCTGGAGCTGCTCATTAGAACTCCAGGATGTTCTTCCATCAATGAATTCTCTGGGTTCTTTTAGGGTTGGAAAGGGACTGGCCTTTGTAACAACAGAAGCACAGTGTCATATTTGGGATACTCCCATGGCTGTTTAAGCTTACACAGCTCCCAGCCTGTTCGGGAGTCTTACCACATTATTGGGCTAAAAACGCTCAAGGCCGGGCTTTCATTTCCCGGATGACTCCATCTCTTTAAGAAAACTGTCGATAACAGTAAGAACATTAGAGCAAAACGGAGTCTTGTGTGAGTCCACTGCCCTCCTGCACCACTTGCTGGTTGTATCGGAGGTTGATGTTCTGGAAAGAGTTCCCTTGACATCCAGGAAGCTGAAGTCTCCCTCTTGGCGCCTGCGCTGGATGACTAGACTTTTGTGCTGCCTCTTTCTGGGCCTTGCCATCTTCAGAAGCTCTAAGTGCTGGAGAGTCCTAGCATCTTTCCCTGGACCTCCTTCCTTTACCAAACAAGGTTAGGATTTATAACTTCTTTCATGGCAACATCTGGCGCATTTCCCTCAAGTCCCTTTTTTTTAAAAAAATTTAATCTTTCATCAAAAGTCAGTTCAGTTCAATCCCTTGTCTGCCCCCCCCCCCTTTCCTCCCTTCCTCCATCTTTCTCTCTTTCTCCTTTTGGCCTTTGCAGACAGCAAAGCAAAAGAGTGAGAGGACTCATTACCCATGCTTAATGACTTGGGTTAGAAGTGAAAGTGCAGGCTGTGACCTGACTTATTTCTTTCTTTCTGGCCACAGAGCCACAAGGTTCAGTCCCAGGGAGCCGACCGTAGACATCTTGTTGCACCATCTGCCTGCCCCTTCCCTGTCCCCCCCAACCACCAGGCTCTGATTGTTGTTGTTCGTTGTATTTGTTTTAAGTTTCTGTTGGTTTTACGAATTTGCTAGCTCTGTATTTTTTAGCCTCAGCTTGCTAGCATAAAAGCCACACCAGGGCAAGGAGAGGAAACAAAGAGCGGCTGGCAGAAGGCTAACGAGTGTTTCTAAGGCGCATGGCTTGGGGGCTGCAGATGTGCTGAGACCACACTTAGCTTGGGGCCTGGTGAGCTGGCGGGAAGGGAAGGGGGGGTGCCCCGGTGCCTTAAAACGTATTTGTGAACTTCTCATTGCCTCAGGGTTTAAAATACAACACATGCCCACACTTCCTGCTCCTCCAGAGGGTATGCACAGAATGCGAGTGACTCACTAGTGGTGGTTTTTAAATGTCTGTCATGAGGAGGGATCATCAAAAGCCCATCCTGTTTCAGATGTTATTTTTTCCACTCTCAGCTATGCAGTGCTGTAAAAGCTGAATGCTTAAAACCAGTGTTCGTTTTGCACGCAGAAAGTGAAGGGCGAATTAATTGTGCTGCAGCAAGTGAAAACTAAGTGCTGGAAAAAAAAAAAAAAAAAAAAACGTGTAAACAGTGTGGAGATTGAGTTTCAAAGCCCTTGTGTTTTGAAAAGTTTAATTATATTTCAACGAAAGTCAAACTGTCAAAACGGGAGGGTGATCTGCCTGCTTTGAAAATGCATTAGCCTTCTTATGTAAAAGCCAATGATTGATATCCAAGACGAAACTATGGCTGTGGGGAGCAAAGGGAGATGGCCTCAGAATGGCTCCAACGACATTTCCCAACAAACCACGTGTATTTCTTTAGATCCATGTTCATGAAGGGGGAAATTGGAGAGGAGAACAAAGGGAGAGCACAAAATACTCCGTGAATGGGGAGGGTTTACAGGTCAGCCCTGAGCACTGTTAATTATAATTTACATAAGATCCCTGCAATCTAAACAGGGGCGTTACCAATAAAAGCAGACTGCGCCCTCCAAGTTGAGGTGGAGAGGGACCCCGTGGCTCCTGAGAGAAGACAAAGATGTCTTGGGCGTCCCTCAGAACCAGGTGTTAGCCTGGGGCCCCCTCTCAAGGCAGCCGCCTGGTTTTCAGGTCCTCTCGCTTTAGTTTATCTCCTCGGTGGTGAAGACTTTGCCCTCCCTGGTCTCAGTTCCCATTCCTGCCTCGCCTTAAATGATCTTCTAGAACAAACTTCCTGCTTCCCTGTGAGCAGATTCCTAATCTTGTTCTTTTGATGTCTGGGCATTCTCTACCGTCTTAAAACATTCTCAAATAGAATTAAGCTTGAATTAAATAAAAAATAACTACGCCAGCCATATAACACACGTTTGGGGTAAAGCCAGCATGGGCACGAAAGCAGACCACAGCAGACATGGCGGTGTCACGGGGGTTGGGAAGTGTGACCTAAGCACCAGGCCTGGAAGCAGCCACAGTCCCTCCTTCTTCATCAGGCCCCTGCCTCCTTGCAGACCAGGCTCATTCCAGCAGGCCTGTGGACCGTCTCTGTCATTTTCCTCTCAGATGCTGATCTTTTAAAACTTTTAGGATTTCAAACTTCTCTTCTCCCACCCTGCTGACATGAGAAGGCCATCATTTTCTTTTTTCTGGTTTTGTTAATCACCCCCCAAATACAATATATTTCATATAACCCAATGTCGGCTAGAGTGAACTTTTTGGTCTTTTGCCAGGGGTACTCTCTTTTTGACCCCAGAGGAGGGTTGCCAGATGAAATCAATACAGGGTGCCCAGTTAAATCTGAATTTAAGATAAACAGCGAATACGTTTTTGTGTTAATGTGTCCTAAATATTGTATTTAAAAAGTGTGCCCCATGCAATATTTAGGACATATTTACACTAAAAAAGTATTCGTTGTTTTTCTGAGGTTTAGATTTAACTGGGCATCCTGTTTTTTGTTAGCTAAATCTGGCAAGCCTACCAGAGCCTCTTGTGTTCTGAATGAATGTAGGCTCCAAGAGTTGTGGCAAATGAGTGTGTCCTAACTGGAAACAGAGCCCAATGGGACCGTATTTTCCTTCCAAGGCCCTGTTTAATGCAACCCACTGGGTCAGATGTTCTCTCTTCTTGTACCTCCTCCTTTTTCCTGCCATGCAACCAGGGGTCCCCTGTTCACACTTGTGTTCACACCACTGTAACAGCCCTTGTTCCAGGGCACGTGACCTAAGAGCCTCTGAGGGCTGAGGCCTTGCTCGTCCACCCGTGGGCCTGGCACACAGCAGGTGCTCCATATGTGTGAGCAGAGCCAGTGACAGGGGAAGGGCTGGCAGCAGGCTCCATCAGGCCAGGCCTGCAGGGTATTGACTGGGCAATGACACCCGCCCCTTTGACAACCTCCACATTGACTGGGAAGCAAGCAAAGCCACCATGCATCTCACATAATGACAGCTTTCTCCCTTTCTTATTCCAGACAGTTTGGATTCTTTTAAAAATTACTGTGGGGAAGCAGAGAGGGTGCGGGAAATTCAGAAACTGGCCGCCAACGGAAAACAGGAAAGGAGCGCCCCTAATTAGAAGCAGTGAGCTCCCAGCTCCATATGCAGTGCTTGGAATCCAACAGAGTAGGGGAAGTTGTTCCCCTTGCTGGCTGGCGCTGTGAGAAGGCAGCCTGGATGGACCCAGCCTACAAGCACTCTAGGCCTACAAGGAGGAGGGCTTGGGGTTTTGTCAAAAAGGTCTGCATGAGGCCTGTTTGCCCTCAGAGATCTTTAAAACATTTCTTCCTCTCCCACCAGAGCCAACACTGGGCTCAATGCTCAGATTCACAGAGCTTACAGAATCTGCAAAGCTGCTCAGAGCCGTCTTGCATTTTTTCATCGTAGACAGAAAAATCCCCTTGAATGTTATGCAAGAATTGCTTTCAGCACACAGAATTCCTTATTAAGCTCCCTGGCAGGACTGTCTATTTCCAAGATATTTGTGCAATAATATATATATTAGAATTCAACAATGCTGTGTGATGGTTTGGTAGTTGATTTATTTCATAGACTCAAGAGAAGACCCAGAGATGGTAGGCCATTGGCTTAAGGTCACACAGCAAGTTATTCATTCATAAAATATAGACATGTTATGCACAAATCCGGGCATTGAGGAAATGAAGATGAAGAAGTCATAGCTCCTGGCAAATAATGACGAAGACAGAGATATCTTGAGCTAACAGGTATAGAATAAGGTAAGGGATAGGATAGCAGCGTGAGAGAGATATGAATCAAAGACGACGAAGAGGATAATTTTGTTGGAGACGGGGTGCATGAAAGAGCAGTGGTCAGCCATAGTGCTAAGGTTTATGAGTGAGAGCACAGGGTGTCTGTGATGAGCTTAGGCCTCCAGGTCAAAGCTTTGAGGCATCAGACAAATCACAGGTGATCAGAAGGGACAGCTGGCCTGGGGAGACGGGGCATGCAGTACCCAGGAACAAGAGTTAGCAGTCAGGAGACCTGGATTCTAGTTTTGCCTCTAACATTGACACAATTAGGACACATCATCCTACCTCTCCAGGTCTCATCTGAAACTTAGGGGTGATTTGGTGATTTCTAAGATGGCTTTTCACTCTAACATTCCAGAATTTGTTGTGAAGCCGTAAGGCCTCGACCACAACCCATTGCATTGACTCGATCTTTTAGCCATCTTGGTTCAGCATGGTCTATGCAGATGGTTGTCCAACAACTCAACTAATATTTACTGAGCACAGACTGTGTGTGTGGCACTGTTTTTGAGCCCTGTGGCTGTAAAAGTGGTGTATGTATGCAGACATGGTTTCCCTCCCACAGAAGGGTTTGTAGAGAAACAAGCTGGAGAAAGCGCCCCTCTTTGTGCCAAGCTCTTAACCATCTATGCACACTCACTTGCCGTCCGTCATTTCTGCTCCTTGGGTAGGCACAAAGGGATTTCTGGGTAGTTGCAGACATAAAACCTCAGCAAGTTCTCTCTTTGATCTCAGCAAAGTTGCATTCTGTGGCTCTGATGTGCTGAGCTCCTCCTCTGGAGCGGGGGAGTTGATTTTCAAGCAGATCAGAGTAGGCAATGTCCCGCTGAAGAGATTTTTCCAAACCCTGTGGTCAGTGACTTAGGAACCAGTAAGGACAGGCTCACCCCCTACACATCTCACTTCTAGGGGGCTGTGGCCAAGTCTCTCTCCCTTAAAAACATCCACAGCACCCAGAAGAGGCCCTTTTTAAGAGGAGTGCTTAGGAAAACCTTTGGGGATCAGGAAAGAGTAATTAAAATAAACATTTCTAGGGTGATGTTTTAAGTAAACGACTAAAGGAAAATTTAGACTTTTAGGAAAAATGGTGTTAATTTGCCCAGGTTATACATGGAAGGATGAGGAGAAGGCTGAAGGGCTCCAAGTGATGGTGAGACCATTCCTTCCCCAAAGACTGGGAACAATAGCTTTCCCATACTTACTTGGTGTGTTATAAAATGCTGGTTTACAACTCAATTCATTCCTCTTGCGGTTAGAAGAAGCTGCCCGTTAGTCTGAGTAGCCCTGCTTCCCATTGTCATGCTCACAGAATTATTACTAGTTCCCCCTTTCCTTCTCAAAAGTGCCCTTGTTTGGACAATATATATGGTCACCCTAGAAGATACAAACCAAATGTCTACTAAGAAAGCTTAAGTTGACTAGAATAGGGGAGACAAGGTTCTGGAAGCACAATGCCCAGCTTTCATGACGAGACTGGGAACCAGACTCCCCTCAATGCAGCCATTTCTTTCCAAGAAGCGATGACTGTCTTTCATCAACTCCCAATGCCAGGACTATAATAAAATTCTGGCCCTTACAACAAAGGTTTCAGAAACAAAATAACCAGGAAGCACTTTGGAAACTGCAGAGGGTCTGCCTCTGCCTCTTCAGCCACTCCCCCCTCCACCCAGCTCACCTTCCTCATCTGTGGTTGTCCAGAGGCTGCCGGGAATGGAGGAGGCAAGACCAGAGCAGGCCCAGCCGCCCACTCTGCCCCGTGGTCTCTCATGCTCCCAGGGCTCTGATGATTGCATTGCATTAGGGAAGTGCTGCACAAGCTGTCCCAGAATACTGGATTTCAAGGGAAAATCAGAGGGGCTCCTGGTGCAGGCTCATCTGGGAGAGAAGCCCCGGACCCTGGAGCTCTTGACCCCTCATTTCCAATCCTGCCACCCCGGCCGGGTGCCTGACAGCCTCAGGTTCTCATGAGTAAAATGGAAATAAGGTTTTGAGAGAACTAAACAAGGAAACTAAGTAGGGTGGCCAACAAGCCCAGTTTGCCTGAGACAGTCCCAGTTTTAACAACAAAAGTCCCAGGAAACCCCTCAGTCCTGGGCTAACTGGATGGTTGGTCATCCAGAAGTGTGCTTGGTATTTAGGAGGTACTCAGGGCATTTTCGTTGTCTCCATTCCTCCTGGGAAAAAAAAGCAAAAAGCAAAAACCAACTACTAATGGTAAAGTTTAAGATATGGTGAGTGGTGGGGATAGCCTGCAGGTGGGAGGCTTCCTAAAGCACTTGTGGTCACCTCTGTGTGCTCTCCCTGCTCTACTGGCAAGCTGGCCCTGACCACACTATTTAAGGGGAACTGAGCACAGACTCTGGGAATCCAAAAGCTCTGAAGCCGCCCACGTCTTGCAGATGTGACTGTCAGCACTTCCTCCTTTGCTTGTCTCCGAAGAGCTGAGCTGGCCCTGGAGACTTTGAGAAGTGTGATGCTTCTAACAATGGAAAGTGCTTTCTCCCCATCAAGTTGGATATTCTGTGAAATTTTAACTTTATTAAACTGGTAGAAATACTATGTGCTTCTGTGCATAGGATTTGGCAAATATCGATAGAAGGGAAATCAAGTATTCCGGCTGAAAGAAAAACTTGTGCAGAAATTGCTCAGGCTGTCTCAGGCCAGAGAGCCCACGGCTGTGTGGCAAGCAGGGGGAAAGTACTATTCTGTGCCCTGGAAATACAGTAGTCATAAAAACCAACTCCCTGTCCCCATGGAACATACAGTCTAGGGTTGTAGAAAACCAGCAATAAATAACCAGATAATGTAAGGTCCATTAGTGCTGGATGCTATGCAGAAAAATGAAGCAGACTTAGGAAACTGGGAGTGATGAAAGCTGTTGTTTTAGACAGGATAGTCACCCTTCTCTGAGGAGGTTCTGAGTAAGCTACTTGATGATTTGTAGGAAGCACCTTCAGGCTGGGAGAACACCCACAGTTTGGCTCTGAGGGCGGACTGTGATGGATCTGCTCGAGGAAGCATAAGGAGGCCAGTGTGGCTGGAGGCAGCAAGTGTGGGAATAAACATTAGGACTTGAGGCCAGATCACGAATGGTCTTGTAGGCCGTGGAAAGGACTTTGGTGTTTTTTTCCCAATTATGATGAGAAGCAATTGGAAGTTTTGATCGGAGGAGTGGCATTTTACATAGATCACCCTAGCAGCTGTATGAAGAATAGACTGCAGAAGAGCAAAATAAGAAGTTCAGGAGACTATTGCAATAGCCAAGATAAGAGATTATGTGGACTAGATCCAGTGGCAGAAGTGGAGAAGGTAAGAAATGATTTCATTCTGGATATATTTTGAGGGTAGAGCTTATAGGATTTGCTAATTGTTTGGATGTGGAGAGTGGGAGAAAGAGAGGAGTCACTGATGACTGCAAGGCTTTTAGCCCTGGGTGCATGGTGATTCCATTTATGGAGATAGGGAATACTGGGGAGGGAACAGGTTTGGGAGAAATCAAGACTTTGGTTTTGGATATTTTGAGTTTGAGATGCTAAATTAAACACCCAAGTTGAGATGTGGAGTAGCAGTTGTATCTACTCGTGCACAGGTGTGATATGAAAAATATTCAGTAGCCAGAATGGTAGGAGTACTGGCCTGTCAGCATGGACAATAGCCATAAAGAACAGGACCGACCGTAGCAGTGTTCTCTGCTAAATGCCAACCCTGGATACAATATAGAGTTCCTGGCAGAGGCCCTGGCTCTGTGTGCAAATCTGCAGTTAGAGCCAGGACGCTGGCAAGATCACCCAGGGAGAGAGGTAGGTAGAGGCAGGGAAAGGTAAAGAGACACTCCAATCTCTCCATGCCTAAGGCTCAAGAATATTTTAAGCTTCATTCAAGAATATAGAGCTCTAAAACAAAGCCTTCTACTGGATGACAAATTTGAGATACCCACTTTCCTCCAAGTGAAAATATCCACAGTGAAACTCATCGATTCCCACATCAGTGTGCTGCTCCTTCAGACTCCCCTGCTTCTCTTAAAAACTCAAGCATTCTTCCTATCACCCAAGTATAACAGCATCCTATTTGTCTCTTCCCTCCTCTTAGCTTCTGCATACAAGAAGTTGCCAAATCTACTTTCTCTTTGATTAGTCCACTCCATTCTGCTTCAAAGGCTACCAGCCACCTTTATTTCCTGTTTGAACCAAGCCAATAGCTCTTCTTGCATCCTGGCAGAAGATGATGGCAGATATAGTGCCTGGAGACATAAGGTCAGTACCTGACATTATTATTGAGAATCAGGCTTTGTTCAAGATCCAGGAATCAGCATGATGGGAGGACAATGCTGGGGTGTGGAGCACAGTTCCAGAGATTGTGACTCTGCACATAAAGCTGAGTTGAGGACAGATTTCAGGCAAAAAGTCTTACGACAAGTCTAAGGGTAAACCTGGGTCAGGGGCAGGAGGGGTTAGGCACTGTCTCTAGGCTAGTGAGTATGTGTGTGTGTGTGTGTGTGTGTGTGCATGTGTGTTTCTGTCATACATACAGTTGTTGTAGTCCTAAAGAGTTTCAAAATGCAGCACATTGTAGTTGATGACCAGGCTGTTCTGTCCAATTCCAGTCCATTCATAGCAAATTTATTTTCCCAAAGCATGACTCTGAGAGGGGCAGTCCCTGTCTTGGGTTTTGGGTGTGCAAATCTTCAAGGCTTCTTGCTGTACAGTTGACATCAAGATGTCTTGCCCTAACATTGACATTCCTCTGTGATTTGGACTTGGATTGCTTTCCAGCTCTAAGTCCATTGCTGTCCTTCTTGCCCATGAATTTCTCCCTGCTCACCAGACAGCCATGGACTCTCAGGCCTGAGACAGCCTGAGCTCTCTTTGCACAGGCTTTTTCTTTCAGCTAAAATACTTGATTTCCCTTTTCCCTTCCATCAATATTTGCCAAGTCCTATGCACAGAAGTGTGTAGGATTTACTATCAGGTTAATAAAGTTAAATTTTCAAGGACCCTCATTTGCACACATCCCTTCCATGGTTCTAGGAGGTACCTTGGCAATGAGTTCACAAGGACATGTGTTTTGTGAGATTTACAAAAGTAAGATATTTTCATTGAAGTAGGTTCAGACTTTCCTTTCTTTCCACTCCAACTTTGCTTCCACACACTTCACTAGTTCTCATGGTGCTGAAGTGGCTTTGAAAATTCTGGGAATCCACTAAGGGAAAATTAAATTCGGGACTCATTTAATTTGGACTCCATGAGATATCCATGCAGTCTCTCCAGCATACAGTTGAGCTATTGCTAGCTGTTCATTTGCAGAAATGTCTTGCAGGAATCCTCCTCCTGCCGACTGCTCTGACTCATGCAGCATTGTCACATTGAGGTACAAGGGCCTCAGGTCATAACGTAACACAGGTGTAGCCCCTGGCATCCATCTCCAAACTAGGTCAATAGGGAAGTAGAACTTGAAATGTGTGGAGCCAGATCTGGCCTGCAGAAAATTCTTTCGGTTTTCAAATGTGTAAAATCCTAAGGAGAATATTGTGTTTTCATTGACACCTAGTCAAAATGGAAGTTCTTTCCTGTCAGGACTATACTCAAAAGAGCAGCAAATACAATTCTGAATGCACAGAAGGAAGCAAGGAGGAAATCAGGTTGCCTCTGGCAACGGATGGAGACATTAAGACACAAGATGGCTGAGGAACCCTTGGAGCAGGTGTGGTTGTGTTGCTGTTTTGAGGGCACATGACTGTGCTGAACACACACACACACATATGTGTATATGTATCCATATCCCTATGAATGTACGTATATATAAATACAGGACACTATATACATACATGTGTCTGCCATATGTATATGGTAGGCTATTTCTTCCAGTTGTGACAACCCCAGGCTGGAGAGCAATGGATGCTGAATTTTATTCTATAACAATGAAGGAATCAAGAGAAGTCTGATGCGATTGTATAAAAATGTAGCTTATGAGGGGTGACAATGTGATTGGGAAAGCCATATGGACCACACTCCCCTTTGTCCAGTGCATGGATGGATGAGTAGAAAAATGGGAGCAAAAAAAAAAAAAAAAAAGCACCCAGTGTTCTTTTTTACTTTAATTGATCTTTTTCACTTTAATTTTTATTCTTATTAGTTTTGTGTGTATGGTAATGAAAATGTTCAAAAATGAATAATTTTGGTGGTGAACGCACAACTATATAATGGTACTGTGAACAATCGAATGTACGCTTTGTATGACTGCATGGTATGTGAATATATCTCAATAAAATTGAATTAAAAAAAAGAAAAGAGAGAAGTCTGATAGTTGGGTTGCCACGGAAGTTCTAGTATTTAGGATTCCCTGTTCCATCCATTGATGAGGGGAGTTTTTCACGCCCCCATGGGTGGTTTCAGGGACTGCTTGATCTTTTCTTAGAAGGGGGTCACTGCTGAGAGCCATGGCTGAGTCTCTCTGGCTATGGCCCGGGGTGGGGGCTGCCCTTCCCCTGCCTGGAGCTGGAGAATGTCTAGTGAGCAGTGGGGGTGGGAGAAAGGAGTGGGGTTCTCTTAGTGCTCTGCAAAAAGGATCATGTACACTGAAAAGAGCAAGAAGAAAGCAGCACCCAAAATCCACATTCTCTCAAAGGCAGATCTGCTGACATGTTCAAGCTGCAGCTCACCAACCTGAGTGACAAAAGTGAACCAGGAAACCACAGGAAGTGGGGCGGGAGGGGGAGTGCAGGGAACCAGTGTTGAATCTGATCTCCAGAATTTCAATCCTCTCCTGTAGTTAAGGGAAGACTGGAATGGTTTTAGCTTTTGCAAACTGTAAATCTGCCCAAGCATTGGTTTGGCTGGCAGGCTGGAAAATTCTGAGGGTTAACATTCAAATAAGAATAATAGCATTGGTAGTTGGGAGTATATGTTTTTATTTAAATTATTCTCCAAAATCTCTGTGAAGTCAATCCAAAGCATAATTAATACTGTTTTTATTTTTTTTACAACAGGGCATAGATTCTGATTGTAAGGATACGTGTGCATACACATATACATTTGCATATCTGTCTCTACATACATACATATACACACATAATTGCTATGCAGAAGTAATGGGAAGATGAAAAATATCCCCAACTTGGCGGTAAATGCCCAGAGTGAAGGATGGTGAAGACGGCGCTCCAGAAGTGGGGAGCCCGGTGAGCACATCACACTGCGGTGTCCTGGGCCGGGGTGGCTCCTGCCAAGGCCCCTGTCTCCTCGTTCCCCAGGCCTCCCCTTTAGAATGTCAAGCTCCTCCCTCTTCCTCTCACCAATCCTCCCAGGTGCACCCCTTCCCCACTGACCGCCTCCCTGTTGATTTCGAAAAATGGGCACCTAGCACTTCCACCTGCTGCTCATTTTGAAGGAAGGAAGAGGTGTGGGTGAGAAACCTGTTGAGATCCAGGCTGTTCATGGACTAGGGGCAACGCTTTAAGAGTCACGTGGAAGGAGGCCAGAACTAGAGAGCATGTGGGGGCTCAGAGCTGCTGGGACTTCATAATCTCTAGAATTCCTGGAGAGCTGCAGGCCCCGGGGGCATGAGAGGGAGTTTGCTTTGGGGGGTGATTGTCTCTCACAGGCCTCTCCTTCTAGCTGCTCTGTCTAGCCCTGGCACAGTTTGGCCATGGTTACGCTAATGAACGCAGCTTCTGGATTGGGCTCAGGGCACGAGCTCAGGAAGAAGGACTCAGGGTGGGGGGTGGGGGCAATGACGCTGGAACCATCTGGAACAACCCCTCTCCAGGGGCTGGGATTCCTAATCCGAGCCTGGCAGCTACTGGCAGCACCCTTGTTGTATTAAGGCCAAAAGTGGGAGACCCCTTCCACCCCCACAGCCTCCTGGAGTAGAGATGGAGAGTTTCCCACCAGGAAAACACACTCTAATAGCAAGGAGCTGTGGTTAGACATGAAGTGTTTTTCTCCTCCAAAAATCCATTTTCAGATCTCAGTCTGACTGAGCACACTAGTCTGAGGTTAATGTCATGGCCCCTTAGAAGCGGCTCCCTCACATTTTGGTCCTTGTTCATTTTTAACTTTTGCTTTTTAAAATGAAAAGTGTGACTTTAGGCCTTGATGCCCTCTGTAGAGAGCCTGTCCCAGCTGCGCACCCAGAGGGCCTCTCCGGGGGCTGACTGCGTGCTCAGCATAAGAAGAAGTGGAGGGCTGAGAAGCTTGTAGCACCTTTGAGTTGGGGTCAGAGATCTGGGATCCCATCCAGTCAGAGGTTTCCAAACCTTTCCTGGCGATTCAATTCTTCCTACCATGAAATATAAGGAACTGTAGTACCAAAAGCCAATGAAAGACCATCTGCTCTCCTCGCAGATGGAGGAGGGCTCTCAGAAGTTAAGGGCTCCCCCACGGCCTGCCATGGGCTCCCTGAGGTAACTCTGTGGCATCCTGGGGCTCGATATTGTTGAATGTTGTTTGCAAAACACTTACAATGCTGCTGTTGGGGTGCTCCCAGTCAGCTGAAGAGGACTGCAAGCTCAGTCCTCATCAGAAAGAACCATCTTACTAGCATGGAGAATGGTCCTCAAAGCAGACAGCCAACCACCATCACTGTAACGATTCTCCTCAAGTTACCTTCCTGTCTGTCCGGAATCCTCCCAGCCTGGGTGGCTGGAAACCCCTCACCAGGCCCAACTCCTTTCTTTCCTTCCCTTCCTGAATTCTGAGCTTCATTCTACTCCTCGTGGTAGACTTGGTGCATCCTCTTCTCCCTGAGTCAACACAGTCTCCAGAGACAAGCCAGTTGCCCTCACAAATGCCGACCGTCTCCCCTGGCACAGGCCTGACTGTTGTTGAGATATGAAACCCTCTCAGCAGCGGCAACAAAGCTGGGGAGAAGGTCAAAGGGCGCGAGGGCCTGAGGAGCCTGCCCTGCCTCCCACTTGGGCAGAACTCCCCATGCTCTCCCAAGACAGGTGCCAACCAAGTGAGAACCTGCGTCATCCAGCCCTAGCTGGAAACTTTCCAGGGAGGAAGAGCTGCTACTTTTGAGGCAGTTGATTGCATTGATGAATAACTCTGTAGACCTTGCCAGCAGAGCACTGGGGAGGGTGGAACCACAGAGGTGTTGCCTTCCAGGTTCAAAATTTAAAATAATTATTTTAAAGACAGTTCAATTCAGAATTGTACTTTGTTTATGGCATCTGTATTCTGTTTCCGAGTTTAGCACCTAGAGAGAAGGATTGGTTGGTATAAAAGGAAAGTACCAGGTGGTGGTCCTGTCACACCTCCTGTCCCTGACTTATGGCACACCTGGCAGAAGTGATTTGAGGATCCAGGGGTCAGATATTGCTATTACGGTCTGCTGCCCAGAGAAGGAAAAGAAACTAAATGGGGGGAGAGTGGGGGAAAGAGAAAGAATTGGAGAAAGGAATTAGTATTTTCTGTTCCCCAGTTTTGTGTCAGGCACCTTACATGTGTTTTAAGACCTTATTTAATTCACACAAACAGTATGAGGAACAGGAATAAACTTTCTCACTTTTATGGCTGGTCAAGAAATGGTACAGCCACGCTCCTTCAGTAGCTGGGAAAAGGGAAGAGAATGAGTGAGGCAGACAGGAAGAATGGAAAGAAGAAAGCAAGCCCAGAATCAATTAGAAGCATTTGCTGCAAACATGTCAGAGAAGCAATTGAGTTCCAATCTGAGGAAGGTCATTAAATACATGGCCCTTCTAGAAAGGAAAAAGACAGCTGCAACTCATCTGTGCACAGGGCTCAGCTCAGGGGTCAGTTCACGAGATGCCTAGGGGAGGCGGACCCAGCCCCAAAGGCCTTTTGTGATGTTTTGAGGTTCTTGACTCTATACTGATACCACAAATCGATTTGCTGCATGTTTTCACGCTGGTGTGCTTCCAGGCCCACTCTTCCATGAAAGAGGCTTTTCTGCTACTGTTGTCTCTGACTGAAGGGAACAAAGATTTGGAACCTTCCAGAAAGAGATATTTGTGTGTACGATGTTGCGGTTAAAAGCAGAAGCTTAGGAATCAAATGTACCCTCAGTTTAAGTCCAGGCTCTGCCACGAACTAACAGTGCAACTTTGGGCAAATTGCTTAACTTCTCCAAGCTTCACTTTTCTCAGTCATAAAATGGGGATAATAATAGTATCTCCTTCATGGGTTGTTTGAAGGGCCAAATGAGACAACGTATGGGAAACACCTAGCAGCATTTCTGGCATATGTTAAATGCTCAGTATATATTGATTGGCTTTTTATTATTTTTAGTGTGTCCAAATCAAGCAGCCTTGGTGTAAGGAGCATCACATAAATAAAAGGTTCTAGAAAGGCAGCCCCACTTTGAGATTATTTGGTCAAATATGCCAAGATTTCCTGCAGTGGATGTGAGGCCCCAGTCTGCTGTAAAACTTATGGGGTGGCGGTAGGGGATGCTGGTTTGGGGGAACCAGCAGGGCTGACCCAAGGAGGAAGAAGTACTTAAGTGGCACCGTTTGCAAGTGCTGAGGGCCTGCTAGATTAGAGACAGCTTCAGTTTGGAGCTCTGCTTCTCCCTTCATGCAAACTACTCCTTGACCTCCCCACCCACGATGGTGGCTGGAATCCCATCGAGATTCATTTGTTTGGGGTCTCCAAGTCTTTTGGGTCTTGGAAAAGGTATGGAAAGAGTAAAGCCTTGAGCCATTGTCACCTACAACAAATGGTCGTTGCCCCAATCCTATAAGGTACAGGCAACCTTATTATTTGGGAATTCTGTATTTGCAAATGCACCGACTTGCTAAAATTTATTTATAACCCCAAACCAACATTTGCAGCACAGACATGCACAGAGCAGTGAAAAATTTGTGTCACCCTACACACACATTCCTGGCAGAGGTCAAAGAAGGCAACATCTGCCTTCTTCTTTCAGCTTTCAAGCTGTAAACGTGTCCTTTTCGCAATATATTCTGTGCCCTGCTTTTCACAATTTTGTGCTTTGTGTTGCTGGTTTCACTGTTTCATAGCCCTCGTGTAGTGCTGAAGGGCTGTCTAGTGTTCCTAAGCACAAGAAGGCTGTGACGTGCCTTACGAAGAAAATACACTAGCTGGAGAAGCTTCGTTCAGGCATGGGTGATAGTGATGTTGGCCATGAGTTCAATGTTAATGAATCAACAATATATATTAACTCTATTAAAGGTGTCTTTAAACAGAAACATGCATAAGACAAGATTATACATTGATCGGTTGACAAAAATGTTGTGCCCATTTTTGAGAGAAATGTTGTGAGGTCCCAGGAACCTCATCCCGTATTTCCCCTGGGAGCAATGGTTCAGTGTTCACTAATTCCAGGTTCACAATGACTTTATAGGACATAATACTGCGAATAATGAGAATAGACTGAGTTTCACACAGTGGTTGGGGGTGGGTTAGAATAAAAGGTTACCAAGGGGATGAGTGAATAGGGATATTTAACCAAAAAGCATGCAAACAAATTCTGCCCATTTGACAACATTTTTCAGAGTTAGCACAACTCAGTCACCAACTGTGTCTTACCATGTCTTATCATCCCCTGTGGATCCCACCAAGCCCGTGCAAGAGGAGAATTCTCTGTTCATTCCTCCCTTTGGTCATAGTTTCGGTGTAGATAAGTTCTTTTCTATTCAGTGGTTTTTAGGTTGAGAGAGAAAGCTGCCAACAGTGCATGTGGTATCGTGGATGGGAAAATGGAGGGCTTGAAATCTTGGGTCATGTTTTGTGCTTAATTTCCCCAAATATATAAACAGTGAGCAAATGTTTATAAACAGGAGCTCATCGTTTCAGCAATGAAAGCGTCTAACCCTCGCGCACACTGCTTGCACACCTACCCCTGTGCACATACACACATACACTTACACAACCTGTTTTTCTTATACACACACAACTGCTGGGAGTGCAGCACTGGAACAGTTGTTGAGAATTATTTATCAGGCTCATCTTTCCATCTAGACTCTCTCATGTGAAGCCACATCCACCTGGACAATGGCTTGAGAAATAAACTGATGAAGTCAGCCCATAGTTTAGGCAGAAAGTACAATGGGAAGCATTGGGAAAGGGGGGTTTCCAGCAGAAATGAATGGATTGTGAGATTCAGCTAGGGGCAGTCCCTGCTGGGTGCCATTGCCCTTCTCCATCCCTGGATTTTACTCCCCTGGGGTTGCTGGGGTATTCTCACACGACAGCAAAGTGTGTTCAAAGCAAAGTAGAGCAGGTGCAAAGCAAGCTGGGTACAGAGTTTGATTTGGGGACTTTTGATTTCTCTTCTACCTAGATACAAATTGTTGCCTTCCTCTCCAGGCTCTCCCTAGCTTTCCTCACTTCTCTTGTCTTTCCCCTTGTCTTTCTTGTGTATTTTATTGGCATTTTCTTATTTAACTTTTCAGATTTCCAAACACTCTATCTATACTAGGCATGCTCTTTCTTTGACTATATTAAAGCTTTACCTTCTTGGAAATTTCCAGATTTGAGCTTTTCCAGAGTGGCTTTGGTCCCACCTTCTTCCCCTCATTTTTTACCTTTGTCCTAAAATATTTGACCTCCAGGAACTGGGATTTTCATCCTTTTTGCAACTTGGCATCTGCAGCCTAGAAGAATTTGTGGGTTCATGTAGTGACTTTTGAGGGGCAGCTGAGTCTATCTTGCTGTTAGGTTTGTAGAAGATAGAAAAAGAAAGAGACTCTCTCCCTTCTATTAAAAAAAAATAAGATTTGAAATTTCTAATTTAAGAGATCTCTCTCTTTTCTGAATAGAAACAATTGTCTTGACAACCCTACTAGCCTGAAATATGTGATGCTGATGCTCCCACTCATTCCCAGAGCAAAGATCCTTACCTAGAGCCCAGAAGCTCCTAGTAACCATGCACGAATGTTTGAGAGTAGTCTTGTACATTTTCTGGGGGAAGGGTTTCATTTGAATGTCAAAGGAGTCCTTGACTTGACTCAACAAAGATTAACACCCACTGCCCTTTGGCCCTTTCTCCCTTTTATCCCCCAAAAGACAAACCATCCCCAGAGTTCTTTCTCCATAGGGTCCCTCAGACCCACTCTCCCTCCCTGCTTGTCCAGATAATGCTTCCCTGCCTCATCTCTTCTCCAGAGAGGTCCCACTGACTTCACTGCTCTCAATCTCCCAAATTCAGTCCATCCTGCAAATTACTGCTGGAATGTTGGTCCTCAAATGCCCCACGGTTTGTGGCAGTTTCCCATGACACTCACAATCAACTTCCAGCTCCTCACCAGGGTCTCTAATGCTGTCTTTATCAGTTCTCCCAGCCTGTCCTAACTCCCCTCCCCAATTTCTTATTGAAGTGGAAGTGGGAGGTGTGTGGCCTTTCACAAATTACTTAACCTCCCTGAGCTTTGGTTTCTTCATCTGAAATTGGGATCACAATACCTCCATCACCAGGATTTTTCATGAGAATTAAATGAGATAGTATATACAACACTCCTGGAACATTGCCTATGAATTATTTAATAAATGCAACTTAGATTCCCTTTCCCTTCCCTTTTGTCACAGTCTCCCCCCTGACTACTGTGATTTGTACACTGCAGCCTCTCAATAAATGCTCTTGCCTAATATTTCCTATGACTTAATCAAAGTCATCTATCAGGTTTGTGACTGGTTGTTCACAGCTCATGGGCTTGGGGTGGGTATTGGGAGGTCAACTGAGAAGCCATGGGGAGCTGGGGGGCAGGGAAGTGGGTAGAGCAGGGTGGGTCCTGCAGTTCATTTATGAACAGGGCTCTGGGGACAGGACCCTAACTTCACCTTCTCTCTGCACATCTGCTGAGATGAATCCAGCAGGCTCCATCTAGGTCTCAAAGTGAGAGGCCCTGAGGAAGAAGGACCAGAAAGCAGGCAGTAGTTCGCTCACGTTAATTGCCCAGCCTATTGAGCAGCCTCTTGTCACGGGGTCACTTGGGGTCAGAATTGTTCCAGACTGTGTCTAGACGATGTCCAAGTAAATGACCAAGAGGGGACCCCTCTTGATTTCACCCCCCTGTGTCCTGTCCTGTTTGGCACTTGTATTTCTGGTTTAGATGCAGAAATAGATATTGTGTTTGCTGGCTGATTTGTGAAAATAACAGAACCATTATCCCCCACAGTGTAACTTCTTAAAACATGAGTCAGTTTTTTCTTTATAAACTGTCTGTCTGTTGACAACTTTTCTTGTGTCTGTAAAGTGCTTTGAGCTCCTTAGAAGAAAGGTGTTACCTAAACACAGGGTATTATTATTTTTGTTATTACCATTATTTCATAACACAAGACCCCTTTAAAACTGCAGTAAGTGTGGAAAGCAATTACTTTGTTTGCTTTGGTTACATCAGGGTTTTATGATAGCAAGGTGCAACATCCAGAAAACCAAGTCACAGGAGGAAAATAATAACACTATGTGTTTATATGCCTCCTTTCATCTGAGGGTTTTACAGCCTTCACAGACATTAATTCATTAATCCCCTGGGGTTTTAAAGAGATGAATACTATTGTCCTCTGTTTTAAAGACAAGGAGAAGTTGGCAGACTTCGTGTTACCAGAAAAGAGAACCCTAACCTGCAGAACTTATTCGAAACCCACTTTGGGATGTACTGAAAGTGCCCTTTCTGGTCAAACAACGAGATCATTGAGAGCCGACATACTTTTCCGGCCGAACAGCTGTTGGACGGGCAGGAGTGAATGTCTCTTCTGGGACCCTCTGTGAGGACAGCCCCCTCCCACATCCTCCTCCAGATACACTGACCCTCCTCATTGCCACTGGACACGTAGGAGGTACCACATGACCAGGCTGATTACGTCTCATGGAAACATGCTGAACCTGAACAAGAAAACCACTGCCCAACTAACCCAACTGCCACAAATCTTGCAGGTTGTAAGAAAGTCCATTATCTCTCAAAGTTGAGTCTGGATTTCCTGGGCAGTCATGGATTGTTGTCTAGAGACAATCCTGCTCACCCAATCCTGCCAGAATTTGTGATTAGCTCACCATCACATTCTTCAATTCATACCTAGCAGTAGCGCAAAGAAGTATCTCATGGAAAGATGACGGATGTGTGAGTCATATAAACCTGGATTTAAATCCCAAGGTCATCTCTTACTAGCTATGTGATTTTAGGGCCAATTGTGTCGTCAGTGATTTCACTTTGTTAGTTTGAACTTGGCCATGGTAGGAGTATTTACACCATGGAAATCAGCAAATGCTACAAAGCGGAGCTTAATTTTTTCCAGAACCTATTTATCAGCACACCACTACAAAGTAGGCTCTCAATACATGTAGCTTTTATTAGTAAACTCAGGTAAAATCCATGTTGCTTCAAAATGTAGAAATAGGATACATCCATTACATAGAATGCAAAGTCACTGCTTGTTTTCTAAGAAAGGTGGTATCACATCTGCCCAAACTGATCACAGAGAAAGATGACTGTGTGCCCTCTTTTGGTACATTGGGTTTGTTATTTGGATCTATTGTTTTTGCTTATTGAACTTAGGAACATATTTTGTGCAGCTTCTAGTAACTCTAATAATTGTTTGTTTATAAGAATGCACCTGCTAAAACCCAAACTGACATACAAGAGTCTTGGAAATCTCATGGTTTTCAGTGGAGAAATGGCTTGTCAATCAATCAATCCAATGTTGTGCTTGATTCCACAACTAATACAAGAAATACTCAAAACCATTCTTGCCCTCACAAAGCTCCTAGTCTGCATGGGTGCAGGAGGGGAAACAAGACACACATATTTGAAGCAACATAAAAAAATAATTAACTTTGCATGCATAGTACATGTTACAATATGCTTTCACGTATAAGAAGTGGAGGCACAGGGAAGTGAAGTGAATTTTTTCAGGTTGTGTAACTAGTAAGTAGCAAGGCTGGGATTGGAACTCAGACTCTAACTCTACAGGTCTTCCCAAGGATAGTTAGGAAACAAGAGATGGCATTATATGCTGACATTTTAAAACAGGGCTACATTTTGTATATAGATAATAATGGACAAAGAGACTAATTATGTGCGGATGGACAAAAACTGCAGGATGACTTAAAGAGGGCAGGAATCACTGTGAACTAACAGCTGATGGAGAAAGTGCCATGGATGAGATGGTGCTTTCCCGCATCTTGATGGATAGTTACATATTTTTGTGATATTTTGCTCAACAATTGACACAAGAAGAATTACATGTGTTTCCCCTAAATGTAAGTGATCTGATAAGACTGACATGATGAAGACAGATGAGGAGAACTCAACAGGAGAGTGTGCAGAATGGAGATGGAGAAGGCCTCTCTTTTGCTATGATTTGATGATCCTAAAATATCCAGTGGAAAAGTCAGTGAATCAGTATTTTGGTGTTATACTGACCCAGTCTATTTCTCTTATTATACTAATCCTTTTTGCTTTTCTCCTCTCTCCCCACTTTCCTTCTTGGTCTGATTTTTTATTATTATTATTATTATTATTTTAACACTGATGGGCTTTTCTGGCTGTTGCCAACCCAAACGTGCCTCCAAATAATAAATACTGGAGCAATGATAGCAAAGCCATTGTTTGGCTGGGGGAAGCAATACTTCATTTCATACATCATTTACTACTGTGCTAGGCAGCAATTCCACAAAGCCAGCAGAGATTTAGAAAGTTAAAAAGTGAGGGGGGAGAGAAAACAACATCTCTACTCCATCTCCATTATCTTGTAAAGTTTATTGATGCACAAGAGGCGATTTATAATGGTATCTGTGACTGTTCTGATTTATACAAGAAAGGGAAAAATGATGTTAAACGGTGTTACCACTGCATTTTTTATTTGTCACATGCATTATTGGAAATGTAGTGAGCTCTCTTGGTGGCCCAAATCTGGGTTTTCTAGAGCCCAGTTTTGAGTTGAAAACAAGTATGACACATACGTGTTGTGGACTTCCAAGGTGGTCCTTGAGATGATTTGGGGTCTCTGTGCCTTAAAAGTAAGAGAAACTTGCCAGCCAGCCTTGGCAGTCACTACTTCTCTTGAGCTACTGGCCAAGCCAGAAAGGAAGAGATCAGGGATCCCGTCTTCAGAAGGAGGGAGGAGGGGCAGGAGATGGAGACAGTGGAGAAGGAGGGGCCTGATCAGCAAAGCTAAGGAATTCTTGCCAATCTTTTCTATCCCCATTCATCCCCAAGGTTTCCCCTAACGCCCACCATTTCCCCATAACTCTCTCCCTCCCCCTCCGTCTCCCTGCTATGTCACATGCTCCATGTGGGTGACCCAGAAGTCACATCCATGTTGCCTGGGTCTACACAGCAGGCTCCTGACAACCTCCTGACCCCAGCCTTGCCCCAGCCAGTCAGGAAGTTTTGAAGTTTGTGGTCCATGGTGATGGGCATAATGATTCCTGCCATACGTAAGCTTAACCTCATCACTTCTGAGGTGGTTGATTCCTGGAACGCCAGAGCCTTTTGTGTATTACTGTAATGAAATATCACTTTATTGTCACAAAGAGGAAAGGGAGAACCCCAGAAGTGAGGAAGGCTGACCCCAGGGCTCTGTAGTAAGGGCTGGAGCCAGGCCATACTCACTTCCCCTGGGGTCCTGAGCACAGCCTCCAGCTCTTGGGGTTGGGGTGGCAGGGTTTAAAGCAGAGCGACCAGGTTCTGCTGGGCCTGGTTCAGCAGGAAGCCAAAGGGCTTCCCGCCCCTGCCCTACCTCCAGTTCCCATCAGGCCCCTGCTGGCTCCTCCCAGGGCCCATCTCTTTGGCCTCTCCCCACAGCAGCTGGTGAGGCTGTCAGGAAGCCTCTGAGCAAACACCTGTTCTTTGAGTCCTATGGCAGGTGACATATCCTGCATATTTATCCCCCCACCTCCACTTTGCCTGAGAACTTAGCTGCCAGCATTCCTTGTTTCTTAGTCTCTTCTAGCTAACCACCTAGGAACCAAATGCACACTGCAGGAGTTCTCAGTGGAAGGCATTGCCCAATGCCTTTGGCTGACTGGAATATGAAACTTGCATCACCTCTTGAAGAAATTACCTAAGACCTCAATTTCCCATCTGTAAAATGAGAATAAGAATACTACCTGCCCAGTGGAGTGTGGTAAATGTTTAGCAACTGGCTCTCAAAAAAGCAAATAAACAAAAAAGAAACTCCTGGTTTTGTAGAATTTGCCACTTCCCATGGTGTAAATACTCCTACTATGACCGATGTCAAGCCACTGCCATGATGTTGCTGAACGTGGAGTTGGGGAAGACATGTACACAATGAGCTCTTGTGAGCTGGCTCCAGCACAGCCCTGTACCTATCCAACAGGATTACTGGGAGGCTATCACTAAGCAGTGCACCGAAAACGCTTAGCACAGGGCCTGGCTCACAGCAGGTATCCTCATTATCCCGTGGCTCAAGCCAGCCCGGAGCTCTCAGCTGCGGGATGCAGCTCATGGGTCCCCTGTTCTTATGGGATGGTTCTCATATTGCAATAAGATAAATTGCTCTGAGCACCGTCTTAGAAGTAACATGGGGCCAGTGCACATGCTTCAGGGTGGCAGTGGGAAGGGAATCATGAGAGGCATCTCCCAGCCCACCACCAGGATAGCTGAATGTCCATCTTTTTGGCCCCACTAAGTTGCCCTGGCCAGCACCACCGTGTTTTGACCAATATTCAACATGCAAAGCATCGTATTACTTTTCGCAAGTTCCCTAATGTGCTTGCTCCTTTCCTAAGCAACAGATACGCTGCTGGCCACAGGCAACAAAGGAACAAAGTCACATTGTTCAAAGCGAGCAACTCCAGTATCAGCTGGAACAAATATGCAATCACACTCCCAGACCTCAAGCTCCAAACCCAGCTGGACAAAGCAGAGTGAAAAGGCTCAAGGCCACAAGGCAGCAAAACATACCTTTATCTGCTTTCAAAGGGCCTCTATCAAGTACAATTTTTATGTGTTTTCTTTATCCCCTGACTGTTACTAATATCCTTTTAGAAACCTGAAAATAGCATGTCTTTCCTTACTGAGGGGTTCTGTTCCAGGTGACTTTGATTGATTTATTTATTTTTTCCTTACCACCCCCTATGTTTAGAGGGGGACAAAAAGGTTCTCTTTTGCTTCTCTGTTCATTTTTAAGGTCCCCAGCATAAGACTGTATCAGTTCAGCTTTTTAAACTCAGTCTCCCTATCTGTTGAACTAGATGATCATTTTTTATTCTTCTACCATTAAATATCCTATAATTCTGTGAGCTGCTGCCTCTTTTCTGAGCACCTGCCACAAGGTAGCTGAGGGCTGATTGGCAGAAGGATTTAACACATGGAAGGCCAGACTGACCATTCAGAGGCCCCTGGGGTCCTGGTGCTGACTTCAAAGGGAACGTTCTGGAAAACTGCTTCTGCAAGTCATGAGGCCTGCTGAAGGTTGGGAGTGCACAGCAACCAAGCCTTCCTGCAATGGTGGGAGAGCTGGAGGGGCTGGGGTGTCCCACCCAAGTAGAAGAGGTTGGAATGCAAATAGAACTAGTCTGGCCTTTAGCGAGCCCTGATTACATGGTATTGCCACTCACCCACACATTTTTTTTTTTTTAATGAACTGGTTATTTGGCAAGCGCCTTATTAGAAATTGCTCACAGACCTGCTAGAGCTACTAACCAAGGTGCAAGAGGAGAGTTTCAGGGAAGCAAATGAATTAATCACGATGGATCTGAAGCAGGGAGAGAGAACCCTGCCTGGAGGGACAGGAACAGGGAGCCCTTGCAGACTCCAAGGAGGGGATGACCTGTGCCTTGAGGAATGAAAAGGATTTCACCAGACACTGACCTGACAGAAAGGAAAGGAATTCCAGGCAGAGGGAAAAGCCTGGGCAAAGGGGCAGAAACATGAAATCCCCATGAACTGGTTTGTGCATGGACATGGCCTTGGCTTGGCAACTGTCTATACTTCCTGAACAGAAGGTGACAGAACTCATCCTTTTGAGCTCAACTGTTTATTTTAAAAACTCATTTGTTAAGTGTTTCTGGGGTTCTAGGTCTATGATGAGTACTGTGGTAAATACAAAAAAGTATATATAAGCTTCCCCCAACTGTACATACTCTTCTCCCTATCAGCCTCAAGTTCGTTCTCGGATCCCTGCTTTAAAGACCACTGTAGCCTGATGTGAGGTGATAGCTCCCTCCTTCTAATTTTGAACACAATTATCATCTATGTAACTAATTTTTGCAATTGACCATGACTTGTGATACATCTTCAATTGTTGCCTTGAACTATTGTTTCTCTTTTAAAAAGTCATTTAATTCAATTAAATGCATGTGCAAATCAATTTAATCGCAGCATAATTTACGTACAACAAAATGCATAAAATCCAAGCTACAGTTTGCATGCATTTGATGACAAACTCGTACACATCTATGTAAGCACTACCCCAATCAAGAGTTAGAATATCTTCATCACTTCAGAAGCTTCCCATGTGCCCCTTGCCTTCATCATCCCCGCCCACCCAACGAGATAACCCAGATAACCACTGGTCTGATTTCTATGATCGTAGCTTTATTCTTCCTCTTCTAGAATGTCATATGAATGGAATGATACCTATTATGGCATGTGGTCTTTTGTGTCTGGTTTCTCTTGCTCAACATAATATTTTGAGATGCACTGATGCTGAGTATATTAGCAGCTTGTTCATTTTTACTGAGTAATAGTACATTGCATGAAATACCGCACTTCTTTTTTATCCATTCTCCTGTTAACAAGACATTCAGGTTGCTTTTTCCATGCATTTTTTGGTCTTGTCTTTGCAACTACTTTGTGAGTTCCTTAAGGGTGGGGTTGGGTTTCCACACTGTGTCCCCCACCCCTCAAGCATCTCATCCCATACCACGTCAGGCCAGTCCTCAAATGTGATGGTTAATTGAATTATATTTGAGGATAAGATGTGGTCTTTGTCTTTTTACAGCTTATAATCTAATTACAGAGGCAGCTACGAACATTCATCAGTTATTCCAAGGCAACACATTTATCCATTCATTCAGCAAGTATTTCTTTTAGCAGGGAAGAAGTCATGAATATCTAGAACAAAAGGCAGAGAGTGAAATGTGGTGTAAAAGAATCTCAGAAGAGGCACCACAGGAGCTTGGAGAAAGGAAGGTTGCCTTGTGCTGGGAAGCTCAGAGAAAACCCCCAGGAGGAGGAGGAGGAGGAGGAAGCCAATATACAGGCCTTAGAGGTTGGGTGGGGTTTGGGCCTGGGGAAGCCACTCTGGACCAACAATACAGGGTCAACAGATGCAAAGCACTGGAAATGCAGGGGTAGTCTTGGGAAGGCCCTCCCAGCCGAGCAAGGAGGGTGAGCCAAGCCACAGAAGCAGCATCAGGCCTCTGAGGGAAGCAGTGAGTAATTAGTTTTGAGCAGAGATGAGGGTACAAGGAGAGTACCCCGGGCTGGGAAGACAAGACAGGCTCACACTAGAGGGCCCTGATGGCCACACTAGGGAAACCATGTGCAAGTTCAAGCCTACATTCCATGGTCATCAAACACTGAAGAGTGATTATGCTGATCCTGTTATAATAATTTAGCATCCACCCTTTGCAAGGCAAAAGCCCTGCCATATGTAAATTATGCCGGTGCATAAGGGAAGAACTGAAGCTAAGAGGGGGGTAAGTAATTTGGCTAGGGTCACACCAGAGGTGGATGGCAGCATTGGGCTTTAACCTCAGCTCTCTTTGGCCTAAAGCCCCTGTTCTGAAACTGCTCTGGGCCAAAGGGTGGTCTTTATGAGAGGTAAGTGCTGCAGGTAAGGAGCATACAGCCCAGAGAGTAAGGGTCAGAGAATCATTATCAGTAGACAGAAATAGAGTTTGTTTGTTTTTAAATGCCATGACATTACTATCAATAACACTGTCTGATACTTCTCAAGTGATTTCATATTCATTATGTTCTTAGACCCTCATGGTAATTGTGAGAGTTCAGCAAGTCAGATATTTATTCTTATTATTGTTAATCATTCCTGGTTTGTAACCAAGACCCAAAGGAGTTACGAACATTCACAAAAGAATGGTAACTAATTAGCCAGGACTAAAACCTGTGTCTCTTGAACGGATTTCTACGAACTGTCATTGCAGAATGAGGAGGAAGATTCTAGGGGATGGGAGGGTCTAAATGAGCAGTGTTTCCCCACCTCCAACACACAGCTTGCCTACGGGAGACCTGAGAGGGGGCTTAGAATCAGCAGGGCAGGGGTCTGATTCAGCGTCTTTGACCATGAACTCGTGCAATTCAGGTTTTTATTCTATAGCAAGAGGGTTTTGAAGCTGTAGCTCACCAAGCTTCCTGCCAGTGTAGACATCTGTCCTTCTCCCATCCTCAGAAAGGCAGCTGTCTGCTTTAAGAACTGGGGGGAACCCTCCACGTCCCCAGGGGAACTGAAGTCCTTTCTGCAAAGCGTGCAACTTGTATCGCTTTGCCTCTGCTGGGCTATATCCTGTCCACACCGTCCTCCTGGCTGCCCCAGGCCTGAAGCTCCTTTTTGCTGCCTGCTGTGGTGAGCTCTCTGACGGGGGCTGGGTCCCGGACAGACAGGCCAGTGCAGGCTGTACACTATGACCCTGGGCCAAGCTGGGAACAAAGAGGACTCCAAGGAGGATGGCCAGGCCTGTGTCATCATTTTGCCTCAGGTAAATCCCACGTAACCAGGATTGAGTCAGGGAGTGAGTCAAGGGCCAAACACGTAATGCAAAAAAGAGCTTCTGAAGAGCCACCTGGAGGAGAACGTGGCTCCCACATTCAGAGAGTCTTTCCCAGACACGAGTGACTAATTTGGAATCTCCCAAAAAGTGTGCCTGCTCTTGTGTGCGTGTGATCTCTAAGACAATTTACTGAGCTCCTTGAACGCTCTCCATTTTTTTTACCACTTGATTCCTCCTTAATCTACAGCACCCTGATTTTCATCAAACCGATCAATCACCCAATAACTAACATTCCGAGTATATATAGTTGTCTTCCTCACTTTGCATAGTCACTCTCCTCTTTAAATGCACACATGTTGTGAAGGGAATCTAGAAATCCATCTTTCCTCTATAAAATGTTCTACACATACATTAATTTCTCTTTCTAAATAGTAGTCAGGCAGTCAGCAAGTAACAACTGCTCTTGGTCATTCTGGGAAGATGAAGGGTTATTAAAGAGGACCCGGATCACCTATTATATCATCTAGGCTGGGAGAGGAAAGAGGTCAGTCTGTCATTGCCCTCTGCCCAGCAGAAAGATGCTCACAGCAATCTTGGGCCATAATAACCGTCTGGTCCATTTTCTCCTGCACCAAGTTTGTATAAGTTCTGAGCCTGAAAGTCGAAGAGAAATGAAATCTTACATATAAACACAACCTCTCAATCACTTGTAAAAGGCATTTCCCCTCTCTCCCAGCCTCATAAACACAGCAGCCTTGCTTAGAGCAGTCTTGAGCTCTGAGCTGTGAAGAATTGGTGTAGGTAGGAAGAAACGTTAGCTCTGGAATTCAATTAACTGTCAGCATTGCTGTTTGAGTCAGGATGAGTCACTCCTCTCCAGCAAACGGGCTTGGGGGATGCGAGACTCCAAGATTAATGGTGATTGATAAGCTGCTGGAAAACCAGACCATGAAGGCTCCCAGCATCCTTCCCTCACCCACACACATTGTTACATGAAAATATAATGAAAGATAGTGGGAGAGAAGGTGTGAGCACATGGGTGATGCTGTCAGGTATTTGCTTGTATCCTCTTCTTTTGTATTTGTAACTTTCACTGGGTTTCGAGTTACTAAAGAGTAGGGAGTATGTTTTAATTTGTTTTCTCTCTGTTCATGTCCAAACTGATGCTTAAGGGGAGAAGAAAGGACACTGTCTACTCCGCCCATGAGGTAAGTACTATTATTATTCCCATTCTGTGATGGAGGAGATATAATTGGCCCAGCTAATAAGAGAAGGAGCCGGGACTCGGTCCCAGAACGGGCGAGAGTACTGCACTAACCACTGCAAGGGCCTCTCGAGAGGTAGGTTGAGGCATTTCCCTATTTAACCAGGAAAGTGGTTATACAGCATTCATATGGTATATATAGCATACATAATTATAAAATGTTTCCTTCCCTTCCTCAGTTACTTGGTTGTTTCAGGCTACGGTGGATTGGTTTGGCTGGTGGTGTTATTTTTTAGTTTCTCCAAGCCCCACCGTGCATTTTACAGAATCTTCTGTCCCTCGCTTCATTTTTGTATTTGTAGATACAATCTATGAAATAATCCAGAAAGGAAAATGAATATTTTTGTGAAAAAGAATAGAAAAATTAATTTTTAAAAAACTGATTAAGCTTAGGATTCCTTCAAGAACTGAGGTGAGCATTAAAGCATAAGAATAAAAATGCAATGCAGATTTGTCCACAGCACTGAGACAGAACATGTGGAAATGCCGTGTGCTTGTAAGTAATCAACGTCGAGCAGAGGGACAGCATTCAAGAGGCAGAAAGGATGAAATAAGAAATACCAGCTGTGAAAGCACTGGCCCCTTTGTTCATACATTTTATAAACCTCAGGTAGATAAGAGACAACGGTAAGGCAATGACCTCAGCATTGATATACTAATTCAAATTAGAATTCAGATATCACTGGTCTAAACTGCAAAATTTTTCAGGCTGGGGCCATTTTGTATTAAAATTTCCCGGTATGCTGTGCCCCAGTATCCCTTGTCTTTGCTTTCGTTGCTTTTGTCTTTGCTTGCTTTCCCTGTTTCCATACAGAACCAAACATGCTCGCTCTCCCAGCTTCACAAAGAGAAAACGAGTCCAAGAGGAAATCACTTCACAACAAGTAAGCCTGGGAAGAATTAAAGACTGATGAGCCCTTGTAATGGGATTAAGGGAAAAATGCTTTTGTGCAGCCAACTCAGACCCGTCCTCAGCACACGAAAGACGCCAAAGCAAACACAGACATTGTTTTGGGAAGGAAAAGGTTAACAAGCTATGAAAACACAAGTAAAGATATTTTCAAAGCACGACCCTCAGCAGAATGAGGAGAATGCATTCTGCCAAGGCGGCCGCATCGCCCCTCCTCCCTGACATTTATCCTCCAGCTTGGGAAGAGCTGCCATGGCTATGATGTTCCGAGCAGATGAAGAGGGAGCCGCATTCTGCACGGCAGACAGGCGGCATCGGGCAGAGACATAAAAGCCTGGGTCCAGGGTGGGGAAAGACGCCTGGCTCCTCGGCCCCTTCTTAGAACTAAGCTTAGAAAATATTCTTTGTGGCTCTTGCAGAGCTTGGAGCACATTCTTTCATCCACCCTCTGGCAAAAGCGCTAGGTCTGGAAATTGAAATTCTGAGCTTGTTCCCAGGCTTTGGTCTCACAATGGCCCGAAGCCAAGATGTGAGCCTCAGTTTCCTCATTCGGGCAATTAATATGTATTGAGTACCCATATTGGGTACCAGGCTGTGGGCTTCCTGCTACAGATATAATGTTGAGAGCGACCCATGCTTCTCTTTAATGGACCCATGGTACGGTAAAGAAATACATGTGCACACAGAAAATTATTATTGTGGTATATAGTGCACAGATAGGTCATGTTTATCAAATGGAACTGTTCTTAATTGGTTTCCAAATATAGAAGCAATATGGCTAATGTCAGTGGACGTTAGATACTCAAAGGAGAACTTTGCGTGTGTGTGTGTGTTTGTTTTTGTGGTCTCACACTGATCACCCTCTGTCTGTAGCTTCTCCCTGGGATTTTAGAAGCCTGTAAACCCACTTCCATGTGCCAAGTCTGCTCACAGTGGCAAAGGCCATCACCTTAAGTACAGCTGGAGCTACTGCTAGGAAGTGTGTGAAAGGGCCAAGCTGAAGCAATAGGGAGAGTTTTTTTGCCACCCTTCATCCAAAAAAGATTGCCAGTGCCCACAGGGACTCAGACAGTTTCTGTTTAACCTGATGCACACAGACCCAGCACTTAATCAGAAATGCTATTGGCGATAATGATGAGAGGGTTTTTATAAACAGAACCAAGAGCCCATAGAGATAAACACATTCATATGTCAAGATGGCTGCAGCAGGGTTCCATGACAAGGCATCCAGTTTTCCCCAGCGAGACTTAAAATCTTGCTTGTCACATAAAAATCTCAGCTCTGCCTTGCCAAGAATCGCTATTCTTGGCCGTTTTATGTGAACTTTCTAAACATTGCACAGACAGAGATGATGCCATTTATTCTCAATGTCTCCGTGATTATTTTATGCTTGAAACAGCTCAGCCCTGCCTGGTGACTTCCCAAGACCTGAACTGATGAGTTTTATTTCCATGTATCAAAAAGTAGATATATCAAAAGACCACAGGGCAGCTCTGCTTCTGAGAGGAAAGACACTGTGGGCAGTGATGTATTTTAAAATGCAGAGCTCCAGTTGTCAGATAATAACCCCATTCTTTTTCTGCATCTTTTGGTGATTAACCACCTCTGGTAACACTTAAAAGTAAATTTGGTGTCGAGGAGGTAGAACAAATATGCTCCCCATTCTTTCTTGATTCAGAGAAAGAATGACTAAAAATTCACCCTGTGACCCGCCAGTTAACTTCTAGTTTACTATTAGGTCCTCAGGAGCTGGGTAACCTAATGTGAAGTTAGTTGATCAGGCTTTTTATTTCCAGATCTATACGTGAGATTTGAATTCTCCATTTAGATAAAGTGCTCATTTCATATTCATTTTATTCATCAGACATAAGATTTCTTTGAACATATCCAGCCAGCCCTTGATTAACTGTACAAAGATTATTAATCCTGGAGTGGCTTCCTCTTGGGCGTCTCGTTTCTCCCCACCTTTTTTTCCTTCCCAGTCTGGAGTTTCTATTGCACTGTGCACTCCAGCACTTAATCCATTAGGTGTCCTTTAGGAGAAGTTTGATATACCTTTTATGTTTTTTCCTCTGATGGATGACGTTTACACCTGAAATCTTCAAAGTCATACTTATTTATACCTGTTTTAAAATAGTTCGCATACTCAAAATACATGGGACGCTCTCTTGACATCTCCACTAAGCTAGCTCAACGGTCCAAAACCGAAGCCCTCATCCTCCCACAATCCCTCCCCATATGTCCCGCAGCCTGCTCTACCCACAGCCTCCCCTGGCTCCACTGGCTGTCCCTTCATTCTTCCAGCTGTTCAGGTCCCAAACCTTGGACTTATCCTTGACTTCTCTCTTTTACACCCCACGTTGCAAACTGCCAGGAAATCCCATCGCCGACCTCCAAAGGTATCCAGAATCTGGCCACTGCTTGTCAGTCGCATTGTGGCTGTTGAGCCAACATTGCCCCACCCTGGAATATGACAGTGGCCTTCACAGGTCCCCTTGCTTCACCCTTGCCCCCTAGAGCCTACTCCCAACAAACTCCCACAGCGATCCTTGCAAAATGCAAGTCAGGTGGGGTTATGCCTGCTCAGAACTCCGTTGACGCATCCCATCTCAACAAGTAATTTGCCCAAGGTCCGACGGCTAGTAAATGCCACTGTAGGGCTCAGACAGTCTTATTTGATATCAAACCTGTGCTCTTTTCAACACCATATGCAGATTTCCTAAGTCATCAACCCATTCAACAAATCTAGTGGAATAGCCAGAAGCATTACGCTGGCCTAGCAGACTCTACTTTATCTGGCTTCATTATGTCTCAATCTTGTCTCCCTCCTACCTGATGTCACACCACACACCCCCCCTTAGGGCCTTTGCCCTACCTGATCTTTCTGTCTGGAATTCTCTTCCCGCGATATGGCTCTAGCTAAAGCCCTTACCTCTCAGCACTTGCTCAGATCTCACCTTCTCAGTGGGTCCACCCTGGCCTCTCTCTGCTGAATACCAACTTCTCTGCAGCAACACCTCCACCCACTGTGCCCCCAGCCGTCCCAATTTCTCTTTTCCTACTTTGTTTTCTTCTTTTTTCCGATAGCACTCCCCTCACCTGCTGTGACGTCAGGGATCTTTGCCCGTTTATTGACTGATGTATCCCTAGCACCCAGAACAATACCTGACAGAAGCATAGGAGGTGCTCAATAAATATTTGTTGAATAAATTGACAATTAAAGAACTCTATGCATGGTGTTGTGAAGAGCACAGATTTGCAATTAGAGGGACCAGGGTTTGAAGCCTGGTCCTGCCACTTACTAGCTGTGGGACCTTGGACAGAATAATTTTTTGAGACAATTAAATAAGATCATGATTATAAAGCACCTAAAATAGTGACTGGCATATAATAAATGCCCAATAAATGGTGGTTAGTGGTATTGCTATTACTGTTGTATGTGCCAACACCTGCTGTAACCTCACTTTAGGCTCTGAGGAAAATCTATTTGAACCCAGCTTCTCAGTCTGACTGTAAACTAAGGAGTGCATGCATGATCTTTGGCACCTACTAGGCTTCTCTCTTGCCTATCCCTGTCGTTCCTCTGTTTAGTAAGAGGGAGGTGTTGAGAGGGCATGTTATGGCAATTGCAATCATTGTCTAAGAAAAACTGAGTTCCAAACCCCATGACTTAAACTGAAGCTCTGAGAGTAGGTCAGTGGCTGGTGGACACAGTCCAGCCCCGTCCCTGCCTCCTTCCTCCACCAGCTGTCTTACACCGGCTTCATCATCACTATTATTTCCCTAGGAGGCAGCAAGGGGCAGCACAAGGGACATAGTTTTTGGAGTCAGACATAATTGGGGTCCAATCTCAGTTCCACCATTTGCTAAGTGAGTGGCTTTGGCAAATTAGTCTCTGAACCTCACTCTTCTCATCTGTGAAGTGACAATAATACTACCGTCCTTGGTGGAATTTATGTAAGAATTAAATGAATTGCAATGTGCTTTGCATTCAATAGGTGCTCAGTAAATTGTAGCCATTATTCATGACTGGCACCCCAAAGGACCTGATGGCGTGAGAGGACAAACCCACCCATGAGAGAACCAGCATTTTTTGCCTTTTTCAGAAGGAAAGTGTTAAGTATACTGAAGAAGCCTTCTCTTAAAGGAGTGAGATAACTATCCCTAAAGGTATTCAAGAAGAAATTGGACAACTACTTGATCGATTGGATGACCAGGGTATCACTTAGATTCCTCCATTTCTAAAATCTATGGCTCTGTCATGTGGTTGTCTGCCTGTCCTCCTTCCCATCTCCCACCCACCCCTTGGTATTGTAAAACCAGATCCCTGCCTTCCCCACCTTTTCTCACCGTTTGTCTCACAATGAAATAGTTGTTGCTGTAGGATGAAGATAGAGAACAAAGAGAAGTCCTTGGACAACTCACCAAAGCTCAAATGTGATAGACTGCAGGAAAAGTTTTAAATCCCACATCATAGTTGCAAGGTTAAATAGAGCAATATTGAATACACAAGTATAACTAAGCATGCTTGGAGGAAACATCCAACACTTTCATGCTTTATATTTAAGCTTAGAGCAGTAGTCTGAATGATGGAAGGGGGACTCTTATGGAAAAAAAGATGAGGAAAATGTCTTTCATTTTAGAATGTGTGAAAGTTTTTTTATACCCTCTGTGTCTACTGAATATGCAAGGATAAAGCCATGGAGCTGGAGTAAAAAAAAATAAATAAATCTGTGAAAAGAATGCTTCTAGAGACACAGAAAGCCTAGGCCCAAACTCACACTGCTGTTGTTTGTGATGTTTCCCTGCAATTCTCTGCACCCCACCAAACGTGGTCCATAACTAGAGTGTGTTGCCATGGCAACAGGCTCAGTAGGGGAGCCACTCAGCATTACCCAGCAATTCACATCTGTGCCTGTTGCGTGTGTGCGCTCGCTAGCTCACTCTCTCTCTCTCTCTCTCCCCTTCTCTTTTTATCTGTAAATGGAAAGCAGCTCATGAGTGATGCCATCTTAAAGGTGAGAGTTCCCAGAAGAAGGGAAGAGAAGACTTTTTTGAGGGGGTGAGCATTTCCCCCACAGAGTTCTCCCATGCCCTATCTGCAGACTGCACCTCCTCGTCTCAGGGTGCGCAGAGAGGCCCACGCCCGGGGACGTGTGGAAGGAACCTTCCGGGGAAGGCTGGGAATCAGCCATAGTATCTGACCTTTGCTTCAGGAATTAGTCTCCAAGCTACCTTTGACTTCATGGAGAATCAGGCAGGTGGGATGGGGGCCAGGTGGGGTGAGATTAGGTCTTCCAGTCCTTGCTGGTTGAGCGCCCACAACCTTTTCTTTAGGCCCTTGACTTTCCTTGTTTTTCTTTCCTTGTTTTTTTTTTTTAAATTCTCTTTCTGCCATGATTTCAAACAAAGGCCCAAAGTGATGGCTGCCTGAGCAGACAGGCTCAAGGATGGAGCCTGTTCAGGGTTGGTTTGGGAGAGGCCCATTGGAGGACTGAATATCTACCCCTTTGCTCCCTCCTCCAGCTCTGCTTTCACCGAATTCCATGGAGTTACAGCAACAGTTTGAGATAAACCCACTCACCTCTTCTTCGCCACTTTTCCTTCCTGTAAGATTAACTGTCCATACATGCCTGTGTGTGTCTAACGGCGAGCTGAAATAATGCTCAGCAGCTACCAAAGAGATGACCTCTATTTTAAAAAAATTATTTGCAAATGTCCCCAATATCTGAATGTGAAGAAGTTATTCTGATGGGATATTGTTTAGGGGAATCATTTTCTGGTGTGTTCTCAGAACTTGGATTACTTGATATCACTGTATCTTTGCTTTCACCTTTCTAGTTTAAAAAAAAAATCAATTTCCTCATTCATAAAATGGGGACAATCCCTACATCTGACAATTGTTGTGAGGCCTAAACAAGACGAGAGGATGCTAAATGCAAGCCAGTAGTAGGTACCATAGGGCAGATACTCAAGAAATGGTGGTGTTTGTTGTTACTATTCTAACAACTACTCTGTCTGAGAGAAAGTAAAAAGCAGGAGAAAGACTCTCACCCACCTAGAAGTCTGCAAGGGAGAGACCGTGGCTCTTCCATTGCCTCCCCCTTGTCCTCCTTCCTTATCTCATCTCAGAACCCAGTCTGCTGCTCTTTGGTCGACCGGGGCTGCCCGGCAGTCAGGTCAGGCCCGCGTGAGATCTGCCCATGAGGGCAGTGTCCAGCATTTGAGACATGGGGCCACATCAAACAGGCGGGTCCTGCCCAAATGTTCTGTCCAGAGCCACTGAACTAAGGGAGAGAGGTGAGATCAGAAGCCAGGAAAGGGACCAAAGGCCGAGGTCAGGAGGCAGCTGATCGATCTGCCAGGAGGGGGGAGGCCTAGGGACTGAGGCCCAGAAGTGACCAGGTGGTGCATCCTGGGGCAAAGGTGAGGAAAGCCCTGGCAAGGCGTTTCTTTTCCAGGAGCCATTTAAAGACAGAAATGACCAAGGGATTCTCAATGGCTGGGTCTATCTCTGAAACTAATGTCTGATAAATGATAAATATTATGAGGTCATTTTGTTAATTTTTCTACCACTGCCATTCCTGCCTCTCTGATCTGAGCCATCATCATCCCACCATGAATTACTGAGGTAGTCTCTCTTTTTTTTTTTATTAAATTCAGTTTTATTGAAATACATTCACACACCATACAATCATCCATGATATACAATCCACTGTCCACAGTATGATAACATAGTTATGCGTTCATCACCAGAATCTATCTCTGAACATTTTCCTTACATCAGAAAGAACCAGAACAAGAATAAAAAATAAAAGTGAAAAAAGAATACCCAAATCATTCCCCCATCCCACCCCATTTGTCCTTTAGTTTTTATCCCCATTCCTCCACTCATCCATATACTAGATAAAGGGGGTGTGATCCACAAGGTCTTCACAATCACACTGTCACCCCTTGTAATATACATTATTATATAATTGTCTTCAGGAGTCCAGACTGCTGGGTTGGAGTTTGGTAGTTTCAGGTATTTACTTCTAGCTATTCCAATACATTAAAGCCTAAGAGGTGTTATCTATATAGTGCATAAGAATGTCCACCAGAGTGACCTCTCGACTCCATTTGGAATCTCTCAGCCACTGAAACTATTTCGTCTCATTTGGCATCCCCCTTTTGGTCAAGAAGATACTCTCAGTCCCACGATGCCGGGTCCACATTCATCCCCGGGAGTCATATTCTGCATTGCCCTGGTCTTGTGCCCTTATCTTCTAGTCTAGTTTCAACTCAGCAGCTAGTGTGATCTATTGACAACCTGAGTTGGGTCTTGTCACTGCTCAAAACCTTCCAGTGGCTCCCACTTTCCTCAGCGTGACAGCCTGCATCCCTATAGTGGCCTACAAGGCCCTTGGCTGTTGGACCTGGTCACATGCACACACACACACACACACACACACACACCATGTCATCTTCTGCTTTCCTCTCCCCACCCCACCTCTTCTCTCCACACCAGCCACCACCCTCCTTGTGGTCCTCACTCACTCCAAGTGCTCTCCACACTCAGGCCGTTGTGCTGACTGTGCTCCTGTCTGCCACATCCTTCCCCCAGAGCTGCACGAGACTCACTCCTTCACCTACTTTTAAGTCTTCGCTCAACCCTCCATGTTACCCAGAAGCCTGCTGTGACCACCCTTTTTAAAGCTGACCTCTTCCCCCCACCCTTCTCCCCAGAACTCATTCCTTTATCAGGCCCTTTTTTTTTTTTCCTATAGCACTAATCACCATCTAACTAACTAATTTACTTTTTAAAAAAATGTTTATTGCTTGGTGTGCCTTCCTCCCTAGAATATAAGCTCCACAGAGCAGTTTATCTGTTTATTTTGTTAACTGATGTGTCCTAAGCATCTAGACCAGTACTTGACACATATGAGGCACTCAGTAAATATTTGTTGAATGAATGAGCATTATTTTATTACTACTACCACCACCATGAACACTAGATACCATTGTCATTACCTAGTGTTTTAATTTCCCAGCTGCAAAAACAACTACCATAAAATGTGTTGGCTTAAACAATGGGAATTTATTGGCTCACAGTTTTTAATCTAGAAGAAGTTCAAAATTGAGGTATCAGCAAGGTGATGCTTTCTCCCTGAAGAATGCGTGGCATTCTGTGGCTGGCTGCCAGTGATCCCTGGTCCTTGGCTTTTCCATCACATGGCAACACACATGATGGTGCCTTCTCCTTTCTCTTTTGGGTTCCATTGACTTCCAGCTTCTTGCTTCTTCTGTGCCTTCTCTCCCTCCATGCTCAATTTCTTTTGCTTATATGAACTTCAGCCATATTGGATGATGGCCCACCCTCATGCAGTTCAGCCTCAACTTAACTAAAAACATCTTCAAAGGTCCTACTTACAAATGGTTTCATACCCACAGGACCAGGAGTTGGACCTGAACATGCCTTTTGTGGGGGTCATGATCTCCAATACCTATTACATGCGAGGCTCTGTGCTGGGTGATTTAAACATGTTAGCTCACACCCTGTGTGTGAGGCAATTATGACCCTCATTTTATATATGAAGAAACTGAGGCTAAGAGAAGTTCAGCCACTTGACCAGGACCACAGAGTTGGAAAGTGGTTAAGATGGGACTTAACCCAGAGAGTGTGGTCTTCCAGTAGAGTAACTGTGCCTTCAGTTGGATTTTAATCAAGCTCTGAGGTAGGGGTGCATGGCAAGGACTGGCACTGCCTGGAGCAGCTCCTGAGTACCTGGGTTAACTGCACCCCAGCAAAATGAGGCCTTCCTAAGGTTCATGGTTGGAGGCCCTGGCACAGGCCTCCATCAGAGCCCTCTGTGGTGCTGGGACAGCAGATCTCGCCTTCTAGCCAGTCTCCCTGCTTCCTCTTGGGCTCCCTCAGACACCTTCTCCACACAGCAATCCACCTTTGCTGACCGCCCAACCAAAAGCTGCCCAGGAGCTTTCTCCCATCCTGATTGGTTCTCCACATAGCATTCACCACTGCATGCTCCTTTCTGGTTTATTTATGTGTTTTTTAATTTATTCTCAGTCTCCTCCCACTGGATCGGGAGCTCCCTGAGAGCAGGCATGTCTGTGTTCATGGCTGTAGCGCCACAGCTGGAGGAGGGCTGGGCAGAAGGTGGGTGCTTCATATCTCTCAAAGGAATGAGGTGCCTCCCTGCCCAGGGAGTGGTGGCTAGCCCAGCAGAAACGGAGCTGCTTTAAAGCCCAGGGCCAGGGTCATCCTGTCCACACCCTCAGCACTCACGTACCCTCCGCCATCTTAGAAAGCAAGAAAAGGATGTTTTCCCCTGGAAATTTTGAAATTATCAACAAACTTGCTGATTTCTAACTTCATGATGGCTGATTCTAATCACCAGTTGGATCTTTAAATATTTTCATGAATTCTAATGTATCATGTAGATGTAAATATATACAAAGGGACCACTTCCTGCATTTATCACAAGTGAAGATGTCAGAAAGAATGATCATTGGAGTTTCCTTATTTGTCATCAGTGTAGGCCGCAAGCCTGGGTCATTGTAAAAGCATGACTCAGTGCCAAGGAAACATGGTACTAGTTTTTACTAGTCTCTCTTGTTCTTTTTAGTCCCCACCCCCCCGGATTCTGCTGGCATTACTGGATTCCCCTTTGATGGTGAAAGAATCAGATCAATGAAGGCATCAGAGGATTCATCTGACAGGATCTTTTCTTCATCATTATCAATTGTCAGAGCTTTTGAAAAACAGGATGGATTGATGTCCCCCTCTTTTTTCTCTTCTGGTGTTCCTTTTGTTTTATCTTCATGTTTCTGGCAGTTTCATTTTGAACATCAGGAATGACATGCGGTGAGAACGTGTCCTTTCCTTCAATTGCAATCATAGCTATGAGAGCATTTGGAAAATTATAAAGCATACACATTGCAAGTTGTGTTGTTATTATTTCCCTTCTCCGGGCAGTCATCTGTCCCTGCTCTAGTCCATTTCTTTTCTGCATTATAAAGTCACCAGGCTTTACTTACCATTCACTACAGGGCCTATAGTTTTCCAGGAGGAGCAAGTTGTGGCTTTCACTACCTTTTCTGGAAAGCGTCTCAGCTCCCCAAGGCTGGGCAAAAAAAGTCGTGGGGCCAGTGGTTGGCTGAGCCTCCACCACAAGGAAGGCTGCCCCTGAAGGAAGCAGAAACTCCTTGGTTTTGCTCTGGAGTGACCAGTCCTCGTTCTTTTGTCTACAGAAGGCTACAACTCCCTGTGCAGCATGGAGATCCAGGCCCCCAGATCTCACTTGGCTAATCCACAAACCTCCATAAATAGCCTCAAGTATGGCCTAACTGGTAGTTTTTGCTTGTTCCCTGAGAGCTGGAGCAGCTGTCTCCAGTGTGTCACCGAGCTGCCCTTTCTCCTACGCCACTATCACCTAGAAAAGCTGAGTCTCGGGAGGAGAGGAGTCTGTCCTTGGGCAAGCAGAGCAGTGCAGCCATGTACTGTTGTGCAGGTTGTGCAATGAACGTCTCTGGGATGGGGATCACTCACCAGGACTACAACCCTGACTATCTGTACCTTATAGTTCTGAGGCAGGAATCGCAGCTTGGTGACTAGGTGGTAGTTCTCCTTTAACCAAAGTGTCATGTTTACAAATCAGAATTCTCCCAAGGAAACAAGCCATATTGTCTCTTTCACGTTTCTTGACCCTCTCTCAATTGTAACCTCCCCAAGGTTGCATTCCCCTCCATGTGGCTTTGCACATAGGGAAAGTTCAATAAATGTGAGTGAATTGAACAAAATCCTTGCAGCCAAAGGCAAACTGTGACTTTCTTTGGAGCAATTTCACCTGCCTGATCTAAACTCCAGCAGATGACCCAGACGCTAAGGAAACACATGGCTTTGGAAATAGGAGCCCGGGCTCTAGATATACATGGGACAGCAGAAACGCTGTAAATTTCACAGCTTGCCCCATCCTAATCATTCTAGGGGTTTTCCTAGGGCAGGCAGGGGGAGGGTATGCCAGGCACTGAATAGACTGCTTTCATTCTTTTTGCTTGATACTTCCTGCAGTTGTATGTTATCTCATTCAGTTACGAGGAGATGTAGATAAATATACGTGTTTGCCTTTTCCTAACTATGTACAGTATTATTTGGCCAAAAGTCTACATTGGCCACAAGGATATATTCCAGCTGAATATTAGAGACTTTTTTCATTATCTTAAAAAAAAAAACCTCTCCACTATTATTGCACATAAAATGATGTAAATGTGCACACCACTGCAATAAATGCTACAGTTAGCAGAATTAAATGCTCAGGATTCAGGCTGTGACTAAGCGGCATGACTGAATGGATCATTTTCTGGTCTGCTTACAAGGGCTTTTCCTTGCTGGGATGGCGAATGGCTGGTGAGCCCTCGGATCACAACTGCTCAGGTCCATGTGGCTCGGGACCACCTGCATTTCCACCATCTTCATGGCTAAGTTTGATTTGTCTAAGGAGCCTGAGATAGGAGCCCATTCTTGGGACGCCCCTGAGTTGAGACTGCAGCTGGACCACTTGCCTTTTGGAGTCACATCCCTTCTCTCGACGTTCAGTCATTGAGGATATAGTTTTTGGTACTTCCAACAAGGCTTTGCATCCTGTCAGATTCCAGACAGGATACAGGGGAAGCCCAAGATGCAGCCCCGGTCCCCAATGCACCCATGTACTGGCTGGGAAGCAAGAGTCATTGAGGCAGCACGTTAGAAAACAAGGCAGTTATGCAACACTTGATTGCATCTCTGCAAAATACATAGGTTTTATGGGTAAATAAGCCCTAAGTCCTGCAGACTTTGAGAGAGACCAACATATTCTTCAACAGTTAATACATGTTTCTCCTTCTCTGAATGCTGATGGCATCTGCTGTCTGCACTGCTCGTTCAGCATTGCCATGTATCGCCATGTGTTGTTGGTAATTTCTGAAGCGTATCTTCCCATATCTGTTGCCTGATTGTGGAATCATCAAATGTTTTAGAGATGGGAATAGTCATCTACCCAATTGGGGAAATTGAGACAATTGAGAAGAAAGCAATTGGCTCAAGGTTACCAGGGTCTGCGTTCATCCTGGGGCTGCAGAAACCAGCCCTGGGCTGAAGAGTAGCCAGGCCCTGGGGCCAAACCAGCAGCCCCGAAACCTCTGGGAGGCTCACTTAGTGACCCCTGCAGCTGGGCCTCTAACTCCCCTGACCCCATCTGCAGGCAGGTGAGGGAAACATCACTTTTTTGCTTCAGGTCTAATCCTAAGGTAGCGCTGTGTCCTCAGGTTTATTACAAACAGGTGGGAGAAAACTCTGTGCCGTGACATCGGTACAGATTTATGCAACAGGAGGCACTCGGTGGCAAGAAAGAACATTCCTGGTTTTAAAAGACGCTTTCTTGAGTAAATATAAAAGGGCCAGGAAGCAATTTAAAATCACTCTACAGCTTGCGGTCACATAAGATTTTTCTACTGGCATTTCCAGTAGAAAGGAGCCAGGGGCTGGAAGAGTTTTGGGTGGCCCCTGCAAGTCTTTACGCTGGCCCACCTCTGAGGTTGCCCCCTAGGGTTGTGGAAGAAAGTGAGAGGCAGGGGCTCTGCAAGAACACTCTAGAGACCCAGGTTCGAGGCCCACCACTGCCACTCATCGGCTCTGGAGCCCTGTCTAGTCAATCTGAGTGACCAGCTCTCATTTGCAGAGTGGGACAATGAGAGCTGTCCCTCTGTCCTCGCAGGATGTTGCAAGGATCGTGTGACATGATGCCTTGGAATCAAAGGAGTTGGAGTTCTTCCTCTCTCCATTTTGTCAGGGGAGGCCCTGTTGCCAGGGTGCAGCAAGCTCTAGAGATAAAAATAGAGAATCCATTGACTAACCTTTAAGGCCTCTAGGTAATACAATTGTAAAGATGACTACCAAAGGATCCACTTATGTGTGCATCTGTTAATTCACCTTGTGACCACCTGCCCCAGGCAGATGGAAGGTCTTCTGTATCACAAACAAGGGAACTTTAGTGCAATCCCCCAAAACTCTTTAAAAGCTCCTCAAAGACAGCTTGCGAAATGACAGTGTTTCAAATCACCCCTGCTAGAAACAGTCTTCAAACCCTCCAAACACATTCGTATATTTACGAAAATGATCACAGACTTTCCCTCCGCATTCATATGGCCCATATGAAAACCCATGTAGCTACTGGATTGCAGGGGGGCTGTCTGAAGTCATGGCCCTGCTCACAGGAACCCTGGGAGTTGGGGACGGCAATGCCCCACTAGGGTTCTTTTCATGCCCCCTCCTTGGTTTCAGGCGTGGGCTTCAGTAATGAAGAAGAATCCTTGTGTGTCATTAAAGCAGGAGCAGTATCTAGGAAGCCCTCACATCTGAAGTTAGAGAGTTTTATTATGGTGATGATCCCTGGTACTAATGAGCAGTGAGAGGCATCCTTTACTTAAGGAAATAAGCGCCACGATATCAATGTTGGAGCCTTATCTTAATTTCTGATGCTTTCCTTTTGCTAAGACACAAAGGCTCCTCTCAAGCTACAAGGCTAGGGACGGCCTCCGCATTTCATTTGTCTGTCTACAAAGAGCAGTATTTTAAATGCTTTCTATTTATGGCTGCGAAGCCTCCTGATGACTAAAAGCAAAGGCAGAATCTCTCTGTACATTGATTTTTAGTGCAGGCTTAATGTCTGTATGTAATTATTTTTACCATGCAGGTGAAGCAAGAAATTAAATTGGGCTTCTTAATGAGGGGGAAAAACCAGCGCCAGAAATGAAAGATTGCAGGAGAACTTGAGCAGGTAACCTGTTTGCAAAAACTGTTCGTGCTTTAGTTCTCTGTTGCTGAAAATGCATTTACTGCACATACACACACACACACACACACACACACACACACCCCAGCCCCTGCACAGATCTGTTTTTTGCTTTCTCTTGGTTTCTCGGAAAGAAAAATCCCCCAGGATTCTCCTTTTGTATCTCCCTGACAAACCTAACCGGAAGCCCATGCTGAGGTGTAAGTGAGGGTAATGGGTTTTACGCTACTTGGTACATGCTCCAGCAAATTCGTGGATCCTGAGGAAAGAGGAGCCCCTGGGGAACTAAATTCACCTCTGTGGAGGGCCAGGTCACTTAACACTCAGCGATGCTGGAGGGGGGCACAGGAGCTGCCCTGGCCTCCCCCCACCCCTCTCTCCCACCCCCTGGAAGAAACAGGCTGCTCCTCCCCCTGCTCACCCTTCTCCACTTACAGACTGTGGTAGGGAACACAAGCTCTGAAAACAAGGACCAGGGAATCACATTCTACCCTTGATTGAGGTGGGAAGGTCAGGCCTAGACATTCCCACCAGGGGCTGGTTGTCCAGGCAATACTTGGGGAGACAAGGTGGAATCCAGGGGACAGGAGGCTGTGGGGTTTCATGGGCTCCAATGCATCGTGTCTCTAGATCTCCATTGTGCCAAAATGGAAACAATGCCCTGTGACCCTGTTGCTTCTAGAAATTCACCAGCCAGCATTTCCTTCATTTGAGTCAGGTCAGAGGACGGGGATGCAGCTCAGCCAGGTCCCGGGCAGAACGTTAGCTCCAAATTCAGTAACCCTCCCTCACGTCAGGCAGCTATTCTGGAAGATTCCAGGAGGTAGTTCTTGTCTCTGAGGTGGGAGAGCCATGTGTCCCAGGTTTGGAGCCACCAACGAAAGAAAGAGATTGACAACACAACTTCGGGGTTCCACTCCCAAACTCGGGCCTCCCTTTCCTTTCCTAATTCACAAGAAACTGAAGTTTGTCTTTGAATCAGTTTTGCCTAGTAGCACTTTTTACTTGCTCTTTTTCCCCAACCTGAGGCAAAAGTGTCTCCCCTTCTAGCCTTCCAGGGGCCACTCTAGGAACAGCAGCCTGTGGAGGCTGTTTGGATGAGAGCTGGTTCTTGAGTCTCCCTTCACCTCCTCACACCGGCTCTCCACGGGCATTTCTCAGCACCGGTGGCACGCGTCGGGGAATATGGTGCTATGGGGGTCCGTGGAGGCAGAGATATGCAGGGTAACTGCCCTCTCAGGGGACACCGGGCCTTTCACAGAGAGCAGAGTTCCGCCTGGGGTACAACACCAAATAGTGTCAATCACCCCTACCCCCGGGGTGGAGGGGGGGGGCTTATTTGATTCAGCTTAGTGAGTAAGCAGCTCCCAGCGGGAACACCTCCCGAGAAAGGCGGCCTGGCTTGCGATAAGGGCGGGAGGACGGGTGGGCGGGGCTAGGAGACGGGAGCGGGGCACTCTGGGATTGATCCCCTTCTGGCCAACTTTCCTCCATGACCTTGAGCTGTTTCCCTCTTGGCACCTCCGTTTCTACCCTGGAAACGGGAGGCGACGACACGTATGGGGAGAAAGGCAAGGGAGGCCCTCTTCAGGGGGCCGGTTGTGGTCCATCTGAAGGTAACAATTAGCCAATTTGTTTTACTGGGAAGCCGCCACAGGCCTTATTATAGCAGCCCCCTGCTCTGGCCCTTCCATCTTGCAACGAAGGGGGCCAGGAAACGGCCGAGTCAGCCCTTGCTGCAACAACTTCTAGAATCAGAAGGGGCCTTTCCGAGAATCTTGCTGAACCCCGAGGGTGAGGAGTGTCTGATTTTGCAGTGGGGGAAAGTTGGCAACGGAGCCTCCACTTCTAAGTAACCTTTGCCTCGGAAACTCGCCAACTATCTGCCTGGAGACTTGCCTTTGATCACATCTTGTCACCTCCCAGGAGATGTTCCACTTTCCAGGCAGGTGAAAAACGAACCCGATTAAAAATAGCAGACTGAACTCTAAATCGCCGGGCGCTGGACTCCTCGCAGAATCCCCTCGAAAAGCGAAACTACTGGTCCTCCTCCAAGTGGGGAAGAAGAAGAGCCACGCCCCTCCGGAGAAAGGGCTCGCTCTGCCAGGCAGGCTCCGGCTGCACTTAGAAATTAAAGTACACTCCCCTGTCCGCGCCCCGGAACCCTGGCCGGCTGCTGCCTGTCCAAAACAGCCTGGGACCCCAGGTGTTATCTCTTGGCTGCGCCCCAGCACCGAGCAGAGCCCTTTCCGCCATGGCCTGGGGCGGCCCTTGCTGGCTGGGCTGGCTTCACCCTGGTGATCGGGGACACTGAGATCTTCCCGCTCCCGCTCCTTTCCTTCCTCCTCCACCCCTCCCACCCCCTGCTCCTTTGAATGCTTCACGGGCCCGGGTTTCTGGCGCTTTTTCCAAACTGTGGACACATTCCCAGTGGAAATCATGACATTTTCCGTTTCACATTACGTACTCCACAATGCCTTGGGAAAAAAAAAGAGAGAGAGAGAGAGAAGTAGAAAGAGAGAGACTGAGAAAGCAAAGAAAACAAGCCCTTGGAACCAGCCCTTTCCCCTGTTTCTCTGTCAACATCTTGGGGCGCAAAGGGCCATCTCTCCTGAGGGTGCTCCTTTTGTATCCTCGAGTCACCTCTCCTAGCCTGACAGCTAGTGCTTCAGTGTTTTTTTGAGTAAAATGCCTGATTAATAGGTTAACTGCCTTTTCTCTCTGCTCATGTTTCATGTGGCACATCTGGATAAAGGCGTGCCCCTCTATTTTGTTGTGTTTTTTTTTTTTTAACTTTACTTTCGACTGCCATGGTAACTGCTGCATGTTTGGCAAAAGGAAAGAGGAAAAAAAAAAAGCTCGGGGAGAAGAAAAGGAGTTCTCAGAGCGGGGCTGGCAGCGGTCCAGTGTAATCATGCCGCAGAGCTGAAATGAGGCCTCTGGCAGGCAGCCAAGTTACAAAGAACAAAGATGTCAGTTCCTAATGTTGGCGGCAAAGCTTGTTTGGCACCCTTATATGGTTTCCCAGAACTCCCTGCCTTGGCTGCCTTCCATTCCCTTCAGGGTAGCAAACAGGATTAGCACAGCTCTGAGTTGTTTTTCTCCTCTTTCCTCCAACTGTTCCAATGACATCATCTCTGCTGCATTCATTTGCCAGCAGGGTGATTTTTTTCTCTCTCTCCACCTCTCTTGTTCCCTCCCTCCCTTTCTCTTCCATTTCTCTCTCTCTCACACACACACAAACACACACACAGGCACACACACACACACACACACACACACACACACTCCCCCTTCCTTCCTGTAACCACCCCCTTCACCTCTGACTTTCTTTAAACGCAATGTTTTAGGTCATTTTTCTTGTCCGGCTTCTCTGTTAAATTAAAAACACCCCAGTGCTTGTACATTTAGCTGAATCAAGCCAGACGCTGTATTTTATTTTTATAACTGAATTCCTGTGAGATAAAAATCTCATTTTCCTTCGTAGGCTGTAATCAGCACTCCCAGAGCTGTGGTTTCCAACTGCCCTCATCATGTGCTTCCTTAAGAAGCTCCGCTGTGAAATCAGCTTGGCTCCCGTTCAGCGTTAAAGGGCCCGCGGCCCATCACACTTTCTCACACACACATACGCAATACGCACACAAAGACCATCGGACACAGACACACATTTGCACTGTGGCAGACACACACACACATACACACGCATGCCTCAGACCCGGGGAAGCTTCCACAGCTACAAACAGAGAGGGCGTAAAGATACCCATGGAAACGGACAGACACACAATTCTACACGGTGTCATTCTTTCCCGTTTGAGAAGGAAAATAGTTGAATAAGGAGAAGCTGAAAGCTGCTTCCTAAAAGACTGGTTTGAACTAGCAGGCAGCAGAGTATTATGCAACTAATGGCTGTGTTCATGAAAGGAATCTAGGTTTGCCGACTGCACAAATGTTCCCCAGCCCCCGCCCCCAGTCCCCACCGCCCCACCCCACTCTGATTCATGAACTAGTTTTCGGATTCATGAATCACTTGGGAGCCAGCAAGAAAAAAATGAATAGTATTGATCTCATTTCAATTGAAATAGGCTCATTATGACCATGCTGACTGTGGACAGCTTTCCACCACCAGATGCTTGCCAGCATAGGAGGTCTGCAGGCAGGCGCCTTCCACCTGCGGGGAGCAGGAATCCTTGGGTGAAATCTCTGCAGAGGGTTCCCCCTTCTTCTTTTTATTAAATGGGTGTAATAAGATCTACTGGTATGAGGGACTCTGGCTGGACTCCACTGTCCTCCTTGGGCAGGCGGGTGCCTTCTCTTAAAGCACTCTCCATTTATTTTTTTCACTTTTAATGGAAGCTTATAAGAGACCCCTTGGTGCAAATTATTTTCTAGACTTCTGAGGACTTCTCAAGGGCCACTTTCTTCTGAACCAACTCGAATCTCTGTTTTTTTGTTTGTTTTTTAGGGCAAATCAGTAGCATTGTGCCCTTTCTCCCCTCTGCCCATCTGCAGCCAAAGAGGGGCTGGGAGTGTGGGCCCTCATAAATTTGGGATAATCTGATTTATGTAAGGAAATATGATCTACCAACTGGACACAGGGCTGTAGGATTTTATAAAACTACTCTTTTCCTTTTCAAATCAAACAGTACTCCTTTCACTGGTAGTCAAGGGAAATGGGCAATGGAATTACAGAGAGGATTCAAGACTGGGTGGGTTTATCAGGGCCTGCCCTCCAAGCAACCCTCTTCTCTCCAGCTGCCTTCCCTCTCTCAACCTCACATTTCATCTCAACCATCTTCCACCGCAACCCAGCCCAATGTGTTAGACTCCTCCTCACAGCTGGAGAATCTTCTTCTCTTCCTCTCTGTAGCTCTGCAGCTTGGGCTGTCATGTGTGAGCAGATCATGATAGGCTGCTGGCCTTGATTTACAGCTTCAACAAGATATTTAGCAGTGGTTTCTCCTTCCAGGTCACCCCCTCTACCCCCACCCCAGCCCTCGGAAACGTAAAACAATTGACTGGACACATGCTTTTCAGAAACCCCACAAAAGTTGGCAACCATCCCCCAAAAATGATTTGATTCTAATCTGCAAAATTTTGGATCCAAGAGTTTGGAAATGAGATTCTTATCCATTTACTTCAGACACACTGTCGCGCCATTAGATGCATTTCACTTGGCAGGGATTTGATGGTGTGACCTTACTTCCTTTTACTCCCACAGTGGCCAGAGAAACTGGGAGCAGCCCAAAGAAGGGGAAAGAAGATGTGTTTATGTGAATTTCAATAAGCAGTTGGTTCAGAGGCAAAACGAGTTTGTGTCAAGGTGCCTTTCAGTTCTTTGCTGCCCAAATATGCATGGCCTGAACCTGCAGTCGCCTGGAGACCCTGGTTATGGGTCAAAACTACTCCTCCAAGTATGCGGGCTGACCTTAGAGCAAATGGGGATGGTGGGTTGGTTTGTGTTTTGCATTAATTTTTTTGTGTTTGTGTTTTGTTATTTTTGTTTTTTTTATCCCACTGCAGCCTCACAATCTGTGATAAACCTGAGTCGCCAGGAAAGCTTTATGTAACACCCACCGGGTCCTCGGCTTCTCAGTGTTTTGTTTCCAGAGTTCCACATAAACCTGGCAGCACATCAAAACCTCTGTTTCATAACAGACTAGAAATAGGATTTTCTAATAACATTCAGAAGAGCGGACTTATCACGCAGGGATCTGGAATTTTATGAATTGTTGTTGGTTAACTAAACAAAGACCCCCACACCGCCCAGGCTGCTATCCCTGGGGTTGAGATGGGAAGAGCCATCGGAAGAACGGCCTTTCTGCATCTGTGATCTGTTGGTTAGTCACCCATGGTCCTTTTCAAAGAATTTACTAAATAATCTCAAACATATTGAGGATCTTACTCATGTTTCTAAAAAAGAAAGAAAAAAACCCACCTTCCTCCTGCTTCTTCCTTCATTCATGGATAATGTGGTTTCCTTTTACTTCTTTCTTTCTTTTTTTTTTTTTGTTTTTTTGGTTTTTGTTTTGTTTGCCACACACTGACAGTTTCTAGATTAACCCCTCCTTTCCCTTTGGGAGAGGGCAGGTCTCTTCTCTTTTGGGGGATGCAAATATCCTTATGTAACACATACATACCACACATTTAAAAGTCAAATCCATAAATAGTGGGTTGATAGACCGATTAAAGGGAGAAAGAAGCATGAGGTCACCTCGCTGCGATCCAGGCTCCACCCTCCGCGGCTCCTCCTCGCAACTACCCACACATCCACATGTTTCCCTCCCGCGGAGTCGGCCCAGCCTTGTCCGGTCCTGGTTTAGATTATGACGGTGATGGGAGTTCCCTGCAAAAGGCCATTTGCAGCCGATTTAGATGTCACTCAGGAAACTTTTTTTCCTGGGGTTCCGACGACACGGCCCTTTGTTCCATTTCATCATACTGCTCCCCGCTGGCTGGGCTGCGCCTTCCTTCCCGGCTCTGCCTGGCGCTCGGTTACCCATAGCCTGCCTGTGGACTTGGCACATGGGCATCACCTCATGACAAAGGAAGCCCTTTGCAGTCCCTGTGGAGGAGTAGAGGACCGTCACCAAAGCCCCGGGCAAAGGGTGGCTGCTGAGGGCAGGGTCTCACGGTGGTGACGCTTACCATTGGGAAGAACCCGCAATAACGAGCTGCCATAACGGGAAATTGCTCCTTTGGCTCTCCCTCATCCCCTCCTGCGTCCCTGCCATCTCCCAAATAGTCATCCCAAGGTGAGCGCCTGCAGTTCACAGAACAACCCAGGAGAGACCTTCCCATCCTGATTGGGGTTTAAAGCCTCAGCCCAGCCAAGGCTGCACTGCCTCTATCCTGTGCAGCCTTTTACTCTATGCTTGTGTGTGCTTAACTATCATTCTCTTCTTGGTCTCCTCATTGTGGATTATTGCCCCCCAGATGTACCAACTAGAGTTTTCCAGTACAATTTGCATCTGGTTATTTCCTCCATGGCTGCCGACGTAATTTCTCCCATCTCACTAGCATTTGAAACCCCTTCCCATTTAGTTTCATGTGAATTTATCTGCTATTTACCCTTTCTTCTGGATCCACTGGTAAAAATGATATAGAAAAGGTGCAGGAAGAAAATGCCAGGCTCTTCTCCCATTGTGTCTGTGAACACGGTGCGAGACCCCAGGGAAGACAGCATCCCATGAGCTCACATTACACAGCCATCAACAGGAAATGGCTCCAAGGGAACTGCAGTCGGAGTGGGCTTCCTTCACTAGGCTGAGATTTAAAATCTTTAAGATCTATTTAGTGTCTGGACACCTGGTTGCCATGGAGATGGTTGTCGTTAAAAGAAACACCCCGATCTGTAGAGAGATATAAAGCTGATCCCTGCGGTACACAATTGGACACATTAGCTCAGCGAAATGGCCTGCTGCTTATCACCACCCTTTGTTGACACAGCGCCTCTGCTTTTCAAATTCAACCTGGGTGACCTTCTTATAACTAGGACAACATGGATTCATTTGCAGTTAATATTTTCTAAGGGACAATCAAGGGCTTCACCAAAATGCCAGATCCTCCCTGTCTTCCTGTCCCGAAGCTGAGTCAGCCAAGAAGAAGAGGACATTCTTCTTTGGCACGCTTTGTTCTTGACTGACTGTCATTGAGCCATTAGCACAACAAAGCAGGCAGAATAAAAATACTTACCCTGACAACGCTCCAGATCAGGTGGCTGGGGAATGAGTGACAGATGTTAGAGTGAGACCTTGGATGCACAGCACCATTTGGACGGGCAGAAGCTGAAGGGGCCGTGGAGACCAATCCGGGACATGGAATAGGCCTGTATCTGTTGCCCACTAGCTGACAAGTGGGTGATTCAGCAAGAGACACTAATAAGGTGTGTGGGGGCATCCATTAACCCTCTTTACTTCCTCACCATCTAAAGCCTCTAAACTTGCATCTGGTATCTCTTGCTGAAGGTCACTTCGTCAGCCTTGGTCTGGTCTGTGTGGAGAAACCAGCAAAACCTTCCACTCCTCTCTCTAAGGCGTAAATAATAACTATGCCCCTTTGGCAGTGTAATGTGTTGGGCACAGGTTTATTTTGCAATTCATGAAGGATGATGGGGATCCTGCAGAAGTGTGTTTGGGAGCAGGGGCTGAAAGAATGATTTGGTAGTAAGATTTTTAACTCTGCCATTGGCCGAGTGTAACTTGGAATAGGAAACTGGCTGGGAAAAAAGCTACAAGGACAATCAAATTATGAATGCACTCAAGGCTGCTTCTGAAATATCTCCCAAATTACTGGTGTCTACAATCAAAATGTAAGGCTCCCGACTTGCAAGCTTGCATTAACACCCGAGACTCAGGTCAACTTCCGTGTTCTTTTTTTTTTTTTTCTTTTCTTTTGGAAGATGTCTAAATTCTAGAAAATGAGTCATATCTTAGTCACTGAATTTGTGTTGGATCATCCACAACTCCTTTGATTAACCGATGCTTAGTTTCCCTCTTTTTTACCAAGAAATATAATTCTGTTTCTATTTCATACCAAAAAGAGTTTTAAGCATGGTTTTGCTTTAATCAATCTTATCACATTGCTACTAATAGAAGATGTAAAGACCAGACCAGATGTGTGACTATGAGAACAATTGATGCATTTATCAAGCACAATATTAGTATGAGATGCTCTACAATTTTAGCCCCCTCTTGTAGTTGGTAGTTATTCAGAAATAATGGTCTCTTTGGTGTTGCAACTTCTTTAGTGAATTCCACTAAATACCCTAGGATGCACGGAATTTTGACCTCTTATTTGCATTTTCTCGATTTCTCTAAAGACTGCCTTAACCCCTCCTTATCAATAGTTTGTTGACAAGATCTTCATTGTTTCCCAGTTGCCCTTACCCCTTATCTTTATTTTTCTTGTTTAAGATAAATTTTTAAAGCAGTTTAAAAGCTCAGCTAATTTAGAATCATTTTAGCTTTCACCTCCCTTGTCATTCATTAAAGGGCCTAGTTTCTCTTTTCTACACTCCTCTCCCTGCACACACACACACACACACACACACACACACACACACACACAGCAAACATATTTATAAAAACACACCCTATTCCCCTTAGTTCCTTGCGCTGGCATTAAATCATTCTGCCTTTTTTTTTTTTAACCTCCCGCCCTCATGTTTTTCTTGAAAACTTTAACTCCGTCCTGGTGTTCTTTCTCAGCACCGCCGCCAGCCCCACTCCTCCACCCCCAGTGTCTCCATTTCTTGAACAAGTTCAAGAGGAGTTGCTCTTTTCATTTTTTTTCTCCCCCCTGGAGCACTTCTCTCTTGCTATTTTTTGTCTTGTTTTTCATGGGACCTGTAGTCTCGGGCCTGCAATTATGGCGACTTTCATGTTATCTTTCTTCCAAGGCAACAGCTCACATCCTGGCAAACCAGACAATGGTAGTATGTGTCTTTACTTAGCTTTTATACCTTTTGTTTCAGAATGCAGGATTTCCTTATGGTTTGTTTGGGCTTTTGAAAGAGCTTATTTACTGCCTCTGAAAGGTGCCAGATTCACAACCCTGAGGAATAAAGGCCAAGTTTATATGTGCCTGAAAATACTCCATCATGTCCAGGCCCACTGGCTGTTTGGGGCCAACTTTGAGGCTGATTTGATTGCTGTTTGTTCCGTTCTGTTGTTTGCCAAAAAAGTGGCTGCAGAAACAGTCCAAACCGTCAGCTCACTGGGCCTCTGGTTGTATAGAGAGAGCTAGGGCTAAAAACTCAGACTAGGGTAATGTCTGAAAATGAGAAGAACGATGATTACATTTTTAAATTACGATTTTGCTTGTGCTTTGGTAGTCAGCTCTAATCATTTATTTGTTTAACTTAATTTCCTTTGCCTTCAACAAAAGTTGGGATATGGAGTTTTAAAATTTTTTCCAACTCTGTTTAAACTTTGCATAGCATATTTTGTACCAAGGCCCCGTCTCTAAGCAATATTTTCAATACAAAACAATATTTTCTCAAACTAACTCTTAAATCAAGACTGCTCAAGAGAGAGAATATGTGATCTTCATGACAGAACCACAAACAGAACCCTAAAGAATGAGTGTTTTGGAAGTTCACTCAATTATCCCTCACCACTGTAGACCAACATGTTTTATTTTCGTTGATGTTAGTGTGATAGTACAGTCCAGGGAGAACTGAGGGAAAAGGCCGCCAAAACACAGATTCACAGAGAATACTCACCTCCATGGGCAGACTCAGAAACAAACGGCAGGTTTGTTCCACTCCCCACATCACAGGGTCCCGAGGAAATGGCCTTTGGAAGATAAAATGTTGTTTGTGTCTCCCTACCTTGAAATCAGTCCTCACTCTCAGGACAGTTTGTAAATTGTTAATCTGGGTTATTTGAGAGGCTCTGAAAGGCCTAGAGCCACATAACTTTTCTAATAAGTCTGGCTCTGGACCCCAGATTTGTATTTTTTTTTTTTTTATCCACAGTGTACAATCAGTTGTTCATGGTAGCATCATATAGTTGTCCATTTATCACTACAGTCAGCATTTGAACATATTGATTACTATGAAAAAAAAGTGTTTTTTTAAAGAATAATAAAAAAAGTAATAAAAAGAAAAAATATCATACAATACAATATAATAGTAAGGTCAGACAACAATACCACTACCAAGAATCCCATATCCCTCCCTTATATCCCCTTCTCGTACACACTTAGCTTTGGTATATTGCCTTTGTTACATTCAATGGAAGCATATTAGAATGTTACCCGGATTTGTATTTTATGCTTATTCCTTTAGTTTAAGACAGTATCTCCAGAAGTTTCTCCTTAAAACTCCTCATTCACCTTAAAATATTACATCCTCTGCCTGAAAGGGCCTTCTCTGCCCATTTTACTGCCCATTTTTCATGGTTTGAATAAAATGCCACCATCTCACGGTGACCATTCTCAATCCCCAATTAAAATTCATTTTTTTTCTGGGTGTCCAAAGTACAACACATCCCTCTATCAAAGCTTTTATGCCTTCTGCTGTGTTACAGCTATCTATGGATCTCAACAAACTATAAACTCCTTGAGAGCAAGGATTGTCTTTTTCCTCCACATCATGACTCATGCTAAATACTGCTCTGTCCAGAGTTTATCTATTTGCGTTTTGAAATCTCGGTCCAGATGTTGCTCTCTGCCCACAGACTGAAAGCTCTTTGGTTGCAGTGCTGAAGACATTGTCTGTCACACTGAAGGTGTTCAAATACCTGTTCCATGATTGAAGTCATACAGCCTGTGCACAGAAGGGCCAAATGTCAACACAGTCTTCCCAACACTTCCCATTGTTTGTGTCTTTCTTGCTTATCCATTTCTTAACCTCTTATTCCTTTTTAGCCCAATGAAATCTGGCTTCTTCCCTGCCTGTAACTGATTCTTTTTTAGATCACTACTGGCCTCGTTTTTACATGCCTACATTCTGAAAGGCATTTTTCAGGACTTATTCAATCCTTCTGAAAGATTTGACACTGGTGACCATTACCTTGCCCTGAAAATATCTCCTTCCCTTGGTTTCCAAGGTGCAATATTCTTCTGCTTTTCTTCCTTTCACAGAACCTATGTGTGTCCAGTAAATTTTGGTGTTCACAAGATTCATTGGTCCCCTCTTCTTCTTAAGTTTCATGTGCTCCCTCAACATCTGAATCCAGCCCTTGCTTCAACAATCATCTCTACTGCAAAGGCTTCCAGATGTCCATCTACAGAAGAGACCTCTTTCTGGGGCTTCAGATTCTCATTCCTATAAGGGTTCTAGACATCTCCACATGGAAATGGCATCACCTTCCCACCAAAATCCATACCCACCCTCAGCTCCATATCATGGCTGAGGGTGTCTGTAACTATTTTGTTCATCACTTTTTGTCTCCTGATCAGCTTCTACATCATTACAGAGAATATCTTTCTAAAATATGTTTCAGATCATGTCACCCCCATCCATGTTCCCACAATGCATACAGACTGAAGTCTGACACCAAGCCCATACAGCCCTCTGTGCCAGGCTTCTGAGCTCCAGCATCATCAAACTGTTAACAGGTCTCCAAATAGTACATGTGCCCTCCCCTCCTTGATCTACCTGATAGTCTGCACGGATCATTCAAGACTCACGTTAGCTGACTCTTCCCCTGAGAAGACTTTCTTGATCCTTTCTGGCAGGTGGAGAGCCCCTTCCTTACTCCTTCCAATCCATGTGAGTGTCAATCCCTTACAGTTTTGCTTAAATCATCTCATAACCCTTTGGTTTCCTGTCTTTCCTCTCAACTGGATCACTGACTCCTTGAGGGCACAGAGCCACCTGCTTTTCCCATTTTTGGAAACGTCTCCTGTCACTCATCCCTCCTTAACAATCAGATGCATTTGAGGTTCATGACCAGAGGACGGAGGGGAGCCTAGAGCTGTGGGATTCTGTTTCTCTGAATGCTCTCCTCTCTTACTTAGGCTATTGTCTAAGAAACTTAATTCAGCTGAATTAATTATTGGAATCTTTGTTACAGGTTCTGGAGTTGGGACTTTGAAAACAAAACAAAAAAAAATGTAGTTTTCTTTTTTAGGCATTACAACATAATGGTGTATCAAGTTGGAAAAAATGGTGCCAGGACAATTGGCTGACCATTCAAAAATGTATAGCCATGTTTTCATATAGAAAAATATAACAAATTCCAGGTGGATTAAGCTTTCAAATGTAAAAATCAAACATTGTCATACCTTCAAGGAAAATACAGGGGAATATTTTCATGACTTGGGATAGGAAAAAAAAATGTAGTTTTCTATGTTAATGTGCTTAAAAAAACATCCTAGTGTCAAACTCCCAGTTATTATACTGGAAACTATTTCATCCTTCCTATCTACAAAATTGGAGACAAGATACAAGGAACCCAGATGAAACACTCCTCCCCATGTCTTCAGTATATTTATTCACACCTGCAGAGCCCTAAAACCAAATTTTTTAAAGGCTCTTCCATAAACTACCCAAATACACCATTTCTCCCCTGTGCTCTTGCTACATTGCCCAGTCACTGCAGTGGCTAACACTGCGTATTTACCCCACATTTGTCATCTGAATATTTACAATACTCCATTAACATTTGCCTTTTTCTTCATATTGCCATGTAGGTAGATGCAAAACAGTCTCCATTTTACACACATGGAAGCCAGATGCAACCAGCCCAAAGCAGGTCAAAGACTATACTAGAAAAGAACAAAGGAAATGGAACTTGGGCGAAATCTAACACAGAGCAAGTGATCTTTAAACCTGAATTTTGTGAACTACAACAGGGTAGACATACACCATAATGCTGGGTTTTGATCGAACACAGTAAAGAAGTTTTTTCTTTCAATTCAATTTTATTGAGATATATTCACATAACATGCAGTCATACAAAGCATATAATCAATTGAATGAACAAGTTTTTACTGTGCCCCATTCCTTGGCAGTGGCCTCACATGGTTTGACTTCCCGGAGGGCTACTCCTGCTCCAGTTATTGATGAGCTTTTAGTCCTGGTCAAGGAATCAGATACAGGCCTGAGACACATGGCCCCACAGAGACACTTTGTGCATCGGACAACACTCGCCTCACTCTAAGGCATAGCCTGCCCTTTTTGGTATTATAAAAGAATTATATAATGCATTCTCCCTGGTTGTCAAGAATTCCCAGAGCATTTTTCTAATACTGTAGCTATTTCCATTGTATTTATTTCTTGAATCATCATTTTTAAATGTAGCCTTGTGGGTTCAAGGGCCGATAAGAAAGAAATAGGGCTGGGGGTTGGTGGGGGAGATTGCTTCAGATGAGAGGCACCCATTGTAAATCTTGAAGTAAAGTGTCTTAATGAACTACATGGCACCTGAAATTTTATTCACGTGAAAAGCTGGGCCATTGACCGTGATTTAAAATGATCGCTGTTCTGTACTTCAAATGCACCAAAACAGATTTTTTTTTTTTTTTTTTGCAATAACCTAGGGAGTGTATGTAAATTGAGGTTATATTGTTTGATCTGAAAAAATGAAGGGAGAATAATTGACCTACAAGTTCTTAAAATGGTATTATGCTGAACATACATATCATTATTTACCATTAAATAGTATGTAAAATTAAAATGAACTTAAGGAGCACAGAAAATATGTAGGTTAGATAATAAAAGAAGAAAAATCCTAATAATAGCTAATGCTTAGTGGGAAAGATGCTAGGAAAAAAAGAGATTTAAAACTTCTTTGTGGGTCTTCATTAATAGTGTAGAGTCTATACGGTAGAGCAGAGATTCTCAAAATGTGGTCTTGGGCACTTTTCATTATTGTTTCTTCTGAGATGCCACACACCTCAGTCCCTTGGCTCTTCGGCCTGACTCTGCAGTATCTGACACGGTTCTTTATCTGCTCGGAAGGCCCAATATCTAATTCCCGGGTCTGCACAGTGCAGAAACCAGTGGAAACCAAGCAGTGATTGATTACTCCACCCACATAAAACCTTTCCTCAGTAAGATGATGCTGCTGGGGCCTTGCGGTATTTAGAACACTTCCCTTCCTTTTACATCTTTTCTTCAGAGGATCTGACTCATTCCCTACGAGAGGGGAAATCACACCAAGTCATGACCTGTAGCTGAAACATGGCTGTGTGGGAGAGCAGCAGGACAGCGGCAGTGGTTGTGTTATCACCCGAAACCCTTCACCAAAGGGGCTTCTGGAGTGGGCTGCAGGACTCGTCACACTCTGCGCTGCCACTGAGCAACTGTGGCACATCTCAGAAGGTTCTTGAAATGCCGGCCAAGAGGGCCCAGGTGGAGACAAGCTCTCGGGTGCTCCCCCCAGCAGGAAGGCTAATGTGGGCTTACTCTGGGCTGCCAACCACCAACCCTTGACCCTTGGTCTGAACCAGCCTCTTTATCCCCAAGCCCCTTATTGCCATTGCCCTTGCTTCTGTCCCCACCAAACTAGACCCAGGTGAAAACGCTCCAGATGATGCCGCACACCGTTTTCTGCAGTGAGGCGCACACGAAATTCCATGTTGTCCTCGTGACCTAGTTCATGCCCTCAATATGCCTGTGAAAGTTGCAAGAGCTTTCTTAAGGGCCAAATCGTTTGGCTTTTATTTTTCATACCTCTATATAAGTTGTATTCAACTCTGGCTTCAGAACAGAATCACTCACAGAGCTTTCAACTAATGCCTATACCTGGGTCCCACTGCTAATCACTTAAATCTGATTCTCTGGAGATGAAACCTGGCAGTGATACTTTTTAAAAAGCTCTGCAGATGATTTTGATACTCTTGCTTCTGTTGAGAACCACTGGATCAATTGCCATAACTCTAGGGCAAGAGATAGTCATGCACCAATATTTGGCAAATTTTCTTAATGTTAAGGAGCCCTAGACTATGCAGGCTCTATGCTAAGAGTCTGGCACTTCAACAGCATGGAAAGCTCACGGCACCTTTACGTTTTAATGAAAGAGTCAGACGTACACAAGATCACTTCAATACCAACTGGTAAGGGCTGTCATAGAGATATGTTCAGGGTTTCATGGGAACACAATATGGGGACTCTGGTTATCTGAGAGGATTTTTAAAAGTTTCTGCAAAAGTTGAAGCCTGAATTGTTTGCATTGTAAGTAGGAGTTTAGCAGACAAAGAAGGGAGGCAGGACGTGCAGCAGAAAGGAACTGCGTGAAGGGGAATGATTTGTAAGGGGGTGGGTAGAGTACAAGGGTCTCTGTGTCTTCTTCCCTGCTCTCGTCCCAAAGACCTAGAACTGAGCTGGATACTACCAGATGCATAGCAAATATTAGTCAAATGAATGAATGAATGGGCACATAAGAGGCTACAGGGTGGGAATGGGGTCTGCCAGGAGAGGAGGCTGGGAGAGCCCTGTCATGGATTGGATTTCGTGCCATGTAGTTTCGCTGGGACGTTACCCAGTGAGCTGGTAGTTACGAAGTAACTCAAGAGTGAGGACCCATATTTAATGTGGAAAAAATAAAAAAAAAGAAAAAGAAAGGAAAAAAGAAAATTCTCTCAGACTCTCTCACAGTACTGCTTTTAGAACCAGTGACTGAGGAAAATGCACAATGACTATAAAACTGCTACAAATTCAGTGTTTTAAAATGATTTTTAATTTTGGTCACAACAGCAATGCACAAGTAGTAGGTTTTTCCACAACACTGAGAGCTTAAGGAATGTTTATCTTTCTTATTTTTTTTGAAGCAAATTATGATTGTTTTGAGTTCCTTCTAATAAAGGTAGATGAGCAAGTCTTCACCAGTCAATTCTCTGTATTTGTTAAGAACTCCAGGTCCAGTGTGATGGCAAAAACCTGGTGACTGACACTCCCTTTAACCAGTGTATGGGCAGATGTGCAATAAAATAATAACAAAAAATATATAAATAATAGGGGGGATAAGGGATATGGGATGGTTTGGGTGTTCTTTTTTATTTGTATTTTTTTCTTTATTTTGGAGTAATGAAAATGCTCAAAAATTGATTGTGGTGATGAATGCACGAATGTATGATGATACTATATGCCATTGACTGCATACTTTGGATGGACTATATGGAGTGTGAGAATATCTCAATGAAATTGCATTAAAAAAAAAAAAAAGAACTCCGGGACTGGTGTGGTCCAGCTTTGCTGATCCCCTGCCCCATCTCCCCCAGAATCCACAGGGCCATTGCCCACCCAAGGTCCTGAAAGCTCTAAGACAGGTCTCTGTTACCTTTGGAGTTTGCAACGCTCTGGCCCTTTTCCCAGTCTATTTGGTCTCCCTCCAGCCCATATCCGCTGCCTGCTCTACCCCCACCCCCCCCCCACACACAAAATACAGATTTTTCTGTATTTTTCTTTCCAACTGGAATTTAATGGCTCATTTGGAAGCCTGGGTGATTCAGAGCCTAGGAGTTTGTCTTTGTTTTCGGGGGTTTGGTGGGGGTCGGGGGGTGGCTAGGAGAGTTCAGTCTTTGGAAATGTAATAGCCACTCTTTCATTGTCCAAAGATGGATAAATAATATCAGTTAACATTTATTGAGAATCCGGTTCCCAGTGCTTAACCCATTATTAAGATATTTAATCCTCACCACCACCTATAAGCTGGGTGCTATTATTCGCTCAAACGTACAGAGAGGAGGAGAGAGATGGAGTAACTATCTGATAAAATCAGTAGAATCTGGGGAACAACAAGAATGGAGAAGGAGGATGGTTCAGGATGACTCACAGATTTCTGATTCAGTGACAGGGTGGAAAGAGTTGCCATTATCTGAGCTGGTACCAGGGGAAGATTCTAAAGCCTTATTTGTAAATTTCTTGTCTCTAACCTTCCATAGTTATTCTTTCCATCTATATTTCTCTCATACTACATTTCCTACAAAAACATATGAATCATTCATTAATAGTTAACCAAACTCCTAACTCTTGATTAAACCAGACCCAGCCAAAGGGATAAAAACATTGTCTGCTAAAAATGGATTATCTGAACTTCATTCTTTTCCTACTCTTTCACCATGACCATGATTCATTAGAGCCAGTCTTTAAATCAGCCTCGGAAAATTGAAAGAGAAATATCTATGAAGCTGGGTATGTGCTTCATGCATGCCCAATGTATTGGATGGGCTGTTGCCTGGCCTCAGGGGTCTGCTCCAAGGACTGCCTCTGTATTGAGCGAGTTTCCAGCTTAATCACAGCATCTTGTCCTTTGTCAAACATTGCAGTCCCTCCACCGCTGAGCTAAGGCTATTGTGTGACTGCAAATCAAATGCGAGGAGAAGTTACCTTTAAAATAAAAGGCTTCAATTGTTCATCTGAAAAGTATTTCTGTGATTCAATTAATCAAACACAAGATATTATTAAATGGCTTTTCTAAGCAAGGCACTGGGCCACAAATTAGCAAAAAAAAAAAAAAAAAAAGAGAGAGAAACCTTTTTTGAATCACAAAAGTAGTTCAAAACACATAGTGTCTATCAAACATGAGTGTACACATGGGAACACGCCATAGGGTTTGATATTTGGAATTAGAGCTATCCTGGAACAGCTTGGAGGTGTCATGCTATAGGCACCAGATGGCCCTGCCCTCTGGGATATTACAATCTCGTTTTGAAGGCACATTTCACTCAGGCCCCACTGTCATCCCAGTTATAGTGATAACTGCAGCCTTCCCACTTTTTTGACCGACTCCGGACCTATGGTGTCCAGTCACATCCCTCACCCACCCCCCACTGCTTCTCCATGTGATCCTGAAAGGCCTCGGCAGCTGTCTCATGTGCTCACACAAATTCATGCTCCAGCCCCCTTGTCGATGCCGCTCAGTCCTGAAGCCACACAAAGGCAGTGCTCACCGCTGCTCTGCATCCAGTGCTCTGCCTGAGAATGCTCTTGGGGGTGCCAGAGTGGCCCTGCCTTCCCTGCAATTGCTGGCCTGGAACTTTGCCGTGTTCTCCTGGGACACGGAGAGGATGCTCCTCTGTTGCTAGAACACGGCACGGTGCTGCTCATGCAGCCCTAGGAAGATAGGCGCTTTAGAATCTCTCCTCCACCCCGCGAAACCCCTCAGCACAGCCTCCTTGGTAATAGACTCCAGCTGGCCTCTGCATTTCCCAGGGCCCTGGATGGGACTTCCTGGGGCAGACCGTGCTATCACGACACAAATCATCAGATGCAAACAAATGACCGGATGGAGAGAGCCAGCTCTGATGTTGTAATTCAGGCTCAGTCTGACCCCATGTTCCTAAAGGGTGACTTGCAGGACATTGAGTGCTTGGGTGAGTGGTAAAAATAGCAAAATCTAATATCTGATGACCCTCACTCTGCGTCAAGAAGTGCCATAATTGTTCAGAGGAGAGACAGTGAGTGGGCTGAGGTCAGCAGGGAGGCTTGAAGGAGAAGGAAGTACTTGAGCCCCGTAGACTGAGGCTGCAGCCTCCCGTCCCCCTTTCCCCTGTGCCCTCTCTGCCTCCTAAACCCCAACCCCTGTTTGGGAGCCAAGAATACTTCAGGGCTCAAGTGGTGAAAGGTACTTGCTTCAGCCCCTTGTGTTTTGTCTCTGTCACCTCAAGTGACCCTCACCCTCAACTGCCTCTGGCTCATAACCAACAGCCTCTTGCCCCCTGGACCCAATGCCGTCAATCCCAGCTGAGTTAGCTCGCCTTGTAGGCCATGCGAGGAGCTCCCTGGGAGGAGCTGAGAGTGCCTGTTGCACTCCACTGCCCACACGGTAAAGCCCAAGCTCCTTCACTTGCCACTCAGGTTGAGGCCAGCGTAGCCTCGACTGACTTTTCCTCCTGCATCTTCTACTTCTCTTCCCCCTTAATTCCCTCGCATCTTTCATCTGGCTTTCTGCAGTTTCAAGCTTCCTCACTTCAGTTGCTTTTGTCCTCTCTGCCTAAAAGAAGGGTTCTCCATTGGCAACCCCCTAGCCATCCATCAGACTGAGATGAAATGTCCTATCTGTGACCTTCCCTGATCCAAATCTCACCCCTCTGCTTCTTATTCTATGTATAGAATTGTTCAGACTAGACATTGTTTAGGCTTCACTTGGCCTCTCAATCTATTTTCCTGGAGACGGAAAAATCATGTTAACTATATTTTAAAGCATGCCCCAACTTCATTTCCCAGTGAGTTTAGAATGAACTCCAGAGCCCTCAGGCCAGCCCACAAGGCCTGGCACCATGTGGTCCCGGCCCATTTCTGATGTCACTTCCCTCTCACCTCAGGGTCTTGGATCTTCCCTCTCACCTCAGGGTCTTGGCACAGGCTGTTCCCTCCCCTTTCCCTGGAATTCTCATTCCCCCCCACCCCCCCCCACCCCCGTCTTCCAGGTCTCAGCTTAAATGTCACCAGCTCAGAAAGGCCTCCCATACCTCCTGTCTAAAAGAGGTTCCACCATTGTTTCATCCTAGCACTCAGCATGGTTAGTAATTTTTTATTTCTATGCTACTTCATTTTTTACCATCTCCTTTCTAGATTGTAAGTATTATGAGGACAGGGCCCACACATGTCACAATACTTGTGGAATTAATGAATGAAGCATTAATTATGTAGAGACCATTGTTTTAATGAGCATGTTTCTCAAACTGCCCTGTGTTCCTTGAACCAAGCACCCCGTGTTATTAGTCTTTGTGACTTACATATATAAATATATATATATATATTTTGGCCTAGCCCCATATCCAAATATTTGCTGAATTGAAGAGAACTTGACTCATTGTTGGAATTTACTGCAAAGACGCAGCCTTCAGTACCCGAGGACTTAAAAGTGAGCCTTTCGAGTAGGGCTGAGCGCAAAGCAAGCCCTAGGCCAAGATTCAAGGGTGCTTCCTTGATGTTGCAAGTGATTTAAGGCAATGATAACCTGCCTGGGGGAGCGGGGAAGAGCACAGACTGAGTCCAAGGGAAAGCTACGGATTCGCCTTTGGTGTCTCCCTCGTCTCTGGTTTTCCCCATTCCCCACGGCCAGGGCTGCCCTGTGGGGCTGGAGCACGACTTCCGGGCCCTCTGTGAGCCAGCAACTCGTGCTCTGGGGAGGAGTTCCTGGCCTGGTGGTTTTTCCCTCCCCTCCTGTACTGTTTCTGGTAAATCCTCACCAGCAAAAGGAGGGAGAAGTGAAGATAAGATTAAAACAAACCAACAATATAAACGTACACATGCGCACACACATGTACAAGACAGAAACACTCCAGAAAACTGAGATTGCAGACGGTGGTCACTGCCTCAGCTCAGTGCTCACCACCTGAGCCACAGGCCCTATTGTTCTCATCGCCAGGGGAAATAAAAGCTGGGGTTCAGCTCTGCAAAACCTGGAGAACAGCCTCGTTGATTTTCTAAAAGCATCCCCAAGGTTTGGGTTAATAGAAACTAGTGCCTCCTGATTCTGAAGAGCCAGAGTCCCAAAGAGAAGATCTCACTCTATCTGAAAAAGCTCCTGCCCAAGCACCTGCATTCCGGAAGCTTCCTCTGGGGTTGGCAGCACTCCAATCTGCCTCCCACCCCCATTAGGAGCCCGGGGTGAAATGCAGTGCATTAAACTAACATAGAAGGGAATACTTGCTCAGCTACTTGGGCCCAGAAGACACAGGGTCACACCACCTCGAAAGTGATTTCTTTGCAGTTTACTCAGGTCCACTCTGGGGAGGTTTAGGTAGGAAGGAAGGGAGATGTGATGCAGATTCTGTGGGTGGTGGGAAATGGAGCTTCTCCCCACCATCCCTCATCCCATATAGACATGCACTCACCTCACTGACCAGCGGCACAAGAACCTACATATTATTTATGGGCAGGGGAGCTAGCCCACTTCTGCATTCCATTGAGTAAAGTAAACACTTCACAGTCTCTTTCCAGCTTTGTTCACGATCCTTCTCTTTAGTGGAGCCAGTCAGCCCTAGGACAAATGTGAAATGACTTAAGTCTCTCTGGCATACTGAGGTAGCCTCTCATTTCTCCTTTCTTCCCCTACTTCTTACCCTTTTTTGTGTCCCTTCCCTCAAGGGCCCAGTGTTTTCTGGCTCCTCAGCCCATTCACGGCCTCCCAGAAACCCACCTGCATACCCTCCCCAGGCCCTCCCCAGACCAGCTCTTTTTTGTTCCCCTAACAAAACGTAACAGTTCTATGCCCTGTCTCCATGAATTGTGGAAGGAGTTTGAGAACTGTTTCCATGCCCTCCTCTCTCCCCAGCTGATAACTACCAGCTGATAAAACTTGCTGTGTTTTCCTTCCTAGGGTTTTTTGAGCAATAATAGAGGATTCCAAAAAGTACCCGGCCCTCAGCTTGTCTCCTTCTGGCATTGATTTTCCACTTATCCTCTCATCTCTAGGGTCTGAACCCATACAGACTTCAGTATATGCAGCTTTTCATATTTTTGGCGATTTTCATGTGGGTTATTCTTGTCTCTCCCTCTAGATTTTAAATCCTAAATCCCCTATGTCCTAACACAGGGCTAAAGACTTGATTAACTCTCAGGAACGAACCTCTAATGGTCATAAAGCCAGTATGGGAAACAGAACAACAAAATAATGGACGGTTTGAGTTGGGAGGCCCTTGTAGATAATCAGCTCCCTCATTGTAGACCAGAAAGTTGAGGTTCAGAGGAGTTCAATGACACATGAAACAGTGAACCGTTTATCCATCCGATGACCAAATATTTACTCAAGGTCTAATCTGTTCGGTGTGATGGGAATATAAAGATGAATCAGGCCTGGACCTTGCTCTCCAGGAACTTAGAGTTTGATGTGAGGAGATAAGATAGGAATGAACATCAGCAGTTATATTTCAAGATAGGAGGCAGGGAGCACCATCAAGGTGGTGGTGGAATATAATCAAGTGCTAAAAGTGAGTGCTGTGGTGGTCGGGACGAAGAGCTGAGGGCAGGGGGCGATTTAGAGGAAATCTCCAGGTAAGTCTGTGTTAAGCATCTGGCCAGTGTGAGACGATGAAGCAAACCCTGTTCCCTGCCCTTGGCTTGGTTAGCGATGGTCTACCAACTTCAGGAGGAGTGTGCCATGTGCCCTGTCATGACTAACCTGAGAGAAGATAAAATAGCAAATGGCCCAAATCGCCCCTTTGGGACCTTCTAGCTCAGTCTGACTCTAAAGAGGATAGCCGCTGAAAAGAGAGAAAAGGAAATTATCATTGTGTCTTTTACATATTTTCTCTTTCACCAAGTAATTATTCTTACTTTTCAACTGTAAGTTGATTTTCTTTTTCCTCTCCAACTTCTTTATATTAAATTAATGCTTGCAAAATGTGCTAGGTCAATCCAGGTAACCATCAAAAGCACAGCCCAGCCTTTGCTCCTTGGCAATCTATGCTTTTTAAAGTCTCACCTAGATAATCTGAGAGAAAAAGGGTCATGAGCAGGGCTGGGTTCATTCAGAGTTCACTCAAACCTTGTAGTTGGTGCCCTGGGGATGACAAAAAAGTGGGAGCCACAGTCCTTGCCTTCAAAGAGATTACTATCTAAGGGAGAGAAAATGTCCATGGATGAAACACATACAGAAGACTCCTAAGTGCAAACAGCCTAGTTCCCATTTTATAATCCCCCCCACACAGTCCTCAGAGCAGGACCGTTTTTTTTTGCCCAACAGTTTTTCCACCTTCCTCAGCTCCTCATCCAAACTTAAAGATTTTCCTATGCTGCCCTGCCACCGGATCCCCTCCCTGAGATCTCCAGCCCACTGTGATCACCACTCTATTTTGAACCTTTGACCCTGGCTGCTTAGCTGGCTTCTTTATCATGTCCTTCAAATTTGCCAGACTCTCTGTATTAGCTTCCTTTGGCCGCTGTAACAAACTACCACAAACTGAGTGGCTTAAAACAACAGAAATTTATTCTCTTACAGTTCTGGGAGCTAGAGGTCTGAAATCAAGGTGTTGGCAGGGACAAGCTCCCACCAAAGGCCCTAGGGAAGAGACTTTCCTTGCCCTTTCCTAGCTTCTGGTGGTTGCCTGCAATCCTTGGCTTTCTTGGCTTGTAGCTGCGTTGCTCCAATTTCTGCATCCATCTTTACATAGCTGTCTTCCCTCTGTGTGTGTCTGTCTCTATTTCCAAATCACTCTTTCCTTTTAAGGATTCAATCATTGGATTTAGGGCCCACTCTACTCCAGTATGACCTCGTCTTAACTAATTACATCTGCAAAGGCCCTGTTTCCACGTAAGGTCACATTCAGAGGGAGTCGGGTGTGGGAGTTCAACAATTGGGAGACACAATTGAACGCACAACACTCACCTTCTCTAACAACCTCAACTCTTCCTTCTCTCAAACTCCTGCTTCATCTCACTCCATCCTTTCATCATCAATCATCACTTTTTTTATGAGCCTCCATTCACTGCCTCCACTTTCTCATCTTTCTCATCTTTCACTTGTTTCTTCATCCCTTCAGTTTCTGCCACCATTCCCCCACCAGAATGGCTCTCTCATACTCAGGCCTGCTCTTAGGATGTAAATGATATCCAAGTTCCATCTTGCAGCCAGCTTCTCACTGTACTCACTTTCTCTGGGTGATCCATTGCAAATCCCAGTTGATGACCCCAGATGCATGTCTCTAGTCCTGATGTAACTCCTGGGGTAAGAAACTGTGTTTCCAATTACCTACCTAACAGCTAGTCTACTTAGTTTTCCCTTAAAAACCTTAAGTTCAACGTGTCATAAATGAACTTGTCTCCTGCCACCTCAAGCTGACTTTTCTGCTAATCTGATTATCAGTTTATGTCATCCTTGTGCGTCTGCCAGGCAGCCTCCAAACCAAAATCTCAGGATTGTCTTAGATGTCTTCTTCTCCTTCACTATTCATTTCCAATTACTTCCTAATAGTCTCTCAGATCTGTTCCCTCTTGCTTTTCTAACCTTGCTCCTTTCAGCCCTGCTGACCTGCCCACATACTTTGTCCCAACTGCTCCAAAAGAGCTGTAGACCCATGTGTTTTAGGCAAATGACCCAGCCTCCACTTCATTGTTCCCAATTCCCTGTTTTCTCTCTTGTGCTCCACTTTATTTTCCATTTCTTGTCCTTGTGGCTTCATTCACTTTGGATTTCCATATGATTTTCCACAATGATTCTCCATTGGTTTATACCTCTGGTTTTAGGACCCCATTGTCCCCGGTAAGAAACATTCTAGTCCAGTTCCTACTTCTGTGAACCCCTCTGGCCAAGCCAGGCCCCCCAGGCTGTGCTTGCATGATGAGGTTACTGTCTATATACCTGCTTCTTTCATTGGCTTGTAAGTTCCTTGAGGACAAGAACTGATCATTATTTACTTGACTTTCAAATTCCATTAGAGACACATAGTAAGAGTCATAATAGGATAATTAAAATGAAAAGAGTATGTTACATACAAGAAATACTTGGAAATGCATGTACTGTAGAAATACAGAATGAGAGAGGGACTGCTGGGGAGTGAGTCAGTACAGGAAGCTGAATCTCAAGTCGAATACAGACATTATAATTACATGCCGTAAAAACAGGAAAGTACTGGTTTCTCTGATGAAGCCTATCTTTTAATTCTTTCCAGTGCCCTGAATTTTCCACTTACCCTATTACCTTTCATAAGCCAGCTGGGAAGACTACTGCCTGTAACACCAACAAGTGCTGTCCAGAATGTCATGAAAAATTTGTTCCAGCCAACTTGAAGTCATGGGCCAACAACCTCCCTGCATGTTAGGGCCAGAAGTTCGGAGGCCCCATTCTCTGTTTACTTGGACCAAAAGGACCTTCAAGCTCTGCTTGGCCTCCAACTAGCTCCAGAATCAGAAGTGTTCATCATTCTATGAGCACATATCCAGGGAGGGTTTGATCATCTCCCTAGAGCCAACTCTCCAGCCAAGTGCAGAACAGCCCTTGCATAATCCTGGCTGATGCTCAAGGGCCTTGCTAGGTTTTTCCAAAGATGTATCCTGGGTCTTCTCATTGGTTTCCCCATTTATTGTTTCCTGTCATGCTATCATGTGATTGGAATATTGCTGTCCTTAAAGCTGTGTCCCTTTGGTACAATGAGCTCAAGTTCTGTTCCCGCTCCTCCGGTACTCACCCCCTATCCAACCTCAATTGGCTGAGAGATCACTGGGCTCCAATGCAGCAAAAGCCTAAACTGTGTTTTTTTCCCTAAGATCCTGGTCTGAGTAGTTCATCACAGGTACAAGAGGTTTGTATGAAGTTCACAGCCTCTTAGCACACTGCGGAAGGGCACTATTCTGATTTGGCTCATCCTAAAGGAAAATCCAGTCCGTAAGAAAGTTAGACATGCTAGCAATCTTCTCAGATTATTTTTGGCAGCCTGAGCCCCTTTTATTCTCCCCTTTCCAGCCTCATCTTTCTTTTGGCCTTACATCATTGCTTTCCCAGCTGCTGCGGGTTCCTGATGTTCCAAAGGAACTGTTAGAGGTGACTTATTATTGTAAGGCAGTGTTGATATAAAGAAACTTTGCCAACTGTGCCATTAGAAGTCTAACAAAATGGTACCCAATGGAAAGCACTTCTTGACCTCTAGCCTTCTCCGACATGGGATTGTGTCCTTCTTTGGAGATCACTGACCTCTTAACCTTGCCACAAAGATATTTATAACCCAAGCAACCCCAGAGTTGCTCAATGGTCTTATTCATGGTCACTTTATAAGCAATCATGAAAACCATGTTCTGGTTTCTTGGTTCCTGGAGAACCTTCGTGAACTCTAGGCAAAATAATCTTCATGTATTTATGTCAATACATATCAATATATATCAATATATATCATATTGCTATACAAGTTCAGACTTAGGAAACCCTAAATCTAAGTCATAATACAATCTCTCACCCTTTTGGTTTTCAAGCCCAAAGGAAGGCCCTGAAGCTCAGGAATAAACAAATAATGAAGAAACAAAGAAACAAACAAATATACAAATAAAGAAAAAGATTCCAAAAAGCTTCAGTTTCTATTGATTCCCATCCATGCAAATTCCTTTTCTTCTTGACTAATCCAGCCTTGTCTCCAGTAACAGATGATAGATTAGAGAGAGATAGAGAGAGAGAGATGATAGATGATAGAGATAGATAAAATAGATTGATAAATAGCTCCAAAGAAAAAATTACACAGTAATCATGATATTGTAAAGAAGATCCTAGCTTCACCACACATATTGAACTTGTTATGCAGTGGCCTGGAATTTGTACAATCTCTGATGATATAATCGCCAGCTATCACCATGCATAAATCATGGGCTATAGTAGTCCCTTGGAAAACGTTTTCTAGGTGTAATTTACATACAGTGCCACCAGTGTGGCACCCAGCTTGCTGATATTTCTAAACCAATCCAGGCTTGGTCACCTTGAAGAATGCTCATTTCTTTCCAGCAGACTGGCTGCAGCGCCCATCCCGGCCATCCTTTGCAGCCCCTCGGGCTTTAGGCTGCTTGCTTAATTCTGACTGGGGCCAGATTTTGATGCTGTGCAACCGACCATTCACTCCCTTTTGCTTCCATGCTGTCTTCCAGCTTACAACCCTGCGTCAGAGAAGGGCTCTCCTGAGAATCAGCCTTATGTCATTTGTATATGGCTGGGCCTGGAAATCTTGACAAAGTGCTTGCTATAAACCACTGTGTGGGAGGGCAAAAATAACAATAATAAATAACACCTCTGAGTCATCCATTAACCTCTGCTGGTGCCACCTCCGTGTCAGCTGTCACATGTTAATAGTGTCACCTAGAATCCCTGATGGGACCACGCAAGCTCTCACGTGTTTCCTCCCCCATGCCAGTGCTGGTTAACACTCCTCTGCTACAGCCCATCTCTCCTGGGTCCACGTGACCCGGCCTCTTTCTTTCAGAGTTGCTCTGAGTGGAGCAGACTTTATTTTCATTACTGTTGCCATGTAGGTTTCCAAAATCCTAAGCTCCCCTTTGGTGTTTGCTGCAAACCACAGCATTGCTGTTTGACAATTCACTGCTTTAACTTGCCGATGGGTTAGGCCTTCGTTTGGAAGGGTATGTCTTGGGAAACCTCCACCTACCATGCCTCTACAGTGTTCAGCCCATCAGGGGAGTGTCTGCAAACTGAACGGGATGGGTCTCCTGCCTGTGCCTCACGCTTTCAACTTGCCCTTGTTCTTGTTTAGCTAGACTCTCAGGGTTTATTTTGACCTTGTTATCTTTTTATGGCCTTGTCCTGAACATAAATGGTGACAAAGTCTTCTTCTCTACGAGACTTGTCAGTTCAGTTAGCCAAGGAGCACCAGCTGAACCAAACCGAGCACCTCATTGGCAGCCTCTGGTCAACACCACCACTCTACTCCAGTAGAACTTACTCTGCAAGTTCATAATCAGCGACTAAAGTCTCAGGTTCATTTTATTATTTAGCCTGGATTTCTCTAGCTCCCAAGTCTATCTTGGAGCATAATTAAGGGAAAGGAGTGGGGCTTCCTCAATCATCTCTTGAATACCACTCACTGCTCATCAGGTTCCTCTGCCTCTGGGCTCAGAGGTCCTCAAATCATCTCTCCTCTCATTTCTATCAATTGTTCATCATTCAGTACTTGGCAACCTTGCATGGGCCTGGCTGCCCTGACCCCGTGCCAGGTGCTGAAGCTACAGTCAGAGCTGAGATGGCTGCCACCGAGAAACTGATTGTGTATTGGGAAAGGCAGACATGCCTAAAGGTAAATCACACAGTGAGCAAAGTATGGAAACCCCTGAGGAGGAAGGTGGAAAAGTCTTCACAAGGGAGGTGATATTTGATTTGGATATCGAACGAGGAATAGGAATTTAACCAAGAATGAAAAGGTGATGACAGTCTAGCCTGATGGAATGTGGCAAAGTGTGGAGCCCTAAAAGACTCTGATATATAGGGCTCAATGTCTTGGGCAAGTTGGGCCTGGACCTGTGTTTTAGTTTCCTAAGCTGATCAAAGCAGATACCATGAAATGTGTTGGCATATGGGAATTTATTAGCTTACAGTTTGAGACCATGAGAATGTCCAAATCAAGGCATCATCCAGGCAATGCATTTTTTCTGAAGACTGGCTGCTGGCGATCCTGGACTCCTCTGTCACATGTCAAGGCATGTGGCAGTGTCTATTGGTCTCTCCCTTCTCTTCCAGGTTTCATTGCTTTCAGCTTCTTGCTTCTGTGACTTTCTCTCTGTCTCTCTGGATTCATTCCATTTTTATGGGACTCTAGTAATAGGATTAAGTCCATCCTGAATGAAGTGGGTCATACCTTAACTGAAGTAGCCTCATCAAAAGATCCTATTTACAACGGGTTCGCACCCAAAGGAATGGATTAGATTTAAGAACATGTTTTTCTGGGGGTACATACAGCAAACTACCACAACCTGACTAGCAGCAAGAAAGTCTGAGGCCTTTGACATGTTCTCATGTGCCATGCTAAGGAACTTACATGTTGTCATAGAGAGTATGAAGAGTCATTGAAGTATTATTGTTATTATTATTATTATCAAGGAATCAACACAGACTTATTGAGCACCTTCTGTATATCAGTCATGGTAGAGATGCTATGGAACAGTGGCTCATTTTTTTTAGGATAATTTTTTTTAATTAGAGAAGTTGTAGGTTTACAGAAAAATCATGCATTGAAGGTTTTTTTTTTTTTAATGCAGTTTTATTGAGCTATATTCACAAGCCATACAAACCATCTGAAGTATACAATCACTGGCTCACCGTACATGGAAGTTTTTTAAGCAGAGTAGGGGGTGAAGGATGGATTACAGAGGCTGAGACTTGAGGGGGAAGGAGACAAGTTGTGATGGTTCTGATCAGAGACAGTGAGGAGGGCAGTGGGAATACAAGGGAAGGTGATTTTGCTGAGCCAGAATCAACCAAACCTGGTGACCCTTTGAGTATAGGGTGAGAAAATGAGGGAAGTATTGAGAATCGCGCTGCGGTTTTGAACTTGAGACACTAGAGTCAGGAGACAAGGCAGGCTGGGAAGAGAGTGGGGGACTGATGAGTCAATAGAGTGATGGGGCTGAAATCTGAGTCAGGAATGTGGCAATTGAAAGAGAGGAGGCAGTAAGTGTGGACAGCTCTTTCCTGAAGTTTAGTGACAGCTTTAGTGAGATGAAGTTTCTTTTTCTAAAATAAACAACATATATGTAAATGGAGGGGAAGACCTAGTAGAGAAGGAGAAATTATAGTATGTAGTTGAACTATCATTCATCGAGTGGGTCTTATGTGCAGGCCCTGCGCTAAGCACTTAACAAGCATTATTTCATTTCATCATTGCACCAACCCAATGAGATGGGCATGATTATACCCGTCTTCCAAAAGAAGAAGCTTAGGCAGAATGATGGGTTCATCTAGGGATGGAGACTTGCTGAGCAGTTGCAGCAGAAGGATGGAGTGGTTGGGAAGGGAATAAAATCAAGTTAGGTGGCATTTGAAAGAATGGGGAATGAGAGGGGGAGGTCTTGGGAGCTGTGGGCCTGGAGGTTGCATGGGGATGGGAGAGCAAAGAATGAGAAAGAGCATGCAGTTCTTTTGCAATAAGGGATGTCTAAATCCTAGATTTGGGATTGAGAGCATTTCTGGCAGGTGACAAAGACCAGACACAAAGGACCTGTGATCCTGGGGCTCGGTGGTTCATTCACATAAGCGTTAAGGTTACCCAGGAGGAGCCAACTGCTAAAAAGCCCTCTGTGCACGGTGGCTGCAGATGACAGTAATGAGGATGGATGCTCCTTCTTTCTCTGCTTTTTCTCTTTTCCTCAAGCATCTCTGAAAGCCACATCATATTCAGAACTCTCTGTTTTCCACAGAACCTGGCATCTCCATTACCTTTGCTATTTAACACTGTAGTTGGAAGAGCAGTCTTGCTTCCTGCCTGGCTATCTTTTTGAAGCATATATGAATTACAAGTAGATACAGTGCACATTTTTACCCCAAAGAAATATTCTCTTGATGTGTTTTCTCCTAGTCACCAATTTGAACTCTAAGCTGTTTTTTAATTTATCCGTGGTAATGAGGCTCATAGATAGCTTTGCATAATCGGAATCTGGAGATACCAAAAGATGATTTTAGTCAATAATTCCTACATCCTCTCCCATCAAGTGTTTATGCAGGGTTGCTAAGAAATAGCAAATTGACCAATCTGAGTTTCACTAATTCTTCATGGGTGTCTTAGCATATTTAGTTGTGAGTCAATGTTTCAGTTAGTCCTACACACCAGAGCTCACTTACAGAGTCCTTCAAGACATAGGTGTCTTGAGTTTGAATGCCCGTCTTAACAGATTACAGTAAATCAAAACTATTTTATCTGCTGCTCATTTGTCTTCCTAGTGAAGTTGGCAAAACACACTCTCTGTCTACAGCTAACCTCTGGAAGAATTACTAAAAGAATGAAGGAATGAATGAATAAATGAATGAATGAATGAACGAATGAATTTCAAAGCCATCTATAAATGGAATCCCTTGACAATTTATTTGATTTGAGAGACAACAATTATATAGATTTCTGCAAACATGGGTGAACCCATTACTCTCAGTTTTTTCTTACATTTACTATTTGCTAACCAAAGACACAAACCTATTCCAATATGTGAGATGCTTTGGAAGATTAACCAGAATACAGGATGATATTGACCAATGATCACATACAAAGTTATACTCTTAGGGTTTTATTTTTAAAGCTTGCCCAAGTACAGACGTATAGAATGAGAACAATATGACTGAGAATCATAAAGTGAAAGGAGCACTGTAGTACAATCCATTCACTTTCCTCAATCTACCCACAAGGAAATTTAAATCCAGTAAGGCTCAGAAACATGCCTAGAGCCTTAGTCAAGGATTGTTTGTTCAGAACCAAAATCCATGCAGAGTATCTTAAGTTTAAAACTGGGTTTATTACAGGGAAACCTCATGGAAACCAATTGAAAAATGTATAGCCTGGACTTGTGTGAACTGGCAAGTCATTGATTAATTCTCTGTCTCTATCTCTAGGGGACCTTATTAACTCCTCTCGCTGCTTCCAGGAGCCCTCGTGTTCTCTGCAGACTAGCTTCTCTGTCCACTCAAAACTATTCACCTGAAAGTCTCCATGACCTTCCTGTTAGGCTCCTCAGAGCTAACAGCTCCTTGGTTCAGCTTAGATCGGGATCCCACCCATGACTGCAGCTGAGAGTGGAGTTATCCCTGGCGGAGCTGACAGGGGCTGATTCTCTAAGCAGAGGGTCAGAGTGGAGAGGATATGACTCGTACTCTAGTATCCCCACGAAGGCACTGCTAAGTCAGAGCCTGAGTATCTGCCTCCTACCAACATTCTGTCAATGACTGGGAGGCTTGAGGGGACTCAGACACAAGATCAGTTAAAAGTGAGGTGCTGTTCCAAAAGGTGAATGCAATCATGAGCAAGAGAGGAAGTAAAAACCTTCCTCTATCCCTCCCTGGTCAGATAAACAAAGTTTCATGGCTGTCACATTTTAAGAATATCCCAGAGCTCACCAGTAAAAAGTGACAGTGATGGTGTAGGGATTCAGAATTATGTTACAGAAGAAATGGTTGGAGGGATTTGAGATATTTTAGGCTGGAGAAAGGAAGATATAAAAGAAATAGGATCTTTTGTCTTTAAAGGATGTTATGTTTGTGTTTGTCTGCAGACTAGTACCAATGGGTAGAAATTAAAGGAAGGATAACTGTGGCTTAAAATTAGGGTTGACATTCTTACAATTAGAGTTACCTAGAAATAGGCTCCCCTGTCATGTTCAAGAAGTGATTGGACAATCCCTTGTAAGAAAAGCTGTAGGGATGACACGTGAATTAAGAGATTTGTTAAGTCTAGTCCAGTTCTGGAATTCTATGATCCCACAGGTACGTCTGGTTGGCTGGATTTATTACTCTCATGGGAGCTAAGGTCACTGTGTGTGGTCTTTTAATCAGAGGCATCAGTAGATCCTAAATGTCTGCACCACTAGGGACAACTGGTCTCACACATTGGATTCCTTCTCTTCTGGATCTTCTCTGGTCTGTTTGAAGTGAGATACTCAACCTAGAGAGCAAGCCTCCTTCAACTGCGATTTACCAGATCATTCAAGGCTCCCTACCCACCTCAGCATCGCTGGATCCTGGAGTGGCCAGCAGGGTTGCTGACCACCCATGAAACACCCAACATGTGAACTAAATAGTGAGAGGCGTGCTTCAACAGAGCTCATCCAGTTGCAAAGATTAGACGCCTGTTCAAAATAGCCCTCACTTTTTAAAAAGAATAAAAGGAAAGTGCATTTTAAGTACATAAAGAGGTGTGTTGTTGTTATTTTCCCAAAAATCCAAGAAAAACTGAACACCAGGAGTCAGGGAAGGTCTGCGGGCCTCGGCGACAAGACTTCATAGTCCTTTACACTCGTGTGCCACTATTAACGGGATTTGGCTCTATCTCTCAGAGCTACTTCTTTCCTTCCCTGTGACTCTTCATTCAAAATCCATGAGAGTCCACTGATTTCAGGCCACTCAATAAGTTGGCTGGTTGGATCTCGGATCCATCCCCAGACTAATAAACTGTAGCCTCCAGGGCCTGCATACATAGGGCTGCACCATCCATGAGCTATTCCTAAAGCAAGTTAAGCTAGAAAGAGAAATTGGACTTGGCAGAGAAGTTGACCAAATCATCCAGTACAGAGACAACCAAGCATCCTGAGTAACCCACACAATGTGCATTCAACCAGTCTAGACTATTAGGTGTTATTTCTATTTTTGCAGCCTTAACTCCTCTTCTTGTCCTCCACTGTGCCTTTGTCTGCATATTTACAAAGTCAAATTGTTCCCGGTTGATTCAACAGTCCCCAAATATCTGATCAGTATGACTGCTAGGCCAGGTACATATACAATTCCAAAGAGTTCAAGCAAAGAGATTCAATATTCAACTTTGGGTACTACTTCTAGTTAATTCACTCATTTGGGCATGTATCAAACAATTGTTCTGTAATGAATTATTCGTATAGCTTTTACCAGAAATAAAGAGGTATAAGCTATAGTTTATGTCCTCAGGCAGCTTGAAATCTATCTGGAAAGCCAAGACATACACCCTTAAGTGAATATATATACAATTTATGGTAATTCCTATTATCTTAGCATTGTATGGGTTTAACCAGCCTTGTGCCAAAAGGAACCGGGTCCAGCTCATTCAACGTGGTGTACTAGCTAAGCAAAATCCAATGTCTCCCTTCAGCACTGACAGAGTAACTGTCTCTACAGCCCATAACTACAGAAACTTGGAAGTCTTCTGCAATTTTTATGTTGAACCCAATTAATCAACATGAGGAATAAAGATAGAGCTCAAGAAAAGTTAGCATACAATCTGGGTGGCAGGTGCTGAGCAAGGACAGCCTCTTCCCATGCTCTCCATGCTGCCTGCTGTTTCTAAGGAGTGATATTATCATCCTCGTCATCAAGAACAGGACTCAATGTGAGATTCTCTGAGGCAGCCATTGGCCACTGTTCATGGGAAGCTTCAGCACTGAGCTTGGCACTAACTCAGAATCCCAGGAAAAGGATCTCGTAGGTGGAATATTTCAACTTAAAAAATCATAGGTGTTTTTGTTGTTTCTGCTGTTTTCTCTATTTTTAGAATAGGGGTTACTAAGTCCCTGGTCCCTCAGGGTAGGTCATTTTCCTAAGTGATCTCATCAGCAGGGTCCCACTCCTGCTGTTTATTGCCCTCTGCTCTCACTCTGGCCAGCGGCTGCACCTCCACGTCAGCTTTTGAAGAGGCTCCCTCCTCCCCCTGCCCCTTGGCCCATACACAGATTCAATCAACAAGCATTCATTGGAGCCTACTCGATTAGGGCTCTGGGCTGAGAACCAAGGGATATTCAAAAGTGATAGCAGTCCTGCCCTCCAGGAGCTTACCATAGAAGGGGGAGAAATACTATGCATAGACTGTCTCCAATGCCAGGCAAAACCATGCCAGGACTTTTCTTAATGTTCACTTAGGGGACAATCAATAACTTTAAAAAAAGAAAAACATAGGCGTTCTAATAGCAAAATGGGCACTGGCTATGAAAATGCGATTCACTCTAGGGGAAACCCAAATGGCTCATAAGTTTGTGAGGCAATATTCATTGAGTCACACTATAAATCAAAGAAACAGCAATAAAGACAACAATGAAATACCACTTTGCATCCATCAGACTGGGGGGTGGAGTGGGGAGGGAGTAAATTGAGTGATGCCAATTGTTGGGGGTGTGAAGAAACAGGAACTTCTATGAAATGCTAGTAGGAGTACAAATTGGTGCAGTGCCTCCAGAGAGCAGTTTGGCAAGATTTAGCAAGTCCCACCCCTGGGCATATACCCCAGATAAACTCTGATTATAGAGGGATGTGCTCAAGGATGGGTGCTGCAGTATTATTTGTGGTAGTGACAAGTGGAGGCAGTATCCTTCACCAGTGGGACTGATTTGGCCTCTGTCCATTCAATGGAATACAGCAGTCAAAATAATAAATTAGATGGATACTCAGCGTGGGTAGAGCTAATAAGATTGAGGACAGTAAGAAAAGATTCCGATATATAGCCATAAATTCAAAGCACACGCACACACAGAATGACCATGTCCCAACACCTAGAAAGTTCCCTAATACAGAATAGACCCTCAATAAATTGGTGTTTTGCTATTGCTGTTGTTACATGCCAAAATATATACACAAAGGGCCCCATTCATTTTTCAATGAGACAAACATAATGAAATCTGCAACACTATCATTTATGTAAATTAACAATACATAGACTCACCCCACAAAAAAAAGCCACTGTATATTTATTTCTAAGGATACATACAAACCTACAAACATGTCTAAAGGCATGATTCTTCTGGGTATAGTCATGCAATATCAGAATGGAGTTACCTGTAGTGAAGTAAAATTAATGGATAAAGTTCTGCTGTGCCCAAGGTCAAGTACCCTAAAGGACTGCTAATTCTCTATGCTCTGGTTTTGTATCCACCAAGCAGCATTCTGAAACCCCATAGATTCTTGGATAGCTGGTTTCCAGATAAGGCAGAAAGAGTGTGCTCCGGTCCCCCACACCCCCCACCAAAAAAAAAAAAAGAAATATAGGAATATCACATTTATTAGAAAATATCTGAGCAACTCCGAACAATAAATGTTACATATAGGCATCAGTCTCTTGTGAGTTGGATTATTAAGAATCAGTGTCCCAGTGTTTAGTTGTGTAACTAATTCCTCTATCTCCCTAAATCAATGGTTAAATATAGATGACTGATGAGATTTGCGTTCAATTTTTTTTTTTTTTTTTGAAAGAATACCTCATAGTTCTGTGTGCTTCTTATTGCATCACATCAGAAGGCTCAAAATATCTGGTTTTCTCACTTTGAGTGGTGTCTGGCCTTATCCTGTCATTATGAAATTAGCCATCAGATTTTACCTAGTGGTTTCAGAATCTATGGATAATCACTGTTGGATTCACCAAGGGTTGCAAAATGATTTTATAATTCTACGATTCCTTCTGCATTCATTAGACAGAATTCTTCTACAAAGAAGAATTTTTCCCTCTGCAACCTATTTTTAAACCCTGAAATATAATGTGTAAAACAAAGAGAAAGTCACTATAAAGGCTTGACTCTGCTCCTTCCTTACCAATTTGCAGAATAATGATAAAAGTTACCATTAGTAACTTCTACTGGAAATCAATTGGTTTTCTAATCATTAAAAACTCATGGATTGTTATATATTTGATAAGCTTAATTAACTGTCATCATTATTCTATTTTCTCACTCTTTAGGATCTTTTCTTTTATACAGAGCAATTTTACTAAAATGCACATATTTGAAATATACAGTTTGATAAGTTTGGGCGTAGATAGACAGTCAGGAAAACACAAGCAATACAGTGAACATTTCCATCACCCCCCGAAGCTTCCTTGCGCCCTTTTTGTAGTCCTCCCCTTCTGCACCTCCCCCAAACTGCATTTCCAGGCAACCACTGATCTGCTTTCCATTTGAATTTTCTAGAAATTTCTATACATGGAATTATAAAAAGCAAGTACTCTTTTTTGTCTGACTTCTTTTACTCAGCATAATGAGTCTGAGATTCATTCACGTTGTTGCTTATGTTTATACTTTTTATTGTTGAGTAGTACACCATCATATGGATATGCCACAATTTGTTTAGCTATTCATCTCCTGATAGACTTTTGGGCTGATGGACATTTCCAATTTGGGGCTACAACAAATGAAGCTGACAAGAACATTTGTATATAAGTCTTCGTGTAGACATAGAGTTTTATTTTTTTCAGGTAAATAGCTAGTAGTGGAGGGCTAGATCAGACGGTAGGTGTATAATTACTTTTTAAAAACTGACAAACTCTTTTCCAAAGTGGTGGTACCATTTTACATTCCCACCAACGGAGTATGAAAGTTCTAATTCCTCCACACCTCACCAGCGATTAGTATGTTCAGACTTTTAAATTTTAGCCATTCTACTAGGTGTGTACATGCTCATCTTTGTGGTTTTAGTTTGCATTTTCCTAATAAGTGAATGAGGTTGAGCATCCTTTCATTTGCTTCTTTGACTTCTGTCTGTGTTCTTTGGGGAAGTGTCCAAGTTTTTCAACTGTTTTTTTTACTGGGGTTTTTGTTTACTTACTATTGAGTTTTGGGAGTTCCTTGCATATTCTGGAAGTATTAGTAAATACCTGCCCCACTCCCAACTGTGGCTTGTCTTTTCATTCTCTTAATAGTGTCATTTGAAGAGCAGAGACTTTTTAATTTCTCTGAAGTCCAGTTTATCTTTTTTTTTTTTTCATTTTATGGATTGTATTTTTGGTGCTGTATCTAAGAAATATTTGCCTAAACCAAGGTCACAAAGATCTTTTTCCCTGTTTTCTTCTAGAAGTTTTATCGTTTTAGGTTTTACATTTCAGTTTATGATCCACTTTATTAATTTTTGTATATGGTACAAGGTATGGATCAAAGTCTTTTTTTTTTGCTATATGTATATCCAATTTATATACAGCATTATTTATTGAAGGGATTATCCTGTCTCCACTGAACTGCATTTGCACTTTGGCAAAAAAAATCAGTAGTCTAAAGAGCGTGGGTCTACTTCTAGACTATATATCTCTTCCTTTAAATTATTTATCTATCTTTATACTAATACACAGTGTCTTAGTCACTGTCCCTTTATAATACTTGAAATTAGATAGTATTAGTCCTTCAGATTTGTTCTCCTTTGCAAAGCTGTTTGACTAGTCTAGGTTCTCTGCATTTCTGTATACATTTCAGAATCAACTGATCAATTTCTACAAAAAGTTCTGCAGGGATTTTGATTGGGGTGGCTCTGGATCTACGGATCAATGTGAGGAAAATTGACATCTTCCCAAATTGAGTCTTCTGACCCATAAACACAGTACACCTCTCCATTTATTTAGGTCTTAAATTTATTTCACAATGATTTATAGTTTTCAGAATTCAGTAATTGCACATCTTTTGTCAGACTAAATATTCCATATTTTAAATTCTATTATAAACTGTATTTTTAATTTCTATTTCTAATAGTCTCTTGCTAGTATATAGAGATACAATCAATCTTTATATATTTCTCTTTTATCAATTGTAGTAGCTTTCCGGTAGAATCCATTGCATTTTCTACACAGATAATCATGTCACAAAGAATAAAGGCAGCTTTACTCCTTCCTTTCTAATCTGAATTCCTTTCCTTTTTTTTTTTTTTTTTTTTGCCAACTTACACTGGCAAGAATTTCTAGTGAAAATGTTGTATAGAAGTGGTGAGAACAGCCATCAGGACATGTTCCTGATCTGAGGAAGAAAATATTCAATCTTTCATTTAATAAGCATGATGTTAGCTGTAGGTTGTCTGTAGGTTCTCTTTGTCAGGTTGAGAAAATTCCCTTCTATTCCTAATTTGCTGAGAGATATTTTTTGTTTATTATCAAGAACGAGTGTTGGGTTTTTCCTGTGTCTATTGAGATGGCCATATGATTTTTCTTTTTTCGTTAGTTAATGTGCTGAATTACATCGATTTTTTTTTTTAATGTTAAACCGACCCTGCATTCTTGGGATAAACTCCACTTAGTCCTGACACTTTATTCTTTTTCTATATTATTAGATTTGATTTGCTAAAATTTTATTGAGAAGTTCTACATCTATATTTATGAGAGTTTTCTTGTCTTTGTTTTTTTTTAATCACAGTAATTCTGGTCTCAGAATAAGTTGGGAAGCATTCCTTCCCCCCCAGTTTTCTAAAAGAGTTTCTGGAAAAATGGTGTTATTTCTTCTTGAAATGCTTTGTAGTGCATATTTGCTTAGTGATGAATACTTCAGAAAAAAAAAAAAAGCAAACAACAGCAAGAAAAGGAAAGATAGATTAGATGCTGCAAAATCTTGATAATTGTTGAATCTGGGTGATAGTTACATGGGGAGGTTGTCATTGTATTATACATTTATGCATGTTAGACATTTTTCAAAATTTAAAAATAGAGAAGGAAAGAAATGAAAAGAAAAGTCCTCTTGCCCAGTAAGATTGGCAACCTCCCATCTCCTCACCCCCTTTCCCCATCCAGGCAGTTGCAACATCAGCTCATGCTTACCATTTTGTCGTTCACGTTCATCTTCATTTTTTACCCCAGGGATTCTTCTCACTTTCTTAGAATTCAAAGAATGCTTTTAAAAGGATCTTAATACAGTTTTTCAGTATTTTATAGTAAGGGGATTCCAGATAATCTAATCCACCTTATTTTTGGAAATGGAAGTTTTTAGCTGTGCTTTAAAAAAAATTTTTTTAACAGGGAGGCAGTCTATAAAGTAGCTGTCTCTTTATCAAATGCCATCTTACAAATACATTTTATTGGTGCCTGAAGAGAACAAATGATTGAAGATAACCCTTATCCACACTCCTAGAAAAAAAAAAAATGACTCAAAGTGTATTTCCTACCTTATATGAGTCCTTAAAGTAATCTTTGTATAAACAGGCCAACACTGTGGATTTTTTCACATTGCACAGCATTTTGCTCCCATTTTACCTCAAGAGCAGTGAGTGTACAGCACTGAGCCAAGTAAGGAGAGATGACATCATCGTAAACTGCATAGTCTAATAGGTTACAAAGCACTATCTAACTGAATCCTCGTGACGACCCCACAACCCTGCAAGTACTGCCACGTTGCATTTACAGATGAAGAGACTGAGCCAAAAAGATGAAGTAATAGGGCAAGACTCACACACTGAATGACGAGGCTGGGACACAAGCCCTCAGGGTTGCACCACACCAGAGCATTTGTCCTCAAGAAAGACATGATAATAATGTGGGTATCAATGTATTCATTTTTGAAACCTAAGGCAACTGGACATCAAGGTACCAACAGTTTCGAAATCCAAAGCATGGAACAGGACCTTTTGTGTTGGACCAAAAAATAAGTGATGGTGGTGGGTGGTGGGGAGAATAATTCCTGAAAGAAAAATCTTCTCCAGCCTTAGAGAGATGGTCAGATATCTGCATCCCCCTCGGTGCTTTTAGGAAAACATGCCACACACATATTCTTCAGACAGATCTGAAGGCTGTTAATGGGTTCCCTCTACAGCCTGCTGATCAGCTTCTCCTGTACTGTCATTTTCATCCGACCATTTAGATCTGGGGTCTGTGGGTATCAGTGTCTGGTCAAAAAGACAGTTCTGGTATGAAATATTCATACTTAATTGGCCACTATGTCTGTTTGTGTAGTTTTGCCAAGCATTTTAATAGTTTTCATTACATATTCTTTATTCTTTTCTAGGAAAAAAGCTATTCAGGGTAGGAATGGGAGGGAGAATGGGGCATCAAAAAGTTCTGTCTCCCCTAAAGACTTTGGGCAACTCTTCCCAAAACAGATACAAAAGGGAATACTGGCCTCTGACCTACAAATAATTTGGGGTATTTGTCTTGTAGTTCACCAGTGTTATTCTTTGCCTCTTCGACTCTCTGATTTAAATTCCAGTTTGTTTCTGATTTAGCAAAGTAATCAAAATGCTGGATTTAAGGAAAAATGTAATTTCCTACTACACAAGAGTGTGAGAGACAATGTAACTTTTCATGACAATTTAATTTTTAAATATTTTCGTTATTTGAAAAATAAATCTCTATAACTTTATTTTTTACCTTTAAAATTAAAAAGTAATAATAGACTCACATAGAAAAAATAGAAAGTACAGAACAATATCAAGAAGGAAACAAAAAAAACACCCAGAATTCTTTTGTGCCAAACAATGGATTGTTAATTTTCAGTGTATTTCCTTTTGTTTTTCCCCTATGCATTTATATTTCTTTTCAAAATATGCATTTTATTATCATATCATTTTATACTTTGCTTCCTATTAGTATTATACAGCAAGAATTTCCTTGTGCTATTACCATTACTGCAAAACATAATTTTTAAAAATCATTTTGGTATTACAAAATATAGATATGTCACAATTTACTGAACAAGTCCTGTATTGTTAATTTTTTCACTTATTTTGGTGTCATTAGTAAAATCATGATGTACATCCTGTACTTGTATCTTTCTATGTATCTCTGATTACCTCTTTACCATAGTTTTCTAGAAGAGAAATTGCTGAAACAGCAAATAGGCACAATTTTAAGATTCTCAATATATATTTAAGAATTATCCATACACACACACACACACACACACACACACACACACCCCATTTACCAAGTTACCTTCCACAAGTTGGTTACGAAAGGGCTCGATTTCTTAACCTTCACCAGCATTATTCCCCTACCGTGGTCCAGTGCTTACGTCCTCACCACCCCTGGAGAAGAGGAGACCTGGGGCTCCGTTAGCTCCAGGTAAGGCTGCCCCTCACCTGACATCCACCTCTGCCCCAGCAGGACTGAATGAGGCAGTTTTTCTGCACATGTGTCTTTCACTCCGTCAACCCTAGGACCGGCAGGACCACTCCCATCAAGCCCTTCATCCCTCATCTCTCATCACCCAAGACTCTCATCCCCACGCAGCTCAGCTCACTTGACCTACCTCCCACTCAGGTGGTCATAACTCCCTCCTTTTTATGGCTTCCATGATACGCTGTCTCTTGATCTCCTCTGAGCTCTCTGGCTAGGACTCAGTCAACTGCTGGTCCCTCTTCACTACCCAAACACAAAATACTGAGGGGCCCGGGACTCAGTTCCCGACCTCTTCTCCATCTACACTCACTCCATCGGGGATCTCATACAGCCCCATGGCTTGAAATACCATTTACAGGCTGATGACTCCCAGATTTCCATGTCCAGTCTAGACATTGCCCCCAAACTCCAGACTCACCCACCTCAGGACTTGACGGCTCCACTTGAATGCCTAATAAATAAAATAGTGATTGTCAGCCCTCCCCTTTCCCCCACCTCCCCCACCTTCATTCCCAGCCACACATCAGACCGGCTCTTCTTTAACCTTCTTCGTTTCAGGAAACAGGGAATCCAACCTCCTTATTGCCCATGCCAAAAACCTTGGAGTCATCTTTGACTCCTCTTTATCATGCTATATATCTAATCCTTCTGTAAATCTTTGCTCTATTTTGAATGTAGATGGATCTGACCACTTCTTACCGCCTGCAGTGTCATCACCTTTGTCCAAGTCAGCGTCATCTCTCTCCTGGATGACTGTAGCAGCCTCCTTGCTGATCTCCCTGCTTCCACCCTTGCCTCCCACCCCCTGTTATTCTCCACCCAGGAGGTGGAGAGATTCTCTTAAAATGCAAGTTACATCATGTCTCACCTCTGCTCAGAACCCTCAAGTGGAGTCTCATTTAGAGTAAGAGCCAGAGTTTTTATAGTGCCCACAAGGCCCTGTGGAATTAGTCTCACTCCTCCCCATCCCATCCTCTACTTTCCACACCTCCCTCACTCTCCTCCATGCTCTTGCCTCGGGTTCTTCTCTGGGGTCTTTGCTCACCCTCTACCTGGAATGTGCAGCCACAGAGCTCCATCACTCAGTTCTTTTCCTCAGCCCTCTGCTCAAATGCCTTCTTATGAAAGAGGCCTTCAAAGATGGCAACCACCACCACCACCCCTGCATTCCTATCCTCCTTATCCTGCTTTTATTTTTTCATAGTAATTATCACCATCTGACACACTGGGTAGCTATCTCATTATCTGTTTATTGTCTTTTGTTGCTCCTCACTATAATGCAAGCTCCCTAAAGGCAGGGAATTTTGTTGTGCTCTTTTACTACAGAATCCCCAGGAATGCCTAATGTAGTATTCATTCGAATGAGTGAAAGAAAAATCTGATGGGCAAAAAAAAAGAAAGCATTGTGTAGTGTTATTTTGCATGTCTCTGGTTATTAATGAGACCGAGCATCTTTTCATGTGCTATTTGGCCATTTTTATTCTGTTCTAAATTGTCCATTTGCATTTACCTATTTTTCCCCAGGGACATTACTATTTTCCTTAATTTTAAGTGATCTTTACATGTTAAGATATTAATCTTCAGTGTCATATTTATTGCAAATATTTTGCCAGTTTGTGTCTTGCCCTTAATTTTGTTCATACCCTTCACATTTTTTAACTTACAGAAGTTTTAAATATTATGTACTTAAATATGTCAGTATTTTAAGATATGCTTTCTTTCCCATTATTTAGAATGTCCTTTCCCATCCCAATATCAGTTAAATATTCACTGTATTTTCTTTAATTCATTCACTCAGTAAATATGAGGCACCATTGGAGCTGGGCTTTATTCTAGGGACTGGGAATAAAACTGTGAACAAAACAGATGAAAGATTTTGCTCTCATGGAGTGTACATGCCCATATTTTATAACTGAATGCTTTACATTTAACTCTTATGTTCCACCTGAAGTTTTTAAATACAAAGTATAAGATAAGGGCCTTTTTGTACTTTTCTATTTTTAAGCAAACTTTTATTGAAGTGTAACATACTGAAAAGTGCACAAATCCTAAATGAATCCCACTGGATTTACTGAAGGAACCCTAATCCCAGCACCCAGAGCAAGCAGTTGAACATAATCAGCACCCCAGAAGCCACCCACGTGTCCCCCTCTTGGTCACCAACCCCTGTCCAAAGATAACCACACATAGGTTACTTTTGCCTATTTTGGAACTTTAAATAAATGGGAACTTACAATAATTGATATTTGGTTGCTGGCTTCTTTTGCTGACATTATGCTTCTTGGGATACGTTTCTTTACATTAACCTGTAATAATATATCTTTACAATATTCAACAATCCCATTCAAAATCATGATATAGAGCATCATTTAATCAAATTTTTGTATGTCTTTGAAAATTTATAGAGTACGTTTTTGATAGGATTACAACTTGGTCATTTATGATTTCGGTTATTCCTGAGAACAGATAAATTTTCTAGCATATTTTTAACTGGTTGTTTTAACTGGGTGCTTAAAAATATACACAATTGTCATTTTTACAAACAAAACATGGACTCTGATTTTAATCAGTTTTTCTTTGATTATTGGTAAGGTAAACATTTTTTTTGTGTTTATTGACCACTTTAATTTTTATCCTTTTTTAACTTTCTTTTTCTCAATAATTTTAACAAGACTTTAGTATTTTAAGGAATTCTTTGGAATATGTTATACAAGTATTTTCAAGTTTATCTTTTCTCCTAATTTGCTGATTATATTTTTTGATATATATATAGAATGTCAAATTATCATTTGTTTCTTTTAAGAAGTTTTCTTTGCATTATTTTTTAGAACGTCTTTGTCAAATGATTTATCTTTTTTTGGCTTTTTTTTTTAAATAATGCCTCTATCATATACTAAACATATTTGCGTTATGTCTGTTTCAGGACATTCTGTTTTGTTTCATCTATGTAGCTAGATATACAATTGTACCATTTAAATTATTATGGCTCTATAAAATATTTTGAATTCTGTTGATGCAAGCCACTTTTCCTTTTTCCACTTTTCCAAACAATTTGGGCTGTTCTATCTCATTTTTTAGTGCAAATGAATTTTTTGTATCATTTTGTTGAATTAAAAAAAAAATCCCTTTAGATTTTTAATTGGAACTGCATTAAACATATAAATTATCCCAGAAGAATTTACATCTTCCTTTTGTTTGTCTTCCCATCCAGGGAATTACAGATCTTTTTATTTGTTCAAATATTCTTTTATGTCTCTCGTTAAAATTTTTATTTTTCTTCTTGTGAATCCTGCACTTTTCCTACTGATTTTATTTCTGGATTTTTACATTGTTTTGTTGTTTTGAATTTAATTATTCTTTTAAATATACTGTTAAATGGTTATTACTGATATATTGGAAAGGTATTGATTTTTTACATCGTTGTCATAACATCATATATATTATATCGCTGTAATAATATAATATAACTTTACAGAGTGAGACAAAGGAGTATATAGGATGGTGGTTTAGAGGAAAGATTCTGATTCAAACTGCATGGATTCAAATCCCAGTTCTGCTACCTGAGAGATGAGAGATGTTGATCAATTTACTTGAAATTTCTGTGCCTCAGTTTTCTCATTTATATAATGAGGATGCATATAAAATAATTAGCACAATGCCTGGCAGAAAGTAAATGTTCAATAAATGTTAACTACTTTGCTGGTGAGAAAACTTAGCCTTAACAGTTAAATAACTTATACATAGTCACGTCGCCAGTAATTAGCAGAGCCAGAACTCAAAGGACAGTCCTGAACTCATGCCCTTGGCTATCATACTTTACTGTCTCTCAACTATATATTTGATAAATAATTTCTTTTTTAGTTTATACTCTGGTTTTTTTTCTAGACATGCAATCACATAATTTTCAAATATTTTTTCTCCTTTTCAATATTGTTTCCCTGTGTCATGTGATGGAAATTTCTAGGAAAATATTTAGCAATTGTGATGATAATGAGCATCCTGGCCTGTTTCCCACTTTTAATTGGAGTGTCCTTATTATTTCACTGTTAACTATGATATTGGGTATACGTGTATTAATATATTAGTAGATTTTATTACCTTTTTTTTTCCTCAAACCTCCTTATGTAATAAATCATATCATTAGTTTCCTCTTATTGAGCCATCCTTGCCTTCCTGGAATAAAACCTGGTTGGTATGATATGTTATTCTTCTAATTTGGTGCTGGATTTGATTTGCTGAAACATTAAAAATTTTATATGTGCTTACAAATGCTACTGGTGTTTGGCTGTCTTTTTTGTTCTAGGTTCATCAGATTTGTTAACATGATTACACAGATTTGTACATTGATTTGAAAAGCTTTACGTATTTTTCTGTGTTCTGCAAAGATTTATTTAGTATGGGAATTAAATGTTCCTTGAAAGTTTGAAAAAAAAACAAAAACAAAACACCATAAACCATACACCTATGAGTCACCTGCCTTTCTTGAATGCAGTCTTAACATCTTCTAAAGCTATTGATTTAAGGCATCTACTTCTTATAGAGTTAATTTTTTTTCTAGAAAATTCAACTTCACTGTGTCTAAAAGAAGCATAATAACTTATAAAAATTAAAAGACTGAGTCAATTCACCATGTAAACACAAACCAAACAGAAACATAAATATCACAGAATTAATATCAATAAAATTAAAATTCAAGGCTGAAAGAATTAATGGGTCACTGAAAGTAATATTTTGTTGATTAAGGATATGGTCCTCAGGAATGATGTAGATAATAGGCATAAATTTTATTCCCTAAGTAACAAAGCCATGACATATGTAAAACAAAACTTGTTTGAAATATAAGTATTAATTGGCAGGAAAAAATGATAGGAAACTTTAAAACATCAGGAAATAAGGGAGAGTATGCTATGTTTTTGTTTTTAAATCTAATTTCATCTCCCCTATTTTTTAATATTTTTTTTTAGGTTTTCTTGAATGAATTTTAATTTTTAAAAAGATTGCCACGATGATTTTTAAAAATCAAATTTAGTTGTACCATTCAATGATCTTAATTATATTCACAATGTTGTGCTAACATCACCACCATCCATTACCAAAACTTTTTCATAACCCCAAACAGAAACTCTGTACCCATTAAGCAAAATTCCTCATTCCTCCCCTCTCCCAGCCCCTGGTGACCTCCAATCTACTTTGATTCTCTAAAAATTTTCTTATTCTAGATAGCTCATATAAGTGGAATCATACAATATTTATCTTTTGTGTCTGACTTATTTCACTTAGCATAATGTTTTCAAGGTTCATCCACATTATAGTACACAGCAGAACATCATTCCTTTTATGGCTGAACGATGTTCCACTGAATGTATATACTACATTTTTTCTGTTCATCTGCTGATGGACACTTGGATTGTTTCCACCTTTTGGCTATTATGACTATTGCTGCTTAAAACATTGGTGTGCAAGTATCTGTTTGCATCCCTGCATTCAATTCTTTGGGATATATATCTAGAAGTAGGATTGCAGAGTACATAGTAATTCTATACTCAACTTTCTGAGGAACTGCCAAAGTGTTTTCAATAGTAGCTCTGCCATTTTACATTCCCAGCAGCAATACATAAATGTTCCAATTACTCCATACCCTCACCAATACGTATTATTTTCCATTTTTTAAATAATAGCCATCCTAGAGAGCATGAAGTGGTACCTCATTGTGCTTTTGATTTACATTTCCTTAAAAGCTAATGAACTGTGAATCTATCTCAATAAAATTGCATTAAAAAAAAAAAAAAGCTAAAGATCCTGGGCATCTTTACCCATATTTATTGGCCATTTGTGTATCTTCTTTAAAGAAATGTATATTCAAGTCCTTTGCCAATTTTTAAATTGGGTTGCCTTTTTGTTGTTGAGTGGTAGGAGTTCTTTATTCTGGATAGTAAACTTTTATCAGATATATTATTTACAACTATTTTCTCCCATTCTGTAGACTGTCTTTCCATTTTCTTGATAATATCCTTTAAGGCACAACAGTTTTTAATTTTGATGAAGCCCCATTTAGCTAATTTTTCCTTAGTCGCTCATGCTTTGGCATCAGATCTCGCCCTTATCTTTAATGACGATCCTCTAAGTTGTCAGTCAGCGTTAGACCTCAGTGTTGTGAGAACTCATCCATTTCTGGAACTTTAAGGGATCTTCAAAGGTGTTCCCACGGGAAGTTGAGAGAAGCTGTGTCCGCGGCTGCTAGCTACATCTGAAACAGGAAGTTCATGCCCTTTTGGATAAATGAGAAGTGGATGGGGAGCAGGCAGAAACTGCAGGTACATTTCTCCTGATTGCTGCATACCAAGATGATGACTGCTATGGAACCTTACAAGATAATTTTCCCGTATGGTGGAGCTAATGAAGGCTTGAGAAGGGCAGCAGAAAGACGTGAACAGTCTTTAAGGATCTTCTGTCTTGCTTCCCTCAAACAGGCTATCCATGCCCCTTACCAAGCTCTCTGAGCAACTGCTGTGGCTGCTACAGCTCTGTTACTGGAGAAGCATAGCAGTGTGCTAAGGAAGATTGTGCTGAGAAAAAAAAAGTCTTTATTTACTTCCAAGATCAGGAGATAAAAGTGGAAAGAGTAGAAGTAAAACAGGAGGGGAGGGAATATGCAAGTACAATAATAAACGTGGGATGATCTCATCACTACAGCAAACTATATTCAAGAGTATTGTTCAAACTGCAGAAAAAGGGGAAACACTTTCAAACCAGTAGAAAAATCTTCAGTGCTCTAGTTTATAGCAAGTAGGTGTGTTATATAAAGGCCTGGCTCAACACCAACCTCCTTTAAGAATCAGCTTTCTTGTATCCTTTAATTAAAGTACCAAGACACAAAGTTAAGATGAAAGACTTAACAGATACGTGAACCACACCCAGGACTGCTGGTGGTCGGTCTGCCTAGAACTAGTGAAATGATAAGAAGGTCCTGTTCAGCTTGCAAAAGGGGTCTGGCTCTGAAACCTGCTTGGGAATTTGGGGGATTGTGTCAGGTAAGCTGTAAAGTCTGGCTGGGAGCATAGGGCTGAGCTCCTGAAGACTGAGCCATACATGCTCTTGAACTTAGTCTTTATTTGGTGCCCTGAAAACCTACCCTGGATGCCCAGGCACCAAAGGAAATCTCCTCCAGGGTTAATCCACAACGGAGCCCCTGCCAAGGAGAATATGCCCTTCACTCTGCCTACGAGCCTCTGACCTGTCTTTTGCCGCTGGACGGATGAGCTTTCCCATAATCCTCCACTGCCCCCAGGGTTTACTTTTCATGCTTTTTTATTTCTCTAAGTCTGCTTGTCACTGATTTCCACACTCAGAACTCCTGCAACTCTGACTATATCATGACCCTAGAACTAAAAGGTTTCTAAGTAAATTTTATTATTATTATTAATTTTATTTACATACACTCCATATCCACCAAACATATACTCTCCCTTCTTCCCCACTCCCCTTTCCCAGTAACCTCTAATCTACATTCTGTCTCTGCAGATTCACTATTTCTAGACCTCTCTTGTAAGAGACATCATACAATATCCATCATTATGTGTCTTGCTAATTTCACCAAGCAAAATGTTTTTAAGTTTCTTCCATGTTGCAGCATGTCTCCAAACTTCATTTTTTCTTATGACTGAATAATATTCCGTTAGGTATAGGGATCACATTTTGTGTATCCATTCATCTGTAATGAACACTTGGGTTGTTTCCACCTTTTGGCTATTATAAATAGTGCTGCTATAAATATTGGTGTACAGGTATCTGCTTGATACCCCTGTTTTCACTTTCTTTGCATATATACCTAGAAGGGAAATTACCAGGTCATATAGTAATTAATTCTACATTTAACTTTTAGAGGAACTATATTGCTTTCCACAGTAGCTATACCATTTTACATTCCCACCAACAACACATTAGAATTCCAATTTCTCTACATCCTCTTCAACATTTGTTATTTTGTATTTTTTTTTATGATACATATCTTTATGGATGTGAAGTAATATCAGATTGTGACTTTGATTTTTATTTCTCAGCTAATTAGAGACATTGAGCATTTTTTCCTATGCTAATTACGGGAAAATGTCTATTTTTCCAAAATTTTGTCCTAAAATGTCCTAAGATAAATTTTTAGAGAGAAGTATATATATATTTACCTATCTTTGCATAGTGCACAAATTCACATATGTGCATCTATGCCCAGGCTATTAATGTGCACCTACCTCCTTTTCAAAGGCTGCTTGGTGGTAAGAGCCCTCCATACCCGGGATTCACCCCACCTCCCCACTTGCACGTGTGATGTTCTTATAAGCTGATTTTCCACAAGCCCCACTGGCCTGTGGATACTCAGGAGTCGCACTAATAGTCACAATCCAGGCTCTGATTCCCCAGTACACAGAATACAGCACTGCAGTCCCCAGCACCACCCTATTTCTGCGGGCTCTGAGGGACATCGCACAGGAGCTCACCAGCAGCCCCACAGCCTCACCCCCTCCCCGGGGAGGGCCAGTCTACCCCCCTGCCCGGGGCTGGAGCCTCTCTGAGAGCTTCCAGGTCCTCCAAGGGCATCTCTCCCCCAGCACCACCCCGAGGGAAGCTGGATAACATCTCCTCCATCCCCGGGCCTCTGTCACTAGATGCCAAAGGAGAACTGCTCTGGCCCCTTCTCCCACAGCCCCTCAGGAGTCATCTTCCACAGCCCTGTCTCCCAGACCCTCCGGCCTGAGGACTCCACAAAAATTTACGATGATGCTGGGCTAGAGCCCATTTCTAAAACAGGTGCCGCGCTGCCCACCCCGTTTCTGTTTCCACCCTCCAGCCACCTGAGCCTTCATCCTCCTTCAGACAAGACAAAATGTTGCCGTCTGGGACCATCCACAGGTTTGCCGGTTGAGTTTGAATTAGGACCCACATGACATTCTTACTTTCTGGACAGTTAAAAACTTCCTTGAAGAGGAAGGAGAGGAACAGGCAGAGCCTAAGTTAAATAGGGGAGTAGAAACATTCTCTCCTATCATTTTCTTACCCTGCATTTTTGGGCAGCTCCTTCTCCAGGGACAAGTATTCAGAGACTATGATTGTGCTATTTCCTTAGTTCCGGAAATATGTGCATGATAAAGAATCCCCAATTTGGGCATGATATTCTGGTATAAAATTGATCAGCAAAGAAGAGCCCATTCTGTTCTTCCAGTGATGTACGGAGTCGGATCAGAACTTACTAAATTGCTAGCCAGATGGCACAGGATATGAAATTCTTTTGATGCTATGTGTAATGAAAACGCAAAAAAAAAAAAAAATGATGAAAGAGTCTGTGAGGTATTTCAGTCCAACTGGCCCATGCAATTACCACGACAAGGGGACACTCTCCGGACAGGGCAGTGGGTGGGCTGGAAGGAGCACGGCCTCTGGATTCAAGCCCTGGCTCTTCCTTTACTATGTAAATGGTCTTGGCCAGTTCACTTTATTTCTCGGAGCTTCATTTTCTCACCTATACCTATAAGATATAAAACTTTGCTGGGTTAATGTAAGAATTAGAAAAAAAAATTAGTAGATACTCAATAAATAGTAGCTCTTGAGGCCATAATTTAGTCCAAGGACGTTCTTTGGAGCCCTCAAGAACCATATATATGAGCCATATGCTCATCACCATCTCCGTGTCTGTCTTTGAAACACCTCTCTCTCACACACACACAAATGCACACGCATGCACACACACAGGTGGGTAAGAGCATGGACTCTGGACCCAGACTGTCAGATTTGAGTCCATATTCCCTTGACCTTCCTGCAGTGTGAACTTGGTCATATTATTTAACGTATCTGTGCCCTTGTTCCCAGTTCCCTCATCTGTTAAATGGAGACCATTATAGTTAGTCTGAGGATTAAATGAGTTAATATATTTAAACTATCAGAACAGTATCTAGTGCATAAAAAAGCATACATGGATTTATTATTATTTTTATCATTATTCATTATTTCCCTGGAGTGGAGGGGGGAGTGGTATTTGGTGAGAAAACATGAGTTTTAGTTCTCACTTCCATCACTGCCCTCTGTTCTGTAATGCTGTCCACCCCTCTCTCTTCCTTTCATACATCTGATTTCCTTTCCAGGACAGCTAGGATGTATGGGTCTGCTGAGCATCTATAGCCTCCTAGAAACCCCTTACCTTTCAGGCTCACCCAAGTTCAGTTCTTTTAACCAACAAGCAAACGATGTCACAGGGGGATTATGCACAAGCAGAACAGAAACAGCCCTTTTGTTTCAAGTGGCCCCACAGGAAAGAACACCTTTGTTATGGGTTGAATTGTGATCCCCAAAAAATATGTTCAAGTTCTAACGCGGGTCCCATGAATGGAAACAGGGTCTCTGAAGATGTGATTAGTTAAAATGAAACCAAAGTGGATTAAGGTGAGCTCGAGTCCAATATAGCTGGTGCCCTTAGAAGAAGCGGAAATTTGGACTCAGAGACAGACAGATGAGGGGACAACACCATGTGACGACTGAGGCAGGGGTTGAAGTGCTGCAGCTGCAAGCCTGAGGAACTTCAAGGATTGCTGCAAACACCAGAAGCCAGAAGAAGCAAGGAAGGATTCTCCCCTGTAGGATTCAGAGGGAGCATGGCCCTGCCAACACCTCGATTTCGGACTTCCAGCCTCTAGAACTGTAAGACAATACATTTGTGTTATTTTAAACAACCCAGTTTGTGGTATTCTGTTACGGCAGCTCTAAGAAAGGAAGACACCTTCTATCCTGGAAGATCTTTCCATTAATAAAGTTGACAAAAGTAACTTCTGCTTGAGCCACCACCTGGAAGACCGAAACATTCACCTCCGTCTACGCTGATGGAGGTCGTGGAGTGTCTACTTCTGAGGAGTGCTGGGCCTGGTTGGCCAAGGAAAACCAGCTGCGACCTGCAGCAAGGGCTGGCTCTGAGACTGACACTCTGTCCATCTGGTTTATTAGCAATCCATTAACAATCCAGTGATGACCCCTGGCCTTATCACAGCCCCAGATTAACAGGGCGCCTGGGAGGGTGTGGGCACCAAGAACAATGGAAGGGGTAGGCCACTGCAGCTAAGTTACAAGTGTTGTAGGGGGATGAGACCCCAGAGCAGACGCGAGGGAGCACTCTGAGGCAAGGGAAGAGGTAGGGTGAGGACCAGCAAGGAAGAAAGGAAAGACCTGGTCAGTTAGACTTCCTTTAACCTTCGGCTCTTCCTTGGGAGAACAGTAAAAGACAGCAAGAAGAGAAAGAAGTTTCCTGTGACTTCTCTAAGGCAAGTGTTCTTCAGAAAGCAAAATCAATGAGTCCTATTAAAGTGGATAAACTATTGGATGTCTACCCAGAAAAGTATCTATTAATGGATATAATATGGAAAGATGAACCAATGGGACCAATTACTATTTATAACGAGTTCAATGAGGCAGAGTAAAAAAGGCTTATGTATTAGATAAGAAGGGGAAAGTGTTGCATGCAGTAGAATGGATTTGTTTGGGTATGGTTTCTGTTTTGATTACTGGGTAATCTTACAGAGCAGGAATGTATGGCTATATATATATATATATATATATATATATATATATATATATGTATAAAATCTATAGCTAGAGGTTATTATTGACTTTATAAGCCAAAGTGCCCTTGGAGCTTATTTTTATGGACCATTCTATCCTAAAAACAACTTTGATTTTGTAAAGCTAATTATGGTGGAAAAGGAGTTCTAAGAGCAAGGAAGATTTCTGGTAAAAAGATTCCAAGCTTCTAAAACTACAATTAAGAAATGTAAAGAGTCACTGATTTTACTCTTCCAATTAAAGGAAACTTAGAAACAGGAGGGAAATGATGGTAAGGGGGAAGTTCTGACTCTAGAAGTTCAGAGATGGAAACTCTATTTATTCCAGGGCAAAAGGAGATTACTTAGGAGATTTCTAAAAGATTAAATAGGAAAGCTGAGGGTCAATGTCTTAGTTTCTTGGCTGCAATCACAAATACCATGAAATGGGTTGTCTTAAACAATGGGAATTCATTGGCTCACAGTTTGGAGGCTGTTCTAGTTTTCTAATGCTGCTGAGATGCAAAATACCAGAAATGGATTGGCTTTTATAAAGGGGCTTATTTGCTTACAAAGTTACACTCTTTGGGCCATTAGGTGTCCAAGGTAATGCATCGACAATCGGGTACCTTCACTGGAGGATGGCCAGTGATGTCTGGAAAACCTGTTAGCTGGGAAGGCACATGGCTGGCATCTGCTCCAGAGTTCTGTTTTCAAAATTGCTTTCTCCCAGGACTTTCCTCTCTAGGCTGCAATTCCTCACAAATGTCACTCTTAGTTGCTCTTGGAGTGTTTGTCCTCTCTTAGCTTCTCTGGAGCAAAAGTCTGCTTTCAATGGCCATCTTCAAACTGTCTCTCATCTGCAGCTCCTCTCTTCTCAGCTCCTGTGCATTCTTCAAAGTGTCCTTCTTGGCTGTAGCAAGCTCACTCCTTCTGTCTGAGCTTATATAGTGCTTATATAGTAAACTAATTTAGACCCACCCTGAATAGGTGGGGTCATACCTCCATGGACACTATCCAATCAGAGTCATCACCCACAGTTGGGTGGGGTGCATCTCCATGGAAACACTCAAAGAATTACAATCTAATCAACACTAATACATCTGCCCACACAAGATTACATCAAAGATAATGGCATTTGGGGGCACATAATACATTCAAACCGGTACAGAGGCTAAGAGAGATCTAAATTCAAGGTGTCAGCAGGGTGATGCTTTCTCCCTGAACACTATGGCTGCCTGTGATCCTTGGGTCTTCGGCTTTTTCTATCACATGGCAATACACATGGTGATGTCTTCTCTTCCAGGCTCGGTTGACTTCCAGCCTCTTCTCCATGTGGCTTTGTCTTCGTAAAGCCTCCGGTGATAGGATTAAGGCCCAATTCCATTCAGTTGGGCTACACTGTAACTAAAAATAATATCTCCAAAAGGTCCTATTTACAGTGGTTTTACACACACAGGAATGCATTAGGGTTAAGAGCATGTTTATTTTTCCCTCCTGGGTATATAATTCAACCTACCATTGTCAGGATCATATTGTGATGAGAATAAATAGAGAAGGCATTTTTGCAAGGAGTTAAGCTGGGTAATCATGGAAGGAAGGACAAGGAGATAGAAGGAAACCTGAAGAGTGTGGCAGCTCTGTGGGCCCAAAGGAGTAACAGTGACCAGACCATAGAAGATGCTGGTTGTAATGCACAAATATTCAGAAGGTCTGTAAAGATAAGTTAGAAACCACAACTTGGTTATATTATCAAGCAAAAGGACAACAGAAACGCTAAGCAAAATTAAATGACTTAGCACATGACCAATTCTGCTTTCCTTAGGTAGCTTTGTCTGGGACTGAAAGACTGATAATCAACCCCTATCAAGTGTTTTCAGACCACTTAAGTGAGTCCTACAAGTAGGAGATAGGGCCAATCATTATGGACAATCGTTATCTTCCAAGGAAGAGAAGAAAACTGACATTACACATTAGAATTCATTAGCACAACTGAACAGAGATTATGAAATACTAGGAGGGATTCTCCTGAAGAGATGAAGCAATGTTTGCAAATTTGTGCAGGTAAGTGTTGACTACCTGATCACACTGAACCAGGAAATGGTTTTTGGCAGATCCTGGCATGATTTCTTTTTCAAAGTTGAAAACATGAATATTATGATAACCAGCTGAAAGGCAGAGCATGCTAGACCAATGGATCTTTCCACTCTTATGAGAAGAAACAGAAGTCAATCTAGCAATAAATGTTTACTGAACATCAAATATGCAAGGTGCCATGTAAAATAATACCTCCATAGCTGATGAAGCCTTTCAAAAGTCTAATCTTCAGCTAGTGCACGCATTCCACGAGGTGGATACCGTTACCCTCCTTTGTTCATGAGAAAAAAATGACATTCAGAGAGGGTAATTTAATTAAATCTTCTGGTTTCTAGTTTTCTATGCTTCCTGTGTGCTTTCGGGTTTAAATTCTGGTTCCATCATCAATACGTAGCCAAGTTATTGGGACAAGTTACTTAAACATCTGTTTTCTTGGTTGTTAAAAAATGGAAATAGCAGTACCTACCTCATGGGGTTGTTGCAAAGATTCAATGACAAGTGTGTAAAAATGCTAGGTGTGGGGTCCTCAGCAAACAGCGGTTTCTCTCCTGTTTCTTGACTGAAACAGCAGTAGATGGATTAAGCTGCCCAGTGCAGAAAGCACACCTCCAAGATCACCTGCCAAATGAATGTGTTCCAGACACTCTCGGGGTAGAGGGCTGGGTGTGTGAGCCCCGGTGGCCGAGGGGCCGAGGCAGAGCCCCCATGGAGGAGTGGGGTTTGCTTGGGCAGAGAGGTGGACAAGGCTTGAGCAGGCAGGGAGAAACAAAGGCATCAAGGCAGGAAAAGACAGGGTATGTGTGTGAAGGACCCAGAGCTGCCTGCCAGTTTGCCAAGCAGTGGACTAGTGCTGGGCAGGGGTGGGAGAGGGGCCGGGAGGTAGGCTGAGGCCCTGGAGTGGGGAACTTCAATGCTCCAGAGATTCAGCCACATCCTATGAGTGAAGAGGAGCTAATGAAGGTTTGTGAAATTGGAGTCTCATGTATTAGGATTAATCTGGTGCCAGTTTGTAGGATGAACTGTCAGGAGAATAGTTGGAAAACAGGAAAATTATATATTTTCAAGAAGTAAAGCAGTCATGACTTTTTTTTTTTTTTAATATGGGATTTCAATGCTCTTTTCATTCAATGCCTTCAAATTGACACACAAAAAATCTTCTGTAGGTGCCTCTGTCTCCCCTGGGGAAGCCATTGCTGCACAGTGGACAGACGGATGAGGGAGATATGGGTAAGAGAGGTGTGAAGGGGTCTTTAAAACGCCTTGAAGTGGTGAGTCACACAACCAGCCCATAAACACCCCCAAACATCACCTCTCCTTCCCGGGGTGCACTGCTCCTCAGGTGAGCTTTTGCCGATTCTCTTTCCCCTTCAGAGCTGCTTTGGGTGTCTGCAGGAGGCCCGTGGAGAGCGTCTGGGTACATCTGGAGGGTGGTGCTGGGAGAAGGATGAAGATAGGAGATCATCTTTAAGCAAGTCGCCAAACCTTATGCTTTACTCTAAACATTCACAACCCAAACCCCTAGTGATGGCTTCAGGTGTGCGAGTGCCACAAGTAAGCAACTGAATGATTCCAAATTCCCCTACTTTCAAGAAAAGATATTTATCTTTAAAAAAATCAATTTGCGTTTCATCTCAGCAGTATGAAGCATACCCATCCATCCACCATTAAAACTAGTTTATACTATAAAAATGCAAGTAAACAATGATCAATTAAATTATAGAAATTTAGACTTAGAAACAGCCTTAGAAATTGTCTTGTTCTTCTCTTCCATTTTACAGATGTGGACACTGAGGCAGTTGGGTGATTTTACTAAAGTCTTGTCTCTATCAGCAAGAAAAGGCTGAGAAACCAGTTCTCCTGGCTCTTGATCCTCTGCTTTTTCCACCACATCAGGATAACTTCTCACTGCTTAATTGATTATTAGGTTTAGGTAGATCAAATTTAGGTACAATATGTATATGCTGTATGTCACGTGTGTGTGTATGTGTGTAGACACACACATATATACAATATATATATTAAGATACAGTCTCTTTTATAATAAAATATATATAATCTACTTAATCCCATTTTAAATGACTTGACTATGCCTTTACTCTTGTAATTGACAAGAGAGGTTTAAAACTGCTGTGTTTTTTGCTTTAGTGGCACTATGTTCATATCTAAAATTTATTTAATGTTAACTCAAAAATAAAGCTCTCAATTATATTGTTCCTATGGTAAAATATTATCAACTTTAAGACAATTCAGTTTGTCATAAACTTTCCAAGAATGAAAGCTGATAAAAAGCAGTCTTGCTGCATATGACAATAATTAAATCTATACTCAACAAGTATAAAAGAATGATTGTAGGAGAAGGTAATTTGGGAGCAAAAATAAAAATAAGACTTAAATATGACAGGAAATCATACTGAGGTTTGAAACTCATTATCTATTTCAAGATATGAGGTTATGTTATATAGTTGACAAAAAATCCTATGAATTGTATTTTCCAAAATCAGTTAATGGCATCTATGTTTTAGACCTTGGAATGTATTTTTCTCATGAATTCAATGTTGTAAATGGATGAGGATTAAGTAAGCTTCTAGTCTCTAAAAATCATATTAAATCACAATGTAGCTGAAATATGGTAGCTTAAATTCCTATATTTGAAATAAATAGAGTTGAATAATCTTTTTATAATCACAGTAATAAAAAAAAATTATTGTAGTAATTTTTAAAAATAGAGTTAAAATAGATTTACTCATGGATGAAGAAGTTGATAATCTTGTAGAGATTCTAAAGAAGCTATCTGGGCACTTTCAAGGGCTTTAAAGTTAATAAACCTTGTTCTTTTCATGTCAAATTTAATATTTTAAATGTACTACTCTACTCTTCATTCATTCATTCACTCATTCATTCATTTAACAAATATAACTTGCATGACTACAATATTCTGGAAATTGCATGAGTGGCTGGAGATATCATTATAAAGAAATATTCCCTAGTCCAAAATAAAAACAGCCCTTGAAACTTGCTAATTAATTCAATTATTTACTCAGCACATTTTGAGCACTTGCTATACTGAGTCAGTTATTCCTATGCGTATCAGCTCCTATGAGGCATTCTAGCTCATCAGTGAAGTAAAGAGAACTGTCCCAGAAATAAAGACCAAAAATTAGGAAAGAAAGAGAAATGAGGAAGAGAAAAGAGGATGATAGAGGAGGGTGCTGTGTGTGTGTGCCTAGTGTCTCTGTGTGTGTCTATGTGTGAGTATCTGTGTTTGTATGCGTGTGTATACATACACATGGGGTATATGAGAGAGTGCCCAAGATAACAAGAGGAAAAAGAAAAAGCACACTTTTGTGGGTGATCTATCTTAGGGGGAAGAAAGGAAGGGGGAAAATGAAAAACAAAACGACAACCATCACTGATGAACACAATTTGGGTGCCAGTATCAGGGAACTATTTGCTGTGGTGGGGGGTAGGGTATTTCTCTAAAGAAAAATGTTTACGAGTCGAGTATTAACAACTGAGCAAGTATCACTAAACATAGAAAAGACCATACATCCATGATCATCTTGGCATTATTCCAAATGAAATTTATTATGCATATGCATTCCTTATTTATTTTACTGACAAACTGCAATGTTCAGTTGGCATGCTGGAAAAGAAAGCCAGGCAGGTTAAGAAAGGTCATCTTCAAATTTCCATTTCCTCCTAGACATCAGCATTTTTTAGGTACATGTTCACAAATATTGGGCTTAGAAAAGAGAATGAAACTACATCATCTTAATTTTTCTTAAAATGAAGTTTCATTAAGGGAAAAAATAAATCATTGTAACAAATAAAGAAGATTTTTTTAAATGATTATGAGGAAATGTTATGGAAATATTATGGAAAAGCAAAGGGTACAATGAATTGAAATGATTTAGGGGATAGGCCCAAGGGTGATTTAGATTTCAGTCATTTTTCAACAAATATTAATTGAGCACCTACTGTGAGCTGGACAAACCCTATTCTAGGCACCAGGATGTAATGAGAACTCTGCTTTCATGGAGCTTACATTCTAATCGGGGGGAAGGGGCAGATATTAAAAGCAAACATATAAAGGAACAAGGAAGTTGAAATGATAAGTACAAAAATATTAAGGAGAATGATATAATAGAGAGTGACTGGCTACTTCAGGTTGAGTGTTCAAGGAACGCCCCACTGGAGTGACTGTTAGGCAAGGCCAGAATGATGAAGGGTCCAGCTGTGGAAAGGCCTAGGGGAGAGCCCTGAGGGGAGATAACAGCTAGTGCAAATGTCCTGAGGTGGGGCGAAGCTTGTGTTCAAGGAATGGAGAGAAGGCTACAGGGGCTGGAGGGCTGTGAGCAGGAATGAGGCTGGTGGGAGAAGCAGAGGACAGGTCACAGGTCACAGGTCATAGGTCACACAGGACCTAGAGGCCAGGGAATGAGTCTGGATTTTATACTGAATGCATGCAAAGCTACTGAAAGATTTTTAGCAGGGAGGTAACATGCTCTGATATATATTTTTAAAATATTTATTGTCTGCTTTATGGAGAATGGATTATAGTGGGGCAAGGGAGGAGTCAGGGAAACCAATTAAGAAGCTTTTGTAGGAGTCTAGGTGATAGACAGGTGTAGCTCAGACTCCAGTGGTGAAATGGTGATGGAGATAAGTGAATAGGTTTAGAACGTGCTGGAGATAAAGCAAACAGATTTCCTTGACCATCCAACCAAAGTAGGCTCTCAGTCCCCTTCACATTTCTGTATTTAAAATTTCAGAATAGCTTTCTCACTATCTGGTATTTCTTCTTCATGTATTTTCTTCTGTTTCTGTTTTCCCCTTGTAGAATGGAGGCTCTATGAGAACAAGGTCCTTCTGTGTTTTGTACATTCTTGTATCTCCAGTGCCCAGAGAAGTGGTTGACACAGACAAGCACTTGATAAGCATCTATTAAATGAAAATTCTTGCTGAAGGGCTGGATTAGAGGTTGAAGGAATAAGAGTAATTAAGAGTATGAGGATTGTGAGGAGTAGAAGATTAGAGAATGAATTAAGATTATTTTATTTAACTGCAGGAATATTTAAATTGTACAGAGATTGCTGCCAATAGGAAAAATGAGACTAGAGAGGTTCAAGTATGGAAAATTTCAGTCTTCCTATGGAAGCACAATACTTTTAAGTTTCTAAGTGGAAATGGCCATCATTCATCCATGTCTCCATTCTAAGACCTGGTCATACAAGAAGAAATCACAAGGACCTCCTTAAGGAGAATTTGAGCTGTGGTCAATTTGTTCACCCAGATGGAAATGCATCTGTTGTCACAAGCTGAGCCTTGGACATAAACCAAGTGCAGATTTGAGGACATCCAGGAGACTTAATCCCAAAACCTGCTTCCTGCAAGTGTAAATCGGCATTCTTCTGAACGCTGCTTACCTGGAGATTTTTTTTAAGTGTCTCCAATATTTGGAAAGAGAGCTGGGTGTTCTCTCTGCTCCCAGCTCCCTATCACAGAAAAACCATGTGATGGAAAAACAAGCCCGGGCTAAGGACAAAGAGAGAGCTCCTGATCTCTCAGGTCTTCACATTGATGTAGACTGTGGTTGGTGGAAAGTGATTGGGCGTTTTGCTCGTGATTGGTATGATCTGGAGGTAAAAAGAAGAGGTTTTTGTGGTGACTTCAGGAAACAGAAAATTACTGTAAATAAGGTGGTATTTGCTGTTTTTTAAATTTTATACCGCTCATTATTTCATGGTTAAATGAAAACCTTGACATTTGGAGCAGGGAGCATGTGGCAAGAGGGAGGGAGAGGACTTTGGGCAGGGCTTCTACAAGGGGTGAAGCTCATCCAAGAGACTTGCAGAGGGGGTCTTTAGAAATCATCCTTGGTGAGTCCCTGTTCTGAATCAAGTTTTCTAGGCTAAAACTCCCTACTCTCGTAGTTGATAAAGACACAGAAGCAGAGACATTGGGCTGTGGGTGCGTGGACTCGTTATGGCACACAGGGGACAGACACTCGCAGTTGCTACAGCGTTCTAATTAGATTGGGCCAGTGGGACACCTTGTCCTTAACTCTGAAGTCCTTGGTCACGAATATCAGATGAATGCAAAGCCTTGCGTCTGGAAGGCCAGGCTGCACTGCTAAGGCAGAGCCCTAAACAATTCTCTGGATGCTTCACGACAAGGCAGTTAGTTCCCCTGGGTTGCTCTATGCCTGGCCTGAGAAAGCACTCACCCAAAAACTGAACTGCAAAAAAATTGGAGTTCTTGGTGTATCACCTACATTCAAGTTGAAAGAGCTCCAAAGAGCATGTGTGTCTCCGCAATAAAATTCCCCTGGAAGTGTATCTTCTGTTGGAAAACTGTGAGGTTGAAGGAGCATAACACAGAGAAGTGTATTGGTGAGCGTTCCGTGGTGGTCGAGAGGAAGGGCTTTGCAGTCGGGAGACGTGCCTTTCAATCCGGGCTCTTGCCACTTACTAGTTGTGCGACTTTAGGCCGGTGGTGTAACCTCTCTGTGCCTCATCTACAAAACTGACACGATGACGGTACCTCCCTCCTGGTGGTGTTGTGAGGAGCAACACAACCAGTGCTGGGAACAGTGACTAGCACAGGGTACAATGGTCGCTTGTTATCGTGACTACTGAACAAAGACCTCTTTGGAGGCTTCACGGGGCTGAGGGAGAGAGGGAGGGAAAGAGCGGGGTGGGGGGAAAGAAGGGAGGGAGGCCGAGGGGAGGGAAGAAAAGAGACAGAGAGAAGGAGGGAGAGAGAGGGAGGGAGGGAGAAATGCTGTGTATACCTAGCTATTAAGGATAACAAGCAAGGGAAGGGCAAACCAGTTCTGATGAGACATCGTGGTAAACATTTTATAAATTAGAACTCTCTCTTTCCAAGTTAGCAACCGAAGCTGCTTCTTTTCTAAAGAGAAGATATTTCCCTCTCTCCAAGACTCTTAGGTCTTGCAAAGTCTAGGAGAAACGCTCATGTGTCCTGGCCTTATTTCACCTTCCTCTCCTCTTCATCTTTGCACCTGTCCCCAGCTTGGAGCCATGAGTCCCAGCGTGCCCCTACCTCCCACCCTCAGCGTACCCACCACCACCAAAAGTCTTCCTATGCCCGGCAGGTGCCTCAAAACTTCCTAGTATCTTTCTGCCCCGATCCATCCTTCATTGGGCTGTCCTAAATTTATCCCCACTCTCTGCTCTCTCCGTCACTCACCTGTTAATTTCTCTCAGATCCTCACTGCCACTCCCTTAGTTCAGGGTCCATCTTCTCTTCCCTGAGTCCCTCCATTGCCCTCAAGATAAAGTACAAACTCTGTACTTTGTGGACAATTTCATCCCTTCCCTCTCCCCATGGCCAGTGGTTTTTTTTTTTTTTTCCTGTAAGCCTTTGCAATCCTGCTCCCTTCCTCTGGAGTTTCATACTTATTCTTAAGAATCTAGGATTCCAAAATCTGCCCGATTCCCACAGCAGGTTTTGGTGTCTTATCTGAAGCTCTGATATTTCTGTGAATATTTCTGTTATGGCACCTATCAAATGTTACCAAAAATATCTGTTTCTTATCTGTCTTGGCCCCCAAACTAGAAAATCTCTGAGGCAAAGGCAGCCTCTTCATTGCAGATGTAGCCCCAATATCTAACACAGTTCCTGGCAGTGTAAGTTCTCAGGAAATTCTGTTCATTGAATCTGAGCCTCCTTACTAACATTTAATGGTTCCTCTCTGAATACAATCCAAACCCTTAGCCTGACTTTCAGGAAATTCCAAAGACAGTTTAAACACACCTTTTCCACCTTATTTCCTTCCCATTACCCCTCTGTCCAGCCATAAAGGAGTGTTCACTTTCTCCCAAGCATATCTTGCACATTTGTCACCTATATCTTTTTCACACCATGCCCAAAGCACCTTCCCATCTTCCGGTTTCCTCATTTAATTCTGTTTCTCCTTCAAGTTCCAGCTTCAGTTCTACCTCCTCTCAAAGCCTCCCCTACCATCCTACTCACTTATTTTCTTATATTTTTATTATTTTTCTCATTAGTTTTATTTACACACACTCCATATCCACACCAAACTTACACTCCTCCTTCCTGCCCCATCCCATCCCAAACCCCTAGTAACCTCTAAAGTACTTTCCATCTCTGTAGATTTTGTATTTTAAGCCATCTCTTAGAAGAGCCATCATATAATATTTGTCCTTTTGTGTCTTACTAATTTCAGGAAGCAAAATGGCTTCAGGGTTCTTATATATTGCAGCATGTCTCCAAACTTCATTCTTTGTTATAGCCAAATAGTATTCCATTGTGTGTCTATTCCACATTTTGTGCATCTATTCTTCTGCAGATGGATACTTGGGGGTGGTTTCTACCTTTTTGCTACGGCAAATAATGCTGCTATAAGCACTGGTGCACAAATTTCTGTTTGAGACTCTGTTTTCATTTTCTTTGAGGATATACCTAGAAGGGGAATTGCTGGGTCATAAGTTAGTTCTGTTTAACTTTTTGCCTCACTTATTGTCTGTAATAATTCTTCAGCAGCTTCTGGAACTTCTCAATTCCCTAATTCAATTTATCTAAGTCCCAAACCGTGTTTCACACAACCTTGTATCCTCCATAGTATCTTGTACAGAGGAGACGCAATAAAAATTGGTGGCAATGGATGTGGGTCACGCGCTAATTTGGAGGTGAGGCGAGCTGGGTGTGCCGGTTTTGCATCCATTTCTCGCACAGGCCACACCTTGTGGGAGAACCCAGGAAACTAAAAGAGAGAGATTAAGTCACCTCAACCCTCCCCCCCCAGCTGCCCTGCCTCTGCTTCCTTATTTCCTGCCACGGGATTCAGGACACAGAGCCAGAGATGTCTCTACCTCATCTCACTGAAGAATCAGGATGGACCACAATAGGTGAAGGATCCCACTCTCCACAGCCAGCACCCTAATCCTGGGCACCACCCACCTCTCTTACAGAATAATATAAGGGCTTACTGACTCTGTAAACTCTTGACGTTGAAGAGAAAGCATTAGGAATGAGAAAATTGTGTTTGTTCTTCTTTCAGCTATAAAATTTCAATGGTTCCCCTCTGCATACCGTCCAAGGCAGTAGCCTGGCATTTGAACCCTTACAAAATTTGCATCCAAATCTGTCATTTCCATAATCAGATACCATCCAAGGTCACTCAGCCTGTACCTTTTACATTTAAGAAGAAATTGAAATTTTTCTCGCTAAATGAATAAATTAATTCATTAACCCAGCGTTGATTGTTTTACATTTTATTGTATGCATTCTTTGGATTTCTTAGTAAAAAATGTTGTAGGCATTTTAGAGTGACTTTACCTCCTCCCGGTTAGAGTCACAGAAGCCCTGACCTGAGCCAACATCAAAGAATGCACAACATCTGGCAGAAGGAAAAACTTTTTCCATCCTCCAGAGAATGGGGTGGCATCACCCAGTTCACCTCTTGCTCACGTTACTCCTTCCTCGTTGGATGTGATGTCAACAGTGGCGCTTCCTGGCTTTGGGGAGTGGACTTGCCGTGAGCAAGAGGACTGACTTGAGGGAAGCTGGACTTGCCCTTCTCGGAAGACCTAAAAGTAGTGGGGGGCATATGAGGGGAGACTGGGGTCTCCAGGCAGCTGGGAGGACAGCCTGGGCAAGCCACTGGCTGGGTCATCAACCTGCCCATTGTATGTAGATCAGGGCGGGCTCCTCACATGTCCGGCCGGGCCTTCAAGTGTTACAAAACTGGGACATTGCCTCTGTCCAACTAGAGAGAAGTCTGGGCTGGTGACTCATTCTAACTCATCTGAGAACTGCAGTACTTCAGCTTGGGATGCAACCTTCTGCCTCCCACGTGCTGAGCCTTGCTGAGCCTTCCCTTTATCTATCTGGACAACCTCAAAGCCAAGGAACCTAAGAAAGAAAACTTTAGCTTACAAAACTCTTCGGTGGTGAGGGTGAGCCTCATCAAGAGCACGTTCTTCCTTCCCCACGAGCCTGTGTCATCCCCAACCAACAACTTTTATTTTCTTGAAATTGTCTGAGTTCTTTATCACTACCTGGAGCAGCTCTTCCATTGAGCTTGTGTATTTGGGGCTGAGTGATAGGAAATTAAAGGGGACTAAAAGGACCAGCTACCTAACCTTAGAGTCGCCTACCTGAGCTGAGGCAAAGAACCTATGTATGAAAATGAATGGAAAGTATAAAATTAGTTATTTATCATTAAAATTGGGTTATGTAATTGTTGTAAAATAACCCAAAATGATCACAAATCAAAAGTAGATTCGGTAGGACTATAGTTTGGATGCTCCAAGCATTTTATGTGCTTGCTTAATCTCAAGTTGCCAACACAACCAGTATGCAAAAACCAGGCCAAGGGTACATAACACATTTAAAGGTAGAGGACACCATAGCCTCTAAAGTCCATCAGCCTGAGGGCCAATGCAAGGCAGGTGGGTACCTTTTACGAGAGGTCTCGGGAGCTGGTCTGACAGGGTGTCAGCGGAAAGCCCGAAGCCTTTGGAGGAATGCACTGGTCACCATGAGCTGAAGGCGGCAGCAAGCCTTGCAGCACGGCCCAGCATTGGAGCGGGGCAGTCAGAGTGACCAGGTGTCAATCTGCCCCTACCCGATGCTCAATAGAGTGGCGTCCGCACTGGGTTTTTACGCCTCAGAGGTCTGACTGTCAATATTCTTAACAACGGAGTGTCCCTCTGGAGGCATCAAGCCATTCCATAACATATTCCCCTATGTCTGGCTATCACTTGTTACGAAAACGTGTCTTTCTCAATTTGTTTACATTCTAATGGTGGTCAACATGTTAACAGTGTTTGGGAGATTGAAGAGCATTAATATCATTTCAATACACAACACATTGATAATAGCAGAATTACTCCAGGACTTGACTTATCAGAAACAATGAATCTGGGGATGAGCCCAGTTCAGGTCTTCCTTCCTCAGCTCACTCTCTTTTCCATATTCCCAAAATCAGTATGTTTGTCGCATTTGCGGCTACTGGAGAAAAGAACAGGAGCCTTCCAGATTTGCTGCAGTCCATCCATTTTTAATTAGAAGGAAGCTCGGATGAATGTCACAAAACACTTTTGTGCCACTTCGCTACTCCTAGAAAGGCAGCCACCACTTTGGAGTTGTTCTGCATTCATCAAGTGCCAACAATGTACAGGGCAGAACAGAGATTACACCTGTCACCCACCCAATGGGCTGACAATCACAATGTCTGATGTGTTCTCCCACACGTTTTCAATGCGGTTTAAATTTTAAAAGAGAATAAATACACTCAACCATCTCCTGTTCTTCTCCCCCGTCCTCTGGCTTTGATACTGGAACAAACACTTCTCCCTCTTCCCCTCCCTCTGATAACAGAACAAGCCCTTTAGAGTTAGTGGGGCTGCCTGGGGGCAAAGGCCACAGATACAGACTACAGGGAGGTGCTAGGCTGGTCTTTGTGACCAAGTAAACAGGAGATCCAGTTGTAGCCAAACTTTTCAAGGTGAGGCCTGTAACTGTCCAGCTTAATCCTGGACAGCATGTGGTTCTAACTAGATTAGGACACACCTCCATCTAGCCCAAGCTGCAGACAGTTTGGCCCTTTGAGAAACTGGCACTTTTCCACTGGGAAATGGGAACAGCAGAAACCTGCCTACACCTGGAGATACCAGCCGGTGCCTGACTCCTGAAGGTTTGCCTGGGCTCCTTCGAGCTGTAGGTAAACCCTGAGCAAGCTGGCATCGGCCGGCCAGTCTGACCCCACCCAGAGCTCTGTTCATCTTGCCTCTCGCTAGGAGGTGGAGAACCCAAGGACCTAGAGGTTAAACAATTGCATCCCGAGAGCAAAATGCTGCCCAGAGCCTGGTATCTGGTTCTGGAGCCAAGCGTGGGCAGCTATCTCTCTGCAGAGTTCCCAATGTGGTTGTGTGCTGCATACTGGTTCTTTCTTTTTGCCTTATATATTCCTTCCCAGGAGAAGGAATTAGTCAAGAGGCCTGAGTTCTACAGACCCAGATTGAGGACTTACATGAAACCACCCCCACTGACTGAATTCTCAAAAGATACTATGGTCCCTTGGAGCCACACTGGAGTTATGTTAGCCCTTCCTCTGGGCCCAACTCAAGCTACTTGGCTGGGTATTATTTGTAGGTGCCTGAAATAGGCAATGCTTGATATCAAGGGTGGTTTAAACTTCCAAGGGACAGGACATGGCCTAATGTTTGATGCTGGGATTAATAATAAGGGGCAGATAAGAGCCTTTTGGGACACTGGTGACTGTTTGCCTGGCTTTGCACACCATTTCTTAGGTCACGTGTGGATGTTGGAGGGTTGTGTCTGATTATGTCTATATGCAGGTTAGAAATGTATGAAAAACAGTCTGAATTTCTTGCTCCCTTCTCTAGAGCAAAGCACAGGCAGCTACAAGATGCTGTTATTTTCTCTTGATGAGCTAGGAGGTGACAAGCCAAGGAACACCTATTCCTATCCCAAGTTTTTCTTGATCCCAGAACCTAGGGTGCAGAGGGCCACCAAACATCTGGTTTGCCAAAGACAGGCCTGTTTGATTCTGTTGTCCTGGCAACTTTATTAATAATGCCCCCCTTTGCTATGAAAAGCAATAGTTGAACCCCATGTAGAAAGAACATCACATTCATTCTTTTTTTTTTTTTTCCAAGATGTACAGAGAGCATTTAAAGGCTGGAGAAGTTAGGAATGAAAAAGGGAAGTGACTTGTCTACACTCTCACAGTGAGTCAGTGCCAGAACAACTTAAAGGAATCCAGGAGCCTTGACTAATGAGCTACTCACTCCCTGACACCGCCCTGTTAAAGGGAGCAGAAAGGACAGGAATCAGTCTGTCAACAACATGTGGGTGCCAACATGTGGGTAAAATCCTCTGGGGAGAAGACAGGCAATAAAAAATAGCTAGAAGAAAAAATGAATTCCTTAAAGTATTTTGGTCAGAGACAACCCACATTTGCCCACGCAGGTGAGATGACTGTAGAGGACTTACAAAAGGACAAGAACAAAACAATCTTGCACAATGCGATTGACCCGCAGTAGGAGTTCAGTCGCTGTTGGTGGGTGGATGACTTGATGAGTTACCGAGCATCCACGGGGAGAAGGGCAGGAGTAATTGTGGGAAAATCGCGGCGGCTGCGAGTGGGGAGTCATAAACTCCCCACTGCCGGCAGCGTCCGGAAGGTGGCAGAGGGCATTCCTGCACTGTGGGGGTGGGAGGAACCTGAACTACTTCCAACCCAGTGACAGTATTATTTAGTGAGTGAGCACTGAGCTGGATTTTAAAAGGGGAAATCTGACTAAGAGAAAGGGTGCAGGGCAATGCCGTCTCCGGGCCCAGAGCGGAGGATGCTTGGGGATATGCAAGGACCGGCATGGAGCAGAGGGGCCAGTTTGGGGGAGAACTGAGACACATGGAAGAAAAGGAACAAAGAACGCCTGCTCAGCATCCTCATATTTTTGGTTTTATGGGAAAATGGCGAAACTCTTCCTTGCAAGCAGCGATTACAAAGGATAGGAGTAGAAAAGAAACCACAGTGATTTTTTCAGGACCAAAAAAATGTTTACCCCAAACTAAACAAAGTTCGATTGAGAAATTCAGCATTGTACCGTAGGGACATGGTGGCTTGTTGCTACACGGAGGCCGCTTTCCCACAGGCGCCAGCCCGGGTCTGTAATGGCCAACCAAGGAGCGACAGGCAGGGCGCCAGGCGAACGCTGGAGAAGCGGATGCTTAAACTTTCAGGACCCAGTAATGGTTCTCCTATTGCCAAGAGGTGTCCTATAATGAATGGCAGTCGCGGGGGCACCGTGTCCCAGCCACAGCAGGACATGTAACTGGACGCCCTCACACCTGTGGCCTGTCCTCACCTGCCAGGTGAACGGTCTCCCCGCAGTCATTTGGATCAGTTCTACTGACAGCATTAGAGAGTGTGGCTTCGCTGTGGGTCCTTTTTTTTTTTTTTTTTTTTTATGAAATTCAGTTTTATTGAAATACATTCACACACCATACAATCATCCATGATATACAATCCACTGTCCACAGGATGATAACATAGTTATGCGTTCATCACCACAATCTATCTCTGAACATTTTCCTTACATCAGAAAGAACCAGAACAAGAATAAAAAATAAAAGTGAAAAAAGAACACCCAAATCATCCCCCCATCCCACCCCGTTTGTCCTTTAGTTTTTATCCCCATTTTTCTACTCATCCACACACTAGATAAAGGGGGTGTGATCCACAAGGTTTTCACAATCACACTGTCACCCCTTGTAATCTACATTATTATATAATTGTCTTCAGGAGTCCAGACTGCTGGCTTGGAGTTTGGTAGTTTCAGGTATTTACTTCTAGCTATTCTACACATTAAAACCTAAGAGGTGTTATCTATATAGTGCATAAGAATTTCCACCAGAGTGACCTCTCAACTCCATTTGGAATCTCTCAGCCACTGAAACTATTTCGTCTCATTTTGCATCCCCCTTTTGGTCAAGAAGATACTCTCAGTCCCACGATGCCAGGTCCACATTCATCCCCGGGAGTCATACTCTGCGTTGCCAGGGAGATTTATACCCCTGGGAGTTGGGTCCACTGTGGGTCCTTTTATGATTCAAATGGCAGATCTTCTTGCACCTAAACACCCTCAGGGGTGATGGCTGCTCGGCTGTGGTGTGTAAAAGGTGATTTCACCCGGATGATACCATGAGCCTAAGTGAGTTAATGTCAGTAAAGAAACAAAGGAATCTTCCATCTACAAGACTAAACTCAGACTTCAAAGAGGAACGCCATGAAGCCAAATTCTTTAGGAAAAATTGGTGATGGGGTACTGGATGGTCTTGCTGGTATTAGTGATTTGACTATATGAAGCCATTCATTCCAAAACTGCCTTTTCTTTTTTCTTTTTTTTTTTTTTTTTTTGACAAAAATATAGGAGTCATTCAACCTTCTTCGGCAAATTGCAGTGATTTTAAGTGAATAAAAAAGTCAGTAGCCACACCCACACTTTCCCCTGTCAGAAATAATGTATCTGATGACAGAAAATATCTGCAGCCTGGAAAAGAAAAATAATTCACTGTAACTGCTCAATTGCACATTGTGGGATCGTATTTTCATTTACATGAAATTCTTATTCTCCACCATCTGATTTTTATTAACTACTGGATCTAAATCTGGTCAGATCCTGTGCCTGTAGGCCCCTTTAATTAGCATGATATCTTAAATTGTTTTTAAATTGAGGTTGCTGTGCTTCTGTTTCTTATCTGTGAAGCAGAAAGCCATGAGGCCATCTGGGCAGTCCACTTGGCTGAGATGTTAACTGCCTGCAATGCCTTTTTCTACCTTTCTCCAGGGACCCTGCAGGGGAGGGTGGGCCTGCAGAGCTTCCAGCAAGGCTCACCCCCAACTCTGGACCGTTTCCAGCCTCAGGTGGATCTCTGCAGTGCTGGCGAGGTCAGAGGGAATCCAGTCATGCATGTTTGAGGAATGCGTGCTGAGCTGTGTGGCAGTGAAGCTGTGGGAACTCCTGCTCCCCCTTCTATGCCTTCTGCACTTCCGTGAGGGGGTGGGAGGACGGAGATCCTTCACTGCGCTGAGGACCTGAGGACGGAGGATGGGAGGGCTTGTTTGCCTCAGATAGGAATCAGGGGCTGGGTGACTATCTTTGCAATTTTCATATGCAGGGATGAGGCACCTCGGGACACCCCAGGCAACAAGCTGTAATCCTGGGGTCCCAAGGAGAACACTATGTGGTTGTTGGCGCAAATGTCACTGCTAATGACTCTTGCCGTCATTTATGTATAGGTGAGTTCTGAATTCCAGGGCCGGCATAACTTCTCCCAATCAGCCTAGATTAAGTAATTGTGAAAAACTGTGATGCAAAGATCTCTTCACCACAATTCTAGCTTTTATCACATCAATAGACGGCTGGAGTGAAACTCTTATCAGAGGGCTCCTACCCCCATACCGAAAGGATTAATGACCTAGTGCAACGGGCCTTGCACTTTCTTAAAAACCAGGGCCATGTCAACACAGAGTCCTACAGTTGTTCAACTTCATAAAGACACGTTTTTTTTTTTAATTCCATTTTGATCATTGGTAGCTTTTCCTGAACACCCTCCAGATGCACTTTGAGAAAGCAACTTGCAGAGAGACTGTGCCTATTGCACTGATCCAGAAAAGATATGCTAAGCTATGTTGTGTCTTTCAATCAATGGGTAAGAACAGCCAAATAAACAAAAGAAGTGATCACAGAGAGGGCAGGGGCCAGCTCAGCTCAGCCCCATGGCAGCACTTGTATCTGCTTGTGGTAAGGAGTTTTATGTGCCTTTTTCTCAGTTTCTTTCCTTTCTCAAAATGAAACAATAGCTTCTAGCCTAATTCCAGGTCACTGTCATCATCTTCCCCAGAGTGGTCAGCATTAGATAGACACTCAATGAGTGTAGATTGGGTGAAGGTAGTAGAGATGCCTGAAAATGGTGAAAAAGGGGATTATTCAACAAATAATTATTTTTCCAAACTGGCTAGCCATTTGGAAAAATAAAGCAAACTTAAACTGATTCTTATTTTACTCTCGACTCCCAATAAATTCCATGTGTATAAAAAATTTTAAGGTGAAATTTGAAACCATAAGATTTAAAAATCATGAATGCATTTATTGATAATCTTGGTATGGCAGAGACTTTTCTAGCATAGAAGCCATAGAAAAAGAAGAAAATACATTAAAATTTCCATTAAAATAATATCATAAAAACATACATACTTTTGAATGACAAAATTACTTTTAAAAAAAGTGACAAACAGGGAAAATATTTGCAACATACATGAGAAATACAGGGTTAATTTTCTTAAATTAAAGATAGCTAGTACAAATCAAGAAAGAAAAAGCAGAGTAACCAAATGTAAAAATAGAGCAAAGAATATGAATGGCCAATTTATCAGAAAATTAATACAAATGTCCTATAAGCATGAAAGGATGCTCAAATTCACTCAACATTAAAGATGCATATCCACATGACACGAGGATACCATTTTTCACCCAACTGGCAAAGACTGCAAAGTTTTATAATAATTAGTGCTTGTGCAGATGTGTGGAGACACAGGCATTCACAAATACTATTTGGAGGGCTGTTAATTGGTGGGCATTTTGCCAATATCAATAGTCTCTTTGGAGAGCAATTTACCAATATGAATCATAATTTTAAATGCACATGGAATTTCATGTGCTTGAATTATATATATTGGCAAAATCATGCCAAGACATATAGGAGGACAAATATGTACAGTACCACATTGTTTTTAATAGCAAAAAAGCTAGAATCTACTTAAATGCCAACCAGTGCAGATTGGGTTAGACAATAGAACTCTATGAAGCTGTTTTTTTAAAAAAAGTTCAAGTTGATTGGTAGGTTCTGATATAGAGGACCTCTGGTTTGTTAGTAATTGGGGGAGGAAAAAAAAAAGGCAAGGCTCAGGGCAAGGGATGTAGCAATATCTGACAAAGTTTTATCATTATGCATCTTATTAGCAAAAACTTCGGGGCACATTCCTCAAAGTATTTATTTATTAAAAGAATATAGTAAAACAGATATATATATGTAGTAAAACAGATACAAAAATAGAATAGAGTGAATTAAAACACAGAATATAAGCTCTAACATTTTTTCTGTACCTACCCGTGAAATGTTTTAGGGAACCCCTCAGGTGTGTGCCCTTCCTCCACATTAGAGTAGAGTGAGTATATCATTGTGTTGATTTAAAAATAAATATGTCTGACACTTCTTTGACATTCCTTCCATTGGGACATGAAATCCATGTTGTGTCCTGTGAAACTGGGCAGGCTTTTGTGATTGCTTTACCCAAAAGAGTATGGTAGAAATGACAGTAAGTGACTTCTCAGTCCAGGTTATAAAAGATGTTACTTCTGCCTTGTTGCTAGAAAACTTGCTCTTGAAGCCTTCAGTGTCTGTGAAGCTGTTCAGATGTCCTGAGATCGCCATGCTGTGAGGAAGGCCAAAGTTAAACACATGCAGAAAGAGCTCATGGAGAAACTTCACAACTGTGCAGGGAGAGAGAGGGCAGGCCAGCCTTCAGCTGCTCCGGCTTCAGCCAGAACCACACAGCTGAGCCCTTCCCACATTCCTGACCCACAGAAACCATGAGAGGTAATAAAATGCTTGCTGTTGTTTTAAACCACTAAGTTTTAGGGTGATTTGTTGTGCAGCAGTAGATAACACAAACCATTAATATCCCAAATTTATATATCTGTGTGTCTGTGCATACATATAAATAGTATTTATGTATATTCAAGTGTACATACAGATAAATGTGCTGGTATTTGCGTAATTTTGAGGAGGTAGATAGAAAACGCAAGAAACTGTTGAGGGATTATTTTTGGGGTGGTGGAATGAAATGGAATGATGATGATCTATCATTGTTTGCATGATCTATAAATTTTTTTCTTTGGAATCATTTGAAATTTGTACTTGGCTTGGGAGGAAAGAATCCCCATATCAACTCATGTTCGCCTTTCTGAAATGTAGGGACATTAAGTTTCTGCCCAGTACCGACTTTGGCTGAACAATAGAAATGAGTTAACAGTACCCAAAACTGACCCTAATCATTAATCATGAAGCCTCTGAAACTGGATGTCTAGGTCCCCATCCTGGCTCCACCATTTCCTATCCTCACTGAACCTCAGTTTCCTCTTCTGTAAAGTACAAATATTAATTAAAAAAAAAATTATAAATCACTATAGTAGTTATCTAGCGCTGCATACCAAATTATCCCAAAATTTAGCAGCTTAACACATTAAACATTTATTTTCTTACAATTTTTGTGCATTAGGGGTCTAGGCACAACTTAGCTGAAAGCTTTTGGGTCAAGGTATCGCATGAGATCGTGGTCAAACTGGAGCTGCCGTCCCATCTAAAGGTTTGGCTGGAGAATTCTCTTCCAAATCCCTGCACATGGTTGTTGGCAGGATTCCACTTCTTGCAGGCTGCTGGACTGGGGATCTCAGTTCCTCACCGGCTGGGGGTCTGACTCAGATCCTTGCCACACAGGCCCTCTCTACAGCAGCTCACAACAGGGCAGCCAGAAGAAAACCACACTCTTTTCATAACCTGTTCTTGAAAGTGACATCTCATTACTTCTGCCATAGTCTACTCATTAGAAACAAGTACATAAATCCAGGCCACACTTAAGGGGTATGTGCCAGGAGGTGGGGATCACCAGGGACCTGCCTCCCACAGCACCCCTCAGGGCAGTTGTGAAGATTAAAAGAATCAATGCCTGACAATACCTGGCACAGTGTTTGACACCCAGGTTTTGCCCCATACGTGGAAGATCTTATCAATATTATGAATTTCTGTCCAGGTTAAACATTAAATGCCCAAGTGCCTTTTTTAGCAACAAATTGACAATGAGCCTTCAGCAAAGACCCTTGTCCGAAATGTACTAACTCATCATTTCAATATTTCAGGAGCGACCCCTGCCAGGCTGTGATTTGGGCTGACTCTGTCATAGCACCCTCAGGACACAGAAACTGAGATTTAAGTACAACCTTGAAAGATAGTTAAAATGTGGGCAATTGTCAAGGAGGAAGCTCTCCAGACAAGAGAAATGGTAAGGAGTACCCCTGCGTCCAGCACACAGTGGGCCAGCAACACTGACAGGAGCAAAAGGACAGACAGCATGGGCTAGTTGGTTAGGTGTAGAATTAGGGTGTTGCTTTTCTTTCAAGGACTAAGCAATTGGTGCCTTTGGTGAATTTTAAATAAGAAGTTATGCTCTGAGAGCATTCACTGGGCAGCAGTGTGGGTAAGTGAAGGCCTCTACTGGCAGCTGTAGGAGTGAGTCCCTGGAGTCGGGTGACAGCCACATTTGGAAATATATATGTATATGAATTAAGTTATGTGCTTACTTCAAGTGGAAATTGATCCTCATATTAAATGCTTTCTGAATCCCTCCCTGGATCTAAATTTCAAAGTGTGCGTTATCTCAATTCGTTGTTCTCCAGCACATGAATTAGGATCTTTCTCTGATAGATGTGTCTAGCCCAGCATAAGGTGTAGAGCAGAAAAGGACACCATACATAATGGGCTTTAAATAAATCACAGGGATAATGGAAACAAACCAAAACCACTCAACAAGCAGAGAAAAAGGACAATGGTATATAATTTCAAAGCTCAAAAATTCCTAAAACATTTTAGACATTTTCTTCTTACTCTTCTGATTTTCATTTTGTGTGGGCAAACAGGTGTGGAAAAATATGACTTGCACGAGGCATCTACTCTAGAATGAGCTGCCCAGAGTCTTTATGGAATGGGACAGGGGATCATTTATAATTAAATAGCAAATAAACTTCAGTACAAAAGTCTCTACCTTCTTACTTAAACTCGATGGGGTTGGAATCTATTGAGTTAATTGGTAAATATTTTTAGCACCTCCTCTGTGCCAGGCACTGTTGTAGGTTCAAGTTTTGTCATGGGGCCCTAATTTCCTCCTTGCAACATTTATACTCAATAAACATTTAATGAAGACCAACTGAAATGCAGAAGCATAACCTGTAACCAATCACATTCCTGAAAAATACTGGCAAAACCTCAGTTAATAAAATCTAGATCTCATAGAAAACGTGGAGTTAGAGTATGAAAATAAAAATGGCGTTGTGTGTTTAGTACCCACGTATACATAAACATACATATGTAACATAAAAGTTCTAGAAAATATCAATTCTGATACAAGCTCTGTTTGCCTATATTAAAGACCAATTCTGCTGCAAATGTTTTTTCCTCAGTCTCCTTCAGATATTAGATATAAGTGGCATCATGATTTTCTAAGGCATATTCTTCCACAAATGTTATGCTATGTAAGCATGTGTCAGTCTTTCCTGGGTTAAATTATAATATCTTCTTGCACTAGCATGTGCCCTTGTTTCATTTATGCAAATCTCAGCAAAATTGCATTTATTAATCAGCTTCACTGCATAACAAACAACCCCCAAACCTCAGTAGCTTACATCAACAATTTGCTTCTTGTTCATGATACACGTAGGCAATGGGTATTCTTTGGCTCTGTTCCATGTGTTTTTTCATCCCAGGATGCAGCTGAAGGAGCAACCTCTTTTTAGGAAATGCTGTTCTCTTAGAAGAAGGGAAAAGCACAAGAGGCCAAACTGACCCTCACAATCACATTTAAAGCTTCTGCTCATAAGTGATATATTCCATGTCTACTCACACGACATTGGCCAAAGTAAATCACATGATCAAGCCTAATACTGGAGCAGGGAAATATATTCCACCTATAAGGAGGCTGGCATGGGTAGGGATATATAAACCTCTTAAAGGGGCAGAAGCAAATAACTGTGAACAATACTATAATCCACCAGAGTAACCACTTGGCCATTTCCCAAAATATGGAGGAACTTAGCTCATTTTTCTGGACCTACTCTTTTGTCCATTCAAATTGGCACACATAACCTCAGGGAAAGGAAGTTCATCATTGTTAAGGGGACTAAACCAAACTCAGCAGTTGCCAAAAGATCGTAGATTTTTAAATATTAATAAATAAATATAAAGTCATATTATCACAATGCTAGGGTTGGTAAAGGATTTCTGTAGTTTTTTGAACATTATGCTGGCAACTACCTGGTGCCCAATTTTTAAAAAATTTCCTGAGATTCAAAATGAAACGATGGTAAACGAGTGGCTAATACTAATGCTAACTAACCCTTGTACAATGCTTTAGAATTTATTTACTTAGCACTTCTACATGCATAATAATTGCAGAAATGATGAACACAGCTAAGACATGCTTTACTTGGGAATTAGAATTAGGAAAGACAGGATAATACTTACTCTTATATGAGAAGTAAAACTACAGCATTCCATGCACCTAATTATTGCAGAAACTTAAATTATTGCAGGTAGCCATTTGTACTATTTTTTAGGAAAAACTGGGACCTGATGCCATCTTCCTTCCTTCCTTCCTTTATTTTTAATATTTTTAACTACCTGCTACTTGAGAGACACTTATAATTTCCACTCATCTCTGAATTTTCACTGTATCTAAGAATTTACTTCCAGTCATAAAAGATGACTTCCCTGAGATTTCCTGCCACAACTCTTCCCCTTATAATGCCTCACACTTTCTACAATTGGCACATAGCATACTTTTTATGATGTGAAAACTAATAATGAAGTCTTTCTAAGGACCCACAAAACACAGTTAACTAGCAAGATGACTACTTCATTCCTCAGTCAGTGGTCCATTGAGATTAGATAGATAATGGTGAAAAATAGATAGACAGATACATAGAGAATACACATTTGGTGTAAGAGAGGAAGTGAGGTAAAAAAAAAAAAAGCATTTTCAACACCATGCCTCAATGTCATTGTACCCACTTTAAATTGAAGACAGTTTGCAAATCAACAATCTAGAAAAAATAAGAGCTGTCTCAACTTTGTCATCCAAATAAATATCTATTTTTAATATTGTTTCTTCTTAAAGAACATAGAGCTCTACATTTTAGCATTTTGTATAATGGGTAGCAAATTATGGCCATTTAGTAGATATTATAAATTAACTCTGCATTCTGGTCAACCAAGATGGTGGTGTGTGCCTCTCCAGCATTCTGTTCCCATACAGAAGCTTTAAGCAACAAACAAGAGCTGGCAGAACCATCTTTCTCAGAGCTCCAGAAAACAGTTAAAGGGTTGCAGTAATAGAGCAAGTGTCAAATCAGGACAAAGCCAACTTAAAAATGAAAGCAAATCATCCTCATTGGTGCCCTGGCTTGCCCTTCCTCCATCCCTTCCCTGGCTCAGCATAAAACTGGCCTGTGCAGGTCCCTATTCCCAGTTCTGGAGGGAGCAGAATAACCCTTGTGTACATACTGGGAGCATATACATCTATCTGTACCAGGCTGTCTGGTGACAGCTGAAGGATTGAACATGCTGCCCTCCAAGAAATTGCCCTGCATGTAGAAGGCAGCTCACAGAGGTCTTCTACAGAACACTGTAGGAGAACGGTCAAATGGCAGCTGCCTGGGACAAAGGTTTCCTGGCTATGGGACATACAGTGTGCCCAGGACCATGAAGAAGCACTGTTTCCAATGGAAGAGGGGACATTCAGATATGTGTAAATGGGGGAATTTCTAAGGCCATGTGTGCATGCCCCAGACAGAATGCATGAGCAGAAAAGACTGGAAAAGACCTATGCTTTTGCCTTGGGCTGTCATTTTAATTCATTGTCAGGAGAGTTAAGCTCTGAAGGAGAGTGCTTGCACAGATCAGTCTGCAAAGACTGGCAAAGGTTGTTTTTTCTTTTTCCTTGTTTCTTTTCTTTCTTTCTTTTTTTTTTTTTTTTGTCAGCTCCCGGCATTCAAGGAAATCTTTGCCATAACACTAGCTGGATAAAGACTTCGAGAACAGATATTTTAGTGTTCGAATTTCAGAGATAACACATTAAAATATCAAAATGTCTAGGTTACAACATAAAACTACAAAACTTACAAAGAAACAGGAAATGATGGCTCCTGCAAAAAGAACAGGATAAGAATTAGAAACCATTAATGAGGAAGACAAGAGCTTAGACAAACCAAACAAAGACTTTTGAAAAATGATGCTAAATATGCTCGAGGAGCTAAAGGAAAACATGGACAAAGAACTAAAAGAAATTAGGAAAACAGCTGATTGAACACAAAGAGAATGTCTATAAAGAGACAAATCATGAAAAGGAACCAAACAGAGCTGAAGTCCACAGTAACCAAAATAAAAAGTTCCCTAGAGGGACTCAACAGCATATTGGAGCTGGAGAAGAAAGAATCAGTGAACTTGAAGATAAGATCATTGAAATCACTCAGTCCGAGGAGCAGAAAGGAAAAGAATGAAGAAAAGGTGAACAGAGCCTGAGAAACCTGTGGGACATCAAGCTTACCAATATATACCTTGTGAAAGTCCCAGAAGGAGAAAAAGAGGGAATGGGGCAGAAAGAAAGTTGAAAGAAATAATAACTGAAAACTTCCCAAATTTAACAAAAGACATGAATATACACGTCCAACAGGATAAACCCAAAGAGACGTACAGTGAGCCATTTGATAATCAAACTGTTGAATGCCAAAGATAAAGAGAGAATTCTGAAAGCCATAAGAGAGAAGCAATGTATCAGATACAAGGGGGCCTCAATGAAATTAAATGCCGATTTCTCATTGAAAACCATGAAGGCAAGGATGCAATAGGATGACATATTTAAATTGCTGAATGCAAAAAAAAAAAAAAAAAAAAAAAAAGAAAGGCCAACGAAGAATTCTAATCTGGCAAAAACTGTCCTTCAAAAATGAGGGAGAAACTACGACATTCCCAGATAAACAAAAGCTAAGGAAGATGGGCACCCTTGGACCAGCTTTACAAGAAATGCTAAAGAGAGTTCTGCAGGTTGAAAGGATTTCAACATTCATTGCAATAAGAAATACGAAGCAGGGAGTCCAAAAGGTGGGCTGAAAATGTTCACAGATGCTATTTGCACAAGACTAGCAGCAGAACTGGGGTAAACACTACTTGATCTCTATTGGTAAAACTTTAACATAAGATAAACTTGCTGACTGCAAAATGTATCACATGACTGTCCTGTGCGTGATAGCTAATATAAACAGTGTCAGGCCAGCGGAGGGGTCCAAGGGTTCAGAGCCCAGTGTGGGGATCTTTCTGGTAGACCAGCCCAGCCGCAATCTGTCCTGGACCCCGTGGCTTCCCGCCACTTGTTTTTGCCAGGCCTAGTGCACTGGAGTAAACCGGGTGAGAGGATGAAATCAGGAACATCACTCAGTTGAATCCAAAGGTGTCTGGTGACTAACTGACTTTTTTTTTTCCCCCACCCTCCCCACTAACTAACTGACTTTTAATACTCATTACGGTTTCTGCCAAGAAATCCTGACGGACTGGCCATTGCCTAGATAGCATTTTTGACCCAAAGAATCCTAAACTGAAATGCCAGTCATGGAAAATGAATCTTATAAACCAACTGGGGAAAGAAAAAAGCTTCATTAATCGGGAGATAGCACCTGAGATAGATTTCTGAAGATACCATTTCTCTGTGATCAGACACTGAAGGAGACTTGAAATATTTTTATCTCATGTCAGTTCAAAATCCACAGAGTTATTAAAATTTTAAAAATTTCAGGGCACTAAAGAAATGCATCTTCTGAATGTAAGTATTTACATTAACATATTTGAGTAACTGATACAACCTCGTACAACTGACCAGGGTGTGAGTGGGATGAGTCCACAATACTTTATATATTTTTAATTTACATAGAATTGAGCCACTGCATAACCTCACATTTCCAGAAAATAGCTCAGAAACAAGGAATTAAAGACATAAAAGCAAACCTTTAGAAACACTTTTCTTATACATATACTTTTCTCATTGGAGAACTGGCCCTCAGGCCCTCACTCAAAGTATTTATGCCTATTGTACATATAGTCCTAACCAGTATCATTTTTTCACTTCTATGTCCATAGCAATGTAGAAATGGAAAATTAAAAGTAGGGAGAAGGCTTCCTATGGACAGATACTCTAACAAGAGGTAATTATTGGCAGCCCAACAAAGGGGGAAACAGAAAAGTATGAAAAGCAGATGAAAGAATTTTAAAAAGCACAGTAATTTGGGACCACTTGTGTATATGCAAATATCCCTGTCTACCAGTTTTTATTATGCAACAGTATAATTTTTATACAATAATATTGCAATAACATTAGAACCGAATCTCATTATGATGACTTCAATACCAAAAAGAAGAAGTTAAATAGCTCCCAGACTCTTTAAATAAATTAGGAACAGTTGAATTATATTTTAGAAAGTTTTCCACCCAAAATATCTTTTCTTTTTTCTTTTCCTCTCCTTTACTTTCCTTTCCTTCCCTCTCCTTCCCTTCCCTTCTCTTCCTTTCCTACCCTTCCCTTTCCTTTCCTTCTTCTCTCTCTCTCCTCTCTCTCTCTCTCTCTCTCTCTCTCTCTCTCTGGTGCTTTGAAGGACAAGCTTTCAATTGCTTAGAAAACCCAGCTTTCCAAAATGGCTACTTTTCCAAAGAAGAGAAGGCTGAGAATTTATTATGGTGTTTGTGCTACTATGTACCAGTATGTAGATGTGGGATTATCACATATTATATGATTGATATTTTTAGTTCATATCCTTTAAAAATAGTCTCTCATTTTTTCAGTTTCTGAATAGCTGAACTGCTGTTAAAGATGCTGTTACTTGAAAGAAGAAATGGGAAAAAAAAAAGAATGGAGGGGATTGTAAGGAGAGGATATGTCAGAAAGAACATCATCAGGGCAGTGGGAAGGAAAAAAAAGGGTTTCTTTAAGGCACAAACAATATTTCACTGTCTCATTTATCTTTACTTTCAGTCCAGCTCATAGACAGGCCTCTAAAACCACTTATTGTCACCAAATATCCTTTAAAGTGATGAAAAGCTGAAAGAAAAATCTGTCACCTGCCCATGTAAGAAATTTTGAAGCATTCAGATCTTTCTATGGAAAGAAGTCTAACCACAGCAACTCTGAAAGCAAGCCTTATCAATTATAAGCTGCCTTTCTTCCCACACATAGTGCCTCTCCCCCCCCATCCTTCTCTGTAATTTAGGGGATGCGTAATAACTATAATAGCTACCTGTTACTGAGGGCTTTCTCTCAGCCAGCCACTGAGTTAAAGTGTTATGCTTAATTCTCTCTTGAACAAACCCCTGTGAGGAAACTGAGGCTCAAAGAATTTAAGTAAGTTTCCTGAACGACACAGCTTGCAAACAACAGAAATGGGATTGAGACCAGATCACTTATTAACCACTGAGCTACACTATATCCCGATGAGGTTTAAACATTTATCCCTGTTAATGACCTCATCTTCCCGAGGAGGTGGGATGGGTTGAGAGAAATGGGAAAATCTGGCACGTGAGGAGTACCTTCCTGTACTCTCAGTGAAATAGCTGGGACCTCTGTGGTTTTTTAATAACTGGCATATAACCTCTCTGAGTGATTCATATGAAACATGGAAGGTCAGGGACTGGCAAAGGCCTTGGGACCAATGTGAGAAGAAGTTACCCCCATGTGAAGTTCCTATTTAGATGTTTTTCTGTTCCCTCAGAGGGAACAGAAATAATGAGTGAAATAATAATGAGTGAAATGTTTACCATCTTATCCCCTCCTTTAAGTGGGAAATCCCCTGTATACAAATCACACTTAACCTCGTCAATGTCCTCTGTACACAGAGCATTGCGGTTCACACAACAGATACTCATTGCTGACGATGACAGTCTGCTGTGGCTCCTCCCTCAATTTCTTTAAGGCTCAAGGAAGCCCTGAAGATCCTAATTGTGTAGAAATTGGGCCAAGTGATCACAAAGTCCCCTGCTTTCACCTCTTTTGAGGTGCTTATAAAATACAGATAAGGCAACTGGAAAATAAAAATGTGGAAATGAGAGAGAGAGAGAAATTGACTTTGAGTATTATCAGCCTGTCAACCTAACATATGGAGAAATATAGCAACCATTGATCAAAATATCAATCTGTCAGCACTTAAACAGAATGTTAAGAAAGTACTAAGCCGTATGACTATATAACACACCAAGCCTCTTGGATTAACAAAATTTCCTTCTGAGACAAGATGGAGGAGTGATGGAGAAGCAGGCAGGAGACCATGGGCAGAATTCTGCACATGCTTTGCCTCCATGCTTCAGGGAGGCCTGGCTCTTAGACACTTGCCCACGGTTAGCACTGCACCTGCAGCTCCTTGGGGGGAGCCTGGGCAGGTTTGCTCAACTATTCAGACCATCTCGTACCTCAGACTCTATGTGACCTTCACAAGCACCCAGAACATGAGTTTCTCACCTTCTCCAGATCGGGCATCACTTCTCATTGCCGTCCCCAGGTTCGTTGAAATTGTAAGTGCTGTGTAAATACCTGTTGATGAGTCATTAAAGCTTGATAATATAGTGTTCAGTCATAACACTCCACCTCACTACGGTAAAGACAACACATTGTGTCCATGTTCCTGATTTGGAAAGAAAAAAGTCCATCTTTTGAAGGGGATGTATGTGAATGTCACAACCTTCAAATTATTAAATATTTCTAATATTAAAAGCAGTACATGCTGTAGCTTACAAGGCGTGACAGTGTGATTGTGAAAACCTTGTGGATCACACTCCCTTTATCCAGTGTATGGATGGATGAGTAGAAAAATGGGGACAAAAACTAAATGAAAAATAGGGTGGGGAAAGGGTGATCTGGGTGTTCTTTTTTACTTTTATTTTTTATTCTTATTTTTATTCTTTCTGATATAAGGAAAATGTTCAAAAATAGATTGGGGTGATGAATGTATAACTATATGATGGTACTGGGAACAGTTGATTGTACACCATGGATGATTGTATGGTATGTGAATCTATCTCAGTAAAACTGAATTAAGAAAAAAAAAGCAGTACATGTTCATTGTAGAAAATCTTTAAAATACTGAAAAATATAAAAAATCAGAAACAATGGCCTGTAGTCTCATAATCCCACCACCTATAAATAGCAAGTTAGCATTTTTGTGTATTTCTTTTCCATTTTTTTCCTGTATATGTAATAGAGATACAGGCATACTTAAAAATTATAATTATATGGGATATATGGTTGTGTATATGCCTTTTTCACTGAATGTTATAGACTCAGCACTTTCCTTTATCAACAACTATTTCTGAAAACATGATTTTTAAAATATCTGCCTAGCATTTGATCATACAAATGGGTTATGATTTAATTAACCACTTCCCTATTTTTGTACATTGAGTTTGTTTCCAATTTTTCCTATATTATAAATAATGCTTCAGTAAACACACTCATTCATAAACCATTCCACACACTTCTGAATATCTTCCTAAGATAAATATCTAGAAATAGAGTCACCAGCGTGAGGGATATAAACACTTACACAGTTCTTGTTATAAATTTTTAAAAATATTTTTTTAAATTCTTTTTAAAACATTTAAGGATTGAGCTCTAAAGGAAGTTATGAAGAGAAATGACAGTTTTGTTTTGTCTTGTTTTTAGCCCTTATTGCCTCATTTCCTTGACCCCAGGCCAGAGTAAGCATTTGTCCTCTTTAGAGTTTAGAATTCCTCCTGCTTATCATCATTTTCCTCTGGCTCTCAGGAGAGCTCACCCTGGAGATGCCTCTATTATCAGCGGTTTGTGCTGCCTCGTCCACATTTGGTAGCCGGTAACCTCTAGTTTAAGGGCACCCTGCTGGACACTGCTTGGAACCAAGAATTTCTCTGCAGGGAGTTGGTTTCAAGGCTAGAACACACACTAAAATCAAAGCTCTATTGTCTGAAACAGCAAATAAAAATACACAAGAAATGTCGATTCCTTTGAATTAGAAATCATGTATCACTTCACGATCCTTTGAATTTCTGTTCTACTCATTCTGGCATTCTAGCAGATTTTAGGGATATCAAAAGGCATGTTAGCCACAGAGAATGTTGTTAATTCCAAACAATTCAATAATGGTAATTTTTGAATTTGGTATAGTTATAACTTGAAGCTAGGACTATTTCAATTTTACTTCTTTTGTGTAGTAAAAACTGGGTTTGCTGTTTATATTTAAGAAGTAGCTGACAACTTGACAAAAAAAAGAAACAAACTGAATAAGAAATTGGCAAAGGACTTGAATGGATAGTTCTTCAAAGAAGATCTACAGTTGTCATAAAGTACATGAAAAGATGTGCAACATCATTAGTCATTAGGGAAACGCAAATTAAAACCACAGAGAGGTACCACTTCATACTCAGTAGGATGGCTATAATTTAAAAAAGAAAGAAAGGAAGAAAGAAAATAACAATTGTCTGAGAAGATTTGGAGGAATTGGAACCCTCGGATGTTGCTGGAGAGAATGTAAAATGACACAACCACTGTGGAAAACAACTTGGCAGTTCCTTAATAAGTAACCACAGAATTACTATATGACCCAGCAATCCCTCTTCTAAACGCATATGCATAAGAATTGAAAACAGGTATTCAGTGATGGGCTGAGCCCTCAACCCTTGGGAAGACTGTTGCTGCAAAGGAGAGGCTAGGCCTCCCTATAATTGTGCCTAAGAACCTCCTCCTGAATGCCTCTTTGTTGCTCAGATGTGGCCCTCTCTCTCTAGCTGAGTCAGCCTGGCAGCTGAAATCACTGCCCTCCCAACTACGTGGGATCTGACACCCAGGTGTGTAAATCTCTCTGGCAACGTGGAATATATCTTCCAGGGAGGAATCTGGACCTGGCATCGTGGAATGGAGAACATCTTCTTGACCAAAAAGGGGTATGTGAAAGGAAATGAAATAAGTTCAGTGGCTGAGAGATTCCAGAAGAAGCCGAGAGGTCACTCTGGTGGGCACTCTTACGCACAATATAGACAACCCTTTTTAAGTTCTAATGACTTGGAATAGCTAGCGGTAAATACCTGAAACTATCAAATTACAAACCAGAATGCTTGAATCTTGAAGACGATTGTATAAAAATGTAGCTTATGAGGGGTGACAATGTGATTGGGAAAGCCATATGGACCACACTCCCCTTTGTCCAGTGTATGGATGGGTGAGTAGAAAAACGGAGGCAAAAACAAAGTACCCAGTGTTCTTTTTTACTTTAATTGTTCTTTTTCACCTTAATTTTTATTCTTATTACTTTTGTGTGTGGTAATGAAAATGTTCAAAAATTAATTTTGGTGATGGACCCACAACTATATAACGGTACTGTGAACAACTGCTTGTACACTTTGTATGACTGCACAGTATGTGAAGATATCTCAATAAAATTGAATTATTTAAAAAAAATACATTGGGGTGATGAATGCACAAGTATATGATGGTACCGTAAACAGTTGATTGTACATCATGGATGATTGTATGGTATGTGAATATATCTTAATAAAACTGAATTTAAAAAAAAGAAAACTGGTATTCAAATATATCTGCATGCATGTTCATAGCAGCACTATTTGCAACAACCATATGGTAGCAGGAGCCAAATGTCCATCAGTAGATGAATGGATAAACAAATTGTGGTACATACATAAAGTGGAATATTATTCAGTCAAAAAAAGGAGTGAAGTACTGATACATGCTACAGTGTAGATGAACCTGGCAAACATAATGCTAAGTGAAAGAAATCAATCACATATTGTATGATTACACTGATATGAAATGTCCAGAATAGGTGAATCCATAAAAACGGAATACAGATTGGTGACTGCCAGGGGCTGGCAGAGGGAAGAATGGGAGCAACTGTATAATGGGTATGGTATTTTTTAGGAGGATGATGAAATATTTTGGAACCAGATAAAGAGGTTGGTTGCACGACACTGTGAATGCACTAAATGCCGCTGAATTGCTTACTTTAAATGGTTACTTTTATGTTATGTGAATTTAAAAGAAGTTTATTTCTTAAAAGGTAGCTAGGATTTCTAATTGCATCACAGCAGCTTTTGTCCCATTTTTTTCTGAAAATTCATTTTGCAGTATCTGCTCTATTGTGTGAGCATGAAATTTATTCACATTTGTCATAAATATATTCCTTCCCATATCCCTTTTTAGGTAAGTTGAATTTTAATTACTGTAATAGATATGTTTTCTTATATGCTTCTCATTATACTTTTTCATGTCTTACTTTCCCCTACCTTACTTTACTTTTCTTTTTACTTTATCTTCTATGTTATACAAAACATTCTGAAAATTCATGTAAAATAATTTAATTTTATATACCAACAGAGTCACAAAATATATTCCCACATGTCTGGAACTTAGAGGTATGCATGCCTATAGCTGACAGAATCATAGAGTCAAAGAAAACATTGATTTAACTGGGACCTCAGGAATTTGTAAACACAGCCCCCTAGTTTGAGTAGGGAAACAGCAGCCCAGAGGAGTAAAAAATCTGGATAACCATTACTGAGACTCTGAGTTTGCCATAAAATCAAGAATCTGGAAAAGGAATAATAATAAACATAATAATTAACTTCTTTACAGCCCTCTACAGTATATAAAGCACTTTCACATTCAACATTAAAAGGTTCCACAATTCTAGGCTTTTGGCGAGTGAAACCTCCACGTGCTCTATTTCCCTCCAGGAGACCCACATGGCTGATTTTATATCTGGTATTATTTCATTTATCGGTTGTTGCTGATGACAGTGCCCTTCACCTAGAGTCTCAGCATTTAAGATTAATTCATGCACAAAACAGCAGACTACCACTTTGGGTAGGCTGGTTTTAAATGGAAAGTAACATTTTGCCCTGAAAGTTATGAAACTGTGGCCACACCGAGTGACAGAATCACAGTATCAGTGGAATGTTCATACAGAAAAAAAGTTGTTGCTGATCACATCTGTCACTTGGGGCTGTGGGGACCCAATCTTTAGAACTCAAGATTGTTTCTTTCATTGTTCAAGAGTGAGTTTCCCCAAAGAAGGGATTGGATCTGGTATCTTTGACAGTTGGGAGATAATGATGAATACTTAAATGACATCATAAAGTAATGTTAACCCCTGATCTGAATTACATTCTCCCATTAATGCACTCACATACTCAACATTCATCAAGCACTTTCTGTTTTTCAGCCATAGGTTACAGAGTAAGGGATGCAAAGGAGAGCAGGCATGGCTACTGCCCCCACGGTGTTCTCAGGCTCTGTATTGCCGTATCTACTGGAGCCATTGGGCAGCCATCTTGAATTCTTGGCAAGCTGCACTTGTCTTCGTAGATGATGGCAGGGTTCATTACGACTATTTGTGACAGCTCTGCAATGACACTTTCATACATGTAATGGGTTTTTATAGCATCATGCATTTGCTCTTTAGTGCTGGTTTGATACATTCATATTCTTTTCTTAGGGACAGTAAATGCACCAGTTATTTCCCTTCAGATGGCAGGCTACAGTTTAGATAGCTGTACTGAAAGATAAATTGGAAAAGCCTCAGAACCTTGAGCTCCAGAGTGGGGCAGAGATGGTTAATATAACATGGAATGTGTTTTCAGGGGTAAGAGGACAGAACAGCCTAAAGTGGACCTTCAAATAAGGGACATTTAATGTGTCCCTCTCTCTTTCATCTTTATGTGTCTGTAGCACATTATCCTTCATCCTAATGTCTTTTTCTCCTTGTTCCAGTGAAGCGGCAAAGAGAGTAAAAGTGCTGAGGTCCTGCTATAAATTAGGTGCCATTCAGAGCCCTCCTCTCCATTTGGACCACTCACCATTCATTCTCTGCAGCAGGAATTGCAGCCAGTGTCCTGATAGATCCTGTTTTGCTACTATTAATTGAATTTGAATAGCCTACCTGTTAAAGCTTTTATTTAGGCAGCAGAGTGAATATCTTGTTTCCATTTCAATCATTTGCATTAGAAGTCTTGTCCCCCCACCCCAATCCCTAATGAATACACAATCACAAAGTGTGCAGTTCAGCCTATAGCACTGTTCCCACCGGCATCAGATGGAAGGTTGGCAAATAATAATCCCAAATGGAAGGGTACAGATTAGTCAGTCCCCTGTGTGCTGCTCACCTGGACTGCAGCTTCTCTCCCAAAGGCGAGCAGGGCAGGCAGGCAACCCCCACTTATTCCAGTACTGCTATTTTTCCACCCCTGTGGGGTGCTTTTCTGTTGATTCTCTATGAGGTCCAGCTTTACCTGATATCATGAATGGAAAATTGAAGTAGACCCAACCCCTTCACAGAGAAAGTGGAAGGAAAATACTGCATTCCTCATGCAGAAGATGTTGGTCCCAATAGGAGAGAAAATTTTCCTAGGAAAGGAGAACTCTGAGGGAGATGCTTTCCTGTGGCTGATCACCCCAGCCAAGAGGCAAGAAGGTTTCTGCATAAAACTCTAGGGAAAATAACTGTCTTTGCTTGCCATCAGAAATAGTTACCAAGTTTCTTATGGCAAGGGCCATAAAGTTTTATAAAGATATGTTCATAATAATCCTTGCCTTCTGGTAACATACTATCTAATATGAGTTACAAAGACAAGTGTAAAAGAACATTCAGGCAACTGAACCAGCATATTATAAAAATTTTAAATAGTTTATTGGTGAATGAATACATGTTATGAGAAATCCTTTGGGGAGAATGGCCATCTTCCAATTAGAGAGAATTTAGTAACAAAATAATTGCATAGTCAAGACTCCCAGTTACAAATGACAAAAAAATTACTCAAATAAAGGGCAGTATATTAGCTCATGAATCCTCCAAAATTCAGGGATAGACTTTCAGAAATAGCTGGTCCCAGATGCTCAAACAATGTCTTCTGGAATATGTCTTCAGCTTTCAGCTTTGCCTTGCTCTCTCTTGACTTCACTCTCAAGCAGATACTCCCTATTTGTTGATAAGTTGTCCACCAAAGACTCCAAGCTAACCTTCTATCAGTTTGTCCACCCCAGAGCAAAGATAATTTATCTTTCCCAATAATTCTAATATAAGTTTGGGGCTGGACATCTTGGCTCTGATAGGCTCAGCTTGTCTCATATGCTCATTCCTGAATCAGTCAGTGTGGTTAAAATTCTCATTGGCCAGACTTGGACTGTAAACCCACTCCAGGAACTAAGGATAAGAGGCAGACCAATCAGAACCACAGGGTCTTAAGTCAGGAAGAGGTGATTCTCTAAAAGAAAACTGAGTGTTTTCTGACTCCTTAGAGTAGAAAGCATCAGGGCTCCATCCTCCCACAGAAGCCTTGAATAACCAATAACAACCAGCAGAAACATCTTTCTCAAAGCTCCAGAAAATAGTTAAAGGATTATAGTAACAGGGGGAGTGCCAAATCAAGGAAAGGACAGCTTAAAAGCACTAGTATCTCCTGGTGTACTGGCTGGCCCCTCCTCATCCCCTCACTGGCTTGCCACAGAGTGTCCACTCACCCAGTGCAGGTACCTGGTCCTGGATCCAGAGGGAGCAGAGTAACCCTCATGCACTTACTGGGAGCATGTGTACCTGGCCCACTCTGTCTGGTGGCAGATTGAGGAACTGAACCAGGAAACTTATTGCAAGCCCACCATCCCATCACTGAGTTCTCCTACAGAGCACTGTTGGAGAGCAGACAAGTGGTTCCTTTGAGGCAAGGGGTTACTGGCTACAGGACATATAGTGCAGTGCTGGGAAGCATGAGGAAACTTTTTCTTAGGAAAGAGAGGACATTTATATCTGTGTAAATGGGGGAATTCCCAGGGCTGACAAGAGACATGAGCAGAAATGCTAAGGGAGGGCTCTATGCTTTGGACTGGAGCTATTCTCTACTTGCATGGGTCAATCAGTGAAGACTAAGAAAGGCGTTTTCCTTTTTTCCTTCTTCTTCTTCTTCTTGTTTGTTTTTTTTTTTTTTTTTTTTTTTTTTGTAGTTCTTGGCATTCAAGGAAAGCTCTGTCATAACACTAGCTGGACACAAACTTAAGGAGCAGATACCTCAGAGTCTAAATTCTGATGATAATCAAAATGTCCAGGTTTCAGCAAATGATTACAAAATATACAAAGAAACAGGAAGCAGCAGTCCAGGCTAAGGAGAAGGTTAAAGCATTAGAAATCACTCAAGAGTGGGTCTGGACCTGAGATGAACTAGACAAATGATTTTTTTTTAAGACCCTAAATATGCTCAAAAAGCTAAAGGAAAATATGGACAAAGAACTAAAGGAAATCAGGAAAATGATAAACATAAAGAGAATATCAATAGAGAGATAGAAATTATGAAAAGGAATCAAATAGAGCTGAAAACCACAGTAACAGAAATTTAAAATTCCCTAGAGGGGTTCAATAGCAGATTGGAGCTGTCAGAAAAAAGAATCAGTGAACTTGAAGATAAGACAATTGAATCATCCAGTCTGAAGAGTGGAAGTTAGAAAAGAGAAAAGAGAACAGAGTCTGAGGAACTGGTCCCCATCAAGTATAACAATATATCAAATTTGGGAGTTCCAGAAGAGAAAAAAGGGAAATAAAGGAAGAGAGAATATTGGCTGAAAACTTCCCAAATTTAATGAAACATACAAACCCAGGAATCTTAATGAATTCCAAACTGGATAAATTCAAAGATATCCACAATGAGACACATTGTAATCAAACTGTCAAATGTCAAAGACAAGGAGAGAATCCTGAAATACACAAAAGAGGAGCAACATGTCAGGTACAAGAGTGCTCCAATAAGATTAAGTGCTGCTTTTTCATCAGAAGCCTTGGAGGCAAGAAAGCAGTGGAACAACATATTTAAAGAACTGACAGAAAAAAATTGCCACCAAGAATTCTATATCCAGCAAAACTGTCTTTTAAAATGAGGGACAAATTGAGTCTTTCCCAGATAAACAAAAGCTAAGGGTGTTTGTCACTACTAGACTGGCCCTACAAGAAATGCTAAAAAGAGTTCTTCAGGTTAAGAAGAAAAAACACAAGAAAATAGATCAATGCCACATGAAGAAATAAAGTTCATTGATAAGAAGAACTACATGGGTATTTGTAAATGCCAGTATTATTATATTTCTGACTTGTAACTCATTTTTTTACTTCCTAAGGACGAAAAATGCAAATATATAAAAAGTAAAGATAAATATATGGTTTTGAACACACAATGTAAAAAGATGCAATTTTCGACAAGAATAGCATAAAGGTGGAAAGGGAAGACAGGAGCATATAACGATATATTTTGAATTTGCTGTTGAAGTAAATGTGGTATCAAATCAAATGAGATTGTTATAGATCTAGGATGTTAAATTTAAGCCCCATGATAACCACACACAGAAGATCTGAAATTATTCACAGAGGAAAATGAGAAGGGATTCTAAATGGTTCACTACAAGATAAACTATGCACAAAAGCAGGCTATAATGGAAGCATCGAGGGGAAAAATATATGACACTTACAAAAACCTACTGTCAACAATGCAGAAGAAATTCCTGCATTATCATTAAGTAATTTAAATGTAAATGGTAGTTTAAATGTAAACTTTCCAGTCAAAAGACACAGATTGGCAGAAAGGATTAAAAAGCATGATCAAACTATATACTGCTAGCAAGAGACTCACCTTAAATTCAAAGAAGTAGGTAGAAAATGAAAGGAAGGAAAAAAAAATCCATGCAAACTGTAACAAAAAGAGAGCTGTGATGGCTATCCTAATATTAGATAAAGTAGGCATTAAGAGGGGATATTTCATAGTGATAAAATGGTCAATTCTTCAAGAAGATATAACAATTATAAATATATACGCATCAAACAACAGAACCCCCAAATATATAAAGCAAATATTGTCAGATTTGAAGAGAGAAAAAGGCAGTTATACATTAATAGAACTTCACTACACCACTTTCAATAATGGGTAGAACATCTTGACAGAAGACTGATAAGAAATAGAAGATTTGAACAATGTACAAACCAACTAAACCTAAGATACATATGTAGAACACATTATCCAACAAAAGCAGAATATACATTCTTCTCAAATGCACACAGATTATTTTCTAGAATAGACCAATGTTATATCTTTATCCAGCTTTGGTATTAGGGTAATGCTGGCATCATAGCATAGTTAGGAAGTGTTCTCTTCTCTTCAATTTGTTGGAAGACTTTGAGAAGGTGTTAATACTTCTTTGACTCATTAGTAATATTCCCTTGTTAAGCCATCTGGTCCTGGGCTTTTCTTTGTTGGGGGGTTTCTGGTTACTGATTCAATCTCTTTACTTTTTCTTTGTCTGTTGAGATCAATTAATTTTAAAAGATTGAAATCATATGAACTATCTTCTCCAATCACAATGGAATGAAGCTAAAATAAATAACAGAAGGAAGACTGGAAAATTTACAGATGTTTGGAATTTAACAATACCCTTTTAAAAAACAATAAGGTCCAAGAAGAAACCACAAGGGAAATTAGGAAACATCTGGAGATGAAGGAAAACAAAAACACAAGATTCCAAAATTTATGGGATGCAGCAAAGAAAGTGTTCAGAGGGATAGTTATAGTTGCAAGTGCTACATTAAAAAAGAAGAAAGATCTTAAGTCAGTAACCTAAACTTGCACTTGGAGGAAATGGAAAAAGGAGCAACCTAAGCCCAAAGTGGGCAAAAAGAAGGAAATAATAAATATTAGAGCAAAGAGAAATGAAGTAGACAACAGAAAAACAATAGAGAGAACCAACAAAACCAAAAGCCAGTTCTTTGAAAAAAATCAATAAAATTGAAAAACCTTTAGCCAGACTGACAAAGAAAAAAGGAGAGAGGGCACAAATAACAAAAATCAGAAATGAAAGGGAGGAATATTACTATTGACCTTACAAAAATATTAAAAAATTGCAAGATATTACTAAGGACACTCACACAACAAAAAAAATTAACCAACCTAGATGAAATGGGCAAATTCCTAGAAACAGAAAAATAGCCTAAACTAACTCAAGAAGAAATAGAAGATCTCAACAGACCAAGAAAAAGTAAAGAGACTGAATCAGTAGTCAAAAATCTCCCAACAAAGAAAAGCCCAGGACCAGATGGCTTCACAAGGGAATTTTACTAATGAGTCAAAGAAGTATTAACACCTTCTCAAAGTCTTCCAAAAAACTGAAGAGTAGGGAATACTTCCTAACTATGCTATGATGCCAGCATTACCCTAATACCAAAGCTGGATAAAGATATAACAAGAAAAGAAAATTACAGACCAAGAATTCATATGCAAAAATCTTCAACAAAGTACTAGCAACCTGAATTCACATTCACCGTGACCAAGTGGAATTTATAACAGGAATGCAAGAGCAACTCAACATAAGAAAATCAGTCAATGTAATATACCATATTAATAGAATGAAGGAAAAAAAATTACACAGTCATCTCAATGGATGCTGAAAAGGCATTCTGACAAAATCCAGCATCCTTTATTGATAAAAACACTCATAAAACCAGGGATAGAAATTAATATCCTTAACACAGTAAAGAACATATATTAAAACCCCACAGCCAACTTCATACTCAATTGTGAAAGACTAAAAGCCTTCCCCCTATGATCAAGAACAAGACAAGGATGCCTGCTATCACCACTGCTATTCAACATTGTACTGAAAGTTCCGGCCAGAGCAATCAGTCAAGAAAAAGAAAAAGAAAAAAAAAAGCAACCAAATTATAATGGAAGAGTAAAATTATCCCTATGTGCATATGACTTAATCCTATATATACAGAAAATCCTGAAGAATCTACAAGGAAGCTACTAGAGCTAATAAATGAATTCAGCAAAGTGGTGGGACAAGATCAACACTGAAAAATCAGTGGTGTTTCTGTACACCAGGAATGAAATGAGCAATCTGAAAAGGAAATCAAGAAAACAATTCCATTCACAATAGCAACTCTAAGAAGAAAATATTGAGAAATAAATTTAACCAAGGATGTAAAGAATGTATAAATCAAAAACTACAAATTATTGCTGAAAGAAATTATAGAAGACCTAATAAATTGAAATTCATTCCATGTTCATGGATTGGAAGATTAACTATTGCTATGATGTCAATTCTACCTAAAGCAATTTACAGATTCAACACAATCCCAATCAGAATTCCAAAAGCCTTCTTTGCAGAAATGGAAAGGCAAACATCAAATTCAAATGGAATGGCAAGGACCTCAAAATAGCTAAAACCATCTTGAAAAAGAAGCACAGAGTTGGAGAACTCACACTTCCTCATTTCAAAGCTTATAACAAAAGTTCAGGATTCAAAACAGTGTACTGGGTACAATGATACACGGATTGTTCAATGGAATAAAATTGAGAATCAAAAATAAACCCTCACATCTATGGCCAATTGAATTTTGACCAGGGTGCCAAGTCCAGTCAATGGAGAAAGAAGAGTTTCTTCAACAAATTGACCTGGGAAAAAGAATGAGCATGGATCCCTACCTCACACCATAAAAGAAAGGTGACTCAAAATGGATTAATGACCTAAATATAAGATCTAAAACTATAAATTTCCTAGAAGAAAACAGCAGAAAATCTTCAGGACCTTGTATTAGGCAATAGATTCTTAGACTTGACACCAAAAGCAGGAGCATCAAAAGAAAAAATAGGTAAATGGGACTTCATCAAAATTAAAAACTTTTGTGCATCAAAGGACATTATCATGAAAGTGAAAAGAAAATCTACAGAAAGGGAGAAAATATTTGGAAACCATATATCTGATAAGGGTTTAATATCTGATATATATAAAAAATGCCTACAACTCAACAACTCACACACACACACACACACACACACACACACACACAACGCACCCAATAAAAAAATGGACCAAGGACTTGAATAGACATTTTCTCAAAGAAAATATGTAAATGGCCAATGAACACATGAAAAGATGTTCAACATCATTAGCCATTAGGGAAATGAAAATCATCGCCACAATGAGCTACAACCTCATACCCAACAGAATGACTATTACTACACAATTGGAAAATAACAAGTGTTGACAAGGATACAAAGAAATAGGAAACCCCATGCATTGCTTGTGGGAATGCAAAATGTGCCACCACTGTGGAAAACAGTTTGGCAGTTGCTCAGTAAATTAAGTTAGAATTGCCATCTGACCAGGCATTCCCTCTTCCAGGATATACTAAATAAAATGGAAGGCAGGGAGTTGGACAGTTATCTTTACACCAATGTCCATATAGCACTATTCACAATATCCAGGGAGTGGAAGCAACCCAAGTATCCATCAATGGATGAATGGAAAAATAAAATGTGAAATATACAAACTAGGGAATATTATTTGGCAGTAAAAAGGAATGAAGTACTGACACATAACAACTTGGATGTACCTTGGTGACATCATATTAAATGAAATAAGCCAGACACAAAAGGACAAATATTGTATGACCTCAGCTATACGAAATAAGTAGAACATGCAAATTCATAGAGATAGAAAGTACATTACAGGTACCAGGAGCCTGGGTGGGGTGGGGAATGAGGAGTGCTGGGGAGGTCACTGAGAAACTCAGGGGCCGTCTCCCGGTCCTCACCTACCCCCCTCCTTTTCTATTGTGTGCAGATGTTTCAATATATTTCCATTCTGCAGGCTGGAGGAGACTTAGGTCTCATGGAAAGGACTGACCATGCCTTGAATCCAAAACCAGGAAGAAGTAGCCTCAGCTGCTTATCAGGTGTGGTACTGGAGATACCCTTTGCCTCATGGAGTTTACATTCTTGTTGGGGAGATAGCCAATAAAGAAATAAATATATGAACGAGATCACTAGAGGCTGTGATAAATGCCATGAAGAACAAAAGAGAGTGTTGAAATAGAGGGAAGCTGGGAGAGTTCATTGTAGGTAGAATGTGGGAGAACCTCTCTGAGAAGGTGATATCTTCAGCAGGGCCTCGTGGATGAGAATGACCAGCTATTGCAGGGAAACAGAAGCAAAGTCAGTGTACTCCCGCAACTATCAAGCTATTCTGGACCAGGACCAGCCTATCCCCACCCTTACTGGAATGGATAAAGAGTTTACACCCTTGTAGGTTGGGACTACCACCCTTAAAACAGCAGGAAGAGGTTACAGACGTCGGCTCTTCACTTCTCAGCACCGCCTTAAGATTAAGGGTATTCTACTCTTTCAGGGGAAATTGAGGCAGAATAGAATAGGGCATCAAGGCTGTGGTCCCTGGTCTTCTATTCAGCTTCAAAAGAGTTAATGCAAACCTGCAAAGCTTCAACCGCAGACTTCATGGAGCCAAAATTTTCCCTAAGGCTCTGAAGCCTCCCCAAACCATAAACTCTTGTAAAATCATGGGCCCAACGGAAATTCTCAGTTAATAACAAAAAGCATGGGGTCATAAAAGTTGTTAAACATCTGCCCAAAGACAAATTTTAGATATGCAAGGGCAGGTCACAAGTTCTGATTTCTGTAGTAACTGTCCCCTCCTAGAACAAAGACACCAGGTTTTCAAAGTTCAAGAGAAGATCATAGTAAAACTTTCCTATATAACAAGCCAACCCATTCCCATGCAGCATGTTCTCCCTGGAAGATGCCCACATTATCTCTTTAACATGTCTTCTTTCTCTCTTTCTTAATTCTTTAATAAACTTTACTATTTATTTCTTAAAAAAAAAAAAAAAATCAGTGTAGTTGGATGAGTCTGGTGAGGTAGGCAAGAGACAATCAAGCAGAGCCTTGTAGGCCAGGGTAAAAAGATGAATTTAATTCTAAGAAAAATTAGGAGTCATTAAGGAGATTATAGCCAAGAAGTGACATGACTTGACTGAAATCTTAAAATAATCATTCTTACTGTTATGAGAAGAACATATGTCTCTTTGAAGTTCAGGTTCAGCTACATGGGACATTAAAAAGTGGTTTAATCATTGCTGCAAAGGAAAGGCTAAACCTGCTTATAATTGCACCCAAGAGTCTCCCCATGAGTACCTCTTTGTTGCTCAGATATGGCCCCCCCTCTCTAATTGAGCCCACTTGGCAGGTGAACTCACATCCTCCCCCTTACATGGGACCTGACTCCCAGGGGTGCAAATCTCCCTGGCAACACAGGCTATGACTCCAGGGCACGAGCCTGGACCTGGCATTGTGGGATTGAGAACATCTTCTTGACCAAAACGGGGAAGCAAAATGAAACAAAATAAAGTTTCAGTGACTGAGAGATTTAGAATGGAGTCGAGAGGTCACTCTGGTGGACATTCTTATGCTCTATCTAGAACCCTTTTTAGGTTTTAATGCCTTAAATAGCTAGAAGTAAATACCAGAAACTACCAAACTCCAACCCAGTAGCCTTGACTCTTGAAGATGATTGTATAACAATGTAGCTTACACGGTGTGACAGTGTGATTGTGAAAACCTTGTGGATCACATTCCCTTTGTCCAGTGTATGGATGGATGAGTAGAAAAATGGGGACAAAAAACAAAATGAAAAATAGGGTGGAATGGGGGGGATGATTTGGGTGTTCCTTTTTACTTTTATTTTTTATTCCTATTTTAATTTTTTCTAGTGTAAGGAAAATGTTCAAAAATAGATTGTGGTGATGAATGCACAACTATATGATGGTACTGTGAACAGTTAATTGTACACCATGGATGATTGTATGGTATGTGAATATATCTCAGTAAAACTGAATTTTTTTTTAAGTGGCTTAAATAGGAACAAAATTTCTCTAACATAAAAACTTGTGGGAGGAGGGCAGAGGTCCAAGATTGGTACAGCAGCTCCATGTTCATCAGGGATCTAATCTCCTATTTCTCTTTGTTCCATTGTCTTAGCAAGTGGCTTCCGCCCTCAAGGTCACAAGTGGCTGATGGAATTTCAGCCATCATGTCTCAGTTCTAGACTGCAGCAGAGGGGGAAGGAAAGAAAGACAAAATGTTTCCCCTCCCATCCAAATAAAACACTTCTGTTACATCTCAATGGCCAGAATTTAGTTACATGACTATATTTAGCAGCCAGAGAGTCTAGGAAATATAGTCTTTCACCTATGATGTCTGTGTTAGTCAGGCAAATTTAGCTTTGGGAACAAGCCAACCACAAAATGTTTAATGGCTCAAACACGATATGTTTATTTTTCACTGACATCAAGTCCAAAATGATGTTCTTCATTGGTAGGTGGTTCTCCTCCAAGCAGTGATTCTGGGATCCAGGTTCTATCTGATACCTCTGCCATCTTCACTACTTGTCTTCTTAAATTGTCTGCATCAAACGTTTGAAGGGGAAAGAGCATGGACGGTCAGTGTGGGAGGTGTTTGTGGGCTGGGACCAGAAGTGAAAGTGAAACATATCACTTCCACTCACATTCTAATGGCTAGAACTACAGAGATGCCTGGAATAGTGGGTCAAGTCAGTCTCAAGAGATGAAGACACAAATTGGTGACTGGCCAGCAATCTCTGCAACTATGGCAATGAGTCCAGTTAAAATCTAGGGTTCTTTTACCAAGAAAGAAAGGAGAATTGACATTGTGAGAAAGGTAGCAGTTTCTGTCACAGGAGTCAAGAGCTGAAACACAGGAGAACAATTGAACTGAAGGCCTAGCAAGCACATACTTGTCATTTTCCAACAATGAGATGGCATGCTCTAGAACCAAATGATGACATAGGTCTACCACAGATTCTGGTTTGGAATGATGGCTTGCCACATTTATCTCAAGGAGATCTTTCCCACCCACAAACTGTTCTTAAAATAAAATTGCTACACTATGAATCATTAACTTAAATGTTAAAATTTATTGTTTTATTTTCTTAACATCACAGAATGCCTTTAAAAGGTCTAGATGCTACAACATTGTGAATGAAATTAATGCTACTGAATTATATTTTAGAATGTAGTCAAAAGGAGGAAATTTTAGGGTATTTATGTTACAAGAATAAAATTTTTAAAACCCATAGGACTATACAGCACAGTGAATACTAATGTAAACTATGGGCTATAGTTAATAATATAATCATAATAATATAGTTTCATCAATTGTAACAAAGATACCATGCTAATGCAAAGTGTTAATGATAAGGTAAACTATGGGGGTAGTATAAGGGAACTCTATATTTTCTGTAAACCTATAACTTCTCTAGTTAAAAAAAAAAATTAAGAGGCCTAGATATGATTATTAATCTGATGCTAAGGTTTTTCAGAAGCTCACCTAAATTAGGTCATATAGACAACATGCAGAAAAATATAGTGTTAAGAACTAAACATAATTGAAAACCCAACTGAAGAAATTCCTGATTGTGAATTTATACATATAATGTACTCATTTTGAGGTACTATTTTTATATTCCTAATTTCTGTTCCCATGGTATATTTATTAATTTGATTTTGTCAATCTTTATTTACAAAATACACTACTTTGCAAGACAGAAGGGTACTGGCTAGGTGGGTTAATGTGAGAGTTTCGACTCTTATAATTATTCTTGCCTGAATAATCAATATCTGGTGGACATTTACTGTGCAATTCTAGGAGGATTTAATGGATCTGGTGTAAGTGTAGAGCCTTGAAGGAATTGAATAGCAGCCTTTAAAAAATATAAAGAGAGAGGGGAAACAAATAAATGTAATTGACAGTGGAAAGAGAGTGAGTAGATTTGAATATATCCAAATCAATCAACAAGTAGAATTAATCTAAGTGGATAAGAGCATAGTTTTTTAGATCATGTCAGACCTTTATTATTACAATGATATTCATTTTTCCCTTTGGTTTTAAAAGAAATTAAAACATTTTCTTGGGACCCTAAAAGTACCATGGGCCCTAAGCACCTAGTGGATATGTCAGCTCTGGTCAGTACAAGACAATGTGATGCTAAGAATAATCCAACATAATGGGTAATTTTAAGCAATCACATATGGTTGACTTCAGAAAGGGGTGTGTGTGTGTGTGTGTGTGTGTGTGTGTGTGTGTGTGTGTGCGTGTGTGTGTGTGTGTGTGTGTGTGTGTGTTAGGGGAGGACTGCTGATTCTTTTTTTTAATACTAAAAGTCATCACACTTCACTATGTATATGAAAGGAGCTTTATTTTTAAAATGCATATTCTTGGGTTCTACCCCTCAAAGAATATGATTCCCTGTTAAAAAATCTTGTACATCTCAAGAGGAGTTATTTTCCAGGATAATAGCACGTTTTTGATGTTTTGAAAATTTAATTCCTAAGTTTGAATATGTTTCCTTAATAAAGTGAAATTTAGATCTTAAAAATGTAACCTCCTACCCAACTCCCCCCCCCCAACAAAAAAAAGAAAGGAAACTTAAAACAGTCTACATTTAACTCTGAAGATTTTCAAGACTCAAAAGAAGAAAAAGATGGACCATAAGTCAAAAGATTTAAAGGTTTACTTCATTATAGCAGAGATTCTAGGAAGGCCAGCAAGGGATCAAATATCAAGAAAAGAACACAAAAAGGTAGAGACTAGGAACTACTTCAACAACTATCTTCCACTACTTCAACAAATTAGTTCCATAAACATTTATTGAGCAACTACTATTTGCCAAGTACTGAAGTCAAGAGTGGGTATGGGGGTTATGGGTGGGGGCAGAGAACAAACGCATACATGTGGAAAGAAGTTCAAAAGGTAAAAGATCAGATATTACTTTAAGAGACAAAGTCAATATTACTTTAAGAGAGAAAGTCAGAAAAAGTGTCTGAGGAACGATATCAAAAGTGACAGATGACTCAGAAAGAATTAGGGAGATAGGAGTCTCTTGGAGATGGTGAAAATGAGGTCATTGGCAGCTTTAGGGATAAACACTTCCTTGGAGTGGTAGGTGTGGAAGGGATGCTAAGTAGCAGAGGCTATTCCTGAAGATTCTGAAGTCTGGCCATGAAAGATAGAAGCACTGGTTGAGTTTAGTACTGCCTGCTTCAGACTACTCTGGAAATACCTAACATAATAAAAGCCAACATCAATTGAGAGCTTCCTAAGTGCATGATCTGTTTAAAGCACTTCACATGTCATCTAATTCTCCTACCAACCTCTGCAGTAAGTACTATTTTTATACCCATTTCACAGATGAGGAAATTGAGGCACAGAAGGCTTAGGTAATTAGCCCAGGATCACAGAGCTAGTAAAAATGATAGAACTATAATATGAACCAGGCTCTCTTCCTCCAGAGCCTGCACTCTTAACCACTGCACAATACCTACCAACGATGAATGGACTGGACATATTACTAAATTTTGCATTTATTAGGCACTTGTGGGTTATTTGTGTGTGTGTTGTTGTTATATCAATTTACAGAGGCAAGTGAAGCACAGAAAAGTGATTTGCATGTGTTTAATATAGCAACAGGCAGAATTGGAACCTATTACAGAGCGTGATTTACTTTCCGGTGGCTCAAACCATTGAGTGTCTCTAGAGCATGGGATTTGGAGCCGCTGGTGCTGTGAAATAGAGCCAGAAAGCCCAGAAGGTAGTGCACTGAAGTCCTGAGAAGTTGGGACACTGTTAGTAAAACAAACATTTGGCTGGTCCCCAGCCCAGCTCTATCTCTGCATTCCTAGAGGCCCCAAAAAGGGAAAAGCTTTGCCTGAGAAGTGATTTTGTTTTCTCTCCATGATCATTTAGAGAATGCCAGCCTTTCAGAGCCTTTCTACTTTAGGCCCAGGTAGTCTTACATACACATTTCCTCCTTTGGTCAAATGGATGGTAAGTTCACTCGGGATGAAAATCATACTATCTGACAGTATTTGGAAAAAAAAAAAAAAGATATACATTAGCCATCGTGGTTTTTGCTTTGAGTTGGTAAGAGGAAAACACAATCCAAGTACAAAAGGCTGTAATTTGCTTTTCTAGTCAAAAGTTAATGACATTGCTTTATCAGCATGAAGCGAGTACAAACGACCTATTGGCCTTTCTCTGTCTGGTAATGAAAATATATGCCTTGGAAATGCGTGTACATGGACAAAGAGAAAACTGGATGGATAATTGTCATAATGATTGGGTAATAAAGTTAGGCCCTGATTTCTGTGGCTACAGTGATTGCTGCTTCTACTACTGCCACAGCTTCAGGAAAATGGTGGTAAAACATCCATCAGAGAAGTTGAAAGGGAGACAGCCTTGTCTGTTGAAGAAAAATAGCAGCGTTAGCACCAGCTTCTGTATTATGGATACCATAGCTGAGGATAAAAAGAGGCACACATGCATATCTCTAAGGCAATATGTGTGAATCTTTAAAAAGTGTATGCTGATTACTTTCTGAAAAATCAAATCCTACTTAAGTATACTAAGAGGAACTTACTATTTAAAACAAACAAACAAAAAAGCCACCCCGTGGTAAATTACAGACTTTAAAAAGTGTTCTTCTGCAATTCTGAATAATCATCCCTAATTTATTTCTTTTCCAAAGGATACATTCCATACGGAATGTCCTCAAAGCTGGTTATACCTGTATTTGAAATAAATGGGTTCCCAGCTACAGATACAAATGATTATTAGAAATTTGAGATGAATATGATGGAGAATTAACATTGAAAAATCAAATATCCTTTTCCATTATTTTGGAAGTGGCATTGGGCAGAGAGGGACTGATGTAAAATTTATCTGCCGATGTCATCTTCTTAGACTTTGCTCCTTGAGCTCAGTCTGTATGACTGTGTAGTTCAAAACGGCTGCCTGAGTTCATGAGTGGTTAAGAAGGGCATCACCGTAGTAATTTTCCTTCCCAACATAACTATCATAAAACAAACTGTCTACAATGATTTGCGAACTTTGTTTTCTTTCAGGACAACACAATAAGCTGCCGCTTTCTGTGCTCCCTGAGCAGTCTACGGTCCCACCCCCATTCAGGGAGTGGGGGGAGGTGGGAGGAGCAGGGCTGGACTCCTGGCCTTGGAGATAGGATGTGGTGTGATGCTTTTCTTCTGCAGGCACCATCCCGTGGGGCGCCTGAGGATGCGGCGCTGGCTTCGGTCCAGCTGAATTGGAGGCAGTCCTAGAAGTAAGAACATCCATCATGCTTAGTAAGATCTTAGGTTGTAACGGCTGCCGTGAGCCTTCAGACATTTTTTTTTTATAATGCTCCTGGTCATAAAGCGCTCTTTCCACCCCTGCTGCCATATGTTTTTCCAGCTGGACCTCCACCAGTCTTCCGCTCTCCAGAAAGTTCTCATCCACTCAGCCCAGGGGGATCGCATTGGTTTCTCTGAGGACCGCTGCAAGTTCCGGCCGGAGTCCTGCCCACATGGAAAAGCAAGCTCTCCGAGTTACAGATGAAGGTCTCAGATTGTGGGTCTGTGTCTGGAGATGGTGTGCTTTCCTGTTTCAATTTCAAGTTGTAGGAATGGAAATAAACGTATTTAAATATGTGAAACTGTATAAGAAAAAAAAAATCTTATTAGCATGTGTTTTCTATGATTCTGACTCTTCCTCACCAAATCTGGCTGCAAGGAAAATTAAAAACAGTTTTTGTCTGAAGACTGGAATCCGCCCACTTATTTACTCTGATCAGCCCTTGACCTCTGGACCCTGGTTTTCATTGTTCATCTTCTATTCACCTGGGGCACTAGGGATATTTTAGCTTTTCCAGATGCTGTTGTCCCAGTAGGTTGATAGTAGTTTCAATGGCTGGAGTTGCAACGCCTTGATACACTTTGCAGTTCCTGCCCAGGAGACAAGTTTCATTCTTCCAAATTCTACTCGAGTAGTTTTTCCTTTGTGGTTTAGACCCAGTTGTGGCTCTGCGGATCATTTTTCCTTTTGGTGAATTTGAATTCAGTCCCTCATCCTCAAAAGCCCTAAATGAAAAGGAAATAGGTGACACTTTCTCCATGGCAAACCTTCTTTGGGAAATTCTTTCAAGGTTTGGGCAGTATGTGACTAGCTCCCACTTGATCATTCCATTTACGTTTGATTTGCAATCAAAACTGAGCCAATTCAAGATTTTAATAGTGCCACCTATTACTTGCTGTTAAGTTCTCCATCACACTTGCCTCACTGTCACCCAACTCCTTACCCCTTTCCCCACTATCATTTTCCAGTGCCCTCCCTATGTTTGCTACTGAGGATGCCCAAGTCTTTTCTCAGCCCCTTCCCTCTGAAATCTGCAGGGGTAAAAATGATACCTGTGATAATATAAAGAAGTCTTAGAACAACTCAGACTTGTGGTCTAAAATCCAGAATTTTGACAGCACCAGTTTGGGGAGACCAATTTCATAATACGTGGATTTAGAGGCCCCTTTATAAATGATATCAGGAATAGCTAAGAAATTGTACAATCTGAAATGATAAAGTATTTTTCAAAGTAGGTAACAGAAAGCAGTATTGTGAGGAAATCACACTGCTTTTTGCTTTCTTTCTGACTCCTTAGTTTCACTAAAGGCTTAAACAAGAATATAATTATAATATTTGTAAATGATTGTGTAACTGCTCCAAAGCTTTGACTGTATACCTCCCAACACCCACAAGACTATAAGTGGTATGTATCAGGTAGGTTACCCATTAAACGACGGTGACAGATCGTATTTCTGGTTAATTGTTAGTTCCTTATGACCTTAGACTTTGCCTGTGTATTTAATAACACCATCTGTTGTCTGAGGTAGCACTACTACCTTTTTACATGAGGATTACTGTTCTTACTTCGTAAACAACAGTGCTCCATCTGAGGTGTTGAAACTCTACCATGGAATTATTTAAATTATACTACCTATGGAAAGCTTAAAGAAAGAAACTGACTTTATTCCCTATGCTGGCTTTGTTGACTTCAACTGAAAAAAAAAATCATAATTTATATACCATAATAAAAGCATAAAAAAGATTTACAAGTTATATTCTTGGTCTACAAAACAGAATGTTTTTTTTTTTTAAAAAAAAAAACCAAAACTCTGAATTAGTTATGCCTGTCCTGTTTGTCTTCTCAGACTAGTTTCTCATTGTACATACATCTCTAGGAAATTACCTGATAAAAGAGATAATTAAAAAATAATTCTTACAAAGTTAAATCAGGTGAAACTTTTTTTCTTTAACCATGACCCACGATCATGCCTTTCTGTTTTGTGGCAAGTTGAGAATCCTGCTAGTGCACAGAAATACTAAAACATCTACTCACACAAGGTCTGTAATTACGCAAATATTGAAAGTGTTTTAAGCCAGTTACCTTTGTTTGGGATTTACAGATAGTGGCGCCTGTAAAATGAACCCTTGGTGTCAGGGGTGGGGGAAGGAAGGAAGCAGAACATTTACTTTTAATTTAACCAAGCCATGTTATACAGTATACTAATTTAGTGCAATTCTCCAAACCATGAATCAGAACTTCCTAAAACAATAAGGACTCCATGGAGGGGAAGAACTGACTTGCATATAACTTTTATCTCCTGCCTGAGGGAAAAAAGAAGGGTTTTCTTCCAATGTCCCCATTAGACTCTACAGGGATGCAAAGCTGCACCTTTCAGAGTCTGAAAGAAACTCCATTCATTTGTTCATTCATTTATTTGTCTCAATCCATTCCCAGACTTAGTCCAAAAAGGAGCTAAAGTGAATGAGAATTATTGCTTAATTTTACCAGGGAAATATCAACTCCTCAAAGGTGAAGACTTTGTGACAGTAACTGTAATTTTTCATTCCTTAACATGATGATATTATTAAGAAGCAGGAATGAGCTGAAATATAAACATTCTAATGTGTATCTGATTTTTAAGCCCCTGACGAACTTTGACAACTCATAAACTTGACCATTATAAGACAAGCACTCACAAAACCCACAATTTTATGCTAAAATAATGTAGACACTCCACAGAGGTGTTTTTTTGTTTGTTTGTTTGTTTTAATTACTTGAAAGTGGAGCGGTTGGCCTGCACACCAAGCACATGAAAATAATCAAGAGGTAGTTTGCCAACAGAAAACAACTTCAGAAGTACAGAATGTAGAATTCTGAGCCTAAACAGCATCCCCAAAAGGCATGTCCTGACATGTTTTCAGTATAAGAGAGCTTCAGATTTCAGGCTTTTAAAAGAATGGCTCCTATTACAGCTGAACGGGCGGCTTACCCTTTTCTACACTCTGAATTGAAGGAATCTGGCAGTCTGATTCTGGAACACATTTAAAATATAGTGAGTAATATTTATATGAAAAGTAAAGTAACAGTTCTTTTTGTTTGTTTGTTTTTGAATACTTGAAATAAAACAAAATTTACACTTAAGTGCTTTTTTTCATATTTCTGAAAAACATAAAATTTAAAAAATGTAGAATTTAAATTTTCTGTAATCAGACCCAAATATACTTAAGTCACATAGAAGACAATAAAGGCAACTTTTCATGATATTAACAAAGTCACAAAAATTTCAAAACATCAGAATTCCTTGAACTTACTCTCATACAGTCGTTTATGAAGTCAATAGATAGCCAGTGTTCAGTGAAGACTTCACATGGCTATTAAGCAGTGAAATCCTGGGTGAGATACACAAAACCTCAAAATAAATTTCCACATCCTGCTGACTTATTCAGACAAATGCCTGTCAGTGCAAGGAACTTTCTTCTTCTTCAGCTAAGGCCTCTTAATCGGAAAGGCCCGTGGACAGTATATTAAATCTTTGCCACTGTGAATATATATATATATATATAGTAAGGCAGACTCGGGTGGGAAAAAAAAGGTGCAAATATTTCCCATAAGTTGCCTTGAGACACTTACTGAGGCATATTAATGCTGATACAGATGTTTTTGCCCTAGTTAATTTAAGTTTAACTATCGACCATGGTTTAGACACTCCTAGCCTGGAATTTGAGCCCAAACCAAGCAGATGTGATGTTCTCAGATGATATGATGATCTGGAAACCATTTTACCTTACAATTTTATTTGGATGGCACAACACCCCTCAAATAAAGGGCAGGCATTTCTGGTAGTTTTCCTGTATAATTTTGTGATACTATGTGTGTCAGAAGAATCTTGGGCTTGGAGTTGAATCTTGGGTATTCCCATCTCCACCTACTCACCATATGAAGGTTCAGAGCAAGAATGGAATCAAGTCCAGTACCTCCTCTTCCACTCAAAAGCAACTCTGGCTCAGAGTGTCCCAGTAACAGGTACCAGGTATCTGAAGAGAATCTATGGCCCTTCAGCCATCCATGGTTGCAGATATTTACGTGCATGTAAAAAAGAACCTGTGAAGAAAATACAAACAGCAGATAGCCCACCAGTGGGCTAAAGAAAGAACTGCACTTTGGGAAACCTGAATTCTAGCTGTTTTTTAACGGCAGATTTACTATTGTCTGAAGATAAATTCCTTATCTTTTTGGCACTTCCAGAAGTAACCAAATTCATAAAGTGAACAGAGAATGATGTTCTTCATCACTATTAAGAATAATGAATTGGTCTGAAAAGGCAAATATAAATAGATAAATGTAAATAAATATAATTAATTTTTAAAAGCAGTCTGAAAAATATTTTAAATTTAGATACCTAAGGATACTAAGCAATAAAAATCCCAAGGAAGTTCACATGTGTGTAGTTTCCAGGTTTGTTTCAGAATCAACTTCTCACTTAGGAATTTGCTTGAAGGGCTGGGGAGACTTGCCAACAGGTCCATCAAAGTTCATTTGTATTTGCATTTTAGCTGTCTGTGACAATCTTTTCAGTAAACACACTATTTTTAGGCAGTCACTTTAGGGAATCCATTTCACTATTTCTGGCCACCAGTGGTCTTCGCTAAGGCTCCCTTTCTTCTTCTCTGTATGAACTTCTTTACTCTCTCAATGGTTTTGTGCTCCCCCTAGCAAAGAGGCATTTCCATGTGGACATAGAAAAGGAGGTGCCAAAACATACAGAAGTTCACTCCAATTAATAAATTACACCCCACCATTAGTCTTTTTAACTCTCCTTCCTTTTTTCCTTTTGCAAGGAGTCCTCTGTCTTCCTTATACATAAAACTGACCAAAAAAAAAAAAAAAAGTATTGGAGGAAAAATTTTGTTAGATGTTTATATCGTTGAGAAATATCACTGTAATTTCCACTATATATAAAAAATAATTGTTTTAAATAACAACCGTACTATTTTTCACTAAACATATTGGACAAGAGCAAGTAAGCCAACAGAACAGATTAATAAAATGCTAATGGTTAAGGCCAAATTTTTCTGGTGATTGTCATCCTTTTGCAAAATATATTTTCATCTTCTCAAAAGAAAGTCAGTCTGTTTAATAATGGCTAACTGGCACTTCGTAAGAAATACAAACAATAACAATGAAAGCTTATTTGAATAAGTTATGATCATTTTGCTTCCTGTAGCTTCTTTATAGCAAAGAAATTCTATGAAATATGGTGGCTTCACATTTTCTTCTTTTCAGTGTCCTGTAGTCCGTTCCATTTATTTGTCTGAGTTCAAAGCAGTGACAACTGGAGTCCTACAATAGGAATTAAGTGATTTCACAAGTTTTTCCTCTTTATTTTTAAAGAAATAGGTCTTAAAGAATAGGAGGTATAGTATTCCAGTTTGGTGACTGCCACCACCATTTTACCACCCAACTAAATCCCAGAATTGAACATTTCATCCTAACACCAACATGAATTTTTACGTAACCATCATAAAGTCCAGCACAAAATGGTTTGCCATTTAAGGAGTCCCATGCAAGATGTGGTATTATGGCAACTGCCTCTCACCTCTACCATCTCCTTCCATCTGTTGGGAATATTTGTGTTTCTTTGGATTGATCGTCCTATGAATTATACTTGAATTTTCTTTTTCCTTATAAATATAGATAAACAAATCTTAACACTTAGGAGGAGTCTCTTTTGCTGGGCCTCTAAACTGTGATTTTATTTTTTAAATGCAGATAGAATGTTCTACACCATATCATTAGATAGCAGGACTGATACCTGGATTTCAGTCCTGGCACTCAATTTAAGGGCTACTTTAGGTAAATCACTTAATCTTTTCATATCTCAGAGTTTTATTTTCTGAAAGATGACAAATAATAGCATTTATGCTTGAGATAATATTTTTAAATGTCCCTATGAAAGGTACAGTAAAATATCATATTTATTCTTAACCTTTCAGAATTGTTACATCATTCTATTTTTTTCAGCTCCCTTTCTGCTCATTGTGCATGTAAGAAAGTTAAGTTTTTAAGTAAAGAAAGCTAATGAGAGGAAATTTACCGTTTTAAAATTTTCAAACCTTTCCCGTGAAGTTAGTTCACTATTTTGTCAGTATCTTCCTACTAATCTCTTTTAAAGGTTTTTTGCGAGTGTCTTAAATATAAATTAAACTCACATCCAGATATTATTCCAGAAAAAGTACATTTCATCACCCTCTTTCCAAAAAGTCAATAGGAGGGTTCTGGCATCAAATGGCTGTTGAATCCCTTCCAGTTCTCCTACAAATTTCCTTGCAGACTGGGCAAGCATGTGACCTCAATCTCTCCTTTGTCTGTGTTTTTTACTCAGCTCTTTAAATTCTGACATGGTAAGTCGTTAGCCTACCTCAAGACCCCAAGTTTTGCTCTAAATGGGGGCCTGTACATATGTTTACACAAAGACTGGTGACTAACAGCTTCTGTGTATAACATGTGGATGATTAAGAGCTCCTGCAATTTTATTTGGCTTGATTCTTAGACCCTCCACATAGAGTTTACCACCTCCACATGTAAAAGTCTTTTTTATATCCGAATGCTGTCTGTGCACAGGGGAGGCAGGCTATAGGGAACAGTCAAATAGAAGGGACATATCTCTAAAAACATCTATCTGCAATTTGATAACCAGTGGAATTGTCTCATAAAATCCTATTACTTAGAAGAAAATCTCTCATGTATATTACAGAAGTTTCATTTATGTCAAGACTCTCCATAGTATGTGTAGATGCAGTCATATAAACAAATATGTTCAAATATATGTTTGTAACTTTTTAATGGAAAAGTCCCTGAATATTACAAGTGTTCTTTAATCACAGTACTTCTACCTGAGTCCAAGGAGCCTAGAATGGTGCCCACAGAAATCCAAATGACATGTGGCTCTATTTTCTTTCTCCTTCAAATATCTACAATCAGAGGATATGGTTGCAACATCATGTTATTAATAGAAGCTGCATTCTAAAGAGTGAGGTTGTGATTCCACCTCGCTGTATAGAGTGAAACCCATGAACTCAGCAATCCAGGAATACCATCTCCTGGACAGCACCGACACTGTGCTGGGGGCACATGGCTGCACTCCTCCCGCAGCTGCGTGACCTGAGGGCAGAGTTCCTTTGGTTAGGAACATTTCTTTACCCTGCCCTGTAAGGTGTACAGGGTTGTGCTGTGTTAGCAAGAGCATCTCGACTGGAATAAGCTCTGGCGACCAGATTCAGATTTTAGATGTTTAATTTTCAGACAGTGGAAACCCAAGTAAATCGGTTTGTATTTGGTGGCAGGGGTGGGAGTGGTCAGATTTGTTCTACCCATTGAGCTCTCATTTAAAACTGCTCCCTTTGATTTGCTTTCCCCCACTTCCCTTACTCCTGCTTTTTGATAGTATTTCACTGAATGGCTTTCATTTTGCTCCTAAACTGTGATTGTATCCGAAAAAAAAAAAAATCTTAGAAATTAGCACTGGAAAGGACTTTTGCTTCCTCTGGTCTCAGCAGGAGTGTTCCCCAGTTTACTTCCTTTAGTGCTTAAGACAAGTGGCAGCATTTCAGTGTTCTAGCTAAAAGCCAGTCTCAATTCACTGCCTCAACAACACTGACACTGCCTCTGCCTGCCTGTCCACAGTGTGTAGGAGCACACTGCATCCAACCCCATAACCTTGACTCTGAATGGCAAAGATTATGATAATTCTCTTCTGAGAGGACTTGGAACCTTAAGCAAGAGGGCAGAGTCTACGTGACTCAAACATACCAACTTCCTCTTTCATAAGTCATCACATGATGAAGTACAATTACAATTCCTGCCTTGTCTCTGCGAATTGCAGGCGCATTGCCTCACCCGAGAAACCCTGCTCCTGTGTGTGGAGGCGGCGGCTGTAACTGCTGCAGCAGCCGCTTTGGAAAGGATCCAACTCCAGTCTGCGCCTGGAGGGAGGGCGGTGGGTGGAAGACAAAAACAAAGCTATGTTTACTTAGCATACATCGATAAAGCTGCTTCAATGCCACAGGAAAGGCCAGACAGCATGAAAGACTTTTGCTACAATATAAGGAATTGCTGCCCTGGATCCAGAGCCAGCCTTAACCCTCTTGATCCCGGATCCTTTTAGGGCAGGGGAGCCCAGAACTAAAATAGCCTGTTTTCCAGCGGGCATTTCATTAGGGAAGTTACAACAACTCAGTTTCGACATTAAACTGGCAGTGTAAAATAAAAAGGAAATGCTCTTCTTTTGCAGAAGAAAAGCTCTGTTCTAAAAGATCTTTCCTTAGAATCTTTCAAGGCTGAATTTGTATTTCAGTATTTCTATTTTGGGACGGAACCCTAGGCTCTCCCTTGAGTTCATCACTGTGCTCGCTGGTGACGGCGCTAATGGCGAGTTGCGCTTTCTTTTAATATGCTCCATTCACTGCCTACTGCGGCGATCCCTTGGTGCGGGGCGGGGTGTGGGGGCTTTGAGATAGCTAATCTCTTTGCAGCACAATGACTGGGCCTCATCCCCTCTCTGCTAGGGCCTCTTGGGCCAAGTCACAGGTTGGAATTAGTGGCATAAAGTCTAGGCGCAGAAGGGACAGATTGGAGGGACAGACAGGTCCTAAAGGAGGTGCGCTACCCCTGCAGCCAGGTGCCGGGAGTGACCAACGCCACTCGCGCCAGCAGCTCTTGGGAGGGATCCGGGCAGGCTTCATTTTCCCAGCTTACAAGAGAGGGTGAAGGTAGGATTGCAACTGCAGGACAAGGTCGGGGAACACGATGGGGACAGGGGCACCTTTTTCTCTGGAAATCCACAAGAAAAGACTTATTCACGGTTAGCCTGTAAAAACACTTAGGTCTGGCATTACATTTTCCGTGTCATTTTCGAGCAGCTTTTTCTTTTCATATGCTTTAAGCAGCTCCCTCCACTGTTCCTCGGAGGTTCCTCCACCCTTCTTCGTGGTTAATCCTTTCGAGCAACCTGACATTTTCAATAGCAACAAGAGATTTTTTTCCCTATCTACCAACCAGCTGTAGGAAAGATCGTATAATTAGTACCCTGTTCCTCTCAAACTTAGGCGATTCATTCCAGTCGAAAGGAAAGATATGGGCCTATGTTCCCAACAAAAGAAGCTCCAGAGGCCGCCCTTCAAAGCTGAAGTGTATAAATCCCAATTGAGAGAGTGACTAAGCCCGAGTCGATTAGTCAGTAAGACTAACGACCAGCCAAAAGTGATTTCCCAGAAAACAAATCAGCTCCTCCTCCCGATAAAAGTATGAAACTCAAGTGTTCAATTCAGCGGGGACAGAGTCTGTATAACTGCAACAGTTGCAGACAAACGAAGTCTTTGTCGGGTCTGCAACTGCAAACCACCTTCGCGCTAGGCGGGTTTGCACCTAAGGAGGACAACACGGGCCTCTGCCTCCAGACAAGTACAAATCCGCCCGCCCCTCCATTATGGCATCAAGTGAGCGCGCCTCGCTGCGAACAGCTCCAGCCCCTTCACGACAGACGGTGGTGTAGCCCCTAAACCAGCACCAGCTAAGTCCCCCTCAACGGAGGGGAAGCTACACACCCCTCTTCTGATCCCAAGGGGACCTCGCAGGCCCTCGCTGCGGTTTTTTACCCACTCTTCCGCACTGTAATAGCGCCACTCGTTACAATGAGTAAAAGTTTAGCAGGGCTGAGGGAGGGACCTGAAGGCCCAGAAATAGCAGGCGGGAGGGTGGGGGGGGCGGTGCCTGCGCGATGACGTGGAGGCGCTGGCTATAGATCGCGCTCTGTTTCCCCGGATCCCTGGAATGTGCATTTCGTTTAATGAGGTTGCAAGTGCCAATTGCATAGAGTCACGTCCGCGCTGAGCGTGCGCACTCAGTGGCAGTGGCGGCAAATGGGCCGCGGCGCGCACGTCACGGCGGCTCCCTGCCCACGCTCTAACCTACATAAGGCCGCAGGCGCGTCCCGCCCGGCCCCGAGCCGCTCCGCGCGGTTGGCACGATCCTTCTCGCCAGTCTGAAGGATTCCTTTTCTCTGCCGTGCGGGCTCCGAGTTGCGGGGAAATCGGTGCATTAGGGAGGAAGGAGGGTAACGTGGCTTAGAGGAAAAACTTTGCCCCTTGGCTGTGTTCCTGAATCAGCTACCCTAGAAAAGAGATGTTTCAGTGAGGGTTTTATTTGTACGGCGCTTCCTTTCCCTTTCCCCAGGGACTTAATGAACAATTCACAGGCCAACCGGAGGCACTTCAACTCTGTCGTATGTTTTGGAAAACATTTCAGTGTTAGTAAAACTTAAACGGGACAATGGCGCATGTGGCTTTTTCCAAAACAAAAGAAAGTGTAAAAGCATGTTGTTAAAATGCTACCCAGATTTCGTGACTACGCGTCTTTCATTCAGATTTCAAATATAACTCCTAAATCAAAAAAAAAAAAAAACTTGTGTAAATTACGCTAGATTTAAAGTTTCCATCCTCCTGAGCTTGACAGAAACCAAGTTACAAAGTGGCATTGCTTACACAACAACAACAAAAACTATGGTTTTAGCACGATTTGACCCTAAAGGACATTAGGAGGGGGGGAAAAAAGCCCTGATAAGTCAATGTAGCTGAGCGGGAAGCGAGGTAAAGGGGGAAGGAAAGTGGAGGAAAAGAAAAACAACATTTGCATCACATTCACGTTGGAAAGCCTTTCCGCTCCTCCCTCCCCGCCGCTGCTGCGGAGCCAGGGCTCGGAGCCGGGAGCTGGTTCTTGCAGGTCTCCTGGCAGAACTTCCCTGAGCGCTGCGCTGCGCGGGAGGGGGACGAGCGCGAGGGCGCGAGCAGCGGACGCGCGCGAGAGGGGAGGGGGCGCCGCGCGCAGGCGCTGTGCAAGGCTGTCGAAGAATCAAGTCGGTAGAACTGGAGCGGCCGCGGCGGCGGCGGCAGCAGCAGCGGCAGCAGCAGCGTCGGCAGCGGCGGAGCTGAAGCGGGCAGGGCGCTGACGCTGGCGCGGGCAGAGCAGCTACGATAGGAGTTGTGAGTGAGCGGCGGAGCAACCCGGGAGCCCGCGCTGCATCCTAACTCCACGCGCACCGGCCGCTGCCGCCTCGGCGCGGCATGCCCAGCCACTCGGGCTGAGCCTCCCCCGGCGGCCGCCCCCCTCCCCTCGCCCCCCCGACCTCCCCGCCCCCCGCCCCTCAGTTAGCGCGGGCCGCCGCGACCTGCTGCACTCACCCGCGCCCTCGCGGCCCGTGTTCGCCCCGGTCTGGAGACCCGCCGCAGCCCCGTCCGAGCCTCCGCTGCAGCGCCCGCCGCGCCGCGACGCCCCGCAGTCCGTCCGCGCCCGCCGGGGGGACCTGCTGCCGCGGCTGCACCCTCTCGCCCCGCGCCCCCCGCCTCTTGTGCACCGGGGGCGCTGCGCGGGCGCCGAGCCTTCGCGGGCTTTGCCGCCGCCGCCGCCGCTGCGGCCGCCGCCGCCTCTGGTGGGGGAGCCGCGAGGTTGGGGGGGGAGAAGGGCGCGTGTGTTGCCGGCGGGGGGCGGCGGCGCCTCCTCCTCCTCCTCCTCTTGCTGCACCGCGGGCTCCTCGGACATGGCCGCGGCGGTGGCGGTGGCGGCCGCGTCCCGGCGGCAGTCGTGCTACCTGTGTGACCTGCCCCGCATGCCGTGGGCCATGATCTGGGACTTCACCGAGCCCGTGTGCCGCGGCTGCGTCAACTACGAGGGCGCCGACCGCGTCGAGTTTGTCATCGAGACGGCGCGGCAGCTCAAGCGGGCGCACGGTTGCTTCCAGGAGGGCCGCTCCCCGCCCGGTGCCGCGGCCTCGGCCGCCGCCAAGCCGCCGCCGCCGCTCTCGGCCAAGGACATCCTCCTGCAGCAACAGCAGCAGCTCGGCCACGGTGGCCCCGAGGCGGCCCCGCGCGCCCCGCAGGCCCTGGAGCGCTACCCCCTGGCGGCCGCGGCCTCGGCCGAGCGTCCCCCGCGCCTGGGCTCCGACTTCAGCGGGAGCCGCCAGGCGACGGGCCTGCCGCAGCCACCGACGCCGCAGCCGCCGCCCGTAAACGGCATCCTGGTGCCCAACGGCTTTTCCAAGCTGGAGGAGCCCCCCGAGCTGAACCGCCAGAGCCCGAACCCGCGGCGCGGCCATGCCGTGCCGCCCACCCTGGTGCCGCTCATGAACGGCTCGGCCACGCCACTGCCCGCCGCGCTCAGCCTCAGCAGCCGCGCCGCCGCCGCCTCGCTGGCCGCGGTGTCCGGGGGCGCCGCCCCCAGCCTGGGCCCAGCACAGCCAGCCGAGCTGGGCGCCCACAAGCGGCCGGCGTCCGTGTCCAGTAGCGCGGCGGTGGAGCACGAGCAGCGCGAGGCAGCGGCCAAGGAGAAGCAGCCGCCGCCGCCCTCGCACCGGGGCCCGGCCGACAGTCTGTCCACCGCGGCCGGGGCCGCCGAGCTAGGCGCTGAGGGCGCGGGTAAAAGCCGCGGGCCGGGGGAACAGGACTGGGTCAACAGGCCCAAGACCGTGCGCGACACGCTGCTGGCTCTGCACCAGCACGGCCACTCGGGGCCCTTCGAGAGCAAGTTTAAGAAGGAGCCGGCCCTGACTGCAGGCAGGTTGTTGGGTTTCGAGGCCAACGGGGCCAACGGGTCTAAAGCAGGTAGGGGCGGCTGTGGGGTGAGCGGGTCCAGGGGAGAGAGGGGACCAAACAGCAGAGGAAGGGCTGTTCTTTCCATTCACCATTCTGCCCCAGCCCCCAGAAACAACAAACACCCAACTTCCTGATCTGCCTGAGGCGGAACCAGTGCTTAGTGGCAACGTGTTCATGTGCTGAAGCAGCATAACAGAGATGAGTCAGACAGTGCTGATAGGCATTGACACAGGGTTTTCCTTTCCCAGCATATTCTTGGACGGGAGCATGAGGGCACCAGTCACCTTTTAACCTGTAGAGGGACATTGTCACATGCACAGTTCATACTGGTATACATGCATGCATGTGTAATTTCACACCGAGTTAAATGCAGTTAGCTTAAATACAGGCAATTTTGCACACATCGTTTTCTGCAACTTAGTTTTCTTTTTAATAGGATAACGTTCTCTTAGAACCCCATAAAGATAAGTGTTTTAAGTTGCACCTGCACTTGAAACTCATGAGTTTGTGTATATGTGCTTTTAGAGAATACAAATTCCTAACGAGGTTTGTTTTGCTTTGGTAAAAGAAAGATTGTTTTCAGTGCATGTAGATTTATTCCCTCTCTTTTTCCTTTTCTTTGTTTTCCCAGTTGCAAGAACAGCAAGGAAAAGGAAGCCTTCTCCAGAACCAGAAGGTGAAGTCGGGCCCCCTAAAATCAATGGAGAGGCCCAGCCTTGGCTGTCCACCTCAACAGAAGGGCTCAAGATCCCCATGACTCCTACATCCTCTTTTGTGTCTCCACCGCCACCCACTGCCTCACCTCATTCCAACCGGACCACACCGCCTGAAGCGGCCCAGAATGGCCAGTCCCCCATGGCAGCCCTGATCTTAGTAGCAGACAATGCAGGGGGAAGTCATGCCTCGAAAGATGCCAACCAGGTTCACTCCACTACCAGGAGGAATAGCAGCAGCCCACCCTCTCCGTCCTCTATGAACCAAAGAAGGCTGGGCCCCAGAGATGTGGGCGCCCAGGGAGCAGGCAGCACAGGAGGACTGGAGCCAGTGCACCCTGCCAGCCTCCCGGACTCCTCTCTGGCAGCCAGTGCCCCACTATGCTGCACCCTCTGCCACGAGCGGCTGGAGGACACCCACTTTGTGCAGTGCCCCTCCGTCCCTTCGCACAAGTTCTGCTTCCCTTGCTCCAGACAAAGCATCAAACAGCAGGGAGCTAGTGGAGAGGTCTATTGTCCTAGTGGGGAAAAATGCCCTCTTGTGGGCTCCAATGTCCCCTGGGCCTTTATGCAGGGGGAAATTGCAACCATCCTTGCTGGAGATGTGAAAGTGAAAAAAGAGAGAGACTCGTGACTTTTCCGGTTTCAGAAAAACCCAATGATTACCCTTAACTAAAACTGCTTGAATTGTATATATATCTCCATATATATATATATCCAAGACAAGGGAAATGTAGACTTCATAAACATGGCTGTATAATTTTGATTTTTTTTTGAATACATTGTGTTTCTATTTTTTTTTTTTTTTTTTGACGACAAAAGGTATGTACTTATAAAGGCATTTTCTTCTTTTGTTAATGTTATTAGCATATCTTTGTGCTTTATTATCCTGGTGACAGTTACTGTTCAATGTAGGCTGTGACTTGCGCTGCTTTTTTAGAGCACTTGGCAAATCAGAAATGCTTCTAGCTGTATTTGTATGCACTTATTTTAAAAAGAAAAAAAAAAGCCAAATACATTTTCTGACATTGTAAGATTGCCTTACTGTCTGTTATTCCTTATTGCTGGCCCCTTTCTCAGGCTGGAGGCCAATTGGTGGAGAAGGAAAGGAAATGAGTGAAAGGGGCATTGTTGTGAAGTGGGCATGCCCCTGGGAAATATCACCAAGTACCCCAAAACATCATCCTCCTATAGTAATAGGAAAGTAGATTCTGAATCTCTGTATTTTGTTCTCAGAAGTTCAGTTCTTGGGGTCTTGGTGATTAGGAAGTGCCGCTCAGAGATTTTCAGGATTGTGTGCTTTTGGTAAGGGGGGGGGGAGGTTTTTTTTTTTTTTTTAAGGCAGAGTTGACCGCTGTTCACTGTCCACGTGATCAGTTGTAAGATTACAATGCTGCATGCTAGTTGGTTACATAATACACAATTTCAGTGATGGAAGGCGGTTATAATGGTGGGGTGTACAACATGGCACTGCCATCTTTGAACAGAGCCTGGCTCTGCAGCGCCACTTTATCTTTTTAAACACCCTTGAGCTCTGTTTGTTGTTGCTGTTGTCGTTTCCTTTGAAAAGAGTCCCAAGAGAAGTTACAGTACAGGTGAACTTGGAGATTGTGGGATTGGTTTTGTTTCTGTTTTGTGTTTTGTTTTGTTACCATTTACCTGTAGTGCTATTGCTGTTGATACTATCACCTACACCCTGTTTCTAGTGAGTGTTGAATACAGTATGGTACAATGACAGTAACAGCCACGCGTGCTGACAGGGCTGCCTGTGGGCATATCAGTGACAGCCCAAATGTGGGTGGAGGAAACCTGTAATTTCCTTCTTACAAGTGTTTGAAATACCAAGTGAATAAAACTGTTCTTCTGGGAAAAAACGATAAACCAGTGAAAATTAAAGAAATTAAGGGTTTTACGTAATAGGCCCCACCTCTCAAACTATTTTTAGAAGCCTTTTGAAAACTAATTTCTCTTGATCACTGTTTTGCATCAGTAAAATGATTTTTTAAAACCAATAAATCATCAGTTATTAGAAATAGTTGTCTCCCAGTGATACTGGTTTTTCTTTTGTGCTGTTATGATTTAACATTGACAGGAACTTTATTTTAAATCCTCATGTTCAGGTGTTTGTAACTTGGCCATATATAATTAGGCTGAATCAAGTTCAATTACAAATTTATGTGTCTCATCCCACAACATAGTATGTATTTTAATTTGAAAATATAAATTGTTACCAATTTTAGATTCTTTTGTAGTTACGTTTTTTGTCTGTCATTCTTAAATTGCTCAAAATATTTTATTAATGGTCAAGTTATTAACACTTAAATTGGATACTGCGCCATAGTATTTTTTTCATAGTGTTTTTAATGAGTGCACCTACTATTAATGCTGAGAAAATTCATGCTTCTGGTCATTGCTATATTACAAACAGACTTGCATGATTAACCAGTTTGTCATTACACTTATTTTTTTTTAATTGGAATATACATGACTCAGATGAAACTGGTCCCTCTTATGTAAGTGCACACATGCAGAAACAGTCAATTTTAAAAGCCCATAAAGACGTTTGTAAAGAATTCAACTATTAATGGTCTGTTGTATAATGTATATCTAGGCACTTTATTAAAAACTGGAATTTGACCTCATAGATGTTGCAAGTTAATGGGTCATTTGACCTAATTTGTTGTAGCTGTCTGTACATTTTGCAATCTGAATACAGATAAGCTTTCCAAAAAGATTGAAGAACCATCCTGTTTTGGATAGGTCTATCCAGCTGTGGAAAAGACAACTTAGGTTTCTCTGTGCTGGTGTTTAAGGGGGAGAATCAGAAAAGCTTTAAGGGCTGTGTATTGAAGTTACTACTATTAAAAAAATAATACCTGCATAAGTTTGACTGGCCTTTGGGTGGCCTTCATGGAAGGCTTTTGTAGCTGGAAGTGTTGATCTGGGTTACTTTTCTGACATTCTCCTAAGAAGTTAAAATGTAAACATCATTGGGACATGAGTTTGATCTTTTGTTGTCAGCAAGCTACTTACTGTACATGGGCAGTATCAGATTTCACATGCTAATACTTCAGCTGTGCTTTTAATACTCAAAATATTAGGGGATGGGGTGTTGAAGTTTTTCCTTTTTTTGTTTTAACAATTTATAGGATTTAACAGATGTACTGTCTTTCATGTGGCTTCAACATTAAAAGTTAATGAGAAAGTACACATGGTTTACAACTTTTACTACACACCTTTCCTTGGCCACCAAGTATTTTAAAAGTGTGCCACCTTTTAACCTTTACTTTTTTTTTAAGTTGAAGGTGATACTTTTTCTATATACGATGATACTCCTGTCAACTGAAGTGAGTGTGAGCTCAGATATCCACATTATTATATTCTAAAATCAATCACTATGGAAATATCACCTGCATTCTGTCATTTGTCAGATTAAAGTATCTTTTTTTCTTTAACTTTTAGCATTAAATAAAAATAAAATTGGGAGCACTGAACATTTTCTGAGGCCTTTTTTAATTTTTTAAAGTAAGCTTAGAATGGGCTATTGTTTTAATCATTAATGGCAGTTGTGACTGAATGGGTTTAGGGGTGGGGTTTTACTGGAACTACAGGAGAAGAACAGGAGATAAAGGGCCTGGAACAAAAAGGCAACTGATGGTAGGGAAAAAATTGCCAGGGACTGGGGAAAGGGCAACTGGATAAGGGGAAACAGATAAAGACAAGAGCTGAACAAAGTACAGCCAGAAAGCACTTGTTTATTTTTCAACGTGCAGTAGAACCAGCCATTCTACAATAGTAAATTGGCAGAAGACAGTGTGACACTGAAAAGACTGTCAAGACATGGAACTGCTCTCTGGAAAGCTTTGGAATAAAACAGAGCCATGTTGAACCATAGGAAATGCACTAAAGAAAAAAAAAAAAGCCTACACTTGGGAAAGCTTTGGAAAACCAGAGCCAAAGGAGCCATGTGTGAGCTCTATTGATGTGCCTTGAAACCTAAATTTATAGAGAAAAAAGGTGGGAAGCACCGCAATACATTTTAAAACTACTGTCTACTATCATGTACAAAATTTCCTAGATGTCTGCAGCTTTTACTCTTTTTATTGATTAATGGCTTGGCAGACTTCTTTATGAAAGGAAGTTGTGAAACTAACAGTTTGAGGATAGGATATGCATAGACTTATGTTTTAAATTAAATAGTGGTGCTGGTACAATAGAGTAACAATTAATGTGTTCTTAACTGTTTGTTAGGGATGATCCAACGGCCTGGGTCCATCCCTATATATTTTAATAATTTTTTCACTATTAGCTTGTTTAAGGCCATTTTCAAGAAACTATTAAGTTAGTTATAATAAAAATTTTTCATTTAATAATTGAGATAAAAGTAAAGTAGGTTAAACTATTAATCAGTTTTTGCTTTTTAACTTAAAAAGGCTAAGGTTTATTTTTAGTGAGATTTAAAATAGTGCAGTTTGAAGAAAACATTTTTAAGTTTCAGAAGCTCTTTCCAAAGATGAACTTGAAAGATTGCATTCAGTTTTTCAGTTAAAAAAAAAAAAGGATCAGACTCAGTGTGACAAATGTCTTTGTTTATTCCCAAAAGGGAGAAAAAGTTAAAGGGAAAACATGGGACTCCTTTTTTAATTCCTAGACGTTTTAAGTACCTCATTACTCAAAAGTTGTTTTGCATACGATTTATAGATGGTTTTATCTGTTTAGTGAAGAGTAAAATGTTTCTCTTCCTGATTCCTAAGAGTATACGTGGAATCATTCAGAAAAATGTTCAGTCTCATGTAGGCCACTAGAAGTCCTGAGTCACCCTCATTTGCTCGCCTTTGTTCATAGGGAGCAGTGTGAGAAGACACGCCTTTCCTCAGTCACAGACCAAGGTCAGAAGGTACCAATGAATGGAAGACATACTTACCTAATTCATCATCTGAGGTTCTGGAAATGAGGAAGGGGTGTTTAACTCCTTCAGTGCCACTGGCTAATCTTCTGACAGCAAGTGTTACAATCAAATAAAAATTAAGGGTGTGACTTCCCAGATAATCCACTGTCTGTATCTGTTGACAGCCTGCATTTTCCTCCTTTATTAACCCTCACTGTAATTTAGCAGGCACAAAATAGACAAGTCCATTTGTAAATTACTTGTTAAGAGGTTAGAAGATGGAAAGTGACTGGATTTATGGCTTTTATTTGTAGATTTCTCTGTTAATCCACAGGTAAGTCCATAATTGCTCAGGGATATCCACAATATCCCTATTTACCATTAACAAATTAATTTATACTAATTTAACTGTGAACTTTGTGTTAACTCATTAGTCCGTTATTTGCTCCCTCCCTATGTCAGTACAGCTTAGTTTAAAATGCTTGATTTAAAACAGCTTTGCTCTGCTTTGCTAATTTGAGGTATAACTTATTTTTTAAATATAAAATTTTCTTATTTGCACTGGTTTTAATCACAGAATATACTCTGCATGACACTAAGCATAAAACATACAAGCTAAAGAAAAGGTATCAAATCATCATTTATGATCCTTTTTATATCTGAAAAGCGTTTTTTAAATTTTGAATCTGAAAAATAGTTGAGTAAAATTTCCTGTTTGGAACAATCCTATTAGAATGATATAAACAATTTCCTCTATAATAACACTGAATATTGCTTTGAAAAAATGAAGAATAGCCCTTTAAAACTGACTAGCTCAAAATCATGAGATACCAGTCTTCAATGCAGTTAAAATAAGTATATGTTTTTTGGTTACAGTACATTATCACAAAATCAACTACATACCATCTAGGAGAGAAAGACAAAGTCTGGAGACTGGTGTAAGTTATGAGCATTAATGTATTGGTTTCACTCACCCTTGAATGGGTTTTAGAAGTTAGGTTGCATAATCTAAGAGCCTCCCTTAGCAAATCAGCAGAAGTCCTTGATGCTGAGATAAGACATGTATATGGGGTAAAAATGTCATATTTGAATATCTCAAAATGTAGTTCATATTTTGGGGAAATGGACTGTTATATGATCTATAGATCCCGTCATTTACCAGTTTCACTTAGCAGTTAATATAATTTCATTCTTTATATCATCACCATTAGTAAACATTCAGATGCCCATTAGGGGACAGACATTACACACAACAAATGAGCTAGGGTACCCTACTTTGTAGGCACCCTGGTATTAACTTTATAAATAAATTTTCAGGTCACTGCAGATTTCTCTGCCATTGAGAAAACATCTTTCCTATTACAGTACAAATACAGTATTTTGAATATATATGTGGCTATTTATGTCTCCAGGGTGGGAAAAAAAAAAATCCAGCGACAACACTTCACCTGAGGTAAGGGCCTGAATTTATTTTTTAAAGTGTGGAAAGAGTATTAAAAGTGAACTTCAAATTACTGCGCTCTTTCTTCTTTTACTGTATGATTTAAAATATTTGCTGTATCACTAAGAGTTCTGCAGAAAAGTAAAATGTAACATTAAGGGATTGTCTTGGTCTGAATAAATCAGCATTTCTTTACACACAGCCTTAGGTTGGGCCTTCCAAGTTCTTCAGAGCTTGAAAGACTGCCTGTGAGGTTCCAAACAGAAAAAGGCTGCTTGGTGCCTTAACCCAGGCTAAAAGCCTGTTTCTCTCATTTTGTTATTTTTTCTCTTCAAATAACAATTCAATTAGTTCTTTTTTGGTGATAAAAGATAAAGATTTATTGTTCACCATATACAACTGAAATCAGAATTTCACAGGAGGGTCACAGTCATTAGAGAAGTTTTGGAATACTATTCTCTTAATAAGCACCATATGGGCTAAATATGCTGTTGTTATTTTAACACCTACTAAGTAGGCACATCATTCTAAACTTTGAACAGCAGAATTTAGGCCCCCGCTTTCGTGGAGTGCCACAGGCAAGAAATGCCACAGCTTGCTTGGTTAAGAAGACTGTATTTACAAGAATTAACCATGAATTGGTTTCCTTCCATAAGATTAGAAAACAGTAAAGGTTAAATTCTTACATGGAGAATCGAGACTTTCTAAAGCTTACACGGTAGGATTCTGGAGCCATAGTAGGATTCAGACATAGAAACATAGTCCTAAATCCAAGCTGCTTTTGCACAGTAGATTCATTATGCCCAGCACGCAGCTCATGCAGCCATCATGCATGAAAGGAGCCTTTGGACCACATTATTTTCATACGAATAAAGGGACCAGTTTAACAAAATCAGGGCTCGGTCAAAATTGTCAAATTGTAGCTTTTTTCTTTTCACATTTTATTGTTAAGAACGGCGTTTTTTAAAAAAAAAAAAAAATAAATAAACAGTCTAGGGCCTTGCCAAATTCTATTTACCCGAGGGGAAGGAAAGGGGAGGGAGCTCCCTCACTCTCCAGCCGCCTGCGTAAAACCCTTTCGCCAACGCAGAGACCTTGCTGTGGTTTCCAGGGTGGCACGCTGACTCACTCCGCGCCCGTATTTATTTATTCTAGAACTTTTCCCTGTTCCCGCACCATCCGGAACACACACCCCGGCCGTGGTTTACAGACGCCCGGCTGCAGCGCGCGGCACAAGCCCCGCCCCGGCCCCAGGCCCCGGGGAAGTGCCGCGTTACCTCGCGTGGAGGGCACCTCCCTCCACTGCGAGCACGGCCCCGGCAAGTCAGGAGATGCCCGCACCCCCGCCTTGGGCATGTGGGAGCCGCGTGTACCGACGGCCGGAGCATCAGGTGGCCGCGCCGCCCGAGCCCGGGGCGGGGGAGAGGAGCCGTAGGAGGGGGGAAGGCCCAGGTCCGGAAATGGCCTCGGTGCGCGGTGGCCTTCCTCTTCGGAGCGCACCCCGCCCGCCTGCCCTTTCCAGCCACAAGGCCCCGTCCGGTCCCGGAGCGCCAGGACCAGCCAGAGCACCAGCTGCCGCGGCTATAATTAGAGGGGAGACGCGGCCTTGTGCAGTTTAATCCCCCAGCGCCCCCCGCCCGGCGTCCCGGTGGAGGAATGTGCGAGTGTGCGCGCGAGTGCCGCTGTGCCTGGCCCCCACCGCTCTATCTGTACGGGTTGCCCTGTGGTGAACCAAATAAAGTAAAAGGTCTGGCTCCTGCTGGGCGAGGGGGAAAGGAAGGAACGTGCTATCCTGCTCTGGGGTGTGGTGAGCGCTGTGTTGCCCAGAAAAGATCAAATGCGCGTCAGCAACAGCCGTGGCTGCCGCCGGCCAGGGTACTGGGGTGGATATTCAAAGTTGGAGATGGCACATGACAGGAGCTGCCCCAAATGTCACTCCCTTTTTGGAAATCATGGTGCTGGCATTTTTTTTTTTTTTTTAAAGGCTGTGGCTATAATAAGGCGAATGTTCCATGCTGGTGGAGTAAACACGCATGTTTAAGGAGGATCTGTGTTAGCAGAAAGCACGCTAATGCACGGTGAATGGTAATAAACACGTATTTATTAAACAAACCTCGGGATATGCTTATATGGGCATTGCCAAGTTAAAGTACTTTAAAATCTATCTAAAAAGGAGTTGACTTTTTTATCGAAGACATTTAATTTAGAAGGAAAAAGCCCGTTTTTTCCTGATCGTAGTACTTTTGGGCGCTTGGGTTGCCACCCAATTAATTATAATTTTTTTTACCAATTATTCAATTTAATATTCTGCAATGATATCTCCAAAAAATATACAGAATGGCCCCCGTCCTTTAAGAAAACGACATTAAAATGACATTAATCATCACACGCCTTGGAATGGGGGTTGGCTATCACAAGCAGGAACTTCACTGTGGATTAAGTGTTGTATAATAGTTGAAGTCATTGTTTAAAAATTATCGCGGTAGATTAATGGGGAGGCTAAAAAAATAAAGCCTTGCTTGAGGCTTGAGAATACCTACACACAACCTTGCCAACATATTTTTTCTACCAGATAATAGGCACCCAAACCACTTGGAAATCACACAAAACAGTCCATTCCTTATATATTTTACCTGGAAGCCTTTTTAGATTGAAATGCGATTCAGATGAAGTTCTTTTTGCTCTTTTTCCGTGACTGTTTATCTTGACATAGCAGCAAAGCTCTCCGCTTTTACAAAGATCTTTGAAAGAGAGCTATGCCGAGAGACACAAATTCTAGTTTTTATGAAAGCATATCTCAGAATTGTCCAAGTTTTCCTAAATACACAAAACCACTGCGATAAAGGTTTGATAATCTCTAGATTTTTGGGGGCCTGGTGTCATTGAACTTCTGTTGTCTCTTTCAGAAATATTAAAAAAAAAAAATAAAAGCATATACAGAAATATTTATCATATACTTCCCTCAGAGGAGACTAAGAAACCAAACTGGACACTCTCTATAACGGTTTTTAGATTTTCGTCTGTCAACCAGACCCAAGAAAGCACTAAGGCATTAGTAGGTCCTCATAAAATACAGACTGTCAGTTATATGAAAGGGGTAACAGCAAACAGCTTTGAAACACCAGAGCGGAGAGGCTCCCCCTGCTGTCATGAAAGAAGATACATTGTCTCTCAGGCCCCCACAGGGTATGAAGCATAGAACCAGATGATATATGAAATTATCATCATCTTGAGGGGGGTATAATTCTACCAGAAATAAAAATACAGACCAAAAATAAAGGAATATTTTTATAAAAAAGCTCAGATGCATTTTGCATTTACCGATGGATCAGTCTACCTATAACCCACCAAAATAGTCTACCTCAGTCCATTTATGGTTTTAAAAGCAAGGATGGTATTTGTATGGGTGGTGGCAGGTGGGGAGGGTGTGTGTGAGGATATATTTGAGCACATGGAGCTTTTTAAAAGCTTTATTTAAATAATAAATCAATAAAAATGATATGTGATTTTTTTTATAAAAAGGACACCTTCATTGAGTTTTGACCTCAGTAAAAATGTTGGATTCTTGTGAATCACATTTTTCTCAACAGGGGTCACTAGATCCGTAAGGTAAGCCATCAGAGGTCATAAGCAGTTGAGTTTGATAGCCACAGATTCGTAGCACTGGAAAGGACTTATCCAAGGTCTTGGAAACAAATGTTGACTGAGCTGAATCCCAGTCCAGGTTGCCAGATTCTGAGATCAGGGATCTTTCATCTGTACCATGTTTCCTGAGGGATCGAGGACTTAGATGGAATTAGGTTAAAACTCTCCATTGGAGATGAGTTGTGAGCAGTTAAGTAGGAAAAGAGATAGCATGTGCAAAATTGAGAGATTGGAGCAGAAAAATTACATGAGGAGAACCATCAACATCTGGTCATGTCATTCATTCATTCATTGGCTCACTTACTCATTCACGCCACAAATCTAACCAATGAAAAGAATGTGGGCCCTGGAGCTTGATTGCTTAAAAGTAAATTCCAGCTCCACATCTTTCTAATCTTACTATTTAACCTGTGATCTCAATTTAATTATCTGTGAAATGGATTAAGGATAGCATTTACCTTATGAGTTGTTGAGGGGATTAATTGACAGAGGCATGTAACATGCATGCCATAAAGTCTGGCGTACAATTAGTTCTTGTTAAGTTTAGGTACATCACCCTGTGGTACTGGGGCTGAAGGCTGGAGTGAGATAGTTCTGAAAAAATGTTTCTTTGGTTGGCTTCCAGAAACCACTTTCTTGGTTCTTCTCCCACCTCTTTGGCCACTCCTCCGTCTCCTTCACTCCTTCCTCCTCACCTCACTGACCTCCACTTGTTGGAGTGACTCAAGGCTCATTCCTCAGTCCATTCCTTTTCTCTGTCTACACTTTCTCCCTACTACTCTTATCCAGAATCATAGTTTTAAAATAATATTTATATGCCGACTCCCAAACTTATATCTCTAGCCTAGGCCTCTTCCTCTGAATGCTAGGCTTGTATATCTTTTCCTATTCAACATCTTTACTTGAATATCTAATTAGCATCTCAAACTTAATATTTTTTTACCCAAAACTGAACTCCTGATCTACCCCTCAAACCCTCCTTCTCTCAGTCTTTCCCGTCTCACTAAATGGCAATTCCATTTTCCAGTTGCCCAGGCCATAGGGTCTTTGGCTTTGGTTTTTCCACTCTATCAGCAAATCCTCCTGACTCTACCTTCAAACAGATTCACAATCTAACATCTCTCACTACCTCGTCAAAGCCACCATCATCTCTTGTTCAAAGTATTGCAAAAGCTTCCTAACTGTTCTTCCAGCTTCTGCCGTTGCCCCCTGCAGTTTATTCTCAACTCAGCAACCAGAATAGACTCTCAAAATATTGATTTAATCTTATTTCTTCTTCAGTCAAATCCTTCCTGTGTTTATAAACCTGCTACCTTCCCAACTGCCCTTCCAGCTTCCATCCTTGCTTATTCCTCTTCAGCCACACTGACTTCCTTGCTATCCCTTGACCTTGCTAAGCATGCTCCTGGCTCCTGACCGGTGCATTTGCTCTTCTCTTTGTCTGGAATCTCTTTCCCCAAGCTCATTTCCTTCAGGTTTCTGCTCAGTTGTCCCCTTATCAGTGAGGTCATTCCTGACCACCTGGTATTAGTTTCCTATTGATGCTATAACAAATTACCACAAATGTAGTGGCTTAATACAACAAAAATGTATGATATTTATGATCTTATAGTTTTAGACATCAGAAGTCTAAAATCGGGCTGTTATCAGGACTGTGTTCCTTCAGGAGGCTTCAGGGGAGAATCTGTTTCTTTTTATTTTTCAGTTTATAAAGGCTGCCTGCCTTCCTTGGCTCCTTCCTCAAATCACTCCCATCTCTTGCTTCTTTCTTCACATCTCCTCCTGTCTCCCATCTATAAAGACCATTGTATGGAATTGGGAAAGCCATAAGGACCACACTCCACTTTGTCTAGTTTATGGATGGATGAGTAGAAAAATAGGGGAAAGAAACAAACAGACAAAGGCACCCAGTGTTCTTTTTTACTTCAATTGCTCTTTTTCACTTTAATTATTATTCTTGTTATTTTTGTGTGTGTGCTAATGAAGGTGTCAGGGATTGGTTTAGGTGATGAATGTACAACTATGTAATGGTACTGTGAACAATCAAATGTGCAATTTGTTTTGTATGACTGCGTGGTATGTGAATATATCTCAATAAAATGAAGATTAAAAAAAAAAAAAGACCATTGTAATTACATTGGACCCAGCTGGATAATCCCAATCAATCTCATCTCAAAATCCTTAATTTAATCACGTCTTTAAAATCTCCTTTACCATTAAAATAACATATTCACAGGACCCAGGGATTAGGAAAGGGACATTTTTGGAGGGCCGTTACTCACACTACATGCACCCTGTAAAAAATAGCCATCCCAATCTATCCCACACTATATAGCCCCTATCTCTATTTTGTTTTTCCTCCTAGCATTTCCCCCCATCTTATAATGTATATATTACTTATTTATAAGTTTTTGTCCCCCCTACCCATTCCAATCCCTGAATGCCTCAGAGAACAAACTCTATAAGGTGGGGCAAAGCATCTCCCAGTGTCATAGTAATGGGTGACATATTAAACTTTCTCAGTAAGTATTTGTTAAAGAAAAAAATTCGGTGTGTAAACTCAATGAGAGAAGAATGGTGGAAAATATGAAACAACCAGAAAAGAGCCATGATAAATGCATATATAACATACAAGGGAAACAGCCTTACCTGGGAGCTGGTCTTCACTTACACTTCCACATAGTATAAGTCACTGTGTTACGTTTCTGTACTGCCTTGTTGAAATACTTTGCTCAAGTTTGCTACGGGGTCAATATGCTCCCAACAGTGGGAGCCAGGAGGTCAAACGTACCAAGAGAAATCGTAGCTTTCTTCCTAGCAAACCTGGGAGACCTTCCAGGTAAGTTGCCCTCTATTCTGTTTCCCATAGGAAGGCCACTGGAGACAAAGAAGTCTGAATACAGAAATCTAAGGAGGCTAGTTCCTTTGGGTAGATCCAGCAAGAGATTAAAAGTACCTTTGCTACTAAAATACTTAAAGTGTTGAATAGGGAGCCTATACAAATAAGAATGTCTCATTTAAATGTGTGCTGAAGATACAATGTGGGATTGTTAACACAGGAAGCTTCATCTATATTGAACCATAATAAATGTCTTTATAAAATACAATGCAGGCATTGGGGAGACATGATCACTCTATTGGAGGTGACCCTGAGAGTTGGAGAAGGTGATACTGAGAGATGGAGGCCCCTGAAACCTCTGCACTGGGCTCCCAGGTCCAAAGACAAAGCCTCATATCTACCCCAGTTTCCAGACCAATCCAGGCACAAAGAAGGACTTTCGATTGCCTCTCCCAGCTCCAGAATTACCTTGCACCATTGAGTTCCCATGTGATTTCCTAAGTCTCTTTCCCTGTCCAAGCAAAGAACCACTGCTGCTAGGGAAGGCTTCTAGATAACTCCATGGCCCCCAGGACACAGCTCTCAGCTACTCCCTCCCTTTCTTGACCCATGTTGGCCAAGTGTTGAACCTTACCCCTAAGCTGTACCTGGTTGCTCTGCCCACTACCAGAGGCTCCCTTTAGGACTGGAGACCTACCTTGAGCCCAAGTCCAGTGGCGAGGACTTGGCTGCTTGCCTGGCTTTCTTCCCAACTTCTCCTAGATGATGGCTTTATACCCTGGGTTCCCTTCCTTCATACTGTGCCTGTCTTTTGAGATGCTACTACCTCATCTTGGGCTCCATGGTACTAGCCACTTGCCCAACTGAGCAAGTATCAGCTGAGACTCTTGGAGCCTAAGGATTCTGTACCTTAACATTAACTCAAAATTCAGACTTTGCCACCAAATCAGTTGAACCAGTGCCTGTCCAATCCTATCCCATCCTAGTGGACATCCTAGTGGAAGTGTGCCACTTCCCGAATTTTCTTTTCCTTCTCCTCTGGGCTTCCCAGACCAGGAAGCCTCTATCAAAATGGTGCTTTCAAATGCAAAGTAACAGAAAATTCTATTCCAACAGGCTTAAATTCTAAACTTTCTGGCTTTTGGAACTGAAAATTCGACAGACAGGTCAGGCTTCAGGTCTGACTCATTTAAGGTTGAAACTTCATCTTTCTCTGAATCTCTTGTCTGTACTTTTCCTGTGTCAACGTTATCTTCATGCAGGCTTCCCTCATGATTACTCGATGGCTGACATGCTTTCTCATTCACATCCCAGGGGAAAGCAAGAGTCCCTTTCATAGTGGGGGTTGGGGACCGAGCTTCCCTCTGATTGACTCACTTCTGAAATAACCATTGTGGCTGAGGGACTACCATGATCTGCCTATACCCAAAGCAATCATCAGGGCAAGGGGGATGGGGTTGCCCTGACTGGAGTCCAGTGAGCAGTCTCCTATGGAGCCAGGATAGGACCTATTCCACCCAAATGAATGGCTGTTAGACAATGGCAGAAGTGTGGACTGGATACTGGGAGCTAACTTTAGTGCTTCACATCAGACTCTGAAGCAGGCCTGCTACATTGTCCAAATCCAGGGGCCTAGGAGACTGGTGCCACTGGAAGGAGGATTGCTCCCCACTTGAGCATCAAGCAGAGTAAGCCTGAGCAGGGAGGAGGGGTGGTGTCTGGTAGAGTGTGCTAGCTTCAACTTCCATGTCCCTGATCTGTTCACCCCTTCTGCCAGGGAGGAACTGATCACCTCAACAACAAGACTGAACGAACTCATCGCAGCCAACTTTACAACTACGGAATTTGGAATGTACTGGGAGCTACTCAAAGTGGGTTAGAGTCCCCTGAGGAGAGTGATTCATGTTGTTCTGATTTGGGGTGACTTGGCAGGAAGAAAGAATGCAGGAGGGAGGTGTCTTGGAGACTTGTTGGTGCAGCCCAGGTGAAGGGACCAAACTCAGATTGCTATCTGTAATTTGTTTTTGTTTGAAAAAAAACACAAAACACTGGTGTCAGGACTCCTCTGCCCTTTCCCGTGCCCCGGCACAGGCACGTCACCTAGAAGGCCAGGAGGGAGAGAGTGAGAGTCCTCAAACATAGACCGATTCTTTGTGCTCAGTGTTGCTCTTCATAGGGGATGGCCAGCTTGTTGGTCAGCCAGGCTTGGTCGTCTCCCCTAGGTGTTGCCATCAGTCAGCCGGACAACAACAGTGTTCCACTTATTTGAGCAGATGTGTGTCAGTGTCGTGCAGAAGGGACCAGTGTCCGCCTCAGACCCGAGGAAGACAATAGGAGAAAAAATCAGCAGAACCTTTCTATTGACTGAATATCATTCTGAGATAGGGAGGGAGGGATTTGGGGGCAAAAATTTGCTGGTATTAAATAAAGGTGCTGCTTCATAAACAGGTACACAACTCTGAGTTGTGCAGGGGGAAAATGATCATACTGAATACTAACACCATGCTTTGTGGTTTACAAAACCTTTTTGCCTATTTTAGGTCATAGTAGCCTAGATGACAGAAGCGTTAGTAACTTTTACAGAACAAACACTAAGGCCAAGAAAAGTCAAGTGACTTTCTTAAAGTTATACAGTTACTGAGAGAAACTTCTATTTAAATCCAGATCATCTAACTCTACAGCAAATAATATTGCTACTTTTTAATATTTAAGAGTAAAATTTTTTTTCTCCTATAAATGCAGAGAATACAGTTAAAATGTATCATGGAATGAATTATACAGATCCCCCAAGCACTTTCGTTTACTGAATGGTTTATACTCATTCTTCATGCTTAGTTCACTAATGTAGGAGTCACATGTTATTGTTGTCTTTACTCTCCAAGTTTAATCAGGAAAATGAGCCAAAAGAACTGAAATGATTAGCTTGGGATCATTAGAAGAGGAAAGAATTTATATTCACAGTTACTGTATTTCTAGTCCATTGATTAGGCAATTTTGCTTTTATGAATCAATTGTGGTGAATGCTATGCTGAATAAAATGTGGAATTGCTATCACAAAGAAAACAAATGATTGGCTTTAAAATCCATACCATCTATGTATACACCTAGATATTCTGTGGACTATTTCTCATTTCCTCTCCTTGATTTTTCTTTAGGTTTCCTTGAGGGGCACTTATGTAGTTCCTTAATTCTGTTGTGGCATATAGCAATTCAACAATATGCAGTTTCCTGGCATTACACGATACATTTAACTTTTAGTGACAGTCCAGTTGTAGAGGCATGTTGGTGTTCAAAGAAAACAACAGAGTGCTTTAGGGGGAAATATTAATGACTATGCAGACCTTGAATCTGCAATTCCAATCCAAATGAGAAGGTGAATATATATATATATATATATATATACATATATATATATATATATATATATATATATATATATATATAATCACCTTTAGAGATTTTAACAACAAATGCATCAGCAGTCTCACCCTTTATTAATGTGTTGCATTTTTTTCATAGGATATATAGAGGTCATTTTATAAATTGCATGTTTTACACTGATTAATCTCTGTGGATTACCACTTGCTATCGCAAATATGATAATATCCAATAATTGCAATTAATAATCATGGAACTTTATTTCATGAGAGGATGTTTTAAAAGCCAAATGATCACTTTTATGAGGACACCAGAAGATTGGATAAGGGAGAATAGAAAAGAAAACAGAGAAAAGCGTAGTGATAGATATAGTGCAAGGGGATTAAAAATTGAAAAGGCTAGTGTGTAGGAATTAAGAACAAAGAAAGAGGCATTTGGCTTAAATACTATGGGATTTTATAGATTCTAGATACCAGAAGATTAACAAATTAATTCATTCAACAAATATCTATTGAGTTCAGCAAGGAACTGGAGATTTTAGATTTTAAAAATTTTTATGTTTTTAAGATCCAGCAGTCTTACAGTCTACGGAAAAGGGACTGGACCATAAGAGGGAGAGAGATTTGATGAACATGAAGGAAAAGGAGAGGGAGAAGGAAAAAGAAACAGGCAGAATAAGAGTAGCAGCAGTAGCAAATACAAACAAAATCCCCATTGCAAGCCTCATTTTTCCCAAATAAAATATGTATAATATTTCTTAATTAAAACTTTCCTAGTTTTCCCTAAGCAATCAACAGGCACAAGCATATTGCACAAATTCTGTAAGTTCTTCCCTCTGGCATGTACTTTGAGGAATACAAGATAAACAAGATACAGACCCTGTTCTCAAAGCGCCTAGAGTCTGTTTGGAAATTCCATGCTAATACACAATATGCAAGCAGGTGCAGAGTGCCGTGATTCAGGTTATGGGTGCATAGGAGTTGAAAGAAAGGAGAGGGCTGGGCAGGACCAGAAGGGAGGAGATGGACTCAAGTGAGGCCTCAAAGAAGGTTTAACAGAGCAGACATGGGAGCTACATGAAGTAAAGCAGAGATTACCATGGTCGTTGTTTTTTTTTTTGCATTTCAATACTCATTACCCATTTTATTGTCTTTCCATAAATATACACAGACTGTTAGACCCTGAGCTATATTAGGATAGGTCTTTTTCATCTTTTTCTCTCCAGCACTTCACATAGTATCTGGCACATAATAAAGTCTCAATAAAGGCTTATAATCAAGGCCCACTCCAATATGTGCCTCATATTTGTTCCTCATGTAAATAACAACAAAAATATAACAAAAAAGAAAAAAAAATCTGATACACTCATGTAGTCATTCAAAATATATATATATATATTTTTAGCTCCTACATTGTTATAGCTACTGGGAATATAGCCTTGAAAATAATTCAACAAAGTTTTCTGCCCTCGGGACGCCTACATTTTAATGGAGGAGATAGACAATAGGTCTTACAAACAAATAAACAACTAGATATGTGACATTCTTCTGTTTTGTGTTTGCATGTATCATCTGCCAAATGTGGCTGTGATTTATATTGGTTGATACCAACTCTATTCAATGTATGCTAAATGAATGAATGACAACCACACTCCACCCCCATTGGCTCCTTGCAATTGAGATTGTTGGAGTTGCAGTGTTTAAAGGCAACATGAGTGTCAGTCATCTTTGGCCTGGGTGGTCAGTCTCCTCCATGTGTGATGGAAGCTGCATCTGAATGGATCTCAGGCCTCGACCTTGGGCTGGCTGTGCTCCTTCATTTCCTCGGCAATCTTGAAACACCAGCAAAGAGCCAAAGACAGCACACTTTTCCTCCAGAACTCAATCTTTCCTCTTTCTCTTCCAAATATCTTAAACATCCTCAAATGTTCTCTTTCTTGCCTGCTGATCTTAGCCATTTCCTCAGCCTGCCAGCATGGTTTATTTTGATGACCACAGAGAAGAGACGGCAACACCTATAACTGGAGGATAATTACCAGGGGGCAATGGGAAATCAAGTTGAAATATACAGGCTAAGGTGGGTATTCCAGGGCCCAGAAATTCATGCACAGGCAGGGACCCAGAGTCAAGTGATGGTACATGATGACAGTGGTACGTAGGGACATCCATCTTGGCAGAGATCATCATAATGAAGTGAACACAGAGCTGGTAGAAGACTGCTGGCAGGTCATTTGGTTAATCTAGTTCTTAGGAAATGGACCAGGAGTGCAGCAAAGAAGGAGGAACTAGTAAATGAGGCATTTCAAAGGAGGACTTGGGAAGACTTGGCATGAATTAGAAGGGTGTGTCAAAGATGACTCCAAGGTTGCAAATGTGGGTCACTTATGAGAACAGGAGCAGGTCCGATCTTGGGAGATTATAAGTGAATAAAAATGACGTGGTGTTAAGCTGGTCCATGCCTCAGGCAAAGATAAGAAAATAAGAACTCCCTCCAGCACCTGCTCCCACTCCCAGAGATAGGCAAGGATGGTAGTAGGTGATGCAAAAGAACATCAGAGAGGAAATAAGCAAGGCTACAGAGGTGCCGAGTTAGACTGAGCAAAGCTGGGGTCAAGAAAATTTTGGTCAAGGAGATCAGGGTCTCCAGACTAACAAATACAAGATGAACCAAGCAGAGCCAGGAGACCAAACAGAAATTTTCAAGGGACCAGGATGTGTGTACAGAAAAAGAGACTTTGGTCACTTTGATCACTCACTTTTAGCACTTGTGCTGCTCAAGCACCACCTGTGCATTCATTCCCGCACCGATTCACTAGCTCATTCAATGTGCATGACTTCATCATTCATATGTACCAGGCACGGGCTAGGTGCTAGGGAGAAAAAAAAGGAATAAGATGTGGTCTCTGCCCTCAAGAAGCTCTCAGTCCACTGGGAAAGATTTACAAACAGATTTTCAGAACTGAAAAAATGAGGAAGTCATCTGTAATAGCCTTTTGGGGGTATTTAACTCAGATGTGAACCAAAGGGATGGATGCTGTGTTGAATTGGGATTGAAGAAGGTAAAGATTTGAATTTTTAAATGTTTCTTCAGAAATTCTCAGCAAGAACAGTGAGAGCAGAAGGTGGCATGATTTAGGGTTAGAAATTTGCATCTCAACAGTTGAACATGTACAAGAATCTAGGGCTGCAGTCAAAGCACCTTGAGGAAGTTAGCCAGACAGGTTAGGGAATCCAGTGTAGCCACTGAGAGGCAAAGATGCAGAGTGCATGCTTTTTAAATTGAAGGGCAAAATCTAGGAAAGGAAGGTTGGCTTATTTTCATCTTGACTAAGTAGGATACTTTTAAATAATATTTCATGGGTGTGTACTAATGTCATGCAATCAAATGAAGATTTTCTTTTCACCAATTTATGCCATAGAGGTGCTATCACAGTCAAGAGAGTAAGCTCAAATCTCACCGCCTAGGTTCCTAACACCAGGCCCTGGCAGCATTCTTTTAAGCACCAGGCATCAAGTAAAGGCAAGCTCTAGCAGCAATTCTGCTTCCCTGCTGGCTGCAGCCTGTTGGGTAGGAGAAGGCAAGGCCCAGTGCATGGAAGCTTTTCCTTCAGGGTGGAGATATGGGCTTGAATCAGCAGCTCAGATGTTCCCCAACTTTATCTCCAGGAGGGCTGCTGAGCACTTCCCAGCAGGCAGGAGACTGGAGCCCATTCCTCCAGAGCCAGTTCTTAGGTCTGAATGACACTTAGATTCTCCCTGACTCCACTTTCCAGAGATAACCCTGTGCCTAGATACACCATCCTAGGCCCGGGGTGATGTGTGTGGGAAAAGGAATGAAGTGCAGCAAGGTTGCTGATAGCCTAAGCTTTAGCATCAAAAAGTCTGAGTCCAAATTCTGCCTCTACAACATAATTAACTATGTGGTGGAGGACAAGCTGTTTTCTGAGTTTCTGTTTGCTTGTGTAGGTGGGCATAAGAATAGCACCACTCTCTTAGGGATTTTTGTGCATATTGACTGCCACAATATATGTGAAGGGCTTAGCATTGTGTCTCCTCCTAAGTGCTGAACACATGGTTCTTGGTCTCATTAAAAATGTGGGCCTGCGCATGCTCTGCATGAGGCCCAGGAATCAGCAGTGCTGCCTGGACTCTTCCTTGCATCTCTCTCCTGGCCCAACTCAAATATTAGCTACTAAAATACTAAACCTTTTTAATAGCAGAACAATCTACGTGGAACCTCCACAGTACAGCACACACCCCACTTTGACCCCCACTGTTTTGTTTGCCTGATAGTTTTCTGACTAAAACAACGAGTGTGCCCCCTGCCTCCTCTACCCACTCCACCCACAGGAAGATGAAGCTGAATGGCTTTCCAGATGGAAATGCAGGCAGCTGTGAGATGGTAGAATGGCAGCCCAGAAGTAAATCCTGCCGAAGAAGTCCTGCCGAAGAGCCCACGGAAGAAAGAGGCCCTTTGCAAAGGAGATTTTATTTTTCAGTTTCCAAAAGATAAGGGAACTCTTACTATTTTTTTTTTTTTTTTTTTTTTTTTTTTTTTTTTTTTTTTTTTGCTTAGAGGCTCAGAATTTAAACATAGGACACTGAATGGCCAGAACTTTTGGGCCACCCTCAAGTGGCTGAGGCCTTTTGCCAGCGGCAGGAGTTAGAGTTTCTGCCCAGTAGGCTTGTAACCTGAACATTCTAAAATCCTGTTTCTTAGTAGCCAGCACACATTCTGGGCCACAAATTCTGAGAATTATTGCACTTGTCAGCTGCTAAGTCACAAGCACTTCAGCCTGGTTCCTTCCAGTGGTATAATAGTACTTCTGTTAGAGGCTATGAATTTCGCTGTCACATAAAAATTGGCATCCCTTATAATACCACCCAAAGCTTGCCATAATCACCCAGAAATATGCCTTCAGTCCTGTCATAATTAATCAATTTGCAGGATCTCCCAGGGGGTTCAAATACAGTGACTGGTAGCGAATTAATAGGTACTTTGGATCATCCCATTTAACTTCATTAAGGAACTGACCCCATGATGAAAATTTAGTTTAATTAGGATAATATCTCATATTTAAAGAATGCCTCAAAGCAAAGCAGTCCACAGATTTTCTCTCTTAATTTTCAGATGTCACTTTGAGCCAACTTTTAGTGAACTGGCATGTTTATCCCCATTTAATGGATGAGAGGAGCTGGCTGCACATTAACAAATAAAACAACAATTACAGAGGTAGTGAGCTAGAGATATGAACTTGGAGTTCTGGGTTCAATATTGACTTTATTAGCTTAATTTATGTCCATGAACTATCAGCAGCACAAAAATACAGGGCATGAAATTTTTGAAGTACATATTTAATGAATAGGGTATCCTGTGTAAATGGCAAAGCCAAAATTAGATATCAGTAGTGGAATGTTGGAGTAGACAAATATAGAATCCGGCTTGTGCTCAGCAAAGCTGAATGTCCCACGCGGTCCCATGCTGGTATGTTAACTGGTCTGTTTGGAAGCTTTTTTATTTATTTATTTTTTAGCTTCAGTTGCATGATTGTACAAAAGAGCCTTGTGTTAGGGTTTCAACACTACTATTTATACACTGTGACCCATTAAGCACTGATTCCTTGCTTGGGTTTCTCCCAACATCCAGAGAGGGGAGAAAAAAAAGAGGAAAGAAATAGCCTGGCTGAAAAAAAAAAAAAAAATGTCATTCTCATTTACAATACTTGAGTCAAGAATTTGGAAACATGACCCTAGCCAAAGCCTTCTTGTATCAGATGTTGTTATTTTTGGGTGGCTTGAAAATAATGCTTGTTGAGGGGTGGATGAGGTGCTTGAGTGGCTGTGGCAGGAAGCAGGAGCCAGTGTGGGCGGAGAGGCTCTGACAGGAAAGGGTCCTGGCTCCTGGACATAGTGCAACCAGCTGCTGGGGCTGACCCTAGGTCTTCCAAGTGGAATGTGTCAACTTTGCAGACTGGAGAACTCCCCCTTCCCCCTGTCAATCTTCCACCCATGCAGAGGCATATGAGATATCAACTTTTCCCTCCAGGTTTCCCAAAGAGAACTTGGCACTGTTTTCTTCCCAAATACCCTGGGAAGAAAAAAAACCTCAGTTAAGTTTGCCTCCCTCTCCCCAGAGACTTGTTTTTATTTAAATAGGCAGTATTTTCCAGTGAACGTGAATCGTCTCCCCCCTTTTGGGAAAGATGCCTGCTAGAGATATTTTTAAGCTCTGCCTGCAGTGGGTGAAAGGGAACCCTGGCTTAAGCTATCACCCACAATGCACTCCTCCAGCCCTGTAGTTGTGGGGCATCATCAGCATGGAGACACTGCCCGTTTTTGGGAACACGACTCTCTAGGGCCTGTTCCATTCCCTCTGCATATGCCAACTTACTCCTTCCAAACACACACACACACACACACACACACACACGCCTGGCTCAGAGGCCAGGTTGTCTACCGTATGGACTTCAAATACATATTTGAAAATTATTCTGGGGGATGTGTTGGATACTCCCCTGTGAAAATAACTAAGAAAGATATCAAATAAACTTCCCTGAGAGTACATTGGGAGTGAGAGGAAAGATGCTCCAACTCTTTTCTTGCATTATTCATGCACCCTTAGATATACCTTAAATGAAAAGGTCTTTAAAATATTTAAACTCAGTTCCTCTTCGTAAGAAAATCAATGTTTAACTGCCCACTATGAACCGTGCAAAATATGAGAGCATCTACGCTTGGCACAGGTTTTGGGGTTTTGTGCCTCCAAGGCTTTGCTGTTAACTGATCCTGCTACAGAGACTGTCTGTGCTGCCCACCAGCTCTTCCCATAGAAATTTCTACCTGATCCTTAATGGAGCTCAAATACCCACATCTTCATACAGCTTTCTATGGGACCCATGGCAAAGATCGGCCCTCTCCCCACTGTGAGCATTCACCGTGTTTTGTGACACTTAGCACATTCTCACTTTTTGCCTTTTGAAAGGGTCTCTCATCCCTGTCGAGATTATAAGTTCCCTAAAGACAAAGCTGTGCCTGGTTCATGTTGGCTGCCTCTTACCTCTAAAGTGCCCTGCATGGGTAGGCCTTTGTGCTGTAGGGGTCAGTTCTGGCGCTCATCAGGTCCACAGTCCTTTCTAAAGAATCTGCCCACATGTGGGTTCTGCCAAGACGAGCAGCCCCAGTCTGTCCCAGTGGGAGAAGATGGATGGGAAACAAATTCTTATAAGTGTAATGAAGGCCAGGAATGTGGACATAAGCTATAGCTTGGGAGCCCAAAATACAGGGCCTAACCTAGTTGCACAGTCAAAGGAGGCCTTGCTAAGAAAAAGCAACACTGAAGTTGAGACTGGATGTCTAAGCAGGAGTGAGCCAGTCAACAAGACGGTCAGTAGAGTATGCAGACAGAGAAAACAACTGTTCCAAACCAGAGAGAGTGTTGCACATTCTAGAAGGGAGAGAAATGAATTAGGCTGGGTAAGAGAAAATGATGGAGAGTGATGAGAGATGGGTTGGAGAAGAAAACCTGAATTCATGTAAGCCAAATTAAGGGGATTTCCTTTAATTTAAGGACAATGGGAAGTTGTGGTTTTCAGTGGAAAGGTGAGTCTAGGTTGTTTGTGTCCAAGGTAATGTAATGCTCATTGTGCCCATAAGTGTTTGTAAATGAATATTTACCAACAGATAACAGTTGCAGAGGGCTTTGATAATTTCTGATACCAAGCTATATATTTTTCCATTTGTACAGTATCCAAAGTGTGCTGATACAAATAAAAGTTACTTTTCTGTCAAGAACTTAATTTTTTACCAACATTAGCATAGTATGAGTAAATAAGCATATTTACTGGGTCCTAAAGAACCCATTATTGCCCACTCTCTTGAAAAGGACCATTAGCGTCCCTCTTCGATAGATTTGGCTCTTTTTTCAACCTCCCAGAAATTTCTGGAGAGCCATGGCTGAATAAATCACCTACAGTCTCCAGTGCAGAATGATCAGATATTTTTTTGGTACATCCCAGAAAAGAAATTATGGGCTTCAAGAGGAATTAATAAGAATTGAATCTACAACAATTTTCAGCAAGTAATGTGCTCTTTTGCCTTCATAATACTTAGCCTGCGTCTCAATGAGTTTTTTACTTAACCATCATTTGGGGTCACAAATAGAGTGTAGGTGATTAATAGCCACCTTCCTCCAGAGAGTAATGGAGTTTGTGTTTTATAGTGATGCTAGGTGTCCTGCAGTGATTAGGTCAGAGTTGGTATATCTCATGTCAACACAATTTTCAAGTGATTTCATCTTCTGGTCCTAGATATGTCTCTCCTATGCCAAGTTGTTCAGTTTTCTTAAGAATTTTGCTTTGGACTTTTCCTTTTGACTGATTCTTGGTGGTCTGTGTATAGTTTGCTAGAGTATGGCTCGTAGATACAGGAGATAACTATCTTATAAATGGTTTCTTCATATCCAATAGAAGAAAAAGGAACTTCACTGTTTTTATTCCTATCTAGAATAAGTATATTTGAACTCTTTCCACACATGCCAAAAAACATGAAGCCATCATTATATTGTTGGTATATATGATTTCCCATGGAAGGAAAACTTATAAATGTTCATCTGTGCTGTTCCCTCAATAATTTCTAATGCCAAGAGTTGGTTTCCACCCAATGCAGCAGAAAGTCAGAAGGCTGAAAGGAAGGAAAGATCACTAGTTCTCTCTTTAATAACAGCTGTATGGTGAGGAAATATGCTCAAGGCTGGGCTTGGGGATTCTGGAGACTCAGGCAAGACTATAAATATATTAGCCTCTCACTCCCAATTTGGAAGCTCCTTCCACTTCTTCATGCCATTAGGGCCTGGGACCACTCCCAAGAGGTATGCAGCCTGGGTCAAAATTCCAAAATCCTTTTTATTCCTGAAGCATGTTTTTTCTTTCAGATTTAATTTCTTTTGGTAGAGGGAAGGCCAACCCTAGCAGAAGTTAGACGCCCCTTTAAAAAAAATCCTCTGCAACCATTTAGATACCTTCTTTCTGTAGCATCTGTGATTTAGGAACATAACCATTGCTAACAACTTCCCAGCGGGGCAAGGGGCTCCTCTGTAGAGCTTGCAACTTCCGGTGCCCTTGAAGGCTTTGCTCTGCTGAGTGGCCAAATGTACATTCTATGGGTTCAGGAGGCAAAGCACAGGAAGTGATTTGGTTTTCTTCATCTAAGAGGAAGCTACCTCCTGATGCAGCAACCGAGAGGGTATCACTTGCTCCTGACCTTCTCCTTCCCACTCCTCTGCAGAAGCTAACATTCATTCCCTCTCAACCACCTCCCCTGCCTGTTTATCACCCTCCACAAAGCTTCCCAGAAGGGAGGCAGTGGAACTTTCCAGTGTCATAAGCAATCAGTGTCCTAGTCACTGAGCCTGTGAATCCTGCTACAGTCACATTTTCTTCCAGGTGATATTTGTAAAATAAGCTAAAATAGTACAGAAAAACAAAATAATAATGCCAACCCTTAATCTTCTTATAAATGTACTCATAAGAAATTAAGATTGCCCTAGTAGGATCCTGGAGGCCGGTGCTTCTCTAATTGTAATGTGCCTATGAATCACCTAAGGGACTTGTTAAGATGCAGATTCTGGTTCAGCAGGTCTGAGGTGGGCCTGAGATTCTGCATTTCTAACAAGCTTCTTAGTGATGCCCGTAATGCTGGTCTGAAGACTGCACTTCGGTGGTAAGATATAGACCTCAGTCTCCAGTATCATCTCTTATTTCACTTGTGTCTCCAGTACTTAGTACAATGCCTGGCACGCAGTGGTTTTTTTGAAGGAAGGGAGGAAGGAAGAAAGAAAAGAAGGGACAGAGGTGGGAGGGGAGGAGGGAGATGGGAAGAGAGAGAGAGGAGCTTATAAATATTCCAATGTGTAAATCTCTTGTTCTTGATATTTATCACATATTAAAAGCCAAGATGGCTAATGGCAAGTCTTTATAAAGGAGGTTTCATCCTAGCTCCTCATAAGGGTTCTTCCAGAGAATTTACAGATGTTCTTATGGTCCTCGAGTCTGGTTTCCAAATAAGCACATCCCTGTGGGAATGCCAGAGTTCTCTTAAATGCTTTAGAGCTATGACATGCCCAGAGGCACTGGTCACTAAAGAAAAGAGGAGTTCTGATCATATGCTGCTTTATCTCAAGTTCACTGACCAAGCAGTGTTGCTCCAAGTCCCGGGAAATATTTGATGGACAGCATTTCCTTTAGCAAGTGATAGAACTTTTCTGTTTGCAGAGTTTGTATGAAAGCCTCAAGATCCTCAATTCTTTTCATCTCTGCTCCTTCTAATTTATCTCTCAACGTCTAGAGTGCCTGATCTCTCGAATGCATCTTGCCAACACGAAGCCAACTCTTGGGAAGCCTCCATAGCCAGGGTGGCTTTCAGCTTAAGGTAAAATGCACAGAGCACGAGGGTGTGGAGAGGGAAGTCATGTGTGGTTGGGTGATATGCCTGGTTATGAATTATGAGAAGTTTGCCCAAATTCCATCATCATTATTTTCAGGAAAAAAAATGCATTTTATATAAATAATAGTTTTTTTCATTATAAAACTAACCAAACCCCAAACCATTTAGAAAACAGACAAAAATGGGGGGAAAACACCTTAATACAGTAGCCTCTATGTTAAATACAACATTATTAGCATTGAGTTGTATTTTCTTTGTCTTTTTTCTATGTGTCTGTTTTCATGCCTAGTAATTTTTACATAATTGTGACATGTGATATGTGTAATTTTAAATGGAACTTTTTTCATTTACCATTGTATTTGTCATAACTATCTTCTATGTTATTACTGCCTTCATCACCATCATTTTAGATTTCTGCATAATAATCCACTGAATGGCTATTCCAAAGTTTATTAATTCAAATATTAATGCAGTTAAATGCAATAGGCATTTAAGTTGTTTACAAGGTTTTACAGATATAATTGTGCTAAAGATGTAATTTAGCAAGTGTCTGTCTGCACATGACATGCAGTGTTTAGATTATCTGATGGGCTTAAAATCCAGAACAGATAGATTGATTCAGATATTTTTAAAGAGATATGAAAAAGGCAACACAATAAAAGCATTGAACAAAGGGTCTCTAAGAAATAGACAGGGAATAGACAAAAGGTGAGTCTCGACAGCCTCTGCCACAGAGAGGCGATGAGGCAGTGGTGGACTGAGGTTGGCATTGCAGAGGATTGGGGTCAGAGATCCGGGGTGGCCCACTCACCCTGCTCTGTGTCCATGGGAGAGTGACCTGCCTTCCCTGAGTCCCAACCTGCTCATCTCAGTTGGGTGTCGGCACCTACCTCAAAAGATGGTGGCTGGGGCGAGATGAAATGCACAAAAGCACTTAGGACAGTGCCCACCAGAGTGTGTGCAATCCAAGAAAGTTAGGAGTAAACACGGTGTCAGAATCACGTGGTCAAGGAGGCTGTTCCCCTCCTACCATTTATGGGGCCTGGATAGGAGGACAAATAGGGCTCATCTACCATCTATCTAAACATTTAAAAGTTACAAATCGCGCTAACAGAATGTCAAATAAAATATGTCTACCCTCCCCTTGAAAAGTACACTTTCATAAAAAAATAGAAAAATATGTATTAATGCTGAAAATTAGCAAAATATCAAAGAAGAATGAATTTAATCATTTTTGAACCTGTCTGGGATGCTCTGTTGTTTGGCTAGCAATGTTCAGATGAGGAGTAAAAGTAAACATATAAATTCATAAATTATTATACAGTTATTTCACAAAATTCATCTTGCCTTCATTCAGCAAAATCACTAATTACATTCTTATAATTAAGATTTTCACATAATTTGTGTTCCATTGATAGCAATAATCTAATAGATTAGAAATAAATGTAATTATATTAAAATATACAAAATTTGAATGTTTCCATCAAAATGTAAATAGTAATGTAAGAAACTGAAAATGTAGTTATTTTATGTATTTTAAAAAAAGTTGATCTTCTTCCAAAATATTCAAAATTATCTATTGTAACCAAAGTGCAAAATACAAATTAATGGATATCGAAAATTAAAATAAAATTATTTAGATAGTTCTGAAGTTTTTAATTTAATTTTTAAAGATTTAATTACATATTACTGATTATTTTAATAAAATAAAACTATTTGCAATTCTAGCAAAGTCCTTTGGCTGCTAGTGTAAAGAGCTGGTTTGACCCTTCATATATGTTATGTCTAGAACAATATTTATATGCAAAAGTAAGAGCAATATGAATTACATAATATTGCAACATGTTATCCAGAATGTATATGTACAATTGTTACACATATTATGTGTAATTTTTCAGTACCTCTAGAATGCTGAAATGGAATGCACAGAGAAACAGGAAATGGACTCTTGGCACCATTGGGAAATAATTCTTCATTATGTAAGAATTTATTACATTCTTGGTATATGAGAGGAAGAATTTAACGAGGTAATGAATTTATCTTTTCTCTTATCTCAGCACTTCTGCTGCTCAAATTCTCTCCACACCCCAAAGTGGTGTCCATTTCTGGAGTTAGCAGTGGTGCACTCACATCTCAGTTTTCCATGGCTGTGGCCTTTTACTTAAAGCATAAAAGACATGAAAAAGTAGTTTGGTCAAAAGACCAAATTAGGAATGCAGGTTGCTCTGCTTGTACTGAGAACTGGCTCTCGAGTGACGGGGTGCCATGCGTATTTTAATAAATGTGTGTGCGTGTGCGCGTGTGTGCGTGTGTTCTGTGGGGCCCTTTAACGTGTGAGGCCTGGATCAGGGGGCATCAGGGGGCCCACTTTGCCCATGTCTAAGAGCAGCACTACAAGAAAGAAAAAAGCACTGTTAGACAAATATTTTGGGATAAATTTTCTGCCCTGTGCAAATCCTTCTTACAAATACCATTATCCACATCTTTCCCCCTCATTGACTTTGAATATATTCGAGAGCGTTTCTCAATTCCTTACCCATGCTATAGCTTGGATGGCTTGACTTTTAAAACAGGGCCTGTGTAATTTTGAGAAGGTAGAGGAGAGAAGGTTTTTCCTTTCTTACCACCAGGACTCATTCGAGAATTTGACAGGGCTGTAGCAGATTGCGTACAGGGCTGCCCATCTGGAGAGAGATCTCCACGCCATACAGCAGAGGGGCAAAAGGAGAGCCTGAAGGAGAAATAGGTCAGCTGGACTAAATGAGACTTGGAGCCTCTGCTGTGTTCATTAATAATCTCTTTGAATCTCAGCCCTTTTTTCATTATCTCTGAAGCTCAACTGAGCTTTGCTTCCTACCCATAGCCTCCAGCCATTTGTCAGGGGAAGAAGACTCCAAGGAAATAAGGAGAAAGTGTGTCTGAATGTGAGAGTTGTTTTTGTAGCTGGTGCTGTGACATAATGCTATCACTGTCAGCTGAACTAGGATTCCGGGCCCTGGGGTGGAGGGTGGGACAACAACCTGAGCTGGCCAGGCCTGAGCTCAACTCCACCTGCCAGGAGGAGGGGCCAGTTGTCCTATTGCTTCTGAAACAACAGAAAGGTTATGCATAAAGCTTTGAATCCTTTCAGTAAAAGATTCACCTTTTTTCTCTAGAAGTTGTTCATACATTTGCCATTTTCTTATCTTTGATTTCTAGATAGCCTACAATGTATTTTTATAGGGCCCCCTCTACCACAGAGTTAGTCCAGTGCTCAAATATCGACGTTTCAAAATCGCAATTTTTCTTCTTGTCAGGTTAAGGCAGTGACCTCCTTTTCCCTCTGCTCTACCTTAAGTTTTAAACCATTGCTCTCCCAATGTGTGTTTTAAGGTGGTGTCTTAATACTTTGTGTGTTTCTTTATGTTGACTATGCTAAATAGCCATTTACTATAACATCGGTATTTATTTCTTTTGAGGCTACAAAGACTGGTGGGAAGACAGGGAGAAGGGGAAGAGAATAAGCCCATGGGCCAAGTGGGAGATGGTCAATCACTTCAAGAAGTCTCTCTGAGTGCCCACTATGTATTCGATCGTGTTCTAGCGCTGAGATAATTAGTATATTTTCTCCTGAGCTGCTTATAATTGAGAGAAACCAAGTAAACAAATGACAGTAATTTAAAGTAGACTAAGATAAAGTTATTAAAAATGTGCACTCCAAACTATTTGAAGCTATTTGTATAGATCAGGAAAAGTTTCCTAGTAAAAGTGATTGAAGACAAACCCCCAAAAATTGAGAACAGGGACAGACACAGACAGATGTGAAAACAACAGATTGTGAATGTGTCATAGCAGCATTATTCACAATAGCCAAAAGGTGGAAATAATCCATGTCAACCAACAGATGAGTAGATAAACAAAATGTAGTGTATATACCACATGGAATATTATTCAGCCAGAGAAAGGAATGAAGTTCTGTTACTTGGTACAAAGTGGATGAAACTGAAACCATCTACTAAATGAAATAAGCCAGACACAAAACAGAGAAATATTGTATGATTCCACTTATATGAAATAACAAAAACAAGCAAATTCATAGAGACAGAAAGTAGATAAGAAGTTACCAGAGGCCAGGGATATGGGGGTATGGGGAGCTTATTCTTAATGGGTACAGAGTTTTTGTTAGGGTTGATGAGAAAGTTTCAATAATGGGTGGTGGTGATGGAAGCCCAACATTGTAAATGTAATTAACGCCACTGAATTGTACACTCAAAAATGGTTAAAATGGGAAATTTTATGTTACATATATGTTACCACAATAAAAATAAAAATTGAAAAGTGGTTGAAGAGAAGAGAATGAGCAATGTCACGAAGGGCAGAAAATGCTGGCTTCTCTGGGGACCCAGGAGGAGCACCCTTTGATCTCAGCCATGTGGAGGAGGGTTTTGGATGCTAGGGTGAGAGGTGTACTTAATTTGGTAGGCAGAGGGGAAAAAAGGGTTTTTAAGCAGAGTGATCTGAAGAGAGCCTCATTTAGGAAGATTAATCTGGCAGCAATGTGTATGATAGATTAATGCTGAAAGAGGTAGGAGATAAAGGCGCCTGTCAGAAATGTATTATGGTGCCTTGGCATGGAATAAATGAGGGGCTGAGCTAAGAGGGAAAAACAGGACACTGAACTGAGGCCTCCTGGGTTAACTTATAGGGATACATACCTGCTTCAGCTCCAAATGATCCTTCTACTCCTGTGGAGCATTTGCTACAGAGGTGTTAGCTGATCCCATGGGAGCCCTGGAGTTGCCCCCAGATGAAACTAGAAGGCTGGGCCTTTGTATCCCACACTGACCAATCACTGGATGTGGGCGCCCTGGGAGAGGGGCAGAACCTCAGATGAAGTGGCTCCCACTAGGCAACGGCAAGTCCTGGAGAGAGTCTCAGCTGCACACCCTCAGTGACCAACCCATCTGGCAGTTTGGGAAAAGCGTGCCTCCTTTCTGAAGGAGCTATTTGAGAAGCCACTGTAGAATCCACCACACCATCTACCTTCTGGGGACTTGCCTGTCTGTTTTGAGAACCTTGGAATCTAGGTTAGTGGAGAGAAGGTTATCATCCATTGTTCTAAGCTCATCAAAGTGAGAAAAGGCACAAACCCAGCAGCCGAAGGGACCTAAGATGACAAGAAAAGTGAATCCCAGTTGGGTGACCAAAGGGGCACCACCTAATCATGGGTAGTTGAGAGCAGTGGTAAGGGTAAGAGGTCTGGACAGGACACCTAGTCTTTAGTCTACCACTTACTAGCTGTGTGATCCTGGGCAAGTTACTTGATCTCTTTTGTCTTTGTGTCTTTATTTGTAAAATGGGGACAAAAATAGTACTTACCTCATCGGGTCTTTGAGAACCTAAATGCCTGCCCATAATCATTAGGGCTTGATAAAGAGTGACTGCCAGTATTATTATTGTTGTAAATTAAGACAAAAGGTTGCCATATTTGAAGAAAGACCTTAAACAAATATTGGGAGCCAGAATCCTAATCCAAGAGGCCTAAGAGTTACGGAAATCAGATCAAACACAGAAACGTTCAGGGTGGGAAGTTTCAACAAATACCCAAAATATGGGCCATTGCCACTTTTACTATTGCGTGTTCTCAGCTATGTGATATATGGCAGAACCAGCCCCATTTAAAAAGCTAAGGGTAAAACAGAACACATTCCTGGTGAGGAAATTTCTGTCTTCTTCATTTCACCCTGTTCCTTTAGTTATATTTCAATCATAAACTATTTCTTCCCATTGAGTTTTCTTTACCTTGGATTCTGAGTCCTGGCTTTGCCACCTATAACCTGTATGGCCTTGAACAAATCACATTACCTTTCTGACCCTCAGTTACTTCATCTATACAATATGATAAATAATATATGATCTCACTTGGCTGTTGTGAGATTCCGAGGCAATACTCTATCTGGAGCTTGGAGAGAGCCTAGTTCAACTGCAAATACAAAGTGAAACTAGTGGAGAAGTGGGCCTTCCACGAGATCCAATTATAGCTGCCACTGGATACCTGAGCTCCCACTTGTTAATAAAGTGCCTTCTGCGCAGCAAAAAAGATAATAATAATAATTGTAAAACACAATACAGATGTCACTATTATTAGGATTGTTCTGCTGATTGCTTTTGTTTTTGGATGTGAGGCAGAAGAGGACAGTCACAAGTTAGTAAGCAAAAAAAGAGAGAAATCCTTGGTGAAAATGATTTAAGTAACAGCTTTCTTATCTGAGTCCACTGATATATTAATGAATGGATTAATGATGGAGTAAGGGCCTATTTTGTGCCAGGCCCTGCCAAAGCACTTAGGCCCTAGAGTGAATAAGATATGATCCATTCCTTCAAGGCAATTGTGAACCTATTTTGGATCATGTGCATTAAATTCCTTTTCCATAGGTAGCAAAAGATTTGCACAGGCTCATCCACAGTCCATCCTCAAGTCCCTAAATCATCCAGGTAAAGCCCTTGTGAGTACATTAAGATCCTGCCAGGTGTATGTCATCCTGAATTATTGCCACGCTGGGCGTGGCATCAGCTTTTGGCCAGATACACACCTCTGGGGTGGTGATACCCAGGTGTGTCACACAGCCAGATATATATAACATCTTAATTAAATTGGCGCTAGAGAGAGGGATCTTCTGATAATCAGAAATTTTAAATTTAATGAATTTTAATTTATTAATCTTTCTTTTATGTGTAACACTTTTTTGGTCTAGTTTAAAAAAATACTTCCCTGCTTTGTGGTGAGAAAGTTTGAATGTTTTTCTTTTGACATTTAAATATGAAATCTAACAGAATTGATTTCTACATATTGTGTGAAGTAAAGGATGTTTCCAAAATGATGGGGAATGGAAATGTGTTGAGAGAAACAAACAAATAGAACTGAATTAGAAATTATAGGAGGTTAAGAAGAATAGGCCACTCTCTCTCTAATCCCATGCAGCAGGTGATCTCACTGCCCTCCCCCCTACATGGGAGCTGACTCCCAGGGGTGTAAATCTCCCTGGCAATGCAGGATATGATTCCTGGGGATGAGCCTGGATCCAGCATCCTGGGATTGAGAAAACCATCCTGACAAAAGAGGGGAAGGGAAATGAAACAAAATAAAGTTTCAGTGGCTGAGAGATTTCAAATGGAGTCGAGAAATCATTCTGGAAGTTATTCTTATACATTATATGGATACCCCTTTGTAGTTTTTAGTGTATTGGAATAGCTAGAAGGAAATACCTGAAACTGCTGAACTGCAAACCAATAGCCTTGACTCTTGAAGACAATTGTATAACTATGTAGCTTACACTGTGTGATCATGTGGTTGTGAAAACTTTCTGGTTCACACTCCTTTTATCCAGTGTATGGACAGATGAGTAGATAAAAGGGGATCAAAAAGTAAATGAATAATAGGGGATATGGGGGGATGGGATGTTTTGGGTGTTCTTCTTTACTTGTATTTTTATTCTTATTTTTATTTTTTTGGAGTAATGATAATGTTCAAAAATTGATTTTGGTGATTTATGCACAACTATATGATGGTACTGTGAACAACTGATTGTACCCTGTGGATGATTATAGGGTATGTGAATATATCTCAATAAAACTGAATTGGAAAAAAAAGAAGAATAGTCCAGTCCCCAGAGTTTTTTGGGGGGAAACCCTTCAAGCCAAGGAGTGATTATGGGCTCTCCTCTTGCCCATGCTTTCCATTTTGGGTTTAGCATCTATAATAATTGGGTAAAAGTCAATGAGCTAGGTCACTTAATCATGGTGAAGAGGAGCAATTATATAATACCCATGCTATCAATTTGATCATTTAGTTTAAAAATATCTGTTGAACATCTACTATTGGTATAGCAAAGGAGTAAGTAGAATCCCTGCCCCCAAGGAGCTCACTGTCTGAATATGAACACATGTTTGCAATGTAGTTTCATAAATGGGTGCAAGCACTTTATGGTCATGAAATCTTCACAGTTAACTAAAGTAGTGTCATGTGCACTCTCCCACTATGTACTCATACCCCCCTTTTATAGGTCAAATTGAGGCTCACAGAGGCTCGGTGACTTGCCTAAGTTAACACCGCTAGTTAGCATAGTGTCAGAATTGGAATCTAGATTTTTCTTTTCATCCAGCATTCTTTCAACTATTGCTATTTCTTAGCTTCATCTCAATTTTATAAGTGCTTTTATTGTACAATTAAATCTTTTACTTAATTTGTCCCCATCTGTTTATTCATCTATTTATCAATGTCTATCATCTGTCAATATATATGTCCACTTACCTATCAATTATCTGTATATTCACCTACCTATGTATTCCCCTGACTATCTACCTACCCACCTATCTGGGTAGGCAGTGTGGGTGATGGAAAGGGCCAGATCCCAAGGTCGTCACCAACCAGTTGCCTAACATCAAACAATTTACTTCATTTATTTATAAATCAATTTCTGCATCTGTAAAATGAGGGGTTTCGACTAAATGTGTTTTAAAATGTGATCCAGCTCTAATATAATTTCCTACTAACTTGTAACTTTTAAGGCTTTGTCTCCTTTAATACTCTTTTATTCACTAATAGTAATTTACATCACATTCACGTACCTTTTGTCTACAGCTAACTCTCATGACCCTTTCCCTACAGAATTTGTTAGGTTTCTTTGTTTGCAAGTGATAAAAATCCAACTCAAACTCACTTAGACAAAAACAGGACTCTTTTGGCTTACATAGTTGGCAGTACCAGGTTGATTACGGAGTTGAAGTGGTAACTGAAAGGACCAGGGTTTCTGGATTGGAATTAGGAATTCTAAGTGTCTCTATCTCATTCTCCATCCATATTTTCTCTCTGATGATCTGTTTCTCCTTATATGTAGATCTCATTCTCTCCTTCTGCAGAAAGGCCTTTTACATGCTATGGGAAATATGGTCCCTGACAGCCCACAGCTTCTGTTGTAGGTATATGAATTCAAGGAAAGGTTTCTGATTGACTTTCCCACTCTTGGACCAGTCTCTGTTGCCAAAAATTGGATGATTCTGGCCAAGGGTCCTTTAATCCATTGCCCCAGCAGAACCTCATGGAATGGGGGAAAGGTGGTTTCTCAGCAAAAAGGATGCCGAATAAACAAAAACAAACAAACAAACACTACAAAAAAAAAAAAAAAAAAAAAAAAAAACCAATGTCCTTTACATCCACCAATCAAATAATAAGGTACTGTGGGTAGAAAAAGCGGCTTAGAAAAGTTAAGGCAGCATACTGGTTAGGATCACGGGCCATGGAATCAGTTTTCCTGGGTGAATCCCAGCTTCTCATTTATCAGCTGTGAGCAAGCTACATAACCTTTTTAAGCCTCATTTATTTCATCTGCAAAAGGAGGAAAATGTATTACCCCTATCAAAAAGCTACTGTGAGGATTCAACTGGCACCAAATGCCAAGCACAAAATAAGGATTTTAATGGTTAGCTATTATTGTTATTACTACTACTACTATTACTATTAAGATCATACAGCAGGAATATAATAAATGCCTTCTGATGCCTAACTTAAAGCTCCCCCCACCACACCAGGGATTAAGGACAAATGAGTCTTGGAAGGTGGCAGATGAAACAGCAGGGAAGGGAGTAAGCCAGGTTATAAGGCTGGCGATCCTAAATCCTTGTCCTAGGCTAGGAGGCCAATGACCCCTCCTTTATTTTATAAGTACTTATTGGAAGGTACTATCATTATGCCTATTTTTTTATTTTTTTATATTCATTTTATTGAGATATATTCACATACCATGCAGTCATGCATAACAAATCGCACATTCTATTGTTCACAGTACTGTTACATAGTTGTGCATTCATCACCAAAATCAATCTCTGACACCTTCATTACCACACACACAAAAATAACAATAATAATAATTAAAGTGAAAAAGAGCAATTAAAGTAAAAAAGAACACTGGGTGCCTTTGTTTGTTTCCTTCCCCTGTTTTTCTACTCATCCATCCATAAACTAAACAAAGGTGAGTGTGGTCCTTATGGCTTTCCCAATCCCACTGTCACCCCTCATAAGCTACATTTTTATACAATCGTCTTCAAGATTCCTGGGTTCTGGGTTGTAGTTTGATAGTTTCAGGTATCTACCGCCAGCTACCCCAATTCATTAGAACCTACAAAGGGTTGTCTATATTGTGCTAAGAGTGCCCACCAGAGTGACCTCTCGGCTCCTTTTGGAATCTCTCTGCCACTGAAGCTTATTTCATTTCCTTTCATTTCCCCCTTTTGGTCAAGAAGATGTTCTCCATCCCATGATGCCGGGTCTACATTCCTCCCTGGGAGTCATAGTCCACGTTGCCAGGGAGATTCACTCCCCTGGGTGTCTGATCCCACGTAGGGAGGAGGGCATTGATTTCACCTGCCAATTTGGCTTAGCTAGAGAGAGAGGGCCACATTTGAGCAACAAAGAGGCATTCGGGAGGAGGCTGTTAGGCACGATTATAGGGAGGCCTAGCCTCTCCTTTGCAGCAACGGTCTTCCCATGGTCATTATGCCTATTTTTGAGAAGAGGAAACTGAGGCACAGCATGATTCACTGGTGGAAGGTCACCCAGCTAGTATCTGGCACAGCCACTCCTTTAGGGACCTCGCTGGTGAAGTAACAGAATAAACAGGTTTTCTTAGCTCTCCGGCCAGACAGGATGGATTCTGTTTTCTTCTCTAGTACACTTGCCTAGTATACTACCCGATTCCCAGCTGCCGCTCAATCTTAAGGAACAAATATGCAGATGTCGGCCATGAAAACTGATGGAGAAGAAAGCAGAAAAATGTAGAACTCAGACTCCACCAAAATGTATGTTAATTTGAAGTTATATACACAAGGGTCCCCAGATAAATAACTCTCACCACTGTAGTTAATTAAAGCCTCACCTATATGCAACCTTGGGATTGATTTTTATTACAAAGGAAGAGGGAGCTTAGATCTACCTGAAATGGTCTCATACTCATCTTTTACAATCCAGGAATTTCAAAATATTAAGGGTGTGTTAGGTCATTCTTAGATCTGCTTTTCTTTGTTACTCAATCCCACAGCCTGTCTGCTCTGAATTTCTAACGGGTGTGTCATTCTGTACCTGCAGCAGAGCAACGACTCAGCCTGTTGAATAACACTCCTCTTTTCCCCAATGTGACATGTCGACTTTACTTCATTGCCATGGCATGTTTCTTGCCCTGTGGCTGGTAAACAAGGCAACCCAGTCAGGAAACCAAAGCAAATTCTCTACTTCTGAATCAAAGCCTGAGCCTGCCAAGCTAACCAGTAGACTTGTTCTTACACCTTGCTCAATCCTCGGCGGAAGTTGTTTTTCTCTTCCTCAACTCCCATCCCTTCCCTCACTCCCGACCCTAAGAAAAGTAGGCATAAGCACAGAACTTTTTACCCAAAAATAAATCCAGGGGGAAAGATCTTTTAGGTTGCATTTATTTAAAAAGAACATGTTTCAATCAACTTATTTAAAATGGAATGTTTCATAATTAAAATAAGCAAATTCATAGGGTCAGTAACTAGAATACCAGGTGCCAGAATGGGACCTAGGAAATAGGGACTTAATACTTAATTGGTACAGAATTTCTGTTTGGGGTGTTGAAAAAGTTTTGGAAGAGAATAGTAGCAATGGTAGCACAACATTTGTGAATGTAATTAATGCCACTAAATTATATACTTGAAAATGTGGTTAAAAGGGGAAATTTTAGGTTGTAAACCTAAAATTTATGTTACCAGAATAAAAATCTAGAAAAAAACATAGGACTGTACAACACAAATGGTGAACCCAAATGCAAGCCATGGATGACATTATATTTGATTCTGCAAGGTTTGATTTGTCTGGTGTTAACAATGGCTCACACATTAGGATTGCATAACTGTATCGCGGCTTAGTCAGGCTAAGGGTGGATTTCAAGGAGAGAGCATGGCATAATGAATGGAAGTGGCATGGATTTGAAGTCATGCACTCTCACAGATCAGTTTTATAAACTTGCGCAAATTACTTCACATTTCTGAGCGTCAGTTTCCTTATTGAAATGGGGATTAAAAAATAAGTAAGTTTAGGGTTGTTGTGAGAATTAAACGAGAATATATGTAAAGCTCATGTAATAATATGTCCCTGTTATCTATAGACATGAAAGGAAACCACCCCAATGATTGCTGTGTAGCCCTTGCCATGTTACTGGTTTCAGCCTTAATTTGTCCCAAATGAAAAAATAGAGGTAATTTATATTTGCCGCTGCATCATGTTTTAAAAGATTGAGCTAGTGAATGCATAAATGAGTACAACTATTCTGGAAGGCAATTTCTTATTCTCTGTAAAAAATATATACACACAGATATATAAATATATGTATGTCCTTTAATACAGTTCTACTTCTAGGAATTTGTTATAAGAAAATAATTAGATATTATTCTCAAGTATGTTAATCATAACATTGTTTATAATATTAAAAATTAGAAACAAACTATAAATCCCACACTGTGAGATTGGTTAGGTAAATAATCATACATCTATATGGAAGAATACTATCTATGTGGCCATTAAAAATCATGGTGTAGAAGAACATTTACTCCTCTGGGAAATATTCATTCTGTATCACTGAGTGAAAAATGCAAACAGCATAACAGGATACACTGTTAGGTATTTTTAATAAAGGAGAAATTCACATATACACATAGAAAAAAGTACTGGAAGGCAAATACCAAAACATTAATGATAGTTATCTTTGATTGGAATCCAAGTGATTTTTGTTGTCTTCTTTTATGCTTTTCAGTGTTTTATGAGTTTTCTTCACTAAGCATATTTTATTTCTTTAATTAGGAAAAAATGACTTCAAAATACAGCTTTTAAACTAATCTGGTTTTCAAATGAGTGTGATAGTTTAATCCATGATCTCTAACTTTAAAATACTTTGAAACTGCTTAGGAAAAAAACTTACAAATGTATGTATAGGAACAAGACTGAAGAAATACTTCAAAATGTTAACAATAGTATATCTGTGTGATAGTTTATGGGTGATTTTTTTTATCTTAACAGTTTTCTGTATTTTTTAACTTTCTACAGCCTGCATGTTTTACTTTTAATAAATAGGAAGAAAATACCATTTAAAAGATCTGTTGAATAATTATTATTTATTAAGAGTAATATTTTCTTGATGCCTTCTATGAGAACTAGCTGATTTCAGCATTTTTTCCTTAACTGAATTAATTCATCTTGCAAGTCAATAAACTGGTTCAAAGGAAGCCCCTGTTTCACAGTTTTGTGATGTCTAATCTGAACAAAATTTAACCTTTTTTCCCTCTTAAAAATCTTCCACGCATACTTCAGGGTGATTTTAATTTGCAATTGCAAGTATTCAAAGCTCAAGTCCTAAGATGCCAGAGGGAAGATAGCCAGCCGACTCAGATGAAGGCCTTCTCAGCCAGCCTGGCCTCCCAGGGTTTGAGCCTGATTTCTAGATCAAAGGGACTCAAGTAAATGCATTAACTTTAGAACACTTAGCATCCCCAAGCCTCTGATCCACTGGAATCTTACCCATCCAGGCTGCGACCCGTGGGCAGCTGTTTTTGGAGCAAGGGTGTCTTGAGGTCACAATGAAAGCAAAGATTTCTATGTCTGGTAAAACAACCAGAAAGTGTTTACCAACATGAATAATATTTTCAAGGTCAATGCAGGGTTTCTAGCAAAAGAAAAAATAATTTATATTCAGGAGAAAAAAATTATAGGTCCATTGGTGAGGCTATTTGTACAGTAAACAATTTAATGGATGCCTCTCTTGGGCCCCACTTCAGTGAACTGCCCACCCTCTCACCAGAAAGTTGGATCTTATCCTGGACATACACAGGCTAATGAATTTGGAACCAGATCACATTCCCCTCCACACCCCTCCCCCATCTTTTCTCTTTGCTTAAAGGGCAAGAATTATATTTATATTGGAAACCTGCTCTTATTGACAAATATGTACAATGCTTACTGACATGTTGTTACAATAAACACCATCATAGATAAGAAAATGAAAAACAAGACAATCAACAAAGGAATGATTTCAGTTGGTGGCATCACTAGCAACCCAGATGCTCAGACCAAAATTCTGGGAGTCATCCTTGACTTCTCCCTCTCCTTCAACCCCACCTCCAATTCCAAACAATCACCAGGTTATTCCTTTAAACAATGCCCCCTCCAGCCCACCTCCTGGTGCCCTGGCCTGGTTCTCACAGCCTCACAGCTGGTACCCTCTATCTGTGTGGAAGGAGACACTGCACAGCTCCCAGGCCAAGAAAGTCTTTGTAGAATGCAAACCTAACTACTTCATTCCCTCTGAAAATCCTTTCCTTTGTAGGACAGCCTGAGCTGCTTGAGGTGGCGTTTGAAGACCCCTGGGATCTAGCCACTGCTCATCTGTCTAAGTGGTAAGCTGCATCTATCACCCCTACCTCCCACTTCAAACCTCAACAACACCCAAACTTTCTGTAGCCCCCTGTTCCCCAGCAGGGCTGGCTAACTAATTTACAGGGCCCACTGCAAAATGAAAATGCAGGACCTCCTGCCCAAAACATAGATTCAGGGATAAATGGACTAAGAATTTCAAAATGGTGACTGCAGAGCATTAAATCCCAAGCGTGGAGCCCTTCTGAGCGTGAGCCCTGAGTAACGGCACTGGTGACAAGCTCAAGAATCCAGCCCTGTACCCTGAGAAGTCTACACTGGTTTCCTTTCTCCTATAGCACTTTGCATGGGATTCCCTGCCCACTCTTCCTTTCTGCTTGCCTACCCCAAGAAGTCTCCCCCAAACTTCCCTTTTCATGACCCCCATAACCCCAAGCTAGGGCAGCTATTCCTCCTCTGTACTATTTTAGACCAGTGATTCCTAAAGTAGGAGCCACCAAGCACCTAATTGCATAAGGGGGATTTTGCTAAAAATGAATCTGGATCTCAGGGGTGGAACCTAGAAATCTGTAATTTTAAGAGCTCACAATTAGATTTGTATATACACTGAAGTTTGAAAACTAATGCATCCTTGACTACCATCTCCCTGAGTCCTGGGGCTATGTTCAGTCCCTCTCTATTTTCCATAACATCTAGCGAATGCCTGGCACTTTTTAGAGGTTAACAATTGTTGGATTGAACTACCCTAGTACGACTTTAGGTGGCCTTCTGTATTTCTATTAACTTCTTTTCCACCCTGGCTTCTCGCTGCTACCTTTGAATCCTCACAAACTGCCTTCCCATTTCCTTCAGGGTTGATACAGCTCCACAGGGCCTCAGTGGCTGGGCACACCCAGCACAGGCCCTGGCCTTGAAGAGTTACCTGTCTGGAGCAAGTGTGAGGTGGATCTTGTGGCTTCCATTATTCTGAACCCCAAAAGGAGACCCTAAGTATGTGCCTTGGCTTCCTGAGGAGCCACTGACGGAGCAGAGATAGAAGACACCCTCTCCATGGATACGTGTGTGAGAGGGAAACATTTTCTCTGTGGATGAGAGCCCTAGGGGGTCTCCAGCCAGGCTACAGGCCAAGGAGCCTGCTAAGAGCACCCCAAGGCCCCAAACTGCCAGCATCGCCCTACCTGCCTTCCCCTTTTCTAACAAAGGTGGTGACATCAGGAAATGAGATTGGATCCTAAGGGCCAGACACTGACTGGACCTGGAGGCAGTAGCAGGCTAAGCTGTGGTTTATCCTCGTCTTCCAGGCTTCTCGGCCCCGGGTTTGCTGGGTGGGGGGAGCTGTTGATCAAAGGAGTCCGGGGAGGCATGCCCAAGCCCAGACGGAGCTTCTCTCCCTGCCTCCGACTCAACGCAAAGGACCGCAGCCCCTGCCCTGTAAAGATGAGAATGACAGAGCCCGTTCCAGCCGGGATGCCCAACACAGAAAGCAGAGTGTTTCTCTGCAGGAGGGAAAAGAGGCCACATGGGGATGTGGGTGAGCCAAGGGAGAAAGGTTGGACTGAAACCTTCGGCTGCTGCTCCCTCCTGTCTTTCCCGGTGGAGTTGGCGGTAGTGGTAGGTGCAGCACTAGGTGCAGATCCTCATTCCCAGGTGCAGCCCAGAGGTGTCAGCCCGCCAGATTGCCCCCTGCTGCCCGGCGGCCCTCCTAGATCAGGGAGCCTCCCAGTGAGCCGGCCTCCAGCCCTCCTGCTGGGTGTCCCCAGCCCCCTGGCGAGCACCCCGGGGTGTCCGCACCCGGAGCATCCCCCCTCTTGTTCCTCTTTCGAGGCATATCTAAGGAGCTGGAGGATCGCAGCGTAAAAACTTGGCCTGCGCTTTCCTATTTTGATTACAGACAAAGTGCTTTTGTTTTGTTTTAAAAATATTTTTGGTTTAGTTTATGGCTGTTGTTTCAAAAATTAGCTCTTTCTAATTAGGGGCATCTCGAATTTGGATTGTGTACCAGCCCAGCTAGGCAGCACTTCCAAGCAGCCGCTCAGGACGGAGAGCCCCTGTGGTTTCCGCAGCACGAGGCAGGACAGGTCACCACATGGACCATTAAGCAATTTCCTGGGAGCCAGTTGTCTGGTGGTCTGTGTCTGGACTCCTGACTAAGCAGATGTCTTGCTGATCACAAGGTAGGCAGGGCCACTTAGATATCTAGTGCTTCAGCCACGAAAAAATTTCTCACTATTGCCCTGAAATTTTCTTTAATCATCATAGGCAGCATCACTCAATAATAATGATTTATTGAGTGCTTACAATGTGCAAGGCATGGGGTGAAGTGTTTTACTTAAAGAGCCTCATTAGATCCCATAGTGACCCTGCAGTATTAGCCCAGTGTTAACCCCATTTACAGATGAGGTGATTGAGGCTCATATATGTGGGTGACCGGCCCGAGATCACACAGCTGCTAGGTGTCACAGCCGGGATCCAAACTGCATGTCATGCTGTAGCCAGAATGCACTTCTGCACATATGGTTCCCTCTAGCTGGAAGGCCTCATCTCCCTCCACTTTTTAGCCTAGAAAACTAGTTCACAAATCAGTTCCTTCTTCTAGCCCCCACAGGCTTCCTCAGCAGACAGGGCACTTGGCTCCTGGCCTCAGTACCACTTTCCTTAGCTCTCTGTAGCACCCACCGCATGGTTCCCTTGCCCATTTGCATTTCTGTCCACCCCATGGAACCGCGAGCTTCCTAGATCAGAAAGGGGACTGGAGTCCCTGGCACGAGAGCATTAGTGGCCAGCAAGTATCTGCACACCTCACCCACTGAGTGCATTTCACCCCCAAATCTGCAACTTTAGGCTCTAACCCTCCAGGGTTAGCTCTGGAAACCGCCCTCCATCTTCATCGGAGTTACTGAAACAGATATTCACCTGGCTGGCTGCAGGGAGTGTGGCCTTCCGCCGACGGGTGTGGTGGATTTCAAGGCCCAGCGCTCAAGGTCGCCTTGATAGTCAGTGACTAGAGCAAGGGCCGGGGTCCCTGCCTCGTGCCTGGGCCACTGTCTGCCATACTGCGTTTCAACATTTCAACATGTCCTTTATTGTTTGATGCCCACAACAGAATCTGTAGGATTAACACAAAATTGAGACCTGGTGAAGTTTAGTGACTTGCTTTAGGACACACAGTGAAAATGGTCTCCAGTTCTATATCACCCCACTTCCCACCCCCCATTCCACACTTCAAATGGGGACTTTCATCCCTATAAGACCGTATAATTGACTCTTGCCTCCCTGGCTTTTCCCTAGCCATTGAATGTTGTATTATGGATGCTCCTTGGAAGACTCGGAGAGCTGGGGCAGGTGGGGAGGTGGGGGACTCCAGAAGGACCCAGACTGCTGCAAGCTGCTGCCATGGCAGGGAGGATTTGCTTGTGAGCAGGGCAGCAGACCGGGTGTCTGTCATCAGCTCCCTGGACAGGGCTTCCCTCCCTCCTCTCCCAGAAACGGCTTCTTCAAAGGGGTCTGCAAAGAGGCCTGCTCTGAGCCTCTGGTGTTGTTTGAAGGTGGAGGGAGGAGGAGGAGGGGGCCGAGGAGGGGGCCAAGGAGGAGGGCTGGAGAGCTGCCACAGGAGTGAGACCGCAGACGGGAAGAATCTATCAATCTTGTGTGCAGAGCCAAATATGGTGCTGGTGCTCAATAGGTAATAAACAATGGTAACATTGCGGACTTGACAACGAGACATTACAGATGAGAGCGAGGAGTGGGCCTGACATCATCGTGTGCGGTCCGTGCTGCACAACCAGCTAAGCAGGTGGGCTTCATTCCCAGGGTGCGGGAATTCCATATTTGTCCTGGTTGAGCCCACTTTTTTTTTTTTCTGGAAGTATTCAAGGTGTGAAGGGAAACCCAAGGTCTGTTTGCCATTTTGGATTCTGTCCTTGGCATTGCACTCTGGCCAGTGAGTTTTTGGGAGGGCAGGTATGGACGGAGCCCATACTTCACTGTATTAACTTGCTTTGGACGGCATCATCCACACATGGTCCGTCTCTCATCCGTGAGAACAGATGCTGTAATCGGAAATAGCAGGAACTGGCAAGTTTTTTTAGTATAAATGGTTTACGCACATACTATTACAATTTGAGTTTTGCATATTCCAGGATAGCACACCCCTTCTCATAAGGCATGAATTCTTCTCATAAGGACTTGAAAACCACTTGGATGGAGATTCTCAGATTAGTCTGAGAATCCAAGAGCAGAATGCCATATTTTATGGATCAGGAGCAAATGATTGGTGTGGAGTGTAGGACCAGTAGGAGGCCAAGGAAGATATCCAGTGGTGTTTCTGTCCTGTGCACCAGGTTCCTGGCTTTGGCTTCACGAAGAAGGTGGAATCTGTTCCTTTCTTCTGTGCCCGTGTGTGCATTCAGGCTTTTCTGAAGCATGAGATTTGTCTGGAGCTTAGGTCTTATAACCACATTGAGGAATAACTGATAAGGGAGGTGTTGGTGAAAAGGGCACAGGAGCTTGAGCCAGGAAGAGCCGTGCCTCTCAACAGCTGTGAGGCCTTCAATGATCACCTATCACCTAACCACATAAAAAGGGGGTAACCGTGCCCACTCAGCAGGGGCTCCATGAAAATCAGAAGTAGGGCCTCGAAAGGGCCCAACACGTGGTATGTTCTCAGTAAACGTAGTTGTCGTTGAAATAAATACGGTCTCTTCTAAAATTAAATGATAAACTACCTGTAGGTTGTTCATGACTAGAATTCTCCTTGCCCCTGCTGTACGTGTTGGCAGTTCAGAGCTCTTGTGAACAGGCTGTGGCTTTAAAAATGCAGATACCTTCTGCACCCGAGCAAAAGCTTTTCCAAGGCAAGCCAAAGGGCAGCCTGTTCTGAGGAGGCCGACTCTGTCTGCACTTTAATGCCTGCCGCCTGTCAGTCACAGAATGCTGAGCAGGGGCTGGATCAGAGCTGCTTTGAAATGCGACTGCAGACATGACCAGGAGACCAGAATACATCGCCGTCATCTTCCTGAGGGGCAGCTGCAAGAAAAATGCACTTGAGGTTTCAAAAAGAGCCTTTGCCATGGACGGTGGCCTGCGGTCTGGGGGCTGGGAGGAGGGCGGTGGAGCAGCAGCAGCGCCGGGGCTACCCTGGAAGAGAAAAGCTTCCCAGTGTGTTGCTGAAGACAATGTGGCCGCCATACTCGGTGCAGGGAGGGATGGTCACCATATGTATTCTGTGCCGAACATGCTGATTTGACCTATTCCTGTTTACTCCCTGCAGTCACTGTTTGAATGGAAAAATATGAAATCCATACGCACTTGGCTCATATTGTCCGGGATGAAAAAACCCCCATCCTTGGTCTCAGAAAAACAATATCTGCAAGGCCATCAGTCTAAACTTTAAATGTCATGGAAAGATAATGTGCCAAAGTGGTATAAACTTTGATAGACCCAAACCTGTGAGATAAATGAGGTAAAAATGGGAAACAAATTAGGGCGTCTAAAAAGACGGGCAAGCCATTATTAACGCAAGAAGAGGATTAAACCTAAAATGCTAGTTATTAGTTTTAGTTGTAAATTTGCAATTCATATTTCTCCCATAAGAAAGCTGCATTAAGAACAACAGATTAAATAAATAAAGAAAGAATAATGGAAGAATCTGATGATGATCATTTATCACCCATAAAGATCCACGTTTGTACTCCGTGGCAACAAAATCAGTGATCTAAATATTAACCAGTAGAGCACATTATAAACACTTAGTTATATATTACTATCACCATAAAGTCATTACAACAGAAATAAAAACTGTTTTTTTATTTTAACTATTAATATTCATCAAATGTTAATGAAAATACCTAACAAATAATTATGAAAAACACATTGCTTAAGTAATAAAGATGAAAGAGATGATAATCGTTGTGAATATTTAATCTGCAAAATAAAGAATATACCATTAATAAGACTTAACTATGTCATTAAATATTTAATTTTACTTTCTCTACTAAATTTTGTTTGTATTTTGCATATTTTAAATGTAAAAAGCTTCTTAATAAGATTTGTAGTTTCAGCAATACCAAATGCCAGACCATTTAAGTTTGACTTACTGTCTTCATCAAATTGGTCAGACATCATTTTATTTATCATTAGGTGAAATGAACAACTCACTTTGCAGTTTATTGTAAGTTATGCTTTTTCTATAAAGAAAGTTAAATAATTGATTCTAGGTTGTATGACAAAAATAATGTTTTCTGATGGTGAAGATTGTTTGCCTTTCCATTTTCTTTTTTCAGTATCACACAATTTTCCACATTTACTATGTTTTGCATAGGAAAATATCCTGCCCTTGTTTCTCAGCTATGGTAAGAGGTCCCATACCATTCACAATTAGATCTGTCCATTTCCTCAGAGCTGACCCCCTTTAATCATTAACTCCTATTTCTGAAGAAATCTCACTTCATTTGTTTAAGATCACAAGTAGTACGTTAGGTTCCTAGTACGGCTGAATAGTACTCGAGGGTAAACCTCAATCTCTCAATCTCACCTCAGCACACAAGGAGAGCCTCCATCTCAGGCGCTGAGTTCAGGGCCTGGTTGTGTTGCTCAGTGACATGCTGGAGTGGCTTGTACTACTAGCTCATGAGAGCCAGTTCTGCTCATCTCTTCTGAACTTCACATAGTGACTTCACATTAGGAGCTGGAAATCGGACACGAAGAATTTACACCACGGGAATTGGCAAATGCTACAAATTGGGACTCCATCCCTCCTCCTGCCCAGAGAGCCACTAGTTAAACATTTACCAGCACATCCTTGCACACAGGTTCAGGCTCAGGATATGAAGCCCACTTCTCTTCCACCATCTCCTCCTGTGCCCCTTCACTCGCTGGGCCTCTGATGACTCAAAGGTCAGTGGGAAGAGCACAGACTCTCTGCAGTCATGAGCAGGCCGTGGTGCCTAGCATTGGGGCAGACAAATCTTCCTCACCCTTGCATCCGTGTCTCCTCACCCTCTCCTATTCCTGGGCAGGTGGCTGAGACAGTGGGATAGATGCCCATGCTAACTAAGCTTGCAAGCAAAAATTCAAAACAAGTCTCCTTACCCTTTGCTGACTGAAAAATAAAGAGCTCTTTGCTGGGAGAGGAAGGCACCTCTTTTCTTTGCTTCTTCTAAAGTCATTGCTGCTCAGACAATACCTCAACCTGGGCTCTGAGGGCCAAGAAAGGAGCTAGACGACGGCAGGGTAACCAACTGTCTGGGGTGCCAAACACTGAGAGGTTTCCTGGGATGTGGGGATTTTCAGTGCTAACACCAAGGACAATCCAGGGCAAACCTGGACGGCAGGTCACCCTAAATGACCTGCTCTCTGATCACTGCCATCCACAGGGGTCAAAACAATGCCAGCTGAGCCCTAGAGAGGCAGGTTGCCTGGAAGACAAAGACATCCATTTGGAAAGCCTCCGCCTCCCCTAGCAACAGCTGGAGAGAACAGGAAAAAGCAGCCAGAGAACGAACAGAGGTTCCAAGAAGTAAGTTTCTGTCTTTGGGCATAAACAATGGGTCTGGAGCTCCGTCTTTCCTCCATTTAGGAATTCGATCACTTAATCCACAGGGTTGTTTGGGTTTTTTCTGTAAGGCGAGAACACCCACAGACACTTGCATAGAGGCCTGTGGGAATGCTAGTCTGGCCCTCCTTCTGTCAGGGTCTCTGGCAGCTCCGAGCCCTGTCACCGCTGCCGCCTGTGCCGTAGGGCTCATCTTTATTCTAAGGCTGTAAGTCCTCTCAAAGTTTCTCAGTCACCAGAAACATGCTCCTCTGGGTTTTCCTTTCCAACTTTGCTAACGGAGCTGTGACTCGCATACTAATTCAGCCCTCGGGGTGCAGCCGGCTCTCCAGATCAGCATCCCCGCGCTAGACAAACAAGAGCTTCCTGCCTCCCCCCGCAACCTCGGCCTGTGCTTTCTTCACAAGAACATGCTGCCCCTTTTCAGATGATACATTTATGGTGTATGCTCAACTTTCAACTTTATAAGGATGAGCAGGGACCAGAATAATAATGGGGCAAGTCTCTCCAACTCTTCATGCTTCAACTTGACTTAGAATTGAGCCATTTTTCACTGATTTGCCCCGTTTGCCATCTCTGCAGTGGAAAAGTCAGGCAGTGGGTGGCTGCGGTGTTGTTGGTACAATGGTGGGGTTTGGGTGTAGGGAGAGTTCTCCGTCTATGCAGTGGGGACTAAATGTTCCAGCTATAAGCCCATCTTGTCAGTCAGCAAGAGGCTGATTAAATATCTCTGAAGATTCAGAGAGTGAGAAATGTGGTTTCCATCTCAGCCGAAGGGTTTATCAGTCATCTGCATTGTCTCCTCCCTTTTACCTTCCATTTTACATCGTAAAATTTAAAGGATCTGCTCGGGGACCCCTTCTGAAGCATGTCTTCCTGGGCTTCCTTCTCTGGACTTGCCTAAGACGCTGTGCATAAATCTTCCAACGCAGTATACTTGTCTGGCTTCTATCTTTCTCCTCCTCTAGATATGGGACTCCTATTTGGACAGGACCCTGTCTTATCATCTCCAGCAGCTATAAAAGTGCTTCGTACCCAGTAAATGCCCAATAATTGCCTATGAATGCTCTGAATGGAGGACTACCTACCTTCCTTTGAATCCCAGATCAGGGATTATCTTTTCCAAGAAGTTTTTTTGGGGGGTTAATCAAGGGTAACTTTACATGACAGTGTGATCCTACCCCTCTCTTATTTTTGGAACTAGTTAATATGACATAATTAATAATAATAGCTAATATTTAGTATGCACTTACAACATATGAGTAATCCCTTTTCAAAATGCTTTACCATGTAGCCTGTGGCCATCAAAAGAAGGAAACTTTCTGAATGACTGGGTCTTAATATCTTCCTGAAATGGGAAAATATCCAACTATTAGCTTGGAGTGAATCGTTGAAGTAAGTCTGATCCTAGTCTTTAGAGTTTCATTTCCACTCTAGTGGCTCTCTGACCACATGAAATATATACAATTCCAGTTTCTTCACTCTCATGTCTTGCAAAGATTAGATACTCATGGGCAGACTGGCAAATGAGAGTGGGGGTGAGGAACGGAAGGGAGCTACCACGTATCAAGCACCTATTCTACGTTGGACCAGGTGTTGGGCATTATCTTTTTTAATCCTAAAAACAACTTTGTGACCTAACTAGTAGTATTCCCATCTTACTGTTGAGGAAAACTCAGAAATATTAAGGGACTTTCTCAGAAACTGGCATTCAGAAAGTGAAAGAAGCATGACTTGAACTGGATTTGTCTGATTCCAACTGGCCCATGTAGTTAGGCTGTCAAATGATGATTCTCATTCATTTTAATTACAGGGGGTTCACTGTACAATTGTAAAAGTGAAGTATTAAAGATTGACCATGTGTTCAAAGTGTATATGTATATGTGTGTATAACTATTGCTCCCAAAGTGATACAGAGCTAGTGGTTAGAATCAATTACTGAACGAAACAGATTTGTTTTTGTTCCAGTTTGCTAATGCTGCCATTTGCAAAATACCAGGAAATGGATTGGCTTTTATAAAGGGGGTTTATTTGGTTACAAAGTTACAGTCTTAAGGCCATAAAGTGTCCAAGCTAAGGTGTCAACCATAGGGTACCTTCACTGAAGGATGGCCATTGGCATCTGGAAAACCTCTGTTAGCTCGGAAGGCACGTGGCTGGCGTCAGCTTGCTCCCAGGTTGCGTTTCAAAATGGCATTCTCCAAGATGTTGCTCTTGGGGCATTTTGTCCTCTCTTAACTGCAGCTCTTCTTCAAAATGTCACTCTCAATTGCTCGCCAAATTGACACTCACAGCTACACTGAGTTTCCTCTGTCTGCCAGTTCGTTTACATGGCTCCAGTGATTTATTTTAGCCCCACCTCGAATGGGTGGGGTAACACCTCCAGGGAAATTATCCAATCAAAGTCTTGCCCACAGTTGATTGAGTCACATCTTCATGGAAACACTCAATCAATAGGTTCCAACCTAATCAACATTAATATGTCTGCCCCCAAGGGATTGCATTAAAGAATATGGCTTTTTTCTGGGGGACATAATATATACAAACCAGCACAGTTTTCTATTCTTACTTCTTTGCATTCCCCATCTCTATAATGGAAAATTCTGAAGCTGTCCTGTCCAATACAATAGCCATAGCTACATGTGACTATTGAGCCTTTGAAATGTGGCTGGTCCAAATTGATATATGTTGTAAGTATCAAAGACACAAAAAATTTCAAAGATTTAGTATGAAAAAAGAATATAAGACATATTTTTACATTGACTATGTTGATAATATTTTAGATATATGGAGGTTAAGTAAAATATATTTTTGAAATGTATTTTACCTGTTTCTTTTTACTTTCTTGATGTGGCTACTAGAAAAATTTAAATGACATATGTGACTTACATCATATTCCTACTGGATAGCACTGGTCTACTGGTCCCCTGTATTTGTGAATCCTGGAAAAAAGATCGATGACCTGCAAAAACTCTCCTCAGCCTGAGAAGATGCTTTGATTTCATTAATACCCACCTTGAAACAAGGTGAAGTTGGTGAAGGTAAAAACACACCTTTGGCCTCTGCTGCCCTCCCAGCCCCATTTGGGGTTCATACAGGACACCAGTTGAGGCAGCTTGCATTTTTTCCAGCTGCACATAGAGCTCTTGACACTCCGCACTGTTTCTGCCTCAAACAGCACTATCATTTATGTCTTGAGTAAAGTGCTTCATCATTCCTCCCTGTCTGGGAGGAAGGTAGGTGATGAAACCATGACACAGAAAAATTATCTGATCTCTCCAAGGTCATTACCAAAGGCCATGGCCGAACCAAGCTGAGCCTGCCAGTCTGAGCAGCCTGGAGATTCTAGCTCAGCAGATGATCTTTACCGCAGGTAAGCAAGCTCAGTAAACAGACTTAGGCGGGGAAAGGGATTACAGCGTCTGAAAGTACCTGGCCCCTCCTGTGATCATAGTATTGAACACTCACTGGGCTCAATAGCTTATTCTTTCCCATTGGAGATTGAAAGTGCTCTAGTATTCCTCTTTGATGATCTAAAAGTGTTATGCGCCTTTTACTCTTTCCTCTTTATTTCCAACCCTCTCCTTTCTCTGTGCTGCTTTTACACCAGTTTCCATAGTAACAACCTCTATTGTATCCCTGACTGTGAAGAGAAATCATGCAGATGTTACTAGGGATCCAACACCTTCCAGTAGCTATTTTGATGCACCGTCTCCTTATCCCTGCACTAATTTTCTTGTCCTTTTCTTCTCCCTGCACATGTGCCTTCCCTCCAAGTACCTCCAAGCCTTTTAGGATGGTTTCCTCTCTCCTCTTTATAAGCCTAGCAGGAAGAAGGGTATAGCTGGGAGAGGAGGGAGAAATCTCTAGGTTTCATTATGAATCTTAATCCTTCAGGTGGCTTCAGACATGATGACGAGCCTAAATCCCAGACACTATGGGCTAAACAGAAAATCTCTAGGGGGTGATTTCAAAGGCAGCAAGGCCTGAGAACAGTGGGGACTAGGCTCTTAAATCTCCATCAGACAAGCATGCTTTGCAGAATAAACAGAGACCAACTTGGCCATCTTTACCATAAACCTCAACCCCACTCTTTCTTTGGACTCCTTGTCTCCACTCTCTAGCCTCATGAAAAGCTTATGAACCTCTTTGTGTTTTTGAACGTCTTTATTCTGTGCTTTTCCCTTAGCCACCTTTATTTACTGGTTTGGAGAGCAGAGCAGGGATGGAAATACAAAACATACATATACTTTTCAGGGCTTTGAAGATCTGCAACAACAGAAGCACCCACTGTTCTCTCTTAGGGCCAGGATCAGCAGGCAACATGAGAAGGCAATAGTAAATCGTGCTTCATTGGTCATCTTCTGTAATTGTTTGATGAGTTCTGTGCCTGCCATTCCTCCTTGGAACTGAACATTATTCTTTTGATTATACAAGCCTGACAGCCTGATCATAATAAACATGTAACTGAAGAGAAGCTATTCCTTTCCAGCCGCATTATTTATTCACCTAAAGCAAGGGCTGGTCTATATTTAGCATATGATGTCAGTGGGTTGTTTGGATTCTTGGAAATTGGCAGGAAGCCACCTCTCACATGATATATGAAATCACTGATAAATGCTTCTTTTCACCAAAAGAGAAACAGCTTAATAAATGCGGCCCTTTTCTGCTTTCATCTTTCCTCCCTTCCCTTCACCAACCCCCCTCTCCTCCACCATTCTTCCTACCAGCCAGCCCCCTCTCCCTCCACCTCCTCCCACCCCTTCCACGTCTGGGATTTGTCTTTCTGTAGCACAGCTCAGCAGAGCCTGTGAAGTGGAAATGAGTTGCTCAGTATCACAGATCAAAATGAGGCTGTTGGGATGCTCAGGATGTTTTTTTCCTCTCCTAGAACCTGGAAGGCTGCCAAAGTGCTAGTGAATCAGACACATACACACAAAAAGGCAAATCTATACAGCAATGGCTTTATGGGGCCCAGTATTTATGGCAGAGCACTAGCTCCAGGTTGCTGTTTTGCAGGCGAAGATGGGAAATAGATAGTGATTCAGGATTGCCATTAAGTGTGAAAACAGCCCCTGTACAGATTGTGTGCAATAAACCAAGTACAGAGAGGAGCTGTAAGACGTTCTCTGGGATTTGCCACACTGGATCAGCCTCGAGACCCATCAAGTTCAGGCTCCTGATTTGTGTGGTGGTTCATACCTGATGCTTCAAACAAAAAGGATCCTTTCTGCTTTCCCTCTGTCTTTCCCATCATGCACTTGGTCCACTATAGAAAGCTGTGGAGGGGTTGGGCAAGGATGTGTATGTGCAATTAAATTAATTCTTGCCCTCCCATGGAGATCAGTTTCTATGGCCTGAAGCACAACATTTAATTACCCTTATCTTAGCTCATGTAAAAACCAATGTCATTATTGATCATGAATTCGCAGAGTCCCTTTTGAAATCAGCTATAACCTTTAACTCAGTGACCCTTGCGGGAGCCGGGTTGATTGTCTTCCTGGAGGTAGGAAATGACAGAAGCAGTAGCTCCCAGGGGTGGTTTGTTTACATTTATCTGTCCTCAGTTTCATCCACTGGCCCCCTGTTCTGACATTGGAAAATATTGTGAACACAAGGGAAGGGTTTATTTTCAGCCTTTTATTATCTTGGATACTTTCATTAAGTGTCCTTCAAACATATGTTCTGTCAAGACTTGGGTGATACAGTCACATCGTATGAAGGACCAAGAGAGTTTCCAAAGCACCACGTGACACTAACTGTAACTGGCTCTCCTCCTGTACCCGTGGGCTGAGCCCCACTATAACACTCTCCTTATCTTGGATGGGAGAAAAGAACAACAACAAAAAATAAATAAATAAAAATCAAAAAAGGAGGGAAGAAGAGAGAGCAATCACATCTGTACCCTTTGTGGACTGCCTTGATTTCTTATTTTTTTAATCATACTTTTTATTGTCGAATATAACATATATACATAAAAGTGATAACTTTCCAAGTGCAATTTAACGATCGGTTAGAAAGCAAATTTCAAAGAATATTACAGGTTACACTTCCACAGTTTCAGTTATTTCCTTATTATGAAATATAACATACACAAAAAGGTAATATCTTTCAAAGTATGATTTAACAAGTAGATACAGAGGAAATTTCCAAAGTTATTATGAGTTATAGTACCATAGTTTCAGTTATTTTCTTACTGTGAAATCTAATGTATACTCAAAAAGGTATAGCTTTCAAATTACAATTTAACAAGCAGCTACAGAACAAATTTCAAAGTATGCTATGGGTTACAAAAATATGGAATGCTTCACAAATTTGCGTGTCATCCTTGCACAGGGGCCACGCTAATCTTCTTTGTATCGTTCCAATTATAGTGTATGTGCCGGCTAAGCGAGCATGCGGTTGCTTATTGAAGTGAGGAACAGAAGGATGAAAGGATGAACAGCCAGATAAATAGGTGAAAAAAATGGATGGAGGGACCAGTACATCAATTCATCACTCAATAAGAAATTCCACAAAACAAACACTGGGTTGTATGTAAAAGCTGTTCTTCAATCTAGTCTTCAAATTAGCATTCACTTGGGGCTCCATAATATGAATCGCAGATGAGTAGAAATCTCTATATTTATTGGGTGTTTTTTTTTTCTTTCTTAAAATGAGATATGTTGTAAGTAAAGTCACAGACTTAAAATCTAGAATATAGGTTACCGGGAAGTAGAATGAGGAGATATGGGAAGCAGATACTTAATATGTGCAGAATTGTTAACTAGGTTGAACTTAAATGTCTGAAAATGTATAGAGGTGATGGTAGCCCAATATGGCGAGTGTAATTAACAGCACTGAATTACGTGTGTGATTGTGGTCGAAAGGGGAGGCTTCGAGTTGAGCATGCCAGTAGAAAGAAAGCTAGAAGATAAAACGGGACTGTATAACCCCAGTGAACCCTCTGGTGGACAATGACTGTGGCTAACTGTACAAATATAAAAATGTGCTTTCATGAACTAGAACAAATGTACATCATTATTACAAGGAGTTAATAATAGAGTGGTATTTGGGGAAAAAATGCACCTACTGAAAACTATGGACTATAGTTAGCATTATTGTAACATTCTTTCATCAATGGTAACAAATGTACTACACCAGTGCTAAGGGTCAATAACAATAACACCAATAATACCAATAATGCTATGGGACAAGGGGTATGGGACATATTGTTTTTGTTTTTTGAGTAATGAAAATGTTCTAAAATTGATTGTGGTGATGAATGCACAACTATGTGATGACTGTGAACCACTGATTGTACACTTTGGATGAATTGTATGATATGTGAAGATATCTTAATAAAACTGCTTAACAAAACAAAAAAAAATGAAATAGATTGGACTCAGATGCCCTTGAAGATCCCTTCTGGCCTCTGAAATTCTAACTTTCTATAATTGCATGATTCCATGACTCTATGGGTCACCCAGGATGAATTAACTCCTTTCTGAGCAGAAACATCCCCTCTCCCCCCCCCCCCACAGGTGAGGCGAATGGACTCCACCTCAGAGCTGGGGTCCCCTTGTCAGAGATGCTCATGGAGTGTTCGTACCACAGAGGAGACTTCTCTGGGCCCTCAAAGAGCCAATAAATCCCCTCCTCTGGATGGTCCTTTGCTCTCACTGAGAAAACGGTTCAGTTGGAGTTAGGATTGTGTTTATCGAGATGATGATTTCTCTGTTTCATACAAAGAACAGTTCTTTTGGCCCAAGCTGTTCAACAAGTTCACTACTGCTCCTGTCAACCCCAGAGCACCATAGAATAACAACATAGCATCTAGCAGAGCATCGCATGATGGACAAACCCACTCACTCAGCTTCAGATGCTGGGCCAGGATTCTGCAAAAGCTCGGAAGCCATCCAGTCATCGACTCCATGAAGGGAGGCAGGATTTCTGTGGTGTCCTCACCTCCAATTCCTTCTTCACCCAGTTACCTTCTCAACTACCATGGGAAAGCACCTTAGAGCTTACAAAGTACATTCACTTCCATTATCTCATTGAATCTCAGCATTATTATCCTCGTTTCACAGATTAGAGAATATGAGCAGAGAGTTGAGGTGGACTTGACTCATGTCATACACACAGTTCGCAAGCGGAGAAAACCAGCCTCCATCTTCTGATGCCAATTGATAGAAGCTGACATTCAATAAGCAATTATTATCTGCCAGGCACCATTCTAACTGCATTGTGTCTATCAATTTTTTTAATTCTCCCAATAGCTCAATGAAGGAGTGGTTATTGTTATCCCTGTTTAACAGGCAAGGAAAACAAGGCACCCACAGCAAATCACACAGGGCAGGGCTGGGATTTGCAGCCAGGCTGGAGCCTATAGTCTTATTCACCCAGTCCCCTGCCTCCTACACATCCCAGACTCTTTCCACTAATGCCACCCTCTCCTCCTGGGTCCCCCACTCCCAACACACTGTTACACACCCACACTACACAGTTGCTCTCTTGAGACTATGAATAATTATTCCATCAATCAGTGTAACTGAAGGCTCTAAGAAGAAGTTTTCATAAAGGCTTGAAAATGAAAAACAGAGAAATCTCCAAAGCGAAAAAGTTTTCAAAATGAAGTTGGGGGGGCCAGAAAGAAGCATCCCTCACCACAACCTCATGTCCAGGGTTGGTGCCAGGTGGCCCAGCTGGTCAGGAGAGGCCCCGGGGTCTTGCGTTCCTCTGAAGCTTTCATCTGGTCTCACAGTGTGGTTCCCTTTTCCTCTGTTCCTGTGTTACACACAGGACAGCGGTACTGCCTTCCCCCATTATCTTCCAAGTGTGGGAAATACGTTGTTCATTTGATAAAGCTTTATTGAGTTCCAGGCATCATGCTGGGGGCCAAGGATTCAAAGATGAGGAGGAAGTTGGGTCCTGCCCTCAAGGAACTCACAGTCTGACAGGAGAGACAGATCTGTCTGGCAATCTACTCATCAATACCACACTTGGTGTTAAGAGCAACCAGCCCAGCCTCCCCAGTCAAGGCCTCCATAAAATACTTTGGTCTTACAGAGTGAGGTATCCATCAACAATGCCCAATGGATGCTGGAACTCTGCAGAGAGGGTAAAAGTTGACCTGGGGCTGAAAAGAAAAGTATTCCACAGATGGAAAAACGAGGGAAGGGCATCCAGGCAGAGGGAACAGTGTGTGCAAAGGCACAGAGCAGTCAGAACATTCAGTTGTACACAGCCAGAGCACAGAGCACATGGGGTCCTGGTAAGAAAGGCTCAAAGGCAGGTGGGACAGATTGGGAACAGCCTCAGATATCCCACTAGCAAGCTTGGATCTGCTCATCTAAAAACACCCTGCCTGGCCCTTGTGCCATCTCACCAATATTTCTAAAGCTTAATGAGCAACATGTGAAGGTCTCTAAAATACTCCACGTAGTGACTGAGTCTTGTTTTATGCTGAGCACTGGGAAGGAACCTTGAAGCACAGAGACGAGGCTAGATATTGGTTCCTGACCTCAAAGAATTTGTAATCTACCCAAGAAGACAAGATTAAATACATGAAACATTAGAGGACATCCCCAGGGAGAATAATTGAATGTCAAGCAAAGTGGCATCAATAGTAAGTGTGAAGAGAGGAAGTGACGGGAAGAGATTAGGGCGTCCACTAGGGCAATTTTATAAATCAGGAAAAGTAATCACTTACTGCTGCTAAACTCGGGACAACCATCTCCACTGACCTTTCCATGAGCATCTGTCCTTTCCCTCAGCAGATTCTCCAAGCATAGCCTTCACCAGCTTCCATTAGTGCTGAGACCATTTTTTTTTTCCTTTTAGCCTGTACCTATCAGCTGAATTTCACCTTCCCGAGCTGGACCTGATCTGAGCCCCAACATGTTTAAGTCCATACTGAGTTTCAGACACATCTGCCTTTTTGTGTTTGCCTAAAACCGCCCCAACTGTGGTGCAGTTTTAGGCAAACACAAAACCGCGTAGCCTGGGGGATAAAGATATCCTAATAAATGTTTGAATGATGGGGATGTCAAATGTGAAGTTTTATCTTAAAAGCAGCTCTTTATTTCTGCCAAAGCTGGTAATTTATTATTAATTCCTTTGAATGCACTTGTTTGTACCTGGTAGAGATTTCCTTGAAGTGTTGATCAGTGTTTCTAGTATGGTTGCTTCAGAGCAAAGTGGTGCTTTTGTGTGTGTCTATTACAGATGCATTAAGCACATGCATGTCCCATCTTCTCCCTTACACCACGCAGCTAGAGTGATTGCAGCATGACATTTTAAACTCAAAAGCAAATTACAGCAAGGAATTAGTGTGAAATTACTCTCCTCCTCTCAGAGTTCCTTTGAAAAGTCAGACAGCAGAGCCCAGGATGAAAGTTGCCTGTCAAACAAGTCCATTCAAGCTTGCAATTCCGCTGTCATTTGCCCAACGGGCTTGTGATAAAGAGCAAGGATAAAAAAAAAATCTGCCAAAAATAGAGCCACTGAGAAACCTAAACCACTGCAAATTCAGGAGCCAACAGAGCCCAGCTGTACCGCACTCTCTGGCAAGATTGCTGCATCACGGACTTGTTCTGGTGGAGATGTGTTTCAAGAGGTGTGACCTCAGATTTCAGCACCAAAGAGACTGGGAGAGGAAGGACCGCAGAGAGCTGCATCTTTGAAGCCCCAAAGAAAGAAAAGGGAGAACAAAGTTCACATTGAAAATCTTGACTTTCCAAACAGCATGTTGAGACAGCTCGCAATGGACAGGTTTGCTGCAAGCCTGGGACTCACCCGGGGCTGCCGCAGCCTGGAGATTCATTTAGAAAGAATATAATGAGCTTCCTTCTCCCTGGTGCCCAGGCTACTCCCTGTTTGTACTCTTTGTGGGCCTTCAGTACCCTGGGTGGTGCCCTGGAGGCCTGAAAGAGGGAGTGCCTCATCTTATGCCAGTGAGTGATTTAGGCCCAGGAGAAAATGGAAGCAAGCCTGTCAACCCGTGAGCCATTAAAAAAAAAAAAAAAAAATAGGTCCTAACAGTTTGATAGCAGGCACGCTGGATTAAAGTGGAAGCACTGCAGGTCCATGTGCAGATTCAGACTCTGCCATTTCAAGCTTACATTTATTGTGCTGCTGGGGGTTGCTGCTTGTCCACAGACCCTTTCATTTAACCCTCCTCATTACCCTGACAGGAAGGTATTATGAATTCCATCATGTAGGTGAGGACAGCGAGTCTCAGAAAGGTTAAATAACCTGCCCCAGCTGATGCTGCTGGTAAGTGATTGAGGCGGGAATGAAATCCAGGTCTTTGGACTCTGAGTCCAGCAGCCTTACATAAAAGGCGTCTGCCCAGCCTGCTTTCAGAGCAGCAGCTACTGCTCAGATGGGAAGGGTTTGTGTGGTTTCTTTTTATCTCCAGTATGTCACTTGCCCAGACAAAGTTTTGGTTCCCATCTTTCTCTTCTTAAGTCCCACCACCCATTTTGCCAGGAGGAACAACTCACATACTGATCCAAATTTTTAAAGAGGCTGCAAATATTTATCTGGCAACCATATAACTGATTTGTGTTTTGTTTATAAAGACCTCAAATTAAACAACTGAAGGAGCTGTGAGGATTAAAATGTGGAAAACTTTTCACTGAAAGGGTTCTTATAGGGCCCCTGCTTAAAGGACCATCTCGTGCTTATCAAGCCCTAGTTGTAGCAGTAAAGATCATTGTTATGATTATCATCATCATTATTTGATTTTACATCGTATTGTGCTTCTGATCACTCCTCAGTTAGAGAATCCACCTCCTGCTGTCTATCTTTTGTGTCACTCAGAAACAGACTACTAAAAGCAAAGTATTCCCTGGGGGAGGTTTCCCCCGAGGACCCTTTTCTTTGGCATCCTTGAACAGCTGTCACATCATCCCAGTTGTTTTTCAAGAAGGGAATCCCCAGGGTTTCACTGAGGTACCCTTGAACTTGACCCTGCCATGTTGGTTTCTTCACTTTCATCTCCCCCTGGGAAAGGGGTGCCAAAGCCTGGGTGCCCACGGGTGGATCCTGGCAAGCTCTCAGTCTTACAGCTCATCACCTGTTGTTTTTTACCCAGAACATATGTTTGGACATGTAGAGGTTTCAGTGTTTCTTGCAAAGGCAGACTCCTTTGGAGGAGCCCAAGAAGCTGGTCTCTTTTGTACAGACCAACTTCAACCCCACAGGAAAGTCTGTCAGCAAAGGCGTTTTAAAGGAGAGCTCACTGGTAATGCTGTAGGCAGGTAGCGTGAGGGACGCGATCACTCAGCACTTTACCCTGAACATTATATTTGCCAAAGACTTTTGGTAATTTCTGGTAGCAGTTACTCCTAAACATCCTTAGGAGGTGAATGGAGCAGTTGTTCTCCTTTGGAGAACAGAACTGACATAGAAACTTCTTCAGGGACACATCCCCAGAATGTGAAGGGGCTGTGCCTTTAGTAGTAAAGTATTACCCCTAACCACCTTCCGCTTGCATCCCCAACCCCGTGTGCATCCTGCAAGCATACTGGGGAAGACGATCCTGGAGATGGTGTCCACCCAGGAATTGCCTAAAGCATTAACTTGCTACCAGCCAGGTTGAGGGTCTCGGTCGCTATCCCATGGCAAGTGCAGGCTCTCCGGGATTAAGCAGCGGGCAGTAAATTGCAGAGCCAGTTAGCACCCGGAGAAAGAAGCCTTCTTACTCCCCACCCGCTCCCCCTCCCTCAGCCAGCTTTGAAGAAAGATATATTTTTAAACACATACCTCCTGGAGAAAATGTTCCCTGGCACATCCCAATAGCCTACTGATGGGGCAGTTGTTGATAACCGGTACCATCACCCCAAGCTAAGTGTTGGGTTCTCAATTTTTATTTCTATTCTTGCCCCTGACATATGATAAGAGTTGCTCTCCCAGGAGACCACAGACAACGGAGGAAAAAGAAGGTTTCAGTAAGTTTCTCCTGCTCTCCATTTCAGGAGTCTCTGATTTCATTCAAAAGTTGGGCCTGTGGGCCTGTGCTAATTTACCGAGTTAGTAACTTATTTTTGCATTCTTCACACAGACTCCACGTCTAAAAGGATTCATTTCCATGTAAACTGCCTGATACTTCCCAGAAAGCTGGGGTTCCCCTGCATTGCCCCATGTGGCAGTAGGGGCTGAATTTCTCAGGCATCGCTTCTCCAGTGTCTGAGAAATCAGCAACAGTGCTCCTGCTTGATTTCACAGCAGCTTAACTTGCCGAGAAAATCCACTGGATATTCCTCACTTCCCTCCTTTGCAAAGAAAAATAGCCACTCCAGTGTCAATTATGCTTCTCATTGCTCTGTTTAGGATTTATCTCCTTAGCAAGAGAGATGAAAGGAATTTTACAAGACCTAATTAGAGTGACTCCTCTCTATTTAATTTATTCAGGATATCCTGCTTGACTGTATCAGTGTGTCCCTACGTGTTGTTGTTGTTGTTATTTTAAAGAAGCCATTTCTAACCCGGGCAGCTGGAGGAGACCTCCCTTTGTGTACCTCTTGTCTCTTGGCCCCAAGGTCCTGGCCCTCGCCAAGGGAACCATTCTTGTACTGCTGTGTTTATTTGGGTTATGCAATATAAACAGCTCCAAGGAGATGGGCTCCTCCACTTTTGTTTTTAGACTCTCAGCCTTCACTTGCCCTCTGCAGAGCTTGTTGTCACTTGGGTGGTTTCCTCCAGCATTCTCTGCTGTGCTTCTGCGAGAACAATGCCACCCTGCCCTCATCCCCTGACCCTTCTCTAGCACCATCCCTCTCCTCTCAATGAGCCAGCAGTAAATGTGAGACCCCAGTAATGCTAACTGTGTCTTCAAAAGCTTGGCACGGGTGAGGGAGAGACGTAGGTGCCCAAATGGAGCAGAGATGGATAGGGGGTGGGTGTTAACTCTCTCCATGGTTCCTTCACTTGGTACATGGTTCCTCTAAGTCAGGAACATCCCTAGAACATTCAAAACATAATTCTGTTTTTGCATATTGATTCACACCCTGCTTTTCAAGAACATATCTGATGTGTAAAACACATGTGATCGTAGTTAAGAGGAAAGTTCAAAAACTATTGCAGACATCAGCTCCACATTATGTTACTACTCATGTCCGCTTACATCAAACATTTTCAAAGCATTTCACTGCTAATTAGACCAAATTCATGGTTTATCCCCCTAATGATCCATGCAATGGAGAGATGCTATAAATCTCTTGCTCTAAGTTTGGCAGGGCACAATGGTGCTTGTGGCACCGTTGGATTATAATACATTTTTAGTAACAGGTTTCTTAAAACAACTCTCAAAGGGCTTTAGTCACTTATTTTTTTACTGATACAGTTGTCTTCATTGCCTTCATTGTCTTCATGTCTTCAGATTAATAGCTACAAAACAGTTATTAACTTTAAAATTTCTTACTGCAGTATTCAACCTCCATCTATAACATTTCATTTTGCAACATTCCATCTCTGCATGCAATCACCCATATCTCACAGGCTCACTATCTACCAGGTTCACCAACCTCCTGGTGAGAAAGATGTCCTTTTCATCTCTTTGGAGCTGTGAGTTTGGGGAGGAGGGATTAGAGAGGTGGGAGACAGAGACGTTTGGAGAATAATGTCCCTAGGGTGTGGGGGTGGGGAGGAGGGACCTCAGACAGCAGTAATGACCTTGAATGGAGCTAGGGAAGAGACAGACAGACACGTTTCTCTTCCTACCTGGTTCCCAGAAAAAACCCACAGCAGTGAGAGGGGAAAGAAATGAATTGGAGATTTTTGTATTAAGAAATACTTCTAGATCTAACAAGTCTAATCCTGCCAGAGCCTCCGACAAAGCCCCACACCATCCTCTTGTCTCTGCGAGCCTTTCAGAATTTCTGGACATTTTTCTAGCAGCCATTGCCAATACCTCATGCCCTCTAATTTGCCAAGCCCCCAAATGTACCATCCCGTCTCCCTCTGCATTTCTCTCTTTCAGGGTCAAATTCCAGTGCCCCTCAACCTTTCAGTGCTTCCTGCTGTGTCGAGAGCCTCAGGCTGGAATGTCCCTTCCCTCCTGGGTCCTTGTGCGGAGCAGGGCCTGGAGGAAATCTGTGCAGGCCTTGACTTTCTCACACATGTTTCAGATGTGCAAGGGTGTGATTGTAAACAGCGTCTTCAGCTCTGCCAGAGCCGTCCTCTCCACCCGTGTCTTGTTCCCATCACCCTAGGGGTTCCAGTAATAGGGCGTAAAGCAAACAAAGAAAAACAGTAATCTGGTGTTCCAATTGCATTTTTTGTTTTTAGAAAATGTTAATGATAGGTTATTTGATTACCCTAGGTTTGGCTCCGCTTGCTCTTTATTAAGCACATCTGGTATTTAGTAACAATGTAAGTAGCAGGAGTTTTTTTGGCACTTGAAAATAAGCTCATCCAATGTTGCCATGCAGTTTGGAAACGCGTCAGTGAGGCCAGCCAAACTTGTGGAGATACAAGACTTTTTCTGAAGGCTGGGCAGCCGGCCAGGCCAGCTAAAAAATGTGAATTGGCTAAGAACTGCTGCCACGCAAACACTTCTGGAAATTTCTGTGCTTGGGCCTGCCAAATCCATTATGCACAACATGAATTACAGGAGTTTCTATCTCTCCAAGCAGTTGCTTTTTGAGCTTAATTCTCCTATGTGCTTTATGAAACACACACACATAACCAAAATGAGAAAAACACCAAAAAACCCACTACCATTTTTTTTCCTCTTTCCATTTGTGTTGCCAAGCTAACAACTTTTCCTGAATTAGGAGAAATAACCTCAAACTTTGGTTTGAGTTACATTAAATCTAACACGTGGGAGGCAACTGTGCTTCCTGGAAATTCTAGAAAGGAAGGATGTCTCACATCATGGGACAGCTTAATATCTAAGGAGGAAAAACAATAAAGTGCAACCAAAGAACCTGGAAGGGGAAAAACATATATGCTCCTCACTCGGCATGTCCAGTAACTGGATTTGGGCCTTGCTGAAGGATTTCGATCAGACCCGAAAGTAAACCTGTAAGCAGAGTGTGCTTCTGCCTGAGATGTAGTCATGCTCGGGAGATACACTCACCATTAAGACGTGGTTCCCAACTTGCTACCCTGCAGACCCATGATCCATGTGGGTACTTTCTGAATGCCACAGTGGGTCAAGAGGAAAAACAAGCAGGAGAGAAACCAGTCGACCCTTCTAGTCAGATCCTGGTTCTGTCCCTGTTCCATTCTTTTCAGGCTGAGAAATGTTTGCATCATTTCTCTTCTGATTCCAAATCGCGTCTTGTCTCTTTCATGTGATTCAGATGTGATAGATTACTCAGACTCTCTGCCCAAGATTGTTTCTAAAGGGCCTGGAGCTCCACTCCTATTCTCCAGAAGAATTGGGATGACATTATTCATAGGACACATAGAATAGCGAATATGAGATAATCATATTAGTTCATTATGAGAGATAAAGTACAGCTAAATCCTTCTAATTCCCAAGAGGTGTGATGCTTTCCCAATGCACAGCCTTTTTCATGATTGCTGTAAGATCACACCCCAGCCCAGTCATTTTTTTTTTCTGGAGGTCTTGTTTGTTGGTTTGTTTTAGATAATCATGTCAGTGAAACAAACCTGAGCTCCCTGGTGGTCTAGTTAGGAGATAACGGTCTCCACAGTGTCACTCAGTTGAGTCACTAATCTAGCTTGTGCCTCAGTTTCTCTCTACATTAGGAGAAATGCTGTGTTTGCTCCTTACTGTCCTCGGAGGGTGTGGCGGAGCCCATTAAAGCACTGTGGGCCTCTGGATGGCAAGCCTAGTTTTTCCAGGGCAGTAGAAAGGTCATGGGATTTGGTGTCAAGTTCTGGCTTGCACACAATCTTTTCCAAGTCTCACTGCAATGTCCTCCCTTTGTAAAATCAGGGCAGCGTGGTTGTGAAGAATCCTATGTAATAATTACAAAACCGCTTTCCAAACACTAAAGCAATGTATAGATGTCGGTTGTTATTATTATCTTTCAAGTTTTAATTATGGAAATTTGATCATTGAAATTACTGTGAAGATGGTGTAGAAAATGTGGTTCAAAGTAGTCAATACACATGCATAGTGTAATTTGGGAATTTATTAGGGCTGGCAAGAAGAAGTGATTGTTGCTTTCTACAGCTAATGTAGGATGACCTGTCTCAGTAAAATTCTTAATTAAAGAATATCACCTGCTTTCTCTCCCTCTCTCTCTCTTTCTCTCTCTCTCTCTTTCCTTTCTTTCAGGAGTCAATTGGTAGCAATCACTCTTAATGTGCCTTCTAACTATATTGACCTAAGAATGAAGGTGAGGTTCTTGGTACTAATTAAATTTCCTTTCCCGTAGTGAACTGGATCTCAGAACTATAGTTCAAACTAAGCAGTTAAACAGGTTTGGGCATTTGAAAAAAAAAAAAACTGGGGCCCCAAGAAAGCACTCTTGGCCTCATTTCTATTTGGCTCACATTGTCCTATTCTTGGCTTAAATTTGGATCACAGGACACATTTTCTCAGTTTCCTTTTCTCATGTTCCTGGATCTTTGTTGTAGAATTGTAGGAAACACAGAGTCAGGGAGTCAGCCAGAAAGGATTTTCTCCCCTCCCGTGAAGGTCTCAAGTCCCGTCTGAGACAACACGTGTGTGCGGCTAACGGCGTTCCCACGGTGTCCGGCCTCTTGTTCATCACGATTATTGTGGCTGTCTTCACAGTTGCCATAATTTTTGGATTTTTAAGTTCAGATTCCCTCAAGGGGCTTTTTCCTCTCTCAGTTGAAGGAAAGCCGCCCTCCCCGTCTGCAGTCAGCCAGGCAGCTTTATCAGCCATCAGGCCTGGCCCAGCTTTGACTTTTGTGCTCTCAGGCTGCAGAGAACAGATCTGGAGCTTGTGAATTAGGGTGAGTCTCAGCCACAACGGAAGCTCTAAACAAAAAGGAGCACAGAAGACCACTGTTGATCAGCTACAGGGGGAGAGAATGGGGTGGGGGGTGGGGGGCAGCCACAAAGCATGGGTGGGAATGGGGGGTGACGAGAAAGGAGGCTGGTCACCATCACTGCCCTTCACCAACAAGGATAGTGACATCGGCCAAACAGCGCATGCACAGCGCGCAGGGTGGCTTTGCTGGCCCAGCACTCCACATTCTCTATACTCTCCCTGTTAAAACCAGTCCGTGCAATATTAGCGGCGTCACGAGGAGGAGCATGGAATTTTCTGGAATAAGAGTCAGATTTTAAAACATTCCCCAGGCATCATAGCACCCAAGTCACTCTTGTCATTTAGGTTTAGATATAAATAAATATTTATGGAGCATGTTTCGTGTCTCCACACGTCACGTGAATTATCATGTTTTATCCTCGCGGTAACCCTGTGAGGTAGGTACATACTTATCCCTATTTTTCAACTGAGGGAGCCACGCTTTCAGTGGATTATATGACCTGGCTAAGGTCACACGGCTAGTTTGTGACAGGCCTATCATGTGTGATCCTGTGGCTTTATGACATGGCCACTGCCTGCCTGTGGGCTGTTTGTTTTGTTTTGTTTTGTTTTTACCCTTCGTGTTTCAATAACACTAATAATTCTGCATTTGATGCCAAAATGGGCTCCCCAGGGGAATAGGCACAGAAACACATATTCTCGATTCTTCTCTACCTGTGAGCTCATTTGTGTGATATATTATTTTGCCTGCTTTGTGATTGGTTGTTTTAATGGAAGTGCACAGGCACATGTTTGCCTTTTCAGGTTACTGTAAGTTCTCCGGAGCAGGCCTATGACATCCTGCACCCAGCCAGGGCTTTCACATCACCCTTACCCAGCTCTCTCCTGGCTCTCCCCCATCCCAACTCACCATATAGCCATCACAAAGGCTGCAAGAAAATTCCACATACTTTGCTTATAGAGTTACTATTAGAAAGGATCCTACTGAATAGGAGGATTATTTTAGGTGAAATCCACTGATAAGTGTTTAATAGACTGACCATTTCATTTGACATTTTAAAGTGAAGATTGTTTTCAAGACCTGATGCCACTTTTGTATATCCAATATTTGCTTTTGCTAAGTACCTACTATGTGCTTACTGTGGTCCTACTAAGTGCCAGGCACTTTTTAGGTGCTGCTTTGAAGAGTCTACATGCTTCAAATGTGTGTGTCTATGTTTCAGTTTGCTAAAGCTGCCGGAATGCAATATACCAGAAATGGGTTGATATATTTCTGGTATATTGGGGATATGTTAAGTTACAAGTGACAATTCTAAGGACGTGAAAATGTCCAAATTAAGGCATCAACAAGAGGGTACCTTCTCTGAAGAAAGGCTGCTGGCATCTGGGGGTCCTCTGTCGGATAGCAAGGCACATGCCAGTATCTGCTGTTGCTTTGCTCCTGGGTTTCATCATTTTCAGCTTCTGATTCCAGTGGCTTTCTCTCTGAGCATCTGGGAGTTCTGTCTTAGCATCTCCAGGGTGTTTCTCTTTCTAAGTTCTCTCCAAATATCTCTGCCTTTTATCCTCTCATAAAGGACTCCAGTAAAGAATTAAGAACCACCTTGAATGGACTGGGTCACATCTCAGTTGAAACAACCTAATCAAAAGGTCCCACCTACAACAGATCTATACCCACAGGGATGGATTAAAAGAACATGGTGGGGAGGCGGGGCAAGATGGCGGACTGGTGAGCTGTATGTTTTAGTTACTCCTCCAGGAAAGTAGGTAGAAAGCCAGGAACTGCGTGGACTGGACACCACAGAGCAATCTGACTTTGAGCATACTTCATACAACACTCATGAAAATGTGGAACTGCTGAGATCAGCGAAATCTGTAAGTTTTTGCAGCCAGGGGACCCGCGCCCCTCCCTGCCAGGCTCAGTCCCGTGGGAGGAGGGGCTGTCAGCTCCGGGAAGGAGAAGGGAGAACTGCAGTGGCAGCCCTTATCAGAAACTCATTCTACTGATCCAAACTCCAACCATAGATAGACTGAGACCAGACACCAGAGAATCGGAGAGCAGCCAGCCCAGCAGAGAGGAGACAGACATAGAAAAAAAACAGCACGAAAAACTCCAAAATAAAAGCGGAGGATTTTTGGAGTTCTGGTGAACATAGAAAGGGGAAGGGCAGAGCTCAGGCCCTCAGGCTCATATGCAAATCCCGAAGAAAAGCTGATCTCTCTGCCCTGTGGACCTTTCCTTAATGGCCCTAATTGCTTTGTCTCTTAGCATTTCAATAACCCATTAGATCTGTGAGGAGGGCCTTTTTTTTTTTTTTTTAATCCTTTTTTCTTTTTCTAAAACAATTACTCTAAGAAGCCCAATACAGAAAGCTTCAAAGACTTGCAATTTGGGCAGGTCAAGACAAGAGCAGAACTAAGAGAGCTCTGAGACAAAAGGCAATAATCCAGTGGCTGAGAAAATTCACTAAACACCACAACTTCCCAAGAAAAGGGGGGTGTCCACTCACAGCCATCATCCTGGTGGACAGGAAACACTCCTGCCCATCGCCAGCCCCATAGTCCAGAGCTGCCCCAGACAACCCAGTGTGATGGAAGTGCTTCAAATAACAGGCACACACCACAAAACTGGGCGTGGACATTAGCCTTCCCTGCAACCTCAGCTGATTGTCCCAGAGATGGGAAGGTGGAGCAGTGTGAATTAACAAAGCCCCATTCAGCCATCATTTCAGAAGACTGGGAGCCTCCCTACACAGCCCAGCAGCCCAGAACCACCCTGGGGGGTCGGCACTCACCTGTGACATAGCACAGTCATCCCTCAACAGAGGACCCGGGGTGCACAGCCTGGAAGACAGTCCCACTTGCAAGTCTCAGGAGCCATACGCCAATACCAAGGACTTGTGGGTCAGTGGCAGAGACAAACTGTGGCAGGACTGAACTGAAGGATTAGACTATTGCAGCAGCTTTAAAACTCTAGGATCACCAGGGAGATTTGATTGTTAGAGCCACCCCCCCTCCCTGACTGCCCAGAAACACACCCCATATACAGGGCGGGCAACACCAACTACACACGCAAGCTTGGTGCACCAATTGGACCCCACAAGACTCACTCCCCCACTCACCAAAAAGGCTAAGCAGGGGAGAACTGGCTTGTGGAGAACAGGTGGCTCGTGGATGCCACCTGCTGGTTAGTTAGAGAAAGTGTACTCCATGAAGCTGTAGATCTGATAAATTAGAGATAAGGACTTCAATTGGTCTACAAATCCTAAAAGAACCCTATCAAGTTCAGCAAATGCCAAGAGGCCAAAAACAACAGAAAATTATAAAGCATATGAAAAAACCAGACGATATGGATAACCCAAGCCCAAGCACCCAAATCAAAATATCAGAAGAGACACAGCACCTAGAGCAGCTACTCAAAGAACTAAAGATGAACAATGAGACCATAGTACGGGATACAAAGGAAATCAAGAAGACCCTAGAAGAGCATAAAGAAGACATTGCAAGACTAAATAAAAAAATGGATGATCTTATGGAAATTAAAGAAACTGTTGACCAAATTAAAAAGATTCTGGACACTCATAGTACAAGACTAGAGGAAGTTGAACAATGAATCAGTGACCGGGAAGATGACAGAATGGAAAATGAAAGCATAAAAGAAAGAATGGGGAAAAAATTGAAAAAATCAAAATGGACCTCAGGGATATGATAGATAATATGAAACATTCGAATATAAGACTCATTGGTGTTCCAGAAGGGGAAGAAAAGGGTAAAGGTCTAGGAAGAGTATTCAAAGAAATTGTTGGGGAAAACTTCCCAAATCTTCTAAACAACATAAATACACAAATCATAAATGCTCAGCGAACTCCAAATAGAATAAATCCAAATAAACCCACTCCGAGACATATTCTGATCACACTGTCAAACACAAAAGAGAAGGAGCAAGTTCTAAAAGCAGCAAGAGAAAAGCAATTCACCACATACAAAGGAAACAGCATAAGACTAAGTAGTGACTACTCAGCAGCCACCATGGAGGCAAGAAGGCAGTGGCACGATATATTTAAAATTCTGAGTGAGAAAAATTTCCAGCCAAGAATACTTTATTCAGCAAAGCTCTCCTTCAAATTTGAGGGAGAGCTTAAATTTTTCACAGACAAACAAATGCTGAGAGAATTTGCTAACAAGAGACCTGCCCTACTGGAGATACTAAAGAGAGCCCTACAGACAGAGAAACAAAGAAAGGACAGAGAGACTTGGAGAAAGGTTCAGTACTAAAGAGATTCGGTATGGGTACAATAAAGGATATTAATAGACAGAGGGGAAAAACATGACAAACATAAACCAAAGGATAAGATGGCTGATTCAAGAAATGCCTTCACGGTTATAACGTTGAATGTAAATGGATTAAACTCCCCAATTAAAAGATATAGATTCACAGAATGGATCAAAAAAAATGAACCATCAATATGTTGCATACAAGAGACTCATCTTAGACACAGGGACACAAAGAAACTGAAAGTTAAAGGATGGAAAAAAATATTTCATGCAAGCTACAGCCAAAAGAAAGCAGGTGTAGCAATATTAATCTCAGATAAAATAGACTTCAAATGCAGGGATGTTTTGAGAGACAAAGAAAGCCACTACATACTAATAAAAGGGGCAATTCAACAAGAAGAAATAACAATCGTAAATGTCTATGCACCCAATCAAGGTGCCACAAAATACATGAGAGAAACACTGGCAAAACTAAAGGGAGCAATTGATGTTTCCACAATAATTGTGGGAGACTTCAACACATCACTCTCTCCTATAGATAGATCAACCAGACAGAAGACCGATAAGGAAATTGAAAACCTTAACAATCTGATAAATGAATTAGATTTAACAGACATATACAGGACATTACATCCCAAATTACCAGGATACACATACTTTTCTAGTGCTCATGGAACTTTCTCCAGAATAGATCATATGCTGGGACATAAAACAAGCCTCAATAAATTTAAAAAGATTGAAATTATTCAAAGCACATTCTCTGACCACAATGGAATACAATTAGAAGTCAATAACCATCAGAGACTTAGGAAATTCACAAATATCTGGAGGTTAAACAACACACTCCTAAACAATCAGTGGGTTAAAGAAGAAATAGCAAGAGAAATTGCTAAATATATACAGACGAATGAAAATGAGAACACAACATACCAAAACCTATGGGATGCAGCAAAAGCAATGCTAAGGGGGAAATTTATAGCACTAAATGCATATATTAAAAAGGAAGAAAGAGCCAAAATCAAAGAACTAATGGATCAACTGAAGAAGCTAGAAAATGAACAGCAAACCAATCCTAAACCAAGTACAAGAAAAGAAATAACAAGGATTAAAGCAGAAATAAATGACATAGAGAACAAAAAAACAATAGAGAGGATAAAGAACACCAAAAGTTGGTTCTTTGAGAAGATCAACAAGATTGACAAGCCCCTAGCTAGACTGTCAAAATCAAAAAGAGAGAAGACCCATATAAACAAAATAACAAATGAAAAAGGTGACATAACTGCAGATCCTGAAGAAATTAAAAAAATTATAAGAGGATACTATGAACAACTGTATGGCAACAAACTGGATAATGTAGAGGAAATGGACAATTTCCTGGAAACATATGAACAACCTAGACTGACCGGAGAAGAAATAGAAGACCTCAACCAACCCATCACAAGCAAAGAGATCCAATCAGTCATCAAAAATCTTCCCACAAATAAATGCCCAGGGCCAGATGGCTTCACAGGGGAATTCTACCAAACTTTCCAGAAAGAACTGACACCAATCTTACTCAAACTCTTTCAAAACATTGAAGAAAAGGGAACACTACCTAACTCATTTTATGAAGCTAACATCAATCTAATACCAAAACCAGGCAAAGATGCTACAAAAAAGGAAAACTACCGGCCAATCTCCCTAATGAATATAGATGCAAAAATCCTCAACAAAATACTTGCAAATCGAATCCAAAGACACATTAAAAAAATCATACACCATGACCAAGTGGGGTTCATTCCAGGCATGCAAGGATGGTTCAACATAAGAAAATCAATCAATGTATTACAACACATTAAAAACTCGAAAGGGAAAAATCAATTGATCATCTCAATAGATGCTGAAAAAGCATTTGACAAAATCCAACATCCCTTTTTGATAAAAACACTTCAAAAGGTAGGAATTGAAGGAAACTTCCTCAACATGATAAAGAGCATATATGAAAAAACCCACAGCCAGCATAGTACTCAATGGTGAGAGACTGAAAGCCTTCCCTCTAAGATCAGGAACAAGACAAGGATGCCCGCTGTCACCACTGTTATTCAACATTGTGCTGGAAGTGCTAGCCAGGGCAATCCGGCAAGACAAAGAAATAAAAGGCATCCAAATTGGAAAAGAAGAAGTAAAACTTTCATTGTTTGCAGATGATATGATCTTCTATCTAGAAAACCCTGAGAAATCGACGATACAGCTACTAGAGCTAATAAACAAATTTAGCAAAGTAGCAGGATACAAGATTAATGCACATAAGTCAGTAATGTTTCTATATGCTAGAAATGAACAAACTGTAGAGACACTCAAGAAAAAGATACCATTTTCAATAGCAACTAAAAAAATCAAGTACCTAGGAATAAATTTAACCAAAGATGTAAAAGACCTATACAAAGAAAACTACATAACTCTACTAAAAGAAATAGAAGGGGACCTTAAAAGATGGAAAAATATTCCAAGTTCATGGATAGGAAGACTAAATGTCATTAAGATGTCAATTCTACCCAAACTCATCTACAGATTCAGTGCAATCCCAATCAAAATTCCAACAACCTACTTTGCAGACTTGGAAAAGCTAGTTATCAAATTTATTTGGAAAGGGAAGATGCCTCAAATTGCTAAAGACACTCTAAAAAAGAAAAATGAAGTGGGAGGACTTACACTCCCTGACTTTGAAGCTTATTATAAAGCCACAGTTGCCAAAACAGCATGGTACTGGCACAAAGATAGACATATAGATCAATGGAATCGAATTGAGAATTCAGAGATAGACCCTCAGATCTATGGCCGACTGATCTTTGATAAGGCCCCCAAAGTCACTGAACTGAGTCATAATGGTCTTTTCAACAAATGGGGCTGGGAGAGTTGGATATCCATATCCAAAAGAATGAAAGAGGACCCCTACCTCACCCCCTACACAAAAATTAACTCAAAATGGATGAAAGATCTCAATATAAAAGAAAGTACCATAAAACTCCTAGAAGATAATGTAGGAAAACATCTTCAAGACCTTGTATTAGGCGGCCACTTCCTAGACTTTACACCCAAAGCACAAGCAACAAAAGAAAAAATAGATAAATGGGAACTCCTCAAGCTTAGAAGTTTCTGCACCTCAAAGGAATTTCTCAAAAAGGTAAAGAGGCAGCCAACTCAATGGGAAAAAATTTTTGGAAACCATGTATCTGACAAAAGACTGATATCTTGCATATATAAAGAAATCCTACAACTCAATGACAATAGTACAGACAGCCCAATTATAAAATGGGCAAAAGATATGAAAAGACAGTTCTCTGAAGAGGAAATACAAATGGCCAAGAAACACATGAAAAAATGTTCTGCTTCACTAGCTATTAGAGAGATGCAAATTAAGACCACAATGAGATACCATCTCACACCTATTAGAATGGCTGCCATGAAACAAACAGGAAACTACAAATGCTGGAGGGGATATGGAGAAATTGGAACTCTTATTCATTGTTGGTGGGACTGTATAATGGTTCAGCCACTCTGGAAGTCAGTCTGGCAGTTCCTTAGAAAACTAGATATAGAGTTACCATTCGATCCAGCGATTGCACTTCTCGGTATATACCCGGAAGGTCGGAAAGCTGTGACACGAACAGATATCTGCACGCCAATGTTCATAGCAGCATTATTCACAATTGCCAAGAGATGGAAACAATCCAAATGTCCTTCAACAGATGAGTGGATAAATAAAATGTGGTATATACACACGATGGAATACTATGCGGCAGTAAGAAGGAACGATCTGGTGAAACATATGACAACATGGATGAACCTTGAAGACATAATGCTGAGCGAAATAAGCCAGGCACAAAAAGAGAAATATTATATGCTACCACTAATGTGAACTTTGAAAAATGTAAAACAAATGGTTTATAATGTAGAAGTAGGGGAACTAGTGATAGAGAGCAATTAAGGAAGGGGGAACAATAATCCAAGAAGAACAGATAAGCTATTTAACGTTCTGGAGATGCCCAGGAATGACTATGGTCTGTTAATTTCTGATGGATATAGTAGGAGCGAGTTCACAGAAATGTTGCTATATTAGGTAACTTTCTTGGGGTAAAGTAGGAACATGTTGGAAGTTAAGCAGTTATCTTAGGTTAGTTGTCTTTTTCTTACTCCCTTGTTATGGTCTCTTTGAAATGTTCTTTTATTGTATGTTTGTTTTCTTTTTAACTTTTTTTTTCATACAGTTGATTTAAAAAAGAAGGGAAAGTTAAAAAAAAAAAAAGAAAAACAAGGAAAAAAAGATGTAGTGCCCCCTTGAGGAGCCTGTGGAGAATGCAGGGGTATTGGCCTACCCCACCTCGATGGTTGCTAACATGACCACAGACATAGGGGACTGGTGGTTTGATGGGTTGAGCCCTCTACCATAAGTTTTACCCTTGGGAAGACGGTTGCTGCAAAGGAGAGGCTAGGCCTCCCTATGGTTGTGCCTAAGAGCCTCCTCCCGAATGCCTCTTTGTTGCTCAGATGTGGCCCTCTCTCTCTAGCTAAGCCAACTTGAAAGGTGAAATCACTGCCCTCCCCCCTACCTGGGATCAGACACCCAGGGGAGTGAATCTCCCTGGCAACGTGGAATATGACTCCCGGGGAGGAATGTAGACCTGGCATCGTGGGACGGAGAACATCTTCTTGACCAAAAGGGGGATGTGAAAGGAAATGAAATAAGCTTCAGTAGCAGAGAGATTCCAAAAGGAGCCGAGAGGTCACTCTGGTGGGCACTCTTATGCACACTTTAGACAACCCTTTTTAGGTTCTAAAGAATTGGGGTAGCTGGTGGTAGATACCTGAAACTATCAAACTACAACCCAGAACCCATGAATCTCGAAGACAATTGTATAAAAATGTAGCTTATGAGGGGTGACAATGGGATTGGGAAAGCCATAAGGACCACACTCCACTTTGTCTAGTTTATGGATGGATGAGTAGAAAAATAGGGGAAGGAAACAGACAAAGGTACCCAGTGTTCTTTTTTACTTCAATTGCTCTTTTTCACTCTAATTATTATTCTTGTTATTTTTGTGTGTGTGCTAATGAAGGTATCAGGGATTGATTTAGGTGATGAATGTACAACTATGTAATGGTACTGTGAACAATCGAAAGTACGATTCGTTTTGTATGACTGCGTGGTATGTGAATATATCTCAATAAAATGAAGATAAAAAAAAAAAAGAACATGGTGTTTTCCATGGGTTCTTAAGAGTTCCAAACCAGTATAGGGTACCTCTTAAAATCCTAGTGTTCTAGAGAAAGCTTTTCCTGTCGTTTTGCACCAAACCCAGCTCTTTCTCTCCAAGGGGACAGCTCTAGCTGTGAGACAAATTAAAAATGCCTCTTGGAATAGTTATTTGAGGCTTCTAAATATGATTGCTAATGTGAGCAATGGGACATTCCTATTAACGGTTGAGCAACTGTGTGTATGAGACAGGGAGAGAAAGGGAAAGAAAATATAGCTGTCACTATTGTTTCTAAATGGCAAAACTGGTTTTATTACTATGGTATAATTATTAGCTTTCCTCATCACCTTTACATCTTATTTATGTAATAATCCTAGAAGCTAGAAAAAGAATGATTTTTTTTTTTACACCTTAGATTTGATAGACACTTGTTAAATTGGTTGAGTAAGTAGTACCTCCTTCCTAGATCATCAGTATATTAGTGTTTTATTGTTGTGGGACAAATTTACCATAAATTTAGCAGTTCAAAACAATACTCCTTTATTACCTCACACTTTCCATGGGCTAGGAGTCTGGGCACAAGTTAACTGGGTCCTCTGCTTAGGATTTCGTAAGGCTGCAATCAAGCTCACACGGAAGAATTTTTTTTTTTTTTAATTCAGTTTTATTGAAATATATTCACAAACCATACAGTCATCCATGGTATACAATCAACTGTTCACAGTATGATCATATAGTTATGCGTTCACACGGAAGAATTTATTTCCTTAAAGCCATAGAACTCATGGCAGCTTGATTTTTCAAGGCTAGCAAGAGGGAGAGAGAAAGCATATGTTGCTTTGAGCCTCTGACTTCTAGAACTTTTTTAAAAGTGCTCCCGTGATTAGATCAAGCTCACTCACCTTCCTTTTGGCTAACTTAAAGTCAGTTGATTAGAGACCTTAATTGTATTTGCAAAATCCCTTCACCTTTGCCCTACAACATAATATATTCACAGGAGTGATATCCCATCACCTTTGCTCTATTCTGTTGATTAGAAGGAAGTTACAGATCCAGCCCACAGGGGATTATCCAAGGCTATGAGTCACTGAGGGCCATTTAGGATTCTGCCTATCACAATAATCTACTTGTAGACAGTACGTTTGTTTTGTATATATAACACTGTCATTATGCTTTGCAAAGCGATAAACAATGGAAAAATAATTAACACTGGGCATTTAGTAATTGGAAATGAACTAATATTTTTTTTTTTTTTTTTTTTTTAATCATCATTTTATTGAGATATATTCACATACCACGCAGTCATACAAAACAAATTGTAGTTTCGATTGTTTACAGTACCATTACATAGTTGTACATTCATCACCTAAATCAATCCCTGACACCTTCATTAGCACACACACAAAAATAACAAGAATAATAATTAGAGTGAAAAAGAGCAATTGAAGTAAAAAAGAACACTGGGTACCTTTGTCTGTTTGTTTCCTTCCCCTACTTTTCTACACATCCATCCATAAACTAGACAAAGTGGTGTTTGGTCCTTATGGCTTTCCCAATCCCATTGTCACCCCTCATAAGCTACATTTTTATACAACTGTCTTCGAGATTCATGGGTTCTGGGTTGTAGTTTGATAGTTTCAGGTATCCACCACCAGCTACCCCAATTCTTTAGAACCTAAAAAGGGTTGTCTAAAGTGTGCATAAGAGTGCCCACCAGAGTGACCTCTCGGCTCCTTTTGGAATCTCTCTGCCACTGAAGCTTATTTCATTTCCTTTCACATCCCCCTTTTGGTCAAGAAGATGTTCTCCGTCCCACGGTGCCAGGTCTACATTCCTCCCTGGGAGTCATATTCCACGTTGCCAGGGAGATTCACTTCCCTGGGTGTCTGATCCCACGTAGGGGGGAGGGCAGTGATTTCACCTTTCAAGTTGGCTTAGCCAGAGAGAGAGGGCCACATCTGAGCAACAAAGAGGCATTCAGGAGGAGACTCTTAGGCACAAATACAGGGAGGCCTAGCCTCTCCTTTGCAGCAACCGTCTTCCCAAGGGTAAAACTTATGGTAGAGGGCTCAACCCATCAAACCACCAGTCCCCCATGTCTGTGGTCATGTTAGCAACCATGGAGGTGGGGTAGGCGAATACCCCTGCATTCTCCACAGGCTCCTCAAGGGGGCACTACATCTTTTTTTTTTTTTTTTTTTTTTTTTTTTTTAACTTTCCCTTCTTTTTTCAAATCACCTGTATGAAAAAAAAAGTTAAAAAGAAAACAAACATACAATAAAAGAGCATTTCAAAGAGACCATAGCAAGGGAGTAAGAAAAAGACAACTAACCTAAGATAACTGCTTAACTTCCAACATGTTCCTACTTTACCCCAAGAAAGTTACATAATATAGCAACATTTCAGTGAACTTGTTCCTACTACAACCATCAGAAATTAACAGACAATAGTCATTTCTGGGCATCCCCAGAACGTTAAATAGCTTATCTGTTCTTCCTGGATTATTGTTCCCCCTTCCTTAATTGCTCTCTACTGCTAGTTCCCCTACATTCTACATTATAAACCATTTGTTTTACATTTTTCAAAGTTCACATTAGTGGTAGCATATAATATTTCTCTTTTTGTGCCTGGCTTATTTCGCTCAGCATTATGTCTTCAAGGTTCATCCATGTTGTCATATGTTTCACCAGATCGTTCCTTCTTACTGCCGCGTAGTATTCCATCGTGTGTATATACCACATTTTATTAATCCACTCATCTGTTGAAGGACATTTGGGTTGTTTCCATCTCTTGGCAATTGTGAATAATGCTGCTATGAACATTGGCGTGCAGATATCTGTTCGTGTCACTGCTTTCCGATCTTCCGGGTATATACCGAGGAGTGCAATCGCTGGATCGAATGGTAGCTCTATATCTAGTTTTCTAAGGAACTGCCAGACTGACTTCCAGAGTGGCTGAACCATTATACAGTCCCACCAACAGTGAATAAGAGTTCCAATTTCTCCACATCCCCTCCAGCATTTGTAGTTTCCTGTTTGTTTAATGGCAGCCATTCTAACCGGTGTTAGATGGTATCTCATTGTGGTCTTAATTTGCATCTTTCTAATAGCTAGTGAAGCTGAACATTTTTTCATGTGTTTCTTGGTCATTTGTATTTCCTCTTCAGAGAACTGTCTTTTCATATCTTTTGCCCATTTTATAATTGGGCTGTCTGTACTATTGTCATTGAGTTGTAGGATTTCTTTGTATATGCAAGATATCAGTCTTTTGTCAGATACATGGTTTCCAAAAATTTTTTCCCATTGAGTTGGCTGCCTCTTTACCTTTTTGAGAAATTCCTTTGAGGTGCAGAAACTTCTAAGCTTGAGGAGTTCCCATTTATCTATTTTCTCTTTTGTTGCTTGTGCTTTGGGTGTAAAGTCTAGGAAGTGGCCTCCTAATACAAGGTCTTGAAGATGTTTTCCTACATTATCTTCTAGGAGTTTTATGGTACTTTCTTTTATATTGAGATCTTTGGTCCATTTTGAGTTAATTTTTGTGTAGGGGGTGAGGTAGAGGTCCTCTTTCATTCTTTTGGATATGGATATCCAACTCTCCCAGCCCCATTTGTTGAAAAGACCATTATGGCTCAGTTCGGTGACTTTGGGGGCCTTATCAAAGATCAGTCGGCCATAGATCTGAGGGTCTATCTCCGAATTCTCAATTCGATTCCATTGATCTATATGTCTATCTTTGTGCCAGTACCATGCTGTTTTGGCAACTGTGGCTTTATAATAAGCTTCCAAGTCAGGGAGTGTAAGTCCTCCCACTTCGTTTTTCTTTTTTAGAGTGTCTTTAGCAATTCGAGGCATCTTCCCTTTCCAAATAAATTTGATAACTAGCTTTTCCAAGTCTGCAAAGTAGGTTGTTGGAATTTTGATTGGGATTGCATTGAATCTGTAGATGAGTTTGGGTAGAATTGACATCTTAATGACATTTAGCCTTCCTATCCATGAACATGGAATATTTTTCCATCTTTTAAGGTCCCCTTCTATTTCTTTTAGTAGAGTTATGTAGTTTTCTTTGTATAGGTCTTTTACATCTTTGGTTAAGTTGATTCCTAGGTACTTGATTTTTTTAGTTGCTATTGAACTAATATTTTTAAGACTCAAAGTCTGTTCCAGGTACACTTTGAAAAAAGTTTTTCCCAATGGTTCTTAATGGGTTGAGGTGGAGGAACCACAGATAGATAACGAAAGACCACAGGGGCTAAAAGAAAGAAAAATGAGCTGGGAAATCTAGATTCAAATTCCAGTTCCTCCTATAAAAGCTGTGTGACCTTTCCCCATCTGAAAAGTGGGGCAAATAGAACCTTCCTTCCCTTGCAGGATTGCTCAATAGGCAAAATGAGATAATGGATTGAGAGGGCTTTGAAAGTATAAACTGTGGGTAGAAAGGCTTTATTGTCATGACGTAGATTGCTGAGGAGCTGGCGGCTGATAATATGCTGCTATTTCAAAAGGTAGAATTGTGATCACATAACCAAGAGATTTTTGTTTTTTTTTTTCAGTGATTACCAGTGATATATTCTTGAGAGAAAGTCCAAATCTCTCCTGTATGTTGGGGAATTCATTTTCCATGCAGACATTAGGGAAAGAGTCTCTTCTAACTCTCTTCAAAGTTTTACCCCACAGTTGAGTTCTAGGTCAAAAATCCTTTGAGCCACCTCCACAGCCGGCTTGCACAGTTCCCCGTGTGTCTCTACAAGCCACAGAAAGGAAGTGAGATCGTGGTGAGTCTGGGGTCATCCTCAGTCAGTGAGAATTCCCTCTCCATTTAACCAGCCAGGTGCAGCTGCACTGAACACAACTAACAGCCCAGGCTGGGGGAGACAGATTTGCAGATCAACTGCCCACTGAGCAGGTTTCCCTCCTGCAAAGAAAGGGATCAAACTGATAACATATTAAGATCAGATTAATGTGGGAAATAAACAAGTAATAAATAATAATAGTTTAATAATAGTGCTTGTCATTGCAATGGTTATTTCTGTTGAAAATATTAGATCTACACTGTGGATTCCTTAGGATAATTTTGCCCTTACTTAAAAGAAACTGACAGATGTAGTGTATAAAACTGAGGATACTTTAAAACTGAAAGAATTAGAGAACGCCAATTCTTTTTCCCTGTTTAACGATTGCCTTATTCTTTTAATTTAGAAAGGACAAGTACATTTTGTTTGTTTGTTTTAAAGAACTGATATTTATTTTCTACTCTCCATATCTCCCACCCTTTTCTCAGTTCTCCAGGCGTCCCATTAAAGCCATAGGACAATGCCCAGGTTCTAAGTTCTCCAGGAAACAATATTCTTTATATGGCAATCCAGGACCAATGTCATTTACATGAAAAGAAAAGAAGCATTTTTAATGATGAGGAAGCTAAGCTGAGTTTATGATTTGCACACCTCAAGGCTTTCAGCTGCTGGAATGTGCTGTCTAAACACAGCACTATCTCGGTATGATTTTGCTGATCGTCAGAAAGAACATTCCCCTGATGAGAGAAGCTGGATTATTATTTCTCTTATATTCCTGTATCAAGGAAAAAATGCATTCAAGAACACAAAGCAATTTGAGTAAACCACCCTGCTTTTGGTACCTGAGATTCTTACAGCACAACTTGCATGTGAGACAGGAAATATACAAACATGGCAAAGAAGAATAAGAAGCAGGAAGTGAAATGTCTTGTATTAATTGCCTAGTCAGAACTATGGACTTTCTTGGAATGTTCAATTTGAGAGGATCTTGTTGTTTTTCAAAATCTTGTTGACAAACCGATACTATATTTTTAGTATGCCTTCAATGGAAAACAAGCAAGATATGTGAACAATATATTTCCAAATATGTCACATATTTATAAAACACAGTAAATGCATGACAGATTGAGGAGGATATGTGGAAAAAATAACAGCTGTGGTACACCCTATTTCTTAGCAAATTCACATGCAAACAAATGACATTCATGTCCAATGTTTTGCACAATCTATCTTTTAAACATTTCAGAAAAGGATGTAGAGAGTGAAAACAAAAGTTTGTAGAAGAAAAATCAGAAGATGGATATAAATTTAAATGGCGTGTAAAATTATCATGCATAAACAGGCTCTGAATAGGTTACCCCATTTCCCCCAGCATGCCGCCTTTTAATGGAAAATTATATGAAATGAAGCATTAGAAGTTATCTCCATTTTGAGGTGGGCAGAAAAAAGCATATATAAAGTTTTGAATATAAAACATGTACTATGCATGCCAATGATGTCAAAATTTACTTGGATGGAGTAGAGTTTGTATTAAAGACCAATGAGAAGTATGATATGTGGGATCAAAGACAGATTGCATTCTGAATTGGGAAAGTTTGACCAAGGACACTTTGATTTTGATCATAGGTCATAGAAAGCCATGGTGAATTCTAAAGCACGGAACCAGCTTGAGAAGCAGTGTTTTTAAAAGACAGTTTTAATAGCTGTGGGTAAGACAGAAGCAAAGCAACCTCCAAAGATAATAATTGGAATCCCTTATATTTATAATACAGACCTATGTGAGTTACAAATAATTTTCAAATCCATTATCTTGTTTGAGCTCTAGTACAATCCTGTGAGGCTTGTAGATATTTTATCTTTCATATTTTTCTCCCAAAGAAACCGAGTTTGTGACTTCTTCAGAGTGACCATTAGAAAGTGGAGGCACCTATCCTAACAACCAGGTTATTTGTTTGTTTGTTTCAGATATCTGAGAGATGGGATTATAGGTATTTTTTTTCCTCTCCTTTTATTTTTCTGTTTTCTCCCAAATTTCCTATCACGAACAAATATTATTTTATAACCATAAAAGTGACATAAAATATTATTGTTCAAAAGAAGGGACAAAATCCCAGCTCTCAAACCTTCTAGCACCGTGCATTTCTCACACTACCACACTTGCTGGAATAGACCTCCCTGTGTGCTCCATTACTGGCCTCTGTTACCAGGCATGAGAAATTGGACTCGGAGTGCTCAACTCTATCACTGGACTCCGTTGGCATAAGTCAGTATGTAATAGACCAGGCTAAGAGTCTGGAGAACTGAATTTGCATCCCATATTCTACAATTCTGGGAAGTTCCTTCATATCTTTGTGCCCTAGTTTCCTGTTCTGTAGTCTTTCTGCCAGATATGATCTGTTCAAGATTCTAAAGCAAACATTGTCTTATTGAAGAAAGGTGATACTAAAATAATATTCTTGTGCTAAACTGATAAAATGTTGAAATGCCTCTGTCTTAGCGTTGGCCTTATTGAAGGGAGAGTTTGGGCAGCAAAGGTGTGGGGAGGGAAAGTGGGTGGGCATGGGAGATGATAGAGAGTGAGTTGAAATTGAATTCATCAGCAGGGCATGCAGAGCTTCCCCTGGCCCTTCCCTTACAAACACTGCTCTAATGGGACTTCCCTGACTAATGGATGTGCCAGAGAAACTCATGCAAGAAGGCCATCTGATCCAGTGTCAAAGGTAACAATAGACCCAGCTGCATCACAGACCTTGGGCAAACAACTTATCTCCATGTTTCCCACTTTCTCTACCTATAAATAAATTATCTCACTTGGAGGTGGAGGATAATTGAGATTAAACTTTGGAAAGATTTTCAATTCCTTAGCATTAGTCAGTTTTAACCCATGGAGGGCTCTTGAACCCCTTTGAAAATCTAATGAAAGCTATGAGCCCTTCCTCCAGGAAAATGTGTATATGTACATACTCATTATCTTTTTCATACAAATTCAGGTGATTTATAGACTCCCTGAAACTTATCCTTGAACTTCCCTTAGGTTAAAAAATAAGCCCTAAGAAGAAAAGTGCTATATAAACTTTTATAAAGATCAGTAATATGACATTTGTATCATATTGCTGTCAATCTTAGGGACTTTCTTCGTGCATCTATTTCCTCTATGTCATCATTATTAGCCTCATTATATTATTATAAAAAATAACTCTGCTGTCACTATTGGCATTCATCCCCTCTCTCCACCTTTTTTTTTTTTTTTTTTTTAATTTGGTTATTTAAACTCTGCAGACCTTGGAACCAAGGACTATATTTGTTATTGCTCTTCTATGTAAGACAATATGGTTTCCTCCAATCTAAGTATATTCTGGTGCTTTAGTTTCTCGGCTGCTAAAACAAATAGCATAAAATGGGTTGCCTTAAAAACAGGAATTGATTGGCTCAGGTTTTCAGAGGCTAAAATGCTTGCTTCCTCCTGGGTCGGTACCCTCTGGTTGGCCGGCAGTCTTGGGGTTCCTTGGCTTTTCTGTCACATGGCAATGCACATGACACCGTCTTCTCCTTTCTCTTCCAGGTTCTGTTGACTTCCAGCTTCTGGCTTTTCCCTGTGGCTCCTCTTTCTGTATCCGACTTCCTTTGCTTCTAAGGACTTCAGCCATTTTGGATGAAGGCCCACCCTCATTCAGTCTGGGCTCACCGTAACTAACAACATCTTCAAAGGTCCAACTTACAAATGGGTTTACGGGACCAAGGGTTGGGACCTGAGCATGCCTTCTGTGGGGGACATGATTCAATCCCCAGCAGCCGGTAATAAGATCAAATAAGAATAAGCATAATTGAAATGAGTTTTTTAAATGGGCTCTTCTTTGTCACTCTTGGACAGTTAAAATTGCTATGACTAAGAGGGAAAATTAAAAGTGCTCCCTCGATACATTATAGAGGACACTTGACATAAGCATTCAATCCAAGACTCTGATTAGAGTGTGCATAATTATTTTTCTTATTACTTATTTTTAAATAGTTGAAAATCAATGGTCTTGAAGAAAGAAGTTTTTTAAAAATGATATTTTATGCATGGGTTGAAGAAGAATCAGTCCATTTATTCAATAATGAAAAAAATCATTATTTTCACATTCCCACCTACTGTCTTCTGTTTTTTTCTATCATTATTTAGCTCAGATGGGAATTAGGCATATTCCTTCATTATGCTTAAAAAAGAACTGGTATTATGGAATAGCATTATCTTTTGTAGCCAACTGTACTTACTTCCCATGAAGACACCTTAGTGTATTAAGGTGCTTATTATGTTTTCATTAGACCTTCCTTTCTCTCCCTTTCCCATTTGTAGCACAATGTACAGGTAACAGCATGCCAGAATCTGGAGTTATCTACATTTATATATTTTTTTTCTTTACTATCTTCTATAAAAGGAGCCTGCTATTGATTGCAGCTGACTGAGCTGCTTGAGTTGATATCTAAGCAACGATAACCCAGATAGGGATTGGCATTACATCAGACATCAGGCGAGAAAGCCTGGCAGAGAGCCAGCCTGTAAAAACGGAACGCATTTGCGTCACTGTTCCCTTGGTAATGCTTCTTGGAGCCTTGTCAGCTGTCCCCTGAGGTTGTTTCCTTAATATGTCAACAGACATTCCTGAATCTTTAATGCTGAATAGCTCTTTTCCTTTTCCAAAAACACTTAGGTGACCGAGCAGCTAGTGTATCCTGTTGCTGTGATCTTTTAAAATGTATTTCTTTCATGAAATAGGTGTTTGTTCTATTCAGAACATCTGAGGGGATTTAAGAAAGTTTAGATTTCTGCTTTTCCATGTGAGAGGACCTATTTTTGAAGAAACAGGGCAGCCAGCTTGGAGTCGAGAGCTGTGTCTTTGCTTTTTATCTTCCTTAGGAAAAAACCCTTATCCCCTCACCAGCTTACCCAGGCCCTCCAATTATCCTGTTACAGTGTGACATTTCATAGGACACAACGGCGAGTTGAAAGAGCTAGCTGGGATCTGCCCTCACTTAGATTTGCTATCTGACCTTGCTCGAAGGACATCAGTCAGACAGAGACATGTATGAGCAGTGACGTGGAGGACGTCTACTGCCTACCTGTGAAACACAGATAAGGAAAGTTGGTAAAGCATTTCCCACATGAAATTTCCTTCTCCATTTTCCTGGCATCTTTATGCGCTGTCTTTGTAACTTGATCTCTTCCTTTATCCTGGAATATTTTACATTTGCAAGTACCACATCCAAATGAGTATACGGATAACCTCCCTTCCTTCTCTCTCCCCACAAACTACAGCTTAGCTAGTGCAGTCATTTCCCCCTGTGCTATAACCCTCAAGATTGTTATGCAGTTGCTATAGCAGATAATCACAGTCTATAGTTGGAGCCACTTATATTTGGAGAGAAGGCATTTGCTTTTGGGGGGAAAGTGGGGAGCATTGTTAAATTCACTTAATAATAAGTGATCATCATGGTGTAATTGGGAAAATAGCAACCAGCTCCATGTGTGAACTTGGCAATTAGACTGCACTGATGAAGGGATGGCTTTCACCACCAGCCGTTGGAGAAGTCACGGGTCTCGTACTTTGGAAACACACTAAGAGCCCTGAGAATTCTGTGGCCATGGAATCTGCCTCCGGGCTCAGGCTTTTGCGAGCCCTGCTTCCTCATTCTGGCAGCTGATGTAACAATTCTCTGTTTCTGCTCAGCAAGTAATGTGCCCCCAGCGCCCTGCCTTCTGGGAGTTCCGTGATCCTCCCACTGAAGAAAGTCCTCTGCTGTTTCACCAAAGGAGAATGGAAAAGGATTTGCCTAGAAGTGGAGAGATTTAGCATCACCGAATGTTAGTACTGGATAGGGATTTTTAGAGATTTAGTGAAAACCAAGCTTCTCATTCATTTTAAAATTCAGAAATCTGAAGTCCAGAGTAGTTAAATTACTTCCCTTGTGTTGCCAAGTTGATATCAGACCTGGGACAAGAATGCATCTCTCAGGATTGTTTCTTGCCTTCCCAGTGTGAGCAGCCTTCTCTCGGCCAGGCTCAGGCAGGGCTGGGACAGCCCGTGGCCCTCAATTCAGTGCCATGTCCAGAGGAGTGAGCGGCTCGAGGACCATGAACGACAGGTGTGCAGCATAGACGTGAGCGGGAAGGAAGGGACTCAAGACCAGGGAGGCGTCACCTGCACAAGTCACCTTTTTCCTTCTCGCTTAGCAGGGCACCGCCAGGAGAGCTCTCCTATCTGCACTCCAACCTAGTTCAGCTGGGGCATGGTGTCCCCAAGACTGTGCTTCTCTCCCGGCAGGGCGGAAGAGGTAGCAAGAGGCAGCTCTGCAGGGGCCGCGGGGCCAGAGGCAGAGGACCTGGGCTGTCCTTGGGGCAGCATTTAACCATAGGCTCTCCCTCCCTTTCCCGTGGGAGCCTGGGGGAAAAGAAAATCACATAAGCACATATAAGGAATTGAAAATTGACCTTTTAACCCCTAACATTAGGGCTGACATATCCAGAATAAGTTTTTCTTATCCTTCACTTCTTCCCCTTCCCCCAAACTCCATGCGTCTCCTGTGGGCAAGGTTAGGGGTAATGGCTGGCTGTGCCGGATGATTATGGTTCAGAGCCAGGAGTTTGGGGTTGGACTTCCTGAGTTTAAATCCAGGCTCTGGCACTCCATAGCTGTGTGATCTTGGGCACGTTTTTATCCTCTCCAAGCCTCAGTTTCCCCATCTGTAAAATGGAGATCATCGTGTTTATTTTAAGGAATAGCCTTAAGGATTAAATAAAAGTCTGTAATCTGTTTGGCAAAGTGCCTGGCACAAGAGTGATGAGTAAACCTTAGTCATTGCTATTACTATAACTTATACAATAAGAGAAGTTCTCAAGGCAATTTATAAGCACAAATCAAAAACACAAACTGTTTCTTTTCAGGTACAGGGAGAAATACTTCAATCATCAAGAGCATTAGCGCAGTGAACAGTTAAGGGCAGACACGATGATGGGGAGCAACACAAATTACTTGAACTTTGACTCTGTTGCATACCATTATAAACCCCATGTGATGATTTATAGCCTGTTCGCCTCTCCTGGGGAGCCCGTAAAATTACATTTTTAATGGCCTGCCACCCTGACTGTAAGCACCTGTTTTTACCAGACAGTCTGACTGTTGGTTGTACCCGTGAGGAAAAGAGATACCAGAAGTACAAAATTAATAATGGTTAACATATTCAAGGCACGTAACTGTTTAGGAAGAGCTTTTATGACCTCTCTAGAGTAGATGATGAAGTGTTTTTTATCATCACCTTTTTACAGGGAAAAAAGCAAATTCCTAGACAGTTTAGGGATTTGTCTCAGACTGAGGAGCTAATAACTGTTGGGAGCTCAGCCTCGACTCACATCTCCCTCCTTGAAATCTTTCTCCCTTGCCACATGTCATGCTGCCCTACCACACACACACACAAACACACACACACACAGTGATTGACATATGGGCATGAGGTATGCCAGGAAGACTCGGAATTTGTATTGACACAAGCCAAGCTTGTGCTCAGCTTGCACCAGTTTCCCAGGAGTCTTGAGTGCATCGAGAAGTGAATATAGAGGAAGGTACCTGGGCTCCCAGCACTGCCCTGGGGCCAGATAAACTGACTCAGTAAGGAGAACCTTCATTTTCCTCAAAGGGGCTGGAGCTGAGAGCTGGGGCACAAGAAAAACTGGGCTCTCCCCCTTTTCAAATTTTCTTTTGCCATCATGACAACCGAGAGTGGGCTGATTTGGGAATCAATGTTTCTCAAGCTCTGGAATGAGACACTTGGCAAATTGCTTCATGTGAAAATTACAAACCTTTCATGTTACCCATGAAACTCTAGTCTTCAGAAACCATGGTGCTTTATTTTTATTTTTGTTTTTGTCTTCTGCCATTTTTCTCACTTATACAGTGGGGGTAGGGATGGGGAATCACATATTACATACGTGTGCACACATCACATTGCATGCATATGTGTACATTTAATTCAGCCCATAGGATCCTGAGGATTTACTCTTTTCTATTTGCTACCACATTTTCTCTATCAGCTGCAACTTTGCCTCTTGTGCCTCTATCATACTAACGTAATTTTAGATTTGGCCAGCAGACTCCCAAAGTGACTTAGGAATCTCACAAAGTTCTGAGAGGCAATTTTACAGTTTCTGGTGATGCCAAGGGCAATAGTTTCTTTGGGAATACGCTGAGGGAAAAGTTCTTTGCTTTGGGTTCTCTACAAGTTTTAGGGGTTTGTTTTACTCCTTTAGGGATAAAAATCATTACCATAAAACCATATGTTTTTATAATAAAGACCTAAATAAATTTCAGCTTATGATATCTATGCTCTTGTCATGATGATTCATTGAAAATTTGTCCAGGGAATAAGATAGAAGTTCACAGTTTTTTAATAGAAAATTTCTATTCCACTGGATGCCACATATATGAGTTCAGCCACTTGAAGAAATACTTATTGAGCACCTTCCAGATACCGTTTTAGGAGCTGAAGATACAGCAGGGCACAATGCAAAGTTCTTGCCCTTAAGAAGCTCACTAAGAAAGTTTTCATAGGTATGTCATAAATCAAATTAGAACTAAGGTCAATACATGAATCAACAGTTGAACTTTATGGCCTATATTTATCTATGTATTTTTTAATATTGTTATCAAGTCACTTATTGGTGATCCGAATGCAAAGATTGGGGCTTAGTTTATTTCAGAAAGACCCAAGATCGTGTCCTCATTTCCCTGACCTTTGCTATACACTGACGTCTCCCAGGCAGCTAGGCGACCGAACCTTGTATTAGAGAAAATCTGGGACTCTGTAATTCTCATCTGTTGATTACAGGAGTTTGGCTTTAGGGTTGGGAGGGCATCATCACCCAACCTATAAAACACATGGGTTTTGCTGAAGATTTGACTTGGAAGAGGACCAATAAATTAATGTAATTTAAATGGTCTGTTTTTCTCTTGGGCATAGAGAACAACAATTTAAATAAACTGCTTATTTTAAAAAATCTGACCCCTAGCTGATTTTAATTGGCCTCTCATTCATTTATTCACGCATGTATTGATTCATCTTTGGAATACTATGGTAGGCCAGGCACTTTGTTCTGTGATAGGAACACAGAGTTTAATAAGATACGGTCCAGACCTCAAGTTCATAATTCAGTGAGAAATGGAGACATGGAGACAACTGAGTAGTTCTGACACAGTCTGTTACGTGTTGTACTTGAGGTGGGGGTGACCAGTTCCACCTGGCATGGACCAGGGGCTGAGAAATGTCTTCAGAAAAGAGATGACACTTGAATTGTGTCTTCAATATGAATCCAAAGATATCTAGATACCTAATAAGAGCCAAGATACCTTTTCTCCCTTCTTTTTTCTCAAACATTTGTCCTATGGTGGCTATAAGGAATTCAGACTCTTCCTGCTACCGATAAGCATCTACACCAGCCCTTCTATCAAGTAAACTGCTTAGTATTCTATTTTGTGCAATCAGAGATTAAATTCCAAATTCACTGGCATTGAAGATGAAACAGCTAATTATATACAGTAATTGCATTTAAAATCCATGCTTTCGAATGCCTGATGAATCTTTTTAAAATGCTCCTGAAACTCAGTGCCCCCAGCTCTCGCCTGTGGTTAAGGGAAGTATATTTTTAGTCTTGTAGTGTGGGCATAGCTTCATGCTCTTCATACTGGTATCCTTTCCTTGAATTTAGTCTGTACATTTAAAAGAATACTTTTGCTACCCTTTATCTCTACTTCATAGTTGTTCGTTTGATTGAAGTAAATTTAAAAAAAACCCAAAGAGGTGTGTATAGGTGAGTATATGTATATGTATCTTTAAGGAAAGAATTTTAGTGAGACAGAGTAGGAGAAAAGAAAAAAAAATACTGAAATATTAGATAGAAATAAAGATAACATCAATTGATAAAATTTTGTTAGTGTGATAATAAAATAAGTTTTTACTTATTTTTAAAAGCTTCCTACATAATATTTTAAAGTTTATCATTTAAACTTGTATAATTATAGAATTTTAAAGGCATTTTACATATGTAATTTAAGATTCTGCAGTGTTCTTATTCATCATGTTAGTCATTAGTTATTAAAATGTATTCAGTCATTTGTTGGAATTTATTCATAGAATCCATTATTCATTATAAACATCTGGGAAGGGGAAAGTACAAATCCTTATCCAGTGTTTTAGCTCAAACTAGTGCTTCTGCTGTGAAATCAGCTCAGGACATGGCTGAGTGGAGGACATTCCATTTACTTTTCCCCCAACTTTATTGCTAGTTGTGGCTTTTGGAATCGCTTCAATTGGATGAAAAACGAAGGAAGTTATGTCAGATGAATTATTTCACTACGTGTTGCTTTACAGAATCACTTCCTCTGGATAATTAATAAAAGGTTACAGGAAGTAGTCTCTGGAATAATTAGCATGCAGTTTGAGAATGGGAAACTTCCATTTCTCGCTCATTTTTCAGTTAAACTGAGTGCCCAGTCTTTTGCCATTTGGGAGTTGTTGACAGAGACAGAAGCAAAAAGAGTACTGCAGAACTCGCTGATCCTTGTTAGAACAGGGCTTCATGTAATTCATAGATCAACAATTCCCCGGGCCCCCCTTACCAATAAAAACACCACGGAAAATCTGCCATGTGACTTCGGTAAGAGTCCCTGACCTACTGTTAGGGCCGCTTTTAACAGAATCTCTTGTTCTTCCCACTGGTTTTTGGCATGTCATAGCTCTGATTCACATCTTAGTGTTAGATGAAGTTCCCAGTTTCCAGGCAAGTCAAGCAGTGCAAGTTCAAGCCGCATAAGTTTTTGCTTTTCTCCTTTTTACATAAAATGGCACAAAAATGCTTTCAAGGGCCTGACTATACCAGGAATAATCTTCAGTCCTGCATGACCAAACAAACATACAGCTCACAGTACATCTAATTGCCTTGAGCCTTGCAAACTAAATAAACACATTTTCTCATTGGGTCAAAATGCTGACCTAATTAGTAGTCCCTCTTTTTCTTTACTGTGGTTTAATATTTTTGCATTTAAATGAATTGTCTTCCTTTTGCAATCATCTTTCATCCCTTGGTTTACTTTAGCAGAAAAACGTTTTCTATCTCAACTGTCATGCTGATATAATTTGTAACTTTATTAATAATCTTCATCATATTAAAAAGATAGCTCTGATGCTAATTAAAAATGCGTGACTTCCTGCAAGTCACTTAAATCCTTTGAACCTCAGTTTCCTAACTGTAAAATGAGGGTATTTCCTAGAATATTTCTAGTCCTTTCAGGCCCAACATGCTATGGTTCTGAGTGTGCTTGGGGTTGGCTGTGGGCAGAACCATTCCCGGTTTTATTGTTGTGGTAACTGAGGGTGTCCCATCTATACACATCTGGAAACCGCTCCCCCTCCTCTTCTGGGACTTCCTTTGGATGCCTGTCTCCATCTCTCCAGCTCTCTCTGGGATCCCACCTGGGAGCTTGTCATGGGGTCCTGCTCTCTCAGCTCCAGAGGCTAAGACCCGGAGGCCACGTAGAGAACAGCCCCCTTTCCTGTGGGAGCTCCGAGCTGCTATTGGGCCATCCAGAGCTAGAACCTGATCTTCTCGTCTTCTTTCCATGCCCTTAGGGAAACTACCCCCAGTGAGATCAGACTCTGCCTTCCAAGATGAAATCTAATTCCGTGGTTTTCAGACTTTGCCACCCAGGAATCCCTAAGGTCAGAAGACATAAATACATCTTTCTGGCCAGAAGTAAGAAATGTCTTTGAAGCCTTATGTTTTATCTTAAAAGTTCATGGAAAATTTTCACTCTACTCCGTAATAGATAGATTTGTTTCAGTATTTAAAATACCGTTTTAAATAATATAGGAAAACAAACCCTACAAGTAAGACTGAAACTCCAGGAAAATGTGCCAAGATTAGCTCATGGCTTTGCCTCCTCTTACCCTGCGTCCTAGCCCCCTCTCCCTCACATCTGTCTGGACCTGCCTCTGTTAACATATATCCCAGTTTGGGAAGCATGGAGCAAATGGAATGAGCCAGTTTGCACTGCTGAAAAAAAGACTCCCCGCATTCCTTGAGGGCTTGGAGTCCTATTTCCCTTCCTAGGTGATTTGTGAGCATTTTCACAATAGACTTTTGGAAAAGACTTTTTTTCTTTCAACCCATGAGAAAGAGAGGGGAGCTCTCTAGTGGGGTGGGAGATGCTTTGGGGCACATGGAGTTTCTCATTCTCTCCCAAGTTATGCCAGATGAGAAACTGCAGCCTTTTGCAGGTGCTCCAGCACCTCCAGGTGGTTTGGACCAATCCCTGCTCCGAAGCAGGTTGCTTCTCCATCCATCCTGTCCTAGTGCTCATTAACTTTTCTGACATTGAAGGAAATTTCGTGGTTTTCACATCTATAACCCTGCAACAATGTTTCATAACTTGCAAGCCAATTTCATGAATTTATGATTGGTCTATCTCATCTCTGACAGGGTTTTGTTTGTTTTTTGCCTCTGGGAAGTAAAGGGAGCGGCCACCCTCTTGACTTCAGACTTTCCTGGGGTCCTGGGAAGATGCCGAGTGTTTGCACACTGAGAGGAGAGCCTGTACCTCCAGGGGAGATGGCTGCTATGAAGTCAGGATGACTATATACCTGAGGATTATTTGAAACTTCATATTTCAGATGGAAACAAAGTGCAACCTTAGCAAAAATCTTGTCCTCCCTTAGCCTCTCATTTATACCAGGGTGCTAATAAGGGATCTACCCCAGCAGGGGGCTGTGGGCGCACTTGAACTGATTTTATGTAGCAGGACAAAAGTGCTAAGTATTATTATAGCAACATGAAGAGAGACACCATTAGCATTTTTAAGCCCTAGGGATACTTGAAAATCAGAAACTCACAGAGGTGCTGCTAATGGCTGCCTGAGAGCTGGGAAACTTGCTTATGCACAGTCACCAAGCTGCCAGCATTTAACTCATCATTTGCAAAGTAATTTGGATTACATCAGTCTGAAAGGGGGTTGGAGATCTTGAAGGGGGTAGTAATTAAAAAAACAAAAAAAAAAAAACGAAAAACAAAACAAAACATTCTTTTCTTTGTGTTCATTTAATCAACAAACATGGACTGTGTCAGGATTTGCTTCCTGCAGGGGATTAAGATACGCAAGCTTCTAGGGCCGGAGGAACAAGCCTGAGGGTGAAGGGTTACAGGATCACAGGACAGATGGACACAAGGACTGGGGATGCAAGGAGCCCTAGTGCAGGGCCTGGCAACCTGTAGGCTCAAAAATGTTTGGAGAATGAATGCATAAGTGAACAAAAAGGTACAACAGTCAGAAAGTCTACATAGGGGTGGGATAAATCCAGTCTAGTTCAAGAAAGAAACGTCCAAGGGAATTAATTCACTTTGTGGTCGGATGGTGGAAGTACCAGATACAGAGCCAGGTTACGAACGAGAATTTCTGCGCCAAAAGAGAAGGGAGAATAGAAGCAGGATCCGACTCTGGGAAATGGATGTGGGCCCAGGTAGCTACTTTAACTTACAGTACTTAGCCCTCAAGTTACCAGCCATTGACGGGGACCCTCCAGAGTAAATTCGCTGTTTACTCCCTCAGGACTCATGGACTCCCCACAGCCCAGTATTCACACTTCAAGCATGCTCCTCTCTGCTTCCCCAGCAACTGATTTTCTGACCCGTTCTTCCATTCTCATTTTTACGTTTTATAGGTAATTTCTCATGTAATCCTCAAGGCAACAATTTGGTAGCTGGCCCAGTTATTCAGAAGAGGAACCTGGGCTCAGTCAGGTTAAGTATCTTGCCCAAAGACAACAGCTAGTCAATGTTAGAACTGGAAGTTGGAACCAAGCTTGTCTCCCTTCAAAGCCTGTGCTCTTTCTTCTTCACCAAGGATTTCTCAGACTCATGCAACCTCTGAGTTGGAAGGGATCTGGGAGGTCATTGAGATGAACCCTCTAAATGTTGCACAAATCCTTTTTCCAACATTCTTCACAAGCTGAAAGTCTGAATAGAATACTTACTCTCTTGCTTAGGGGAATAGCAAACAAGGGCAGAAAGAAAGAGGAAGGGTGGGAGGAAAAAATGGAGGGAGAAAAACAAAAGTTCAGCTTCCATGAATGTATGCAGAATTTTGTTGACAGAAAAATCTAGAAGGAAGCTATTTTAATTTCAGTACATCTGAATAGCTTGTATTTTATGTTTTGGATTGTTTTTATATTGAGTTAAATTTTGGAGACTTAATTACATTAAATGAGGTTTAAAGTCTCTGAAAGCCCCAGCTTCTAGACTTCTCTCCTCTTGATAAAGATCCTACTTGGCTACCCCAGTAGTGATGCTCCTGTATCACGTCCCTCCGTTTGACTCCAATGCCAGTCTCACCCCAGGAGAGCACCCACCTGGCCTGCCCAGGCTACACCAGGAGTAGGTTGACAAAAGTCAGCAGGGACTTCACCAGCTGACTTTGATAAGGATCTGGTACCTTGGGGTGACAGAAACTCCAATAGCTGAGAGACCTGAGTTGAGATGGGGTCAAGTTAGGTGAATCAGTTACTTCATAGGAGCACTGGGAGGGTGGGTACAGCACTCAGGCCTAGAATAATGGCAACTCTATCTAAATCTTCTGGTTTGCTGATTTAAGGACTTTTGTTCTATTTATTCCGGGTTGTAGGTGAGTAAGACGGCAGCCTGTAGGGAGCTTCCCGTGCTTTCCAAAGCACTGTACTAGGCTGACACAGAGTAAGGATTGCTGCCGAATTCCCCCTGTGTGCCTGGAAGTGTGCTAAACATCACGGGGAATCTAAGAACACCATAAAGCACTTTTTATTTCCTGTCCTCAGGTTGCTTAGAATCTAGGCCAGGGACCAATTAGAAAACAATTAAGGGCTAAACTGTTTGGAAACAACTATAAGAGAGAGCAATAGGAATTTTAGAAAGGAAGATTTATGGATGAGGGAGTTGAAGGGGGCTTTCTGGAAGAAGAAGAATTTGAATAAAGACTTGAAACCTGGGTTGTGTTTGGGTAGAGACTGTGGGGAAGGGCATTGGGGGAGGGTTGGGCAAGAGTTGGGGGAGTGAGATGGCAGAAGATGAAGAGCAGAACATGACGAACTAAAATTGGAAGAAAAATGCTACTTACATTTGTCACGTTATCAAAGTAACTTTACCAGCTGTCTTCTGTGATTTTCACCACACCTCATCCTTGACATGTTTAGGAATATATGACCCTGATCCCTGGTCACAGCTGATTGGGACAATGGTGGAAACACCTGATTCAAAGTAAGTCAATAAGTCCTTTCTGTTGGACTATTGAATTTGGAAACCAGATTACTTTATTTCCAGTGGTTGAAGCTGTAATAGGCAAGCTTGGAAGACTGGAAAAGTAGAGGCTGCTAGTCTGAAGGGAGGACAAGAGAGAGGAAGAGAGGGAGAAGAAGGTGTACAGATATTTAGAGGGAGTGGGGATGATAGGCAGAGAAGAGCTTGGTCGACATAAATCTGAAGCTAAGCTATGTTTCCACACTTGGGGTCTGCAAGATATCTTCCATCTCTTAAACTAAAGTACTATTTTTCTTAATAATGTTGAATTTCTGTTCCTGTCAATAAAAACATTGCAAGTCAAAACCAAAATGAGATACCATTGTACACCCACTAGAATGGCTACTATTTTTTTAAAAAAATGAAAAATTACAAGTGTTGGAGAGGATATGAAGACATAGGAACACTCATTCATTGCTAGTGGGAATGTAGAAGAGTGTAGCCAAATTGGAAGACAGTTTGGCAGTTCCTCACAAAGTTAGGTATAGAATTACAATATAACCTGGCAATCCCACTATTAGGTATATACCCCAAAGAATCAAAGCAGGGACTTGAACAGATATTTGCACACCAATGTTCTCAGTGGCCTTCTTCACAATTGCCAAGAGATGGAAGCAACCGAAGTGTCATCAACCAATGAATGCATAAACAAAATGTGGATATACACACAATGGAATATTATTCAGCCATAAAAAGGAATGAGGTTCTGATTCATGTGATAACATCGATGAACCTTGAAGACATCATATTGAGTGAAATGACCCAAATACAAAGGACAAATATTGTATGATCTACTGATATGAAATAATTAGAATAAGTGAACTTACAAGATCAGAATCTTGAATATAGGTCACCAGGGAATGGGATAGGGGTTAGGGAATAGAGACTTAAAAGCTTAAAATGTACAGAATTTCATTTGGGATGATGGAAAAGTTTTCGTTACGATGGTGGAGATGGTAGCACAACAATGTGAACATAATTAAATCACATATTTGAATGTGGTTCAAACAGGAAATGTTAGGTTGTCTATATGGCACTAGAATAAAAAATTTTTAAAATATCATGGAACTGCACAAAATGAGGAGAATCCTAAGTTAAACCATGGACTAGAATTAATAGTACAAATATAAAGATGTGCTATCATCAATTGTAACAAATGTTTCACACCAATGCAAGGTGTTAACAATAGGGTGGTACATGGGAATCCTGTATTTTATGCATGATTGTTCTGTAAACCCACAATTTCTCTAAAAAATAAAAAATAAATAAAAATATTCCTAACTAATAAACATACAGTATCTCATTTAATTCTTACAACGGTCTTGTAAGATTAGTATCATCATTCCCCTTTCATAAGCCATTTAGGTTTCAGGAAAGGATTGAGTCATGGTGAGTAATTTGCCTCAAATCATCAGCTAGTAAGTAATTGGACCTTGATTCATATTCAGGTCTGTCTGATTTCAAAGCCCAGGATCTTTAACTGTTCCCCCAGAGAGTCCCTGGGAATGACACCTAATTGATGAGGGAACTGAGTCAAGAGATTAAGTGATTTACCCCAATCTGCTGAGCTAATAAGTGGAGGAGCTGGCCCCTCAGAGCTCTCTCACACATCTTTCATGCTACGGATGGGACAGACGAAACTGTCTTGTAGGAGTGGGAGAAAGGTCACAGAAAATAATGTAAATTTGGGAGAGGTTAGCAAAGAGCAGATAATTAAATCTTTGAAGAACTTGTTAAAATCCAGAGCATAAAAACATTAAAAGAGCTATAGAAGTGAGGGGTGAGGGAGAAAGTGGAGCCAATAATCAAATCACAGGAATCAGTTTGGTTGGTTGTTCATTTAGTCCGTTATTAAATGAGTTAGTGTATGTAAAGTGCACAACAAAGTGTCTGCCATCTAGTAAGCTTTCAGTGGGTGGTTGCATTCCATATGGCGACCTGGATGCATGTGTGTTTGTGTATCCAAGTGCCCAATTGACATGTTCTTCTCCTGTCTTCTGTAATATAATTTGGAATAATTCTGAAAGATAACTTTGCTTTATAGATTTCAAAAACTAAGATATTGGCCTGAACTTTAGTCTTGGGCATCAGTAGCAAGTTTTTAACCTAACATCCTTTTGGAGGAACTAGAAGTATCCAAGCAGGGGAAGGAAAAATGTATAGGATCTGCAACTGATTATACTAAACATAATAGGACAATTCAGTTCATCTCTGGGCATTCCTAACAAGCACAGTCATCTCCAAAATATATTCCATAAATAGACCTTGGCTACATATCTATCATCTTCAAGATTTCCATTTTCACTTTGGCTTAAAGAAAACAGTATGACAACCAGGAAGTGGAGAAAGAAAGTATGGGGTTTATTTATACTGAGATAAAGGACTATTAAATCATCTAGGCATATGGGACCCATGATATTTATAGAAGATAGAGTCTAGGGATCCCCAGAAAGACTGGGTATGTACTGTAACATTCTGGAATAAGCACAAGTCTTCAAAAATTAGGTGCTTCAAACAAACCATCTTCCCTGCTCTCAAACTTTCTCCCTTTACATTTCTGATACTGATGACAACATTTTATCAGTTGCCTTCACTCAGAGTTCAGGGCTTCATTGCAATCTTTCCAGACACTCTCATATTTAGAGACCCCAGCCCATGTTATATCAAGCATGTTCAAAAACTCCACATCCCACATTGATAACCACGTAAGAGCTGAGTCATAATTGACACACGTTAGCATGTTACATTTTTATGACATTTACTTAAACATTCATTAATTTAGATTATTTTCTTTTCATATTTTGCAGACAAAAAATTCTTTTTAGTTTTCAAACTTTTTCAAAGACCTCAAGAATCTTGTAGAGACTATGAACTATATTCATAATGTCTGAAGACCTTGAGAATCTTGTAGAGACTATGAACCATACCTATAATGTCTGAAGGACAAGAATCTTGTTGAAACCTTGAAATTATCCTGAATACTCTCCCATCCCCTATCTCTTCCCAACCCTCTGCCCCCTCTTTCTCTAGGCAGAAGGCACATTGCCTAGGCTGCCCTCCCACATAGAGGCACAGTGGAAGCAGCATGATAAAGAGTAAAGAACACGGGATTTGGAGCCAAGGTTTGAGTTAAAACTCCAGCAGTGCTACCTCCTAACCATTGGACATCATATCTGTTTCCTTTTCCGTATATGTATAGTGGGATAATTTCTTCTTTGCACATTTTTTGGGGGGAATGAAATGAGATAACATAAGGCTCAATAAATGTAGATGATAAAAAGATCCTCCTTCCAAATGTGGCCCAGATCCAGCTTTTCCAGCTCAGTTTCATAGCCACCCTGCAGGCCCTCAGCCCCCAGGTTGGATTCGTATCAGGTGTGCCAACTCCCTGCCCTGCCTCTGCTCGCCACACTCAAGCCCACCCTGCAAACTGCAGCTGGGTTCAGCTTCTTGAACCGCTGGTTCAAGTAACCTCTTGAATAAATGGATTCATTTGGAATTTCTGAGTTTGGCATTCACCCCTCTGATTTACCTCTTCAATCTGATTATTCAAGCTCATTATTGATAGGGCATCAGCATTCCCATGCGTGCTTTGATTTCTGGGTCCCCTTTTCTTTTCTCTTGGGTGATCTTTGTTGTGGGCTTGCTTCGGGACCCAGCAAGGCACCTCCTCCTCTCTTTGAACTTTCCCCAACTTGCCACAGCACCCAAAAGTGGTCTCCTCGGAACTCCTGACTCTGACTCTCGTTTGGGACTTTGTTTTAATTCCCAGCTAGATAGTGAGCTCCGTGCTTTTGTGCTTCATTGTATCGTCTGTACTATGAGGTTTATTTTTATATGTTGTGTGTAAGTATCAATCTCAATGATGCTAAAAGGAAAGGGCAGCACTTAAACCTTCTTTCACGAATCAAGTTACAACTCAATTTAAAAAATCAATCTCATGTAATCTGTCTCTCAATGTATATATTACATGCACTCATACCTACTCTCAAATAATCAAAAGCATTGAAAGAGTATTTTAGAACCTAAAAGGGGGACAATTAGGAAAATAAGCTGAGCCATTTTTAGTATTCCTTTAAGCAAGCTACACCTTAAATGTTCAAAACAGTATATTCTTCAATTAGATGGGTTTCCTACACTCTTAGTCCTAGGGTTGAACATTTATTTAGACATCTACCATCTAGGGAAAGGAGAAAATAAGAAAACCACAGCACCATTACTTCTTTCTTTTTTGTCTTTTTTTAAAGCAGTTATATTGAGATATATTCACTTACCATACAATCCATCCAAAGTGTACAATCAGTGGCTTTTAGTATACTCAAAGAGTTGTGCATCCATCACCACAATCAATTTTAGGAATTTTTATTACTCCAAAAAGAAAGCCCCATACCCCTTAGCAGTCACCTCACAATCCCTCTATCCTTCCCCAGCCCTATATAACCACTAATCTAACTCTGTCTCTATAAATCTGTTTATATTTACACTTTATATAAATGAAATCATACAAAATGTAGCACTTTGTGTCTGGTTTCTTTCACTTATCATAATGAATTTTTTAATTATTGTTCTTTTTTAATTAGGGAAGTTATAGGTTTACACAAAAATCATGTAAAAAATACAATGTTCCCATATATCCCCTGATTGTTGACACTTTGCATTGGTATGGTACCTTTGTTAACAATTGATGAAAGAATATTAAAATATTACTGTTAACTATAGTCCATAGTTTACATTAAGCATATTTTTAACATAGTTTTATTGAGATATAGTCACACACTATGCAATTCATACAAAGTATACAATCAACGTTTCACAGTATCATCACATAGTTGTGCATTCATCACCATGATCATTTTTAGAACATTTGGATTACTCCAGAAAAAGAAATAAAAAGAAAAAAGAAGACCTCAAACATCACATACCCCATGCCGCTCCCTCTAATTGATCACTAGTATTGCTCTCTACCCAATTTTAAGGCTTACAATAGAGATAGGTTAACTAAGACAGTGTACTAGGTTAACTATGACAGTGTACTATTTTCAGACAGAGATATATGGATCAGTGGAACAGAACAAAACATCCAGAAGTAGATCCATATCAACACAAGCAACTGACTTTTTTTTTTTTTTTTTTTTTTTTTTTTTGTTATATAGTTAAACAATCATTATCAAATATCAAGGCTCCTGGATTACTGTTCAACAACTTCAGGTATTTCCTTCTGGCTATTCTAAAACACTAGACATTAAAAAGAAATACCTATATAATGAGTCAATATTCATAGTCATTTGTTAAATCCAAATTTCTCATTACACCTCCTCTCTATCATCTGATCTTTCTCTCAATCTTCAGGGATATCTGGGCAATGACCATTTTAACTTCTTCATGCTGGAAAGGGGTGTTGACCTTATGGGGTAGAGGCATGAAACTGGTTGATGTTCTTGGAGAGATGGGTGCCTCTGGGTTTCAGGGCTTATCTGACATAGGATCAATCTGGAGGCCTTAAGTTTCTGAAAAAATAAAATTACTAAGAAAAACTTTTATAGAGCCCAGTGCACTCTGTAGGGTTTTAATGAATACTATTGGTTGGGGCTTGGCATACTGTGGTAGTTTGCAATATCTGGCTAAAGCTTGTTAAGTGTAGCCTCCAGAATGACCTCTTGACTCTATGTGAAGTCTCTTAGCCACTGAAAACTTTATTTTCTTCCATTTCTTCCCCCTTTTGGTCCGGAAAGCATTTTCAATCCCACAATGCTGGGGCCACACTCACCCTGGAAGTCATGTCCCACATTGCCAGGAAGACTTACACCCCTGGGAGTCATGTCGCATGTAGAGGGGGAAGTAGTGAGTCCATTTGCAGAGTTGGCTTAGACAGAAAGGCCACATCTGAGCAACAAAAGAGGCTCTCTGAGGGTAACTCTTAGGTATAATTACATGCAAGCCAAGCTTTGCATTGCAGAAATAAGTTTCAGAAAGTCATATCAAGCATATTTTCCCCATATACCATCCTATTATTAACACCTTATAATAGTAACAGACATTTGTTATAATTCATGAAAGAGTGTTCTTATATTTGTACTATTAACCACAGCCCATTGTCCACAGCAGAGTTCCCGCAGTTATGCAGTTTCTCTTTTTATCTTTTAACTTTCCTTCTAGTACCATGCACAACCCAAAATTTCCCCTTTCAACCACATTCACAAACATAATTCAGCACTGTTAATTACACTCAAAATAATGTACTACCATCACCACTATCCATTTCCTTGTGGGGAGGTTTTTGATGACTGATTCTTTACTTGTAATTCGTCTGTTGAGGTCTTCTAATTCTTCTGGAGTCAGTATAAGTTGTTTATGTCTTTTTAGGAATTTGTCCATTTAATCTAAGTTGTCTAATTTGTTGGCATGCAGTGTTCATAGTATCCTCTTATGATCTTTTTTATTTCTGTGGGGTCAGTAGTATTGTCCTTCCTCATTTCTGATTTTATGTATTTGCATCTTCTTTCTCTCTCTCTTTTTTCTTTTTTGTCAGGCTATCTAAGGGTTTGTTCATTTTATTGGTTTTCTCAAAGAACCAACTTTTGCTTTTGTTAATTCTCTCTATTATTTTTTCTTTCAATTTCATTTCTGTTCTAATCTTTATTATTTCTTTCCTTCTGCTTGCTTTGGGATTAGTTTGCTGCTCTTTTTCTACTTTCTCCAGGTATGGAGATGGGTCTCAGATTTTAACTCTTTCTTCTTTTTTAATGCTAGCCTTTAAGGCTATAAATTTCCTTCTCAGCACTGCCTTTGCTGCATCCCATAAGTTTTGATATGTTGTGTTCTTGTTTTTATTCATCTTGAGATATTTACTGATTTCCCTTGCAATTTCTTCTTTGACCCACTGATTGTTTAAGATTGTGCTGTTTAACTTCCATTATTTGTGAATTTTCCAGTTCTTCACCTCTTATGATTTCCAGCTTCATTCCATTATACTCAGAGTAAGCAGTTTGCATGATTTCAATCTTTTTAATTTCATTGAGACTTGTTTCGTGACCCAACATATGGTCTGTCCTGGAGAATGATCTATGAGCCCTTAAGAAGAATGTATATCCTGCTGTTTAGAGTGCAATGTTCTGTACATGCCTGTAAGGTCTAGTTCACTTATCATATTATTCAAGTTCTTTGTTTCCTTATTTATTCTCTCTCTAGGTGTTCTACCTATTGATGAGAGTAGTGTACTGAAGTCTCCAACTATTGTTGTGAGACATCAATTTCTCTCTTCATTTTTGCCAGTGTTTGTCTCATGTATTTTTGGGCGCTATGGTTATGTGCATAAATATTTATGATTGTTATTTCTTCTTGGTGAATTGCCCCTTTTATTAACATATAGTTTCCTTCTTTGTCTCTTATAACATTTTTGCATTTAAAGTCTATTTTGTCTGATATTAGTCTAGCTACCCCAGCTCCCCAGCTCTTTTTTGGTTACTGCTTGTGTGGAATATCTTTTTCCAAACCTTCACTTTCAACCTATATGTTTCTTTGGGTCTAAGATGAGTCTCTTGTAGACAGCATATAGTAGTAGTATACCTTTTTTATCCATTCTGCCGATCTGTGCCTTTTGATTGGTATTTTAGTCATTCATATTCAATGTTATTACTGTGAAGGCAGTACTTACTTCAACTATTTTATCCTTTGGGTTTTACATGTCATATCTTATTTTTGTCTCTCTCTCTTTACCTTTTAGTTACTCTTACTGATAACCTTTATTTATCTCTCCTCCAAGCTCTCTCACCTGTCTTTTCTTCCTGCAGAACTCCCTTTAGTATTTCTTGTGGGGCAGGTCTCTTGTTGCTGAATCTCTGTTTCTGTTTACCTGTGAATATTTTAAACTCTTCCTCTTTTTTAAAAAGACAGTAGTTTTGCTGGATAAAGCATTCTTTACTGGAAGTTTTTCTCTTTCTATTTGTTTTTGCACTTTGTGCTGTCATTCAAATCCCTGAGACCTTGCTCAATTTTTTCCATTCTTTTCTCTATCTGTTCTTCTGTCTCTAAGATTTCAATTGTTCTATCTTCTAGTTCACTGATTCTTTTTTCTGCTTGTTCAAATCTGTTGTTGTATTCCTCTAGTTTATTTTTAATCTCTTCTATTGTGCCTTTCATTCCCATAATTTGTTATGCTTCTTTTTATACTTTCAAATCTTCTTTATGCTCAAAAATGTTTCCTTAATATCTTTTATCTCTTTAGCGATATTTTCCTTCATCTCCTTGAATTGGTTAGGATATTTGTTTGAACTTCTTTGATTCATTGTCCAAATTCTATATCTTCTCTGAAATTTTAGTTTTTCCTATGTCTGGGTCATATCTTCTTGTTTCTTAGCAGGATGGTAATATTTTGCTGACGTCTAGGCCTTTGATTATTTGATGAGTTTACTCTGTCAGTTTCTCTCTCTTGCCTAGGGTTTTATTGTTTGTTGGCTTTGTATTAAGCCTCTTCTTTGACATTTGGTTCCACTTATTCTAGACCTTTAGAATTGCCTGTGTGTTGCTGATCCAATTTTTTCAGCTCTCCTTCATCTGCTGCTTGCCCTGAATATGTGGTAAAAATTTTAAGATCGCACTAATTATGGAATTGTTTCACCCCCAGGAGAAAGCTTTCTTTCTTCAGTTCTTTCTCTGGGAATCTTGATCTGTTTTGCTTGTTTTTGTTATGTCCCTATAATTTTTCTTACATGCCTTTCATTGCCTCTAGCTGCTTTTGCCTGAAGGGCAAATTCTGGGAGGAATGTCACCCCAGAAGGGACTTTCTCAAGTCAGTATTTCCCAGCCAAAGCAGGGCCAGGGACCCATGGAGGGGGCACAGACCAGCTCCAGAGCCTTGAGGAGAGGGTCAGGAAAGACGCCCAAAGCCTTTTGGATTAATCCCCAAAGCTGCACTTTCCTGACCTGCCCAGCAGATGGCACCCTTCAGCAAACTGTTCCCCTTAGCCCTAGGGAGGAATTCTGTCTTTTAACTTCCACCACCTATGTCCCTGTCAGGGGTGGGGCTGAAATAATGACCACAGCTATCCCTGTCCAGGGTGGGCTGAAACAGCAGCTCAGAGGCAGGACCCAGTGATCCGAATTTGCCGATCAAAAGCCATGATCAGTGCTAGGCTGTGCCCTCCAGCCCCTCTGCACCCCTCACACCATTCCTGGGGAAGAGGACCTCCACGCCCCTCGCCATTTGTGGCAGCCAGACAGGGATTGGACCTTTAGGCACAGTGCCTCAAGTCTGGGATGGGCACCAGCAGTGCTGCGTAGCAAGCTACTCGTAGTTCTCTACCACAGTTTCTCTGCTTCTTTATTCCATCCTTCCCTGGATGCTGTACAGTGCTCTCCTGGCTGCCAGAGTCTCAGAACAGCTGTATTATTTTTTTCCAGAGAGTTCCCGCCTATCCACTAGCTGTCTTGGAGGAGGAATGAGCCCTGGAGCTCCCTACTCCTCCATCTTCCCTGGAAGTTCTCAGTACCATTACTTTTTTTTAAATTATTATTTGTAATGCAATTTTATTGAAATATATTCACATATCATACAATCATCCAAAATGCACAGCAGTTGATCATGGTATCATCATATAGTTGTGCATTCATCACAGCAATCAATTTTTGAACATTTTCATTACTCCAAAAAATAAAGAATAAAGATAAAAGTAAAAAAGAACACCCAAAGCATCCCATACCCCCTTGCCCATATTCATTTACTGTTTGTCCCCATTTTTCTACTCATCTTTCTATACTCTGGGTAAAGGGAGTGTGAGCAATAAGGTTTTCACAATCATGCGGTCACACCATATAAGCTCTATATTATATAATTGCCTTCAAGAATCAAGGCTACTAGATTGCAGTTCAACAGTCTCAGATATTTCCTTTTAGCTATTCTAATAAACTAAAAACTAAAAAGGGATATCTATATAATGCATAAGAGTTACCTCCAGAGTGACTTCTCGACTCCATTTGAAATCTCTCAGCCACTAAAACTTTGTTTCATTTCTCTTCTCTCTTTTTTCGGTACCATTATTTTTCTTTTCTTTTTTTTTTTTTTTACATAAAGTAACCCATTTATTATAAGGTAGAGGTGTTTCAAGCTGAGGTGTGTCTACTGGTCTTTCAATTCCTTCAGTCTCCTGATGATAGACTTTACTGCGACTGCAGAGATGGCATTGTAGGTCCAGGCACCACCAGCTGCTGTTTTCATGCAGGAACCACAGTGCCAGATCCCCACAGCTCTTCTCTTCATTTTGGTTTTGCCACAGAAGGAGCAAGTGTACTTGGCATGCTGGCTGATTTCAATTTTCTTCACCATTTTCCTGAGGGAGGCACCATAACAGGTCCCGTATTTACCGACTATTCCAACCTTCTTGGTGCATCTCGCCGCGTTTCTGCAAAGCTATTCCGGTACCGTTACTTTTAAACAAATACAACTCATTACAGTGCACATATGCAGATAAGCGAGTCTCTCCCTCTAAATATAAAGTAATGTTGTTAGCGTGGAGGCAGCTATTGATAATCAAGGACTGATTATCCAGTCTGTTCTCTATCCAGGCTCTCGCTTTTCTCCTTTATTCCTTTTTCCCAGCCTTGGGGATCCTCAGGCCACCATTGCTAGCCAGCAAGGGAAGAGGCAATTACTCTTTTTTTTTTTTTTTAAATTAAATTCAGTTTTACTGAAATATATTCACATACCATACAATCACCCATGGTGTACAATCAACTGTTCACAGTACTATCATATAGTTGTGCATTCATCACTCCAATCCATTTTTTAACATTTTTCTTACATCAGAAAGAATCAGAATAAGAATAAAAAATAAAAGTAAAAAAGAACACCCAAATCATCCCCCCATCCCACCCTATTTTTCATTCAGTTTCTGTCCCCATTTTTCTACTCATCCATCCATACACTAGATACAGGGAGTGTGATCCACAAGGTTTTCACAATCACACTGTCACCCCTTGTAAGCTACATTGTTATACAATCATCTTCAAGAGTCAAAGCTACTGGGTTGGAGTTTGGTAGTTTCAGGTATTTACTTCTAGCTATTCCAATACATGAAAACCTAAAAAGTGTTATCTATATAGTGCATAAGAGTGTCCACCAGAGTGACCTCTCGACTTCATTTGAAATCTCTCAGCCACTGAAACTTTATTTCATTTCATTTTGCATCCCCCTTCTGCTCAAAAAGATGTTCTCAGTCCCATGGTGCCAGGTCCAGATTCATCCCCGGTACTGCCAGGGAGATTTACACCCCTGGGAGTCAGGTCCTACAAAGGGGGGAGGGCAGTGAGATCACTCGCCAAGGTGGCTCAGTTAGAGAGAGAGAGGGCCACATCTGAGCAACAGAGGCACTCAGGGGGAGACTCTTAGGCACAATTATAAGCCAGGTTTAGCCTCTCCTTGAGGCAATTACTCTTTAATATAGCAGTTCAAATTTGGATGCTAGCAAGGGTAGGGAGGAATTGAGGAAGATGTACTTAATGGAAAAGATAAAGTCTTTGGATCATCTTTATATCTGGTTTCTTCATAATTCTCCTAATTTCCTTAACTAATCTTGGGTAATTTCAAACTGGTTGTACAGAGGATCTTAATGATTTAAAACAAAATGCTACAAAACATTCTCTACCTGGCCATGCCATTTGAAGGACATTTCTTGTCCTTTCTTCTCTACCCTGGGCATGGAGCCAGGGGTGATGGCAGTGGTGAACTAATATATGCTCTCTGTATAGATTAACAGTCTCTGGGAGATGCACAAATAGTTTAGCTCAGTGGCCTGCCTCATAAGAATTCTTTGAGGAGTTACTAGTTAGTGGTTATAAGGTACTATAGAAGCATAAATTGCCTCTGAAAATGCTCAACAATAAGACATTTCTCAAAAGAGACTCAGTCCCTTCCGTATTTTACAGGAATTCCAACTCAAGCAGCTTTACACAGGCATTATCACTTAATTACCAATATAAATCTCACTAGCAACTTCCATAATTTCATTTGCAAATGAATGGATGCACCTCCTAAATCATTCCCTCCTTTTCTCTCTCTCCCCCAGATTATTTCGTAACTTGATTTGCGAGAAACTCAGCATCTGTGATTTCCAGAGGCTCTTGGTTTCCCAGTTTCATTCTAGGCCAATATGCACCCTGGAATATGGCAATACTGGGACTGTGGAATTTTACCTGGTTCCCATTCAAGCCCATAAATCCCTCCTTGGCCTGGGTGGGAGTAGACACATAGCAGAAAACTGGCTCCATTTGCTTGAAAGGTTCACAAACCACAGTGAACCCTGTAGTGATCCGAGGCCAAGTTTCCGGTATGTAATGAAAACTGAAACTTAGTTTTGGGTTTCTTCAGCAAATTCACAGAGAACCAGTCATGACAAGAGACTTGTGAGGTGGCAAGGACAAGCAGCAATCATGAAGAACTGAGAAACCCAGCAGTAAATTCTATTTCTAGCTTGACCATAGACTTTGCTGAGTGTCCTGAGGCCAGTCACCCACCCTCACTCTACTTGGTTAAATTTCTCTAACATTGGCAGGGTGCTTTTTACCACAGCTTATCTTTCTGGGATTGGTGGGCATTTTGGGATAGTAATAGTCCCTTGAATCTCTTTTAACTACAGATGCAAGACATGTTCAGAATATTACCATGATCCCATCATACCAACACGTGCCTTTTTTTCCTAGTCACTTTTCTACAATTCTTGCCCTTAGAAGTGGGCTAGGAGAACAACAGTCTAGACCCAATTCTTTCAGGTTCATCTATAGTCCCCTCACAGACTTACATTCTTAAAAAAAGAAAATAGAAAAACAAAATCTACTTTAGAACCATTGCCTGAATTTCTGAAGTCTTGCTCTTATTTCTTTTTAGTTGTCAGCTTTTGATTTCAGGTACATTCACACTTGTTTGGCTTTCAATTTACGGAGAATGCTGGAAAAGGGATTCACGCAATATTTAGAGGGTTTGTCTAAATGACCTTCTGGATCCCTTCCAACTCAGAGGTTCTGTGAGACTATGAAATGCCTCGTGACAAAGAAATAACATGGGCTTTGAAGTCAAGCATACTTGGCTAGAACTCCTAGCTCTAACATTTACTAGCTGTGTGACTTTGGGTAAGTTACTTAACCATTCCGAGCCTAAGTTCTTCATCTGAATAAGTGTGTCAACGTCAGCTACAAAGAGTCACTGTGAGGATTAAATGAGAAGCTATTTATAAAATGTGGAACAGAATGCCTGGTATATAGGAAGTGCCAAAGTAGATATTAGATTCTGCTTTTCTTTATTCACACAAGTCTCCAATGGATGAAAAATTTAGGCCATAATATATTTGAATATTGTTTCTGTCTTCACTTCCAAGGACTTACTTCAAAAAGAAAAAGAAAGAGGGAAATAAACAGTAACTCTCAAGAGGCGCTTTTGTAAGCATTGCTCATCCATTGAAATGTACTTTCTATTCAAAAACTAGGTTATTAATTATTCATTGCTATTGGAACTGAAAATAAGGACAGAGCTCCCTGCTTAAGATCCAGAGTTTGACAAGAATAGTGTTCCAGTTGCCTGATTTTGATCATTTCCCGGTATCTATTTAATATCACTCAAATCTCAGATTTGCAGCGTTGGAAGTCATGCAAACTTTAGACTAGAAGACTGTTCAGAATATTTGGTAAATGCCCTGGAATGACTGTTCACTCTACTTTCATTTCCAGTCCAGGCAATGCATTTCTGGGGGATTATTTCACAGCATGGGTGGCCCAAGTCCCTTGGCCTTCAGCCTATGGCTCATTACACCACTCTGGGCAAGCAAGAACCATCCAAAAGTGCAAGTCTTTCTTTCCTGCCCCGGTGGCATGAGTAACATCATTAACTCTTCAGAACTGAGGTTTGGGATTACATAAAAATCGTAAACCCCACTGTGTTAACAGTAAGAATACCAGAGAAGCAAAGTGTTTGCAGGGATTGTTTTCATGCCAGAGATGTGGTTGCCCTAATAAACAATCCTTGGGATATTTTCCCCTAACGATTGTATTTCACTGGGAGTGTGGGTTTCAAAATGGAAGCTCTAGTTCCAGAGAGGAGAAACTGCAAGAAGAGGCTCGGTTTTGCAACTCTTCCTCCAAGGGGAAAAATACTGCTGACGCTTCCCCAGGAAGAGAAGGACGGGAAGAGCACAGCTGCGCAGTGTGCTGTTTCCATGCGCTCTATAAACGAAACTTGCTAAAGTGTAAAAAACGTCGCAGGGCACACGGCATAAGAAGAGACACAGTAACACATTTCCTAAGGGCAACTGGAAGGCCCGGCCTCGCCGCCCATTGTGGATCCCGCGCACCACCTGGCGGCTCCGGCTCAGACTGCGCGCCTCATCCGGGGCTTTACCCGAGATGCCTTTCAGCACCTGTTGGTCTCCCGGCTGGGCTTTCTTTCCGGAATTAATGCTCGTGAAATGTTCTGCAATGATATATAACTCATAAAGAGAAGGAACGCGCTGTGTGGCTTTTACGTTCTGTTGGAAGTGAGCACTGAGGTTCCAAAGGACGCTCCTGAGGGCCGGGTGTTGTGAATGCCGTCCTGTTCTACAGCTGGATCCTGGAGGCCCGGGGTCTCCCCGGCACTGCGACCGTGAGCCTTCCTTCCGGGCCTGACTGCACATCCCACCGACCTGAGTGATGGGCCCTAACCAGTCTGCCGCCCTCGCTGGCCTCCTTTCCATATCGTGATCGCGCACGTCTCAGCACAGGCGTCTCCCTCTTGCTCCTGCTAGGAATTCATGTATATTCTTTTTTTCTCCAGCCTTCTGAATCCGACACTTTCCAAGACTCCCTCCATGAGGCTCTTACATCCTCAGAATATCTGCCTTATTTTTGAGCACACCAGTGTTTCCAAAGTGCGTTCCAAGAATACTGGTTTTATTATTCAGAATTTTAATTTAAAAAAAAAAAAAAAAAAAAAAAAAAAAAAGATGTTTCAAGTTTGGAAAATTTTGCGTTTCACAAAGTTAAAACATACCATTGTGGGACTTTGCAGAGCTCTTAAATTCTGAGAACATGGCAGACTTCTAAGAGGGAACTATGGTTTGCTAGAGTTTCTAAAGTTGTTTCATATTGAAACCCACCCACATCCATCTTTAAATACATCTTGAAGGTATTGCATTTTGCAAAATAATTTTGGGGGAAAAATTGGTCCATCCTACTCACTTGATACATAAGTATATAGCTATTTTTTTAAAAGTGTAAAGCATCTTATTTTTATTTCCACTGGGAAAAATCTGTACTTTAATAGAAAATCTAGCCTGCCGCTTGTTTTTGTAAATGACGTTTTAACGGAATACAGCCACATCTGATTTGTTTCCCTATTGTCTTTGGGCACTTTTATGTAATAGTGGCCAAGTTGGGTAGTTGGGACAGAGACCTTATGTCCTGCAAAGCCTAAAATATTTACTGTCTAGTCCTTTACAGAAAAAGTTTCCCAACCCCTGGTCTAGACCATACCCTTCCAAGTTATCTAATTCTGATCCTATAGGGTTCTGCACCTTCCACGTCTCTCAGCTGTTTTACAATTCTGTAACTTGTAGATAACTGATAGCAATACAAAATAACTCTTGCCTGTAGGCAGGAAGAAGCCAGTTTTGCCTCCATTTGCTCATTCCTTTCAGTATTCCTGGTCTAAAAATGTGTCTGTTTTTTGGATTCTCTTCTTGAACTGATTGTAGCATCTTACCATTCCCTCATTAATAATGAATTAAATAAAATGTTTAACATGTGTTCATTTTATATCTGTATGAGAGTCATAATTTTACATTTTTGGGAAAATTATCCTTTAACATATCAATGTTAAATTTCTTGGATGTAACAGTATTATGATTATGAAAGAGAATTGTTCTTGCTCTTAGAAGATACATGCTGAAGTCTTTAGGGTGGAGAATCATGCTTCCTATAATTTACTTTCAAACTTGCAAGAAATATGTGTGTATAGACATGTTCATATTCATACTTATATTTATATTCATACATAGAAAGAAAGCATATATGTAAAATATTAACAACTAGTGAATCTAGGGGAAGGACATATAGTATCCTTGTATGAAGTGCTATTCATTCAACTTTTCTGTAGGTTTGACAATTTTCAGAATAAAAAATTGGGAGGGCAAGTTTATGTTGTATGCCTACCTAAGCATGTAGCTGGCTCCATGTTCTATACTTCTCGATGTTTCTTCAGTACTTCTGGTAGCAGCTAATTATAGATATTTGTTAGTTGTTGAACTGTTTGCAGTGGGTACTACAAATAAGAATAAGTAAGTGAAATTAATATTTCTATTGTTGTGCAGCTAAATTTCTTTTTGAGTTCCTAATGGTACCAAGTGAACAATGGTAGAATTTGTGTATGTGTGTGTGTGTTAAGGTTTATTGTTAACTTTTTTGCCTATAGTCTCTAAGATGCAACTTTATTGTGCCTTTGCAAATGGGATACTTTTTAAAAAAAAAAAAAACTGATCAAAATTTTCCACACATACAGCTGTATATGATAGATTACAGTGCAACACTATTCTTATTACATAATTATAGAAATGCTATAGAACCCAAGAGTATGGGTGAGCAAAAGAAATACAGTCCTGAGCCAGCTAAACAATATGAGTTAATTAATCTTTTTAGTATAAGTTAAGAAAACACAGAGGAGAGAAAAAACGTGCATGTACACAGTGGTCATGAGCAAAACATACTAAACACCTGTTCCTCCCCAGACCTGGGGGGTGGTGGGGGTGATGGTGAGTTTCAGCACATGCACACTCACACAGGCTACCATTTTCTTCCCCAGTACATTCACTCCCACCCCTTCCCCAAAGAAAAAAGAAGACACTAAATCCTAGGGAACCCCACATCTGCCATGCCAAAGAACATTAAGTGACTGCTAAAATAAGTATGTAGGTCCTCACCTATAGCACGGAACAAAGCATGTGCTACAAGCTAACTCAAGCTGCTTTTGAAAATATATGAAGCATAGGCCCCTACAACTTAAAATTGTAGGGGGAAATGAGAAGAAAACTTTGTTTCTCTCCCTATCTCTTAAAGTAAAATCAACAGCAGAAAATTCAAGGAGTAGAATTTTTTTAAAGCTAGATTTCAAATCATTTTAAATGAACCCTGGATCTGACCTTCTAAGGTACTCATTTCAAATTTAGCATACTACTTTTTGGAGTGTGTTTGGGATGGAATTTGAAATGCACAATTACTGTACATTATGGCATGACCCTCACCCCTAACTTGACATCATGGTTTCAACACAGGTAGGCATTTACTGTAAGTTTGAAGCATTCAGCATACTTGGTGGTATGACTAGTGTGGTGACAATGAGGGGAGAAAGTAAGTTAAATTCTCAAACACTGTGTCATTTTGTGTAAAGTTTTGAGGATTGAAATTTTCTGCCAAAGGGAAGCAGAGAAAATGAAGTTTTACAGAATGCTGCCTGTTTCTAAATCTAACAAGCACACTAAAAATAGCTAAAGCGACTGAGCTGCCCAGAGGCTTCTTGGGTCGCCTGAGGAGAGTTCCTGCTCGGAGAATCTGTCCTTCAAAGATGCTCCTCTAAACTGCACTGTGAGCTCCTGGTTGCTGCAGTGCTCTCTTGGGCTGCCTTTCATTTACCCAAAAGGAAGCAGTGGCTTGAGTGGACTGAGCTGTTCCTTAATTGAAGGATACCCTGGAGTAAGAGACATTCTCTCTCTGACAGAGGCTGATCTTCCAGAAGGCAGATGCAGAACGTGGGCTCAGAGACCAGACCACCCTGAAATCAGGGTCAACCAATAGCAAACGAGCTTTGGCCACAAATAACACTAACTTAAAAAAAAAAAAAAATCCCTTTCTTTCCATTCCCACTGATACCACACTCTTTAAGATCCAGAGTTTTTTTTATCTGGGCTATTTCCATGTCTTTCTATCCAGGCCCTCTGTCTCCAGTTTTCCTCCCTCCAATTCATCCCACATGTGGATTCCAGAATATTTTCCTGTAGTCCAATTCTGTTCAATTAATTTAATTGAATTGAAAAGAAATCAACCAACCAATTAACCAAAAAGGTAAACAAATGCCCTTCCATGGTTTTTCATCTATTATTGAGTTACCTCAAGCCCATTAACCAGCCCTAATAACCAGTCCTATCTTTCCAACCATACTGGCCACCTCTCATTCATCTACTCCACTAAAAACCATACACACAGAGAGAAGAGTCATATCTTATGTTCCCCTCTGCATTGGGATGGCAAAGAACTGTCATGTTCATTTTTCTAAGCCGCCACAATGTTTAGCATAGTATTATTTCAATAATAGGGATTCAAGAAATAGCTTTTGAATGATGAAGGAATTTATGAATGATTTCTGCTGCACCTTTGGAGCTTGCTCTTTGAACATTATAGTTACACTTTTAAGCACGTGAATCAAATCATTCAACGTTCCCTCCCCTCTCCCCACCCTTAAAACCCTACAGGGGCTTCATGCTTCGCACCTAGAATCAAGTCCAATATTTTTAACAGGGCCTATTGGTCCTGCATGGCCTGGCCATCACCCACCACTCATGCCTCTTCTCTCAGTATCCCTCCTCGTTCTTTTCCCCTTCCACACCAGCCTTCTTCCATGCTCCCTTCAGTCTCAGGATTTTCATACTTGCAGTTTCCTCTGACAGAACCTTTTCACTAGCTTTTGCTAAGCAAATCCCCTTCATTCTTTAGGTTCAGCTCTCATGTCACTTATCAGGGAAGCCATTTCTACCACCCAGACCTGACTGGATCCTCTGATTATAGGCTCCGGGGTGCTCTTTGCTCCCTGCAAATCAGTTATCATAATGATAATTAATTATTTATAAAATTATTTGGACTGTAAGTTCCATGAGGACAGGGATGGTGACTGACCCCACACAGTTTCTGGCACATCACAGGCTCTCAGCTGCTGGATGAACAGGCTTGACTTCATGTTACCAAACACACAGCAAATCCAGGCCTGGTAAAGAGAGTCTTTGTTTGAAAGAATTATTACAAAGGGGGGAAGGGAATACTGCAGTAGAGGGAGGGGACTATTATAATAAGGAGAATGCTCTGACCACAGAGCATCTGGAAAGTTAGGCAAAAAGGGCTTTTCTTTTATAGAGAAGAAAGAAATGGCTGTGGGGAAGTGAGATGAAAGGTTGGTGTGATCAGGTAGTAGCTCTGAGATTATTTATACTGAAGCAGCCTATTTTCTGGGAGGCACCTTAAAGTTCAGGGGCCTGGAAGAAGGAAAGAATCTTAACCAAAGTTTGGTAAACGTGCATTTTGTTCCCATTGATCAGTGGGGATAAGCAGCTTGGCTAATCATATATGCGGTAAAGAATGGGAATTTGGAGGGAATGTGTCTGGTCTCATCATGGGTAAATGAGGGGGTGTACGTGAGTCTTATCTAAGCCATTGGGGGAGGGTGGTTGGTTCTTTGCAGTGAGCCAGTTTTCTGGGACTACCAAAGGGTGGGGCGATTTCTTAACCTTCACCGTTTTTCAGGATCACACAGCTCAGGTAAACATTTAACAGATGTTTTTCTTAGTCATCTGGATTCTGTTTGTGCCAGTCCCATCTTTAAGTGTAGGATAAGTGCTAAATTCATTTTGAGGCTAGCCATCAGACGGCCCCTAATGTAAAAAAGAGGCCAAGTTGTAAGCAGCCACAAGCTCTGCAAAAAGTCATAGTTCCTCACCGGCAGGCCTCAAAATTTATGGAGAGCTGTGGTCAGGGGCTTATCTGCACAGCACTGCTCATTTACGTGGACGTGAATATTTTCCATGATGTCAGCTCTAGGTATAAAAAGAAATTACCTAAAGAATACTAGATTTAATGGTAGTTTACCAATACCTAGATTTTCAAATTGACTGCAAACTCCTTGAGATCAAAGACTATTTCTTTTCCATGTTTTATAGGCAACCCCAGTGCTCTGCTCCTCATTGGAAAAAGAATTGGGTGGAGGGGTGTGTGTGTTGCTTTTTGCAAAGACTTAACTGTTGCCATTCTTCCACTGTTTCTTTGTCTTTTAAACTTTTGCTCACATCTCCCTCCTCCATAAAGTATTTATTTCCTCTTTTATCAGTCCTCCTGCAATTAGGATGCTGTCTATTTCTGTTCTCATGGTGGGGTCTGCTGCTAGATAAGGGGTGGAGTGGGGTGTGTGTGTGTGTGTGTGTGTGTGAGAGAGAGGGAGAGAGAGAGAGAGAGAGAGAGAGAGAAAGGGAGAGAGAGAGAGAGGTAGTAGCTATCTGTCTCCCCATCCTTGACTCAAAGTAACAAAGAAAATCCTTGTTACAAAGTCTCCCTTCTTTTACCCAGCCTAGGTAAGTACTGGCTTATGGAAAGGGAGAGGGAATAAACCCATCACAGGGGATTTTTATAACATGTGTAGGGAGTATGTAGTAGATGAATGGTGAATAATCTTGATTGATTAGTTACTTGATTGAGAAAAGTTAAACACCTAAGGAATTATATTAGCACCTACTTCCTAAAGCCACAGAAACATTGAGATATATATTAACGAGCTGATGAGAGCAACACTGAACTTAAAATTTAAAACTACCCATCATTAGAAAAATGAGATCACCAACTTAAAAACCCATCAATTTTTTAAATTTAACTTCTTGAAACTTTCAGCAAATGTCCTCTCTTTTTTACTTTACAGAATTTGGTAAACAATGTTTTCAGAAGTACTTAGAGTTTGAGAACTCCTGTATTTACACATTTACAAAGAAAACCCAGTAGAGAACACATTTAAGTGGGGGAAAAAATCTAGGGATTATACTGCACAAGTCTGAAAACTGACTTGCAGAAGGTGAGTTATGCCAAGGGCATTTGTTTTGTGGGGTGTAAACCACTCCTGCCCTGAGCAGGAGAAAAACATACAATATCCCAGTGCAAAACCTTAAAAACAAGTTCATTAGCTCATTTTAAAAGCGTTGTCACACCCACATGAGAAATCAGTAATTTCTACTTAGCAGATAGTCAATGCCTTCTGGTTCTGATCCAAAGTACAAAAATTGAACTCCATATGTCAAACCCCCTCTAAGGACACCTAGGAAGTCTTACCAAGCAGGGAAAGGAAATGTCCCAGTGCTCCCAGAAAAGCTAATGGGATAGCTGCTGTTACTGATGAGAATTTGATTGACCTGGTTATGTCCTAGTTGCTTCGGCTGAATGAAGCAGGTAAAACATGATTGGGAAAGCTCTTTATAGAGTTCCCTCACTTACCAGTGGGCTAGCAAACTAAAGACAGCTGGTAATGGATTTCACCTCATTCTTTATTGCAAATGCAGCCATTCAAGACCCTTCCAGTGCTCTCACATTGGCAAGCACTCCCTAGGCTTAAACTTCTCCCTGCAGTGATGTGCTGCCTGCTATGGAATTGCAATTCATCATTTAATAGGAATCCTGTGTGACTGAATATATTGCCATCTCGTCCCTGTGCCAGAAGCAGTAGAGTGAGAGATTCTGACAGCTTCAGAAAGCCTTAGAATTCTGATTTTGCCTCAGAAACAGACTGGATAGACAGGCTTAATCTGGCACTCTCTGTTTGCCAAACTCGTGAGGATTTGACTTGAGACCATAGAAAACAGTCACATGGATTGAAATACCCTCAATAGGTTATTTTACACTTACTGGAACAGTGAAGCATACTTATGCAGAAGCCCTTTTGTTTGAGAAAAATAAAAAAGGAAAGGAAAAGCGCTGGTGGTAAGATTAAGGGTGATTTTTTTTCTTTTTTTTTTTTTTATTAATGCCTTTAGATTTTGTTTAAAAGATAAATGGATGGAAAATTCAGTGACTCCAATCTTTCATGGCAGTGTTATTGGAGTCTCAGGCAAGATGGAGAACTCAGTATGATTATACCCTCCCAGGGATTCACCATGAGCAACTGTCATACCTCCCTTCCCTTCCCGGAGTTCAGTGAATCTTTCATCTATTGCTTCTGTTCTCTTTGCTCCTTCAAATGAGCATGGCAGCCCCAAGCAGAGGTGAAACAGTATCTGTCTATAATGGAGAGATTTGCTGAGTGTTGAAAGGATGGTTGGTTCCCAAATATTTAGCAATTATTTTTTCTTCCTTCTTCTTCTTATTTATCATGAATATCTTCTATGAGAGTGGGGAATGAATAAGTAAAGGCAGTAGTTCTCAATTCACTTGTGGAGGTTTTACAAAAAATACAGATGCTGGTGCCCCACAATCTCTGAGCCCAGGCTTTGGACATTTTTTTAGAGCTCCCTGGTGATTCTACTATGGACCAAGGGTTGAAAATCACTGGGTTAGGCCAATAAAAGTGAATATCTTATTTCCTAGAAAGGCAAGGCTAAAATGTACATGTTCTTAGATGCTAGTTGACAGTCCCTAGCAAATTTACCTTGATTAGCCACTTGAATATGGGGAAATGTAGGCTGAAGTTCAATTTTGTTGCTTCCTCCTTTTGCATAGCACTGGCCACAAGTAGGAGGGTTTGGCAATGGTGAATGGGGGGTTGAAGGCAGAAATGATGGTGGTGATTGGTCAGGAGGAGGCCCCTAGCCCTGGAAAGGATGAGATGCTCCAAATGAATTGAATTAATAATACTAAATAATATGTAAGTGGGCATGAGTTCTATGTAAGGGAGAAATTCAAATACAGAAACTTCAACAAGAAAAGCTTAAACAAATAGGGGTTTATTTTCTCATGTAACAGAAATCCAGAAATAGATCCTTGCTGTCATTGGTCAAACAGCTCCAAGGGACCCGTGTTCTTTCTAAGTTTTCTTCTTTACCACCTTTAGTGTGTCATTTTTATATCTCATGTTTGCTCTCTCATAGTTTCAAGATGGCTCTTGCAGGTCCAGAAAGCACATCATCTTCAGGCAGAAAGGGCTGAGGAGGGCTGCAGCAGCCATGGTCTCTTTCCTTTTATCAGAAAGCAGAATCTTTCCGAGATACAGCTCCAGCAGACTTCTGTTTAGGTTTCATTGGCCGGTACTGGGGCACATAGCTGCCTCCAGACCCCACAGTTGTAAGGAAAGCTGAGAAATCAGGGAACAGATAGGCTTTCAAAAAACGATCCTTTATCCCAGGGTTTGATAAATTGCTGTCCTGAGCAAAATCAGGGGTTTGTCAGCAAAGGAGAAGAAAGGGTAGTTTTTGGGCTAGTAACGAATGGCGTCTACTGCTGATTCCCAAAGGGAATTTCAGTTGTCTAGTCGTTGCCCTTAACACAAGCTTGTTACTGACCCTGCTGCATCAATTTTGTCCATGGAGGATCTTTGAGGGCTTTCAGGGGAGTCATCTCAAGGCAAAAATTTCAGACAGAACCTTTCAAACATCCCCCTCCCATTCTTAGATCCTTAGAGGTAAAAAGCTGACGACTCCACCCAAAATCTTGCTGGGCAATTGTTATGTTCTTTCTTTTTATACATGTTTTTCACTTTGCAGCTATGGACATTAGGCTGAAAGGATGGAAAAACACACTGCATTGACAATAGCACCATCTTCTGTCCAGAGAAATGTCAGCTTCTCAACAGATCATAATTTTCGGTTATGCAACTACCCATTCATTCAGAAATATGAATGCCTACACAATGCATGCATTAAAGAACATTTTCTGTGGGTTTTGGTCCCTGTGCACCTACCTCAGTGTTTTCATTGTTCATTAATTTCTCTGCCTATCTATTAGCCATATAGCACTCAGTATTGCAATGCCCTTGCCAAACGCTTCCCTGGTGCTTTATGAAAGACTAAGTTACATATCTGCAGTGCTCTCTGGCAATTGCAAACAGTGAGTTCATGAAAACGCACTTAAAGGAAGAAGACATTTGAGAGAACATTTACCTGGATTGCTTTCCCTACTTACATTTTCTCTTTCCCATTCATACTTGCTCCTCTCTCCATCACCCTTATTAAGAGGGAAGCAGTATTCATTTTAAAGTGGGAAAGTAAGATGAGTCAAGATTAAAATTCAGAGGTGCTGCCAAACAATCAAATGATTCCGATTAGAAAGGAATCAAGGACGTATGTTTTTAGAGATCTCATGGAAAGATTTAAAATACAAGGTGTAGACAACTACAACCATAAATGTGAATTATTTACATATTGGAACCAGTGAACGGGTGTTGTCAGAGCCAAGCATGATGATATGTTCAACTGTGAGAGCCAGAGGGGAAGTGACTCTTTTGAGGCTTCTATGGGACACATGCAGAATGACAAAAACACAAATGGAGTTTCTTTCTCAAAACCTTATATATTTGTTGCCTGAGCAGACAGAGGATGTGGCAGACTTTGGGTGTAAGAAATGCAAGAAAGGGTGTTGAACAGGAGAGCTACAGTAGCTGAACAGAAAGTAAGGGAAAACTCTAAAATTTGCCCATATTGGCACCTGTTTTTGATGTTAAAATAACAGCAAATCACAAACCTTAATTCATTTAGGGATGAAGCAGGAAAACTGCAGAGAGTAGGGGATGCAAAGTACTCTAAACCCTATTCACATTTCACTTCCAATGCAACGATTCATCTTGGTGAGAATGAGGAGGGGTAGAAGGCAGTTCCCACACTGGGTCTCCCCTTTTATCAAAGCAGCATATTGTTTCATATTGAACCAGGCAACAGGGATTTCAGCTTTCAAATGCTCATGTTTCAAGGGTAATTATGTCACTGGAAATTTTCCCACTGATCAATTTAAAATACTATCACTAAAAAATACTGTCTCTATTCATCCAGTTTGAAGAACTTATTGAATAACTATCATGTTTCTGGTACTGTGCTTGGTATTTAGTATACACAAAGAATTAAAGTACAATTCCAGTTCTTAAGAATCTTATAAGTTTGTGGCAGAAACATGCATATTCATTCTTCATACAATGATTTACTGCTGCCTACTGTATGCTAGATGCTGGGAGTACAGGGATTATATAGACAGTCAACTGGGTATAATAGTACATTTTTCTTGCTGTTTTGGAGGCAATGTAGGATAGTACACAGCTTTGGGTCACACAACTCTGCTGATTTATTTTTAGTTATATGACTTTGGGGCAAGTTACCTAACCTCTCTAATCCTCAGTTTCCTCATCTGTAAAATGAAAAAAAAAAAAAGGATAGCATTTCATTCATGAGTTGTTTTGAGGTTTAAATGCAATAATACATTTAATGATATTTCCATATCTGGCTTACAATAAATGATAAGTAACTGTTAGCCATTATTATTAAGACAAAAGTTTGGGGAATATAGAATTAGAAGTAAGTTATGATTAGGGACACTGGAAAAGGCTTCTTAGAAATGCCTTATAATTTGAGTCTTCATGGATGAGTGGGAGATGGCTAGAAGTGCAGACGCTGAGATAAGTGTAATAAATGACAGCCCCTACCCTGCCCTTAAATCACTCATGGTTGAGAGCGTGAGGGGAGGGAAGTGGTGGGGGGAGGTCAGAAGAGTAAACTTGGAATTAAGGCATAGTATGACAAACGCTGTGCTGGTGATATGCCAGGATGTTTGGGGAATTTGGAAGAGGGTCACCTTACTTAGGTGGGTTGATGATGGAGGGAGTGAGGTATTAAGAAATGACTTTCTGGAGAGAGGTCCTTGGGATTGTGTCTTAAAAGAAAGAGAACTCATCAGGTAGAGTAGAGGTAAGGACTTCCCAGAGGAGGTGAGAACTTCTGAAAACACAAAGAAAAGTGAGTACAGGGCATGTCTTAGGGATTTCAAAATTAAGTTGTATATGGGGCTTGTCAGGAGGATGAAGCTGGAGAAGAGGAAGGGGCTGTATCATGAGGCATCTGAGATATCATGCTATGAAATTCAAACATTATTTTTATGGTTATGGGAAGCTGGTGATATAATTTTAGGAAGATCATCCTGAGAGCATTATGGAATATGTATTGGAGTTAGGTGTAAATCAGGTATGAAGTTATTGCTGTTATCTTAGTAACAAATGAGTGGAGTCTAAAACTAAGGTATTAGTAGTTGATTCAGAGAGGAGGGGACACCAAGAGATATATTTAGAAGGTTACATAGATAGGATTTGAAGTCTGATTATATGTGGGAATCAGGGAAGGAAGCAGAGGTCTAGTGTGCCTGCTAAGATTTTGACTTGGGGAACTGAATGAATGATGGCTATTTCCCTAAATAAGGGAATACCTGAGAAATAAGTTTGTGGTGAGTAATAATGACAGGGAACAGAGGTGGAAGGAATGAGGATGATGAGCTTAGATTTGTGAAAGTGGAGATTGAGAATGCCCTGAATGATATTCAAATGGGAGATGTCCAGTTGGGTAAAAGGGTTTTTGAGCCTAGGAGAGAGATCCGGGCTGGAGATACAGATTTTTTTCATCATTAGCATGCAAATGGTAGTTGAATCTATCATTTTAATGAAGTTATTCAAGGAGAGTTTATCGAGGGGGAAGAGCACAGACTTGAAGATATAACCCTGGAAACATCAATGTCAAAATGTTGGAAAGAAGAGTCTGCACGAGATTAAAAAGAAACAGCTGATGAAGTAGGGGTGGGGTGGGGGGACCTAAAAACAGGAGGAAGCTTTATAATGAAAACCAGGGGTAGATAGTGCTTCAAGAAAAAGGACTATTTACCAAGTAAGATAAGACAAAAACAGGCTGGAACACAGGGCAGAGTACAGTGTATTAGGTTAAGAGGTGAATGGCTTTCACCAGATCCTGACAAGCCTTTAATGGCATGCTCTACAATTCGATCTTTTTCTGTAGGTAATTGGGAACAAATACATAGTCCTACTTAATTTTTTGTATAAGTGAGTTTATAATTAAGGTAAAATTTAAACACAGTGTAATGCACAGATTTTAAGGGTTCAATTCAAAGAGTTTTGACAAATGTGAATCCTATGTGACCAACACCCCAATCAATATAAAACATTTTCATTGCTTCCAATATAGTTATTTTAGGATATTTGTTCTTTTTTATTCCTTTGTTTTGTTTTGAATGTTTTTATTTTTAAATTTTTTGATAAAGTTAAAAAAACAACAAGAACAACAACAACAAAAACATTTCCAACACCCCTGGAAGTTCCCTGTGCCCACTTCTGGTCAAGCTCATTCCCCATAGGCCATCAGTGATTTCATTTCTACTCTATAGATTACTTTTGTGTGCATTCTTAAATTTTATATAAGTGGAAATTTATATAAATGCAATCATATATGTGATACGCTGTGTCTCTAGCTTCTTTTGGTCAACATAATGTTTTTGATATTCATCCATGTTGTTGCACGGATTAGTTATTCCTTCTTTATTACTGAGTTTCATTATTGTATGACTAGATAACAACTGATTTATCTATTCTCCTATTGATGGACATTTATTACAAGTTTGGCTATAGTGAATAACGTTGCCAAATACATTCTTGTACAAATCTTTTTGTTGGTGTATGTTTTCATTTCTCTTAAGCAAATACCTACGAGTGGAATTGCCAAATCATGAAGTAGGTGTTGGGTATTGAATCTTCCGCGAAAGGCAGTTCAGGTCCCAACCCCTTGTCCTGTAGGTGTGAACTCATTTGTAAGTAGGACTCTGAAGATGTTACCAGCTAAGGTGTGCCCAAACTGAAAGAGGGTGGGCCTTAATCCAACATGGCTGAGGTACTTATAAGCAAAGGAAATTGGACACAGGGGAAAACATAGGCCATGAGAAACAGCAAGTGGCTGGAAGCTTATAGAACCTGCAAAAAAAAGAAGATGCGACCATGTGCATTGCCATGTGACGGAAAAGCCCAGGACGAGGGATTGCTGGCACCCAGCCTCAGAATGCCACAGTCTTCAGGGAGAAAGCATTGCCTTGATGACACATTGATTTTGGACTTCTCCTAGACTCAAAACCGTGAGCCAGTAAATTGCCATTGTTTAAGCCAACCTATTGTGCAGCATTTGTTTTAGCAGCTGGCAAACTAATGTACAAAGTATATTTTAACTTAATACAAAACTGTCAAATAATTTTCAAAAGTGATTGTACTGTTTACCCTCCTACCAGTAATGTATGGGAGTTCCAGTTGTTCCACACCCTTGCAAAAATTTGGAGTGTTCAATCTTTCTAATTTTAGCAATTGTAATGGGTGTGCAGTGGTATCTCATTTTGGGTTTAATTTGCATTTCCCTGCTGACTAAAGATGTTGAATACCTTTTCATGTGCTTATCATGTGCATATCTTCATTTAAGTATCTCTTCAAGATTTTTGCTCATTTTTATTTGATATAATGGAGAATATATGTTGAGAGGAATTGATATTTATTGGCATGTTATATGTTGAAAATAATTGATATTTACTGATACATTCTTAGATGGGCTTAAAATCAAACCATTTATGCATACTGTCAATGGAAAGCTGAATGACTGAAATATAAAAAAGTCTTGTATGTGTGATGCCTGATAACTTTAAATTACATCTTAACCCTTTATGTTATTATATGTCAAGCTCTTTGAGAGTGGGATTGCGTCTTCTCTATTGACTAAGAGATCTTTACAGTTAGAAGGCAAATACAACCCATGTCACTGATTCAGTTTGCCTGGGATGGAGCCAGGAACCAAACCAGTATCATGCATGATGACTTGAGGTTTTCTATTTCTGTAATTAACACAAAATGTCCTCGAGAAAATACAGATTATTTCTGAGTTTGGATGGGGGAGCACATGCATTCTGTGGGAAGATCTGCCTCCTAGGGTCTGCTCTGGCATTAGGCTGTGAGTTCCAGGAGGGCTGTGTGAACATCTTGTTTGCGGCTGTATGTCTAGTGCATGACTATAGCACTTTTCAAACCTGGGCAGTGCTCTAAATAATTCCTATGTTTTCTTTGTTTTGGATGCAGATGTCCAGAACCCATTTCAGACCCACTGTGTCAGTTTTTTCTGAGTGATAGTCAGCATGAAGTTTTGAAAATAAGCTGCTAGGTGATTGTGATGTGCACCTTCTACATGAACTTCTGGCCTATGCTTAGTCATCCCTGACTGATTTAGTGCCTTTGGCCGAGCCAATCTCCCCGGCCTTTTTCCAATTGGGTGTACATACATTATCCTCGCAAAGCCTTTTATTTCTATTAATTTCTAAGATTTAAACATTTAGCGAGGGCTCCTTTCCAACTAAAAACAGAGCGGGAAAGATGAGGTTCCCAACCAGAGTTTTGTGGGGAAAAGCGTGTAAAGCGCGGCTTAACTGGACAGCGGGCCGGGGTTGCGATTCCACTGCCTGCGGCGGGTACGCGCCCGCGCCCAGCCAGGGCACGCGCACGCACTCGCGCACGCGCACAGAGCCTTCTTTTGGATACTTGGTGTCGGCGGCGCCGCGCACGGCAAATGGAGTGGGTTCTCGCGGAAACGCTGCTCTCTCAGAGCCAGGATTCTCGCGTCCTGCTTGGAGCGCTGTGCCGCGGGGAGCCGTCCGCGGAGCGTGTGGAGACGCTGCGATTTCTCCTCCAGCGGTTCGAGGACGAGGAAGCGCGTCCCGCGGCGTTCCTACAGGAGGCGGCGCGCGATGTCGCAGCCGGGTACCTTATGCCGCTTTTGCGGTGCCTGCGCGGCCGCCTAGCCACGAGCCCTGGCTCCGACCTGCCGCCCGGCCACAGCCGCCGTGTCCTGAGGGCGGCGGGCGGGGCTCTGCGCTCATGCGCCCGCCTCGCTGGGGGCCCGCAGTTGGCGGCTGCGCTGGCTGCGGAGGCCCTGCGCGACCTGCTCGCTCTGCGGCTGGAGTCCGGCCACGAGGGGGTCCTTCGGAATCCTTCCGTCGGACATGGCGGGCTGGGAGCCGAAGCGGCCGTGGAGGTCCTGGTGGCGGTCAGCCCCTGTCTGCGGCCCCGCGAGGACGGGGCGCTGCTGGAGCGGGTGGCGCAGGCCGCCCTTGCCCTGGCTCTGGGCGGGGTTGAGGAAGAGGCCGGGCCCGCCGAGGAGACAGCGGCACTGGCGGCCGGGCGGCTCCTGCCAGCGCTGGGCCAGTGCGGAGACGCGGCGCTGCGGGCCGTGTGGGAGGGGCTGCGCGCCCTGGCTGCGCCGGAATGGCCTCCGGGCGGGGACTCCCGGTCGCACCTCGTCGGGCGCAAGCTGCTGGTGCTGGGCTGCTTGGCAGAGAAACTTCTGCCGGACCCCGGCGTGGGCCGAAACCCTCGCGCTCTAGAGGCGGGCCTGGATGCCCGGCGGTGCTGGCACTTTTGGAGGACTGTGCAGGAAGGGCTGGCCCAGGCCGAGGAAGCGCTAACGCGCAAGAGAGCGCGCTATCTGCTGCAGAGAGCGGTGGAGGTGTCAGTGGAGCTGGGGGCCGACTGCGTTTGCCACCCCCAGGAAGGAAACGGTACTTGCTTCTTTCCCCTAACCCAGTCCTACTTGGTTTTTCGGGAGGGGAGCCCTCCTGCTTCCGAAACCCAGTTTCTAGTGCTCGTCTCTGCGGTCTTTACAGAATTTGGTTATTTCGGATGGTCCTCATAAAGTCTGAAAACATTGGAACCTCATTTTGAGGGAGTTGGCCGAAGTGACACAAATCACTACCCTTGTGAACAGTCTGCATTTCCTAACCTTTCTGGCCCAGAGCAAGGTGAACTGCACCTGTGGAATAATTTAGGCAACTCATCAAGCCCATGCAGAATTTTAGACCCTATTTTACACTATATTGTGGTAAATCTATTTTAATAGAAACGAAAGGTTAACATCCATCAAATCGAAAGAAAACTACCTAGACCGACCAATGAATTGAATCTTTAGTATTAGAATTAAGCTTCAAAAGGGCCATCACATGCTTTTGAAATTTGCTACTTCAGGGATAGGATTTATTAATATTTGTTAAACATATGGCCCTTAGATAGATGTTTTGAGGGTATTTGGGTATTTTGCCTTTGATTTAATGGAGTCAACCAGATTTAAAATTTTATCTATTTTTTTTTTACATTTTGAGCTATGCTTTCTATTGCTTTATTACAGAGCAAGATTAGATTAAGTAGCAAGTCCTCCCTTTAGTTTGGTATGCTACTATTGATTGGTTTGTCCACTGAAGTGTGTTAAAGTACACTTCCATAGTAAATTCAGTTTTGAGCCTTCAGAGTCCAAAATAGATTGATTCAAAATGGTCTCAATAGAAACAAAATTTCTGTGTTTTCAGCTGTGGCTGGTTATTTATTACAGGTAAACAATTTCTGTTCAGCTGCAGTTGTGAGTGGATTATTAGGTTTTAACAATCCACAAATGGGTGGTCATCCGATGAGAATTTTCACTGGAAAACTTTAAAAGAAATTATCAGAGTTAAAGACATTTCTTTTAAAGAGTCAATCATTGTGCAGAATTTTAAGGACAAGCAATAGAGCAATAGTCTTTCCATGTTTATCCCACTCCCCTCAACTTCAGAAAGCAGCTACTTACCTTTCCAGCATATTAGTGTGGTATTTTCCCGTCTTGAAATAATATATCCGAGTTATATCATAACAAAAACCATTGTTATAATTTTGTCTAAATGCATGTTCTGTATTTACAAAATTAGGACTGTGTAATGCTGTTCACAGGTGATCTATGTAGCAAACTGGCTGTTTTTCCTCACCTGCAAGTTTTTCCTAGAATTGTTATTTTTAAATTTGTTTGGTTTTGTCTGTACTTACCACTAATTCAGCCCCAAATTCTTTGCCAGTTGTCTAAGTCTTTTCTCTACAAAATCAGATTATCAGGTATTTTATGAATTTTATGTTCCTACAGAAGGCTCTCCTAATCTTAAATGCTCAATTATGGGTTGGTCTCTATGCTTGGTGCACAGCTGACATCCTTAGCTCTATCTTCCCTGGGGATTCCCTTCACCTGAGTCCTGTGTTGGATCCTTTGTTTCACATTGTTCATATCTTCCTCTTCTTTGGTTTACGTATTTGTTTTGGTGGAGTGTATTCTCCAGTAGTTTCCTAAGATAAAAATTTTAGACCATACATGTCTAATAATCCCATCAATGGATCTCTGATACAGCATGTTATTTCTAAAATTTCCATTTGACAAGTTTTAATACCTTACATCTCCTCAAAGTTCCCATTTGTTCATGCAGGTTGTCCACCTTTTCCACTGGATCCTTTAACATGTTATCAGTTATTTTTAAGTCCTATACCTGGATCATGTAGGTCTAGTTTTGTTTTCTGTTTTATCTCTTGACAGTGGGTCTTTTTTTTTTTTATTCCTCCTTGCTTTTTTCTGTCTTACAAATTTTAGATATTGTGTATAAAAGAACAGAGACTGAAGTAAATATTTTACCTAAATAAAGGCACTCTTCCTCTTTTAGGTTGTTATTGTGGTGGGATTGAGTCAAGTCTAGGTTGTAGTTGAGCTGGATTTGCATTTTGTTGTTGGCTATATTTACCTTCAATGCACTATTATTTTCAAATCTTCCAGTGGTGGGTTGTTGCTACCTTGGGCTAAGTGTGTAGCCTGCAGTATTAGAGGATTTTCTTAGTGTTCTAATTTTTCTCAAATCATGGTTGCCTGCATCACAGATGTATCTTTCCACACCTTTGCCTCTCTCTCTGGGGTAGACTGCTGTTGCTGGTTACTTGGTGCAAGCCTTGTGATGGGGCCAGGGGGATTTTCATTTCTTCTACTTAAGTCTCAATCTTTGGATGAGCCTCAGGGTTCGAACTTTTTCGCCATTTCTGCCCCTTCCTCAGTGGCAAGTCAACTCCGCCTCCTACTTAGAGAAGTGTTTAGAGCACAGGTGAGTTTCCTTACTCTCTTCTGTGTCATATGGATTCTGCTTTTATCCATGGGTCTTTGGCACTAGTTCCCTCTTCCTCTCCCAACAGCAGCTATTCTCTGCTTTGAATCAATGCAGGACCTGAGGGAGTTTCCTTTCCCTCCCACAGCTGAGCCAAGATGCCAGGGGAAGGAGGGAAACTTCACTGCCTAAGGTGCATCCATGTTCACTAAATCCTAGCCTTTTGCTATGGTTTGGAAACTGTTCAGAACTCAGGAAAGGGCATCTGGAGATCTGACCATTTCTTAAACAGTCTGGAAATAAATCCTCTTTATTTTAGCTTTGCTCTTCACCTCCACTTGGACATAACTTTTGTTGCCAGTTCCTTAGTTTTGGAGGGATATTGCAGTGTATATCAGACTGTTTCTCAGCTTTTTCCCATACCAACTTAATAACCAATTTTCTTTAATCTGCTTGTTTTTCATCTGCTTTTCACTTTCTAAATTTCATTGCTGTTGTCTTCTCCCATTTTCTCCATTCTTCTGGGTTTTTGTTATAGTGAGGTTCTGAGGGATAGAAAGTAGAGTTTTTATATTCAAATCTGCCATTCTTATCTAGAACTCCGAAACAGTAATCTTAAGCAGAAAAAAAAAAAATCTCTCTTCTAAATTCTTGTTAGTCTAAGCCTCCTATCTTCTAGGCTTTCATACAGGAGCATATCCTCCATTATTAAAGAATATGACATTTGGTAATAGTGGCATTAATTTAAGAATTACTGTAATTAAAAAACTTGTGAAATTTGCAAAAGAAGGAACTAATTTTTTTTTTTAAACCGTATCAGGCCCAAGTCTGTTTTGGTGGTCTGAGAAGAAAAAAGATGAGCTTCTAAAGTTTTGGGAAAACTATATTTTAATTATGGACACTCTAGAAGGAAATCAGGTAGGTGTTTTCATCTTTTAGCAAATCCTGTATAGATGCAATTTTTTTTTTTCACGCATTCTTTATAAACAATGCGGAAAGACCAATGGGTACAGCATGAAAGAATTCAAGTGTACTTTGTTTCCTGGCCTAAATATGGTCTAAAATTGAATGTAAACCATTTCAGGAAATTAAACAATGCTTTTAGTTAACTTTGATTATCATTCAAAAAATTTAGTTCTTATTTGATATTCCCTTAACATCCACCTCTAAAGTGTTAGTTTAAGTTCTTGACTTTGTTTATGAGTGCTCTCCGAAGAAGTACATCCTCCAGGGAAATGTTTACTTAAAGTAATTCTGAGGTAAATTCTTATTAAGTAAATAAATGCCTTTTAATTTTATAGGTTTTCTTCTGTTTGCTTCTTTTCTTAAATCTGTGCATATATCTGTTCCTGTGAACATTATTTGCTGAGCACATCTGACTTTATAATCCTTAGTAGTAGGATAGATTTTTCAATAGAATAGATAATTGAAAACTCATTTGTAATTGACTTTGAATTAATTTTTGTACAATAACGGAATTTTTAAACTGAATGGAATCTCTCAGATTATCTCAGGTTATCTGATCTAGTGCAATCATTCTCAAACTTGAGCATTCAGCAAAATCACCTGGATGACTTGTTAAACTACAAACTGCTGGGTCAGACCTCCCGAGTTTCTGATTCAGTAGGTCTGACTGTGAGGCCTGAGGATTTGAATTTTTAACAAGTTCCCAGGTGATGTGGCACCACACTTTGAGAGCCACTGTTGTAGGGGTTTTCCGTTTGTAAGCTGCAGATCCAACCATCTTTGGAGTCATTGTGAGGTGTCAGTCCAAGTAACATTGTTTGTGGACTGAAATAAATTACTCATGTGTGAAAAAAATATACTCATATATAGGCTAAATATATGTATATAGATGCAAGGATGAGAAATAAAGAAAAAGCATTTCAAATTCAAATAAGCTTTTATGTTTTTCTTTCATCAGCAGATGGATAAATCCCCCAGTGTTTTCACATAGGAATCGTCAGTAGTTCTTGCAGCATAAAAGGGGTTCTCACAGCAAAAAATGGATGCATCTGTTCGATAGAGTCTAATCTCTCATTTCATCAATGAAGGAATTTGGCAGGAGAGATGAAGTGACAAAAATATACAGATAATACTTATATTTAATGATGGATTAGTGTGATCTTGGAATAGAAATTTAGAAACTGATTTACCTCTGATGTTTTGAAAGATATATAAATTAAACTTTGTAGCAAGGTTATCTGCAACATAGTTTAAGTAGTGTGAAATTCTAAACTGACTCCACTTCTAAATATGTGACCTTGAGCTACTTCAGTGATGAGAAAATATTACAGTATTTTTTCCTCCATGTAATATATTGGCTTTATCACCTCTACCTGTTTCCCAGGACTGTTGAGAACTGTATGACCTAGTTTATGATATTTATTATAGAAATATAAATATTACTGTAAACATATTATAGGTTATGTTGATTAGCTTTGCCATTCTCAGTCTTACATACTTGAATTTGTACCATTTAAAAGCTGGAAGAACTAGGATCTTTGTGCATTTTTTTTTTTTTTTACATGATGGGGCGGGGTGGGGGGAAGAAAAAGAGCTATTATTATATAAATATATGAACATTCCCTTAAGTTTTCAAAGGTGAGTTTTTGTTTCATATACTTTTTTGCTTTTATTTTCAGATACATGTTATAAAGCCAGTCTTACCAAAGCTGAACAATCTATTTGAATATGCAGTGTCAGAGGAAAATGGTAATAGTTACTATTATTTTGATTTTTTTAAATAATTACAGTATTCTTTCCCAATTTTATGAGTAATACTTGTTCATTCAGTTCTCTAATTTGGAAACATCATAAGAGAGTAAAGAAGAAAATATAAATCATTTTGTAATATTGTCACTGAGAGATAACAGTTGTTACACTCATGATATACACCTTCTGGGTCATATTGTTCATAATGTTTTATCTCACTTGCAGTACATCCAGTGCATTTACCCATATCCTTAAGTAGTTTTTAAGAACATAATTTTAAATGGCTGTAGAATATTCTGTAATTTTGAGGTATGGTTAATTTTTTTAAACCTTTTATTATAGAAAATTTCAAACAGATACAGAAGTAGAATAGCACACATGATGAATTTATTACTCAGCTTCAGTAGTGATCAACTCATGGCCAGTCTTGTTTCTTGGATCATGTATAGCCCCTCCTACTCAGTGGCCACCAAATTATTTTGACATCATATCATCCTGGGCATTGTATCGTTTCCTAGCATCCTATCATTTCATCTTTAAATATTTCAGTATGTATCCTTAAAAGATAATGTCTCTTTGGTAATGTTTTAATGATGGTATATTCTGCGTTTTTAATAATAACTCTTTGGTTTGAATATATATTTAAACTGCTTTCTGTTCTTCTGATGTATCTGTTTCTCAGTGTTGTTTTTTTTTTAATTTTTTTTGTGAAATTTAGCATATACACAGAACAGTGATAACTTTCAAAGTATAGAGTTTTTTTTTTCTTTCTTTGGTTTTCAGTTATTCTGTATCTTGGACTTCGTAGGAAGAGACAATTCTAAGATATAATTTTCAAATCACTACTGTATTATGTGAGCTTTTTAAGGAGAAATAAATGAAGCTGAAGCTTCCTAAAATTATTTTATGAAATTGAAGTTCAGAGCAATGAAATAGCTAAATGCAGGCTAACAGTATTTTGTATTCATATGAATGATAAAATGTTACATTATAGTGTTTACACATGAGAATTAACCTAGGTATATGGTTTTTAGTCTCTGTTCTAGATAATTACAACTTTAATAGTTTGACCCCTTAGGAATTGAGCTTTATTCAGCTGATAGTTATAGTTGTTTTCTGATACACTGAAATTTTTCACAGACTGTAAGAATCTATAGTCCCACCTGGGGCTAGAATTTAATTAAATCCTGTTGTGACTTCACTTTTGCATTTGCTATTAAAATGCTCTTATTATCATATTTTGCTCACAGCTCTTGGCAAGCCAAATCAAGTAGCAAAGCAATGAATTATTTTGAAAAACTACTAATGCCGAAGAATTGAACAAGCGTCTTGGTATAAATTATGAATAATGGACCAAGTTATTTATAAAATTTCATGAGTTAAAAATGCTGATTTTTTTTCTAATAGAATTAAAGGATATTACAAAAGAATTAGAAAAATTATCTTGAAGTGGCACATCCCATTTTTTGTTTGTTCATTCATTTATTCATTTAATAGAGATTTCCTTAGTGCTCAATATATGCTAAGAACTAGGGACAAAGTAGTGAGACAGGTGTTATTTTTCACTTGATTTTTGTCTGTTTTTCCATGAAAAAATAATTTAGATTATATGTTTTATGAAGGAATCAAACAAGGGACTGAAATGGAGTATCAGTATATATAGGGGTCCATACTTTAGATAGGGTAGTAAGGGAAGGTTTTTCTTAGGAAATGACATCTAAGCTTCGAGTTCCAGGCTTTGGAAACAATGCCTTGTTCTAAGCTTCGAGTTCCAGGCTTTGGAAACAATGCCTTGTGCAAAAGCCCTGAGATGCGAAACAGCTGGCTGAGGTAGAGAATCAGAAGGACTGGGGTAGTTGAAGTGTAGTGGCTCTCAGGGGGAGGGTGGGATCAGGTTAGAGTAAAAGCCAGGGGTCAGTTCAGGTCTTGTAGACCATGGTAAGGAGTGGGGATTTTGTTCTGAGGGCTATGGAAAGCCATTTAAAGGTTTTAAGTAGAGGAGTGACAGTTTTAGATTTGAATTTTAAAAATATCACTCTGGCTTCTGTGTGAAAAATGGATTCAAGTGGGGTGAGAGAAGAATTAGGTAAAACTATCCCAAATCTAAATTTCTGATCTGCATGCTTGGCATCATATTTAATTTTTGTATACTATAGCACATATAACATTTGTTTGTAGTGGTAATGCAGGATTGCTTTCTAACAGAAACTGTCATACTGAAGTTATTTTAGTAGTACAGTAATGAAACATTCTTGGATGTGATTAAAAACAAATGTTTGCAGTGTTATGATGAAGTTTAATGAAGTTAGTGTTTGTATGTGTGGGTATTTATTTATGCATGTATAGTCTACGTGGAGAGATATAAGGTGGGAGTCAAATGTTAACATTAGATGTTTATTTCCACAGGATGTTGGCTCTTTCATCCTTCCTGGCATATGTGTATTTATAAAAGAATGTTTGAAAGTGAAAATAAAATCCTGACCAAAGAAGGTGTTATTCATTTTTTGGAGCTCTATGTAACAAAAAGTCTTCCATTTTCACCAGAATTTTCCGAGGTAATGACAGTCTATCCTTTCCTTTTCTCCCTTTGTCAAAAGATGAGGAGGTAAAGATTATTTGTTATTATCATGTTATTTTCAAAAAAAACCCACAAAGAAACAAAACCTAGAACTTGCTATTAGCAAGTAAATTTTATAGATTTGCATAAAATAAACCCTATTTCTTTAAACCTTGTTGTATTTAAAAAAAAACTTAATATCATGTATTTGTTGATGAGCTGAGTGGTAGACCTGCCTGCATCATTACTATTATGAATAAGGAGTTCTGTGTTACCAGTATTTTAAACAATATAAGTCAAAGGTATGAAAACAATAATAGAAGCTTTTCAGTGATGCTATTCACATAGTTCTGAATCACTGAGTTATTGGTATCTTAGTGTTGCTACTTCCACATTCTGAATCAGTGAATTACTGTTATCTATTATGTTAAATAGAAAATGCCTTTTGAGCTACATTTATTAGAAGCTATAATTCCATTTGTCAGGAAATCACAAAAAACAGACTATAAATTTCAGATGTGATTGTAAGTTTTATTTTATAGTGACATATGAGTCACATGATTACTTAAATGTAGTAATTTATGTCTCATTTAAGAATAACTTAAGTAATTTCTAATTGTCTGAATACATGCTATAGTATTCTGATATGTATCAGTTTCTACATTCTCCTGTGCTTCCTGTACTTCTTCGAAGCCTGCTTTTTTGACCAATGTCGAGTAATATTTTTGGAGAGAGAATTTTTTCTCCCTGTATTTTCCAGACATAGAGGAATAAATTTTCTCTTGAGTATCTTTGTTTTTCCTTTGTTACTTCCTTCTTGATCCAACACATGAACTCTCTTCTTAGTATTCCGTAAGTTTTTATCAGGTGGGAAAATTTTATACTCTTTTTTTTTTTTTTTTTTTTTTTCCTGATAGAATTAAGGAACCCTCAGAGACCATCACTGAATTAACCTAGAGTGTGAAAGATCAGCTTTGCTTATATCAGCTCTTCTGCAGTCCTGTTAGGATGTGTAATCAGGGCAAGCTGAAGTTTCAAAACTGCAGTTACAACTTTTTAAAATATTTTCTTTTTAGTTTATCGTTGGACCATTAATGGACACACTTTCAGAGAGCTCTCTATATAGCAGGTAAACATTATGCTATTTAGCAGTAATACATTAATATGTATTTGATATATAAATTGTTTAGTGCTTTTGGTACATGTTATGTATAGCCTAATAGACATTCCACTTTGTTTATTTATTTTTAATGGAGTTTTACTGAGATACATTCACATACCATACAAACTATCTGAAGTGTATAATCACTGACTCGATGATATCATCACATAGTTGTGCACACAACCCCTTTATCACTTTTAGTTCATTACTTCAGAAAAGAAATAAAAATTAAAATCCTCCCATACCCCTTATCCCCCCCATTTATTGACCCTTAGTATTGGTGTAGTCCATTTGTTACTGTTGATGAAAGAGTATTAAAATATTACTGTTAACTATAGTCCATAGTTTGCAGTAGGTACATTTTTTTCCCATTTACTCCTCTATTATTAACTCCTTGTAGTAATGTCATACATTTTTCTAGTTCATGAAATAACTTCTTAATATTTGTACAGTTAATCATGGACATTGTCCACCACAAGATTCACTGTGTTTATACATTAAGTTGGTTGAAACATCCAACTTTCCTTCTGGTGACATACATGACTCTAAATTTCCCCTTTCTACCACATTCACGCATCATTCAGCACTGTTAATTATTCTCAATAATGTGCTACTGTCACCTGTGTCCATTTCCAAACTTTTAAGTTCAACCTAGTTAAACATTCTACACATATGAAGCAACCACTCCCCATTCTTTAGCCTCATTCTGTATCCTGATAACCCACAGTCTATATTTTACATTTGTGAGTTTACATTTATTGTATTATGGTCCTTTTGTATCTGACTTATTTGACTTAACATAATGTCCTCAAGGTTCATCCATGTTGTTGCGTGCTCCAGCACTTTATTCCTTCTTACTGCTGAATAATATTCCATTGTGTGTATATATCACATTTTGTTTATCCATTCATTTGTTGATGGACACTTGGGTTGTTTCCATCTTTTGGCAGTTGTGAATAATGCCACTATGAACATTGATGTGCAGACAGACATTCAACTTTTGAAAAAAATTAATATAGTGCATGTGTGCATATTACAAAATGCTTTATATGGTAAGACTGTTAAAATAAATCAGATATCACCCCTGATAGTCTCTCAGTGACAGTATTTCTGGTTTTCACGTTCCAGTTTGGATTGGAAACTAAATTTTTATCTTACTGGAAATCACAATTAGATCACAATTAGAGCAAGTGGAATATTCTGTACTTATGCTGAGAATAATTATAGTAAACACATAATAAGAATTTAGTAAGTTAATTATTTTAATCCTTATGGCAATCTCATGGACTAGGTACAATTGTAATCCCAAATTTAAGATGAAGACACTAAGGTACAGAGAGATTAAGTAATTTGCCCAAGGTCACACAGCTAAGTAGTAGCAGTTGGGATTTAAATTCAGAGACCATGCTCTTACCCATTATGCTATATTATGATATAGCCATTAGTAGAAGCCACGTTTTCCCCTGGTTCCCACCCCCCACTCCTGGAAGTCTATAACACAAAGGATGGTTTTGACTTGAACAATGTTTTTTAAATAGCAGATTTGGTTGTTGTGGGAAGTTGGGGGAGGAGCTGGGAAAGATATTCATCTGGAGAATGAATCCCTAGTATTTTAATAAGAAACAGTTTTGATTGTCATCAGGTTTTTTTTTTTTTTAATAAACATATATGTATATAAATACACACACATCACAAATACTTATTTTTGTATCTCTATTAAAAATGTATGATTTCAACCACTTTAACTGCATTTAAATATAAAATTCAGTGGTGTTACTCTCATAAAGTTTAGGTTGTATATATGTTAACAGAATAAAAATATTTAAAAACCGTAGACCTGTACAACACAGAGTGAACCTTAATGTAAACTATAGATTATAGTTAATAGTATAATTATAACAATATTGTTTCATCAGTTGTAACAAAAGTATCACACTGATGCAAAATGTCAATAATAGGAAAAACTGTGTGTGGAGGAGTATATGAGAACTCTGTACTTTCTGCATAAGTTTTCTGTAAACCTACAACTTCTCTAATTTAAAAAATGAGAAAAAACTCACACACAAAATACATGAGTTCATATTGATAACTTAAATACCAATGCAACCACATAGTACGTTCTCATTTCCTGCCTTTCCATATTTTAAACTTCCTTCTCCAACAGAGAGAAGCTTGCTGCCATTAACCTTAACCTATTTACTTATTTCCTCAAGCCTAGAATACCGTGAACTGCTAAACTACACTAGTGCTAGAAGCAGACATAATAACTACAGCTTAATATTTGTTTACAATTTTTCCAGTTAAAATTTGCATACAGTGAAATTTAAAAATTTTAAGTGTACAATTTTTTTATTATTAATAATAAATTTTATTTTGAAATAAGTTCAATCTTACAGGAACAGTTGTAAAAACAGTACAAACCCCCTACATAGAATTCTATCATACCCTGACCCCCCTCCCCCAATACCCTGATCCATCACCTTTAAGATCCTGTCACACCACTCTTTCTTTCCCTCTCTCCCTCCCTCCTTTAACACCCATCATCTATTGCTCTATCTTCTGAACATATGGGAGCAAGCTGCACATATCTTTGAACAGGCAATATAATTCACATATACCTTTTCCATGGACAAGAACATTATTTTATGCAATCTCATTAAACGCAGCTAAGAAGTTCAAGAACTTCAACATTGATATAAAGCTTACATTCTGTATTTCCTTTTTTTTTTCCTTGTGTCCCAGCTGTGTCCCTTTGAGCCTCCTCTCCTCTGACCTCAGATCCCATCCAGGATCATCCTTGGCATTTAATTGTCGTCTATTTAGACTGTCTTATTTTTTTTTTTCAATTTTGGAAAGATATATATAGCCTAAATCTTCCTATTCCACCCCTCCCTAAGCATTCCCTTAGTGGGATTAATCACATTTAGAATGTTGCAATGCTGTCACCTTCCAACCATCCATTTCTAGAAGTTTCCCTTCACCCCAAACCAAAACGCCTACTCTCATTTCTTAACTCCCCATTTCTCCTTCCCCCACTTCTTGGAACCCCTACTCTACTTTTCATCTCTTTGGTCATATTCTTTGATACTTTCTTTGTGTTTACCATGGGGCTTAAATTTAACCTCTTAAGTCTCTAACAATCTTGTTTTTCTTTGAAACCAACTTAACTTCAATAGGACATGTAAACTGTGTTCCTGTACTCCTCCATTCCCCCACCTTTATGTAGTTCTTGTCAAGAATTACATATTTTACATTGAGTCCAAAACCACTGATTTATCATTACAGTTTATGTATTTTAGATCCTGTAGGAAGTAAATAGTGGAGTTATAAATCAACCATACAGTAGTATTGGTCTTTATATCTACCATGTGATCTTTACTGGAAATCTTTATTTCTGCATGTGGTTTCAGTCAATTGTTTAGTGTCCCTTCCTTTCAGCCTGCTTAAGACTGATCTACTGGTGATGAAGTTCCTCAGCTTTTGATTGTCCGGGAATGTTTTCATCTCCCCCTCATTTTTGTCTTTCAGGTGTTTGTGAATTCTCCAAGTCTCTGATGGTTATTGACTTCTATTTGTATTCCATTGTGGGCAGAGAATGTTCTTTGAACAAATTCATTTTTACATTTTTTATTTTATTGAGGCTTGTTTTTATGTCCCCGCATATAGTCCATTCTGGAGAAAGACCCGTGATCACTAGTGAAGAACGTGTGTCTCAATGACCTGGGATGTAATATTCTATATATGTCTGTTAAAAGTCTCTATATCTCTCTTTCATTTCTTTGTTTCTCTATCGGTAGGGCTCGCTTTAGTATCAGAAGTAGGGCAGGTCTTTTATTAGCAAACTCTCCAGCATTTGTTTGTCTGTGAAAAATTCAAGCTCTCCCTCAAATTTGAAGCAGAGTTTTGCTGGATAAAGTATTCTTGGTTGGGAATTTTCCTCTCTCAGAGTTTTAAATATGTCATGCCACTGCCTTCTCGCCTCCATGGTGGCCGCTGAGTAGTCATTACTTAGTCTTATGTTGTTTCCTTTGTATGTGGTGAATTGCTTTTCTCTTGCTGCTTTCAGAACTTGCTCCTTCTCTTCAGTATTTGACAGTCTGATCAGAATATGTCTTGGAGTGGGTTTATTTGGATTTATTCTATTTGGAATTCACTGGGCATTTATGCTTTGTGTATTTATGTTGTGTAGAAGGTTTGGGAAGTTTTCCCCAACAATTTCTTTGAATACTCTTTCCAGACCTTTACCCTTCTCTTCCCCTTCTGGGACACCAATGAGTCTTAAATTTGGATGTTTTATTTTATCTATCATATCCTTGAGATCCATTTCGATTTTTTCAATTTTTTCCCCATTCTTTCTTTTGTTCTTTCATTTTCTGTTCTGTGCTCCTTGAGGAGGTTGAGTTGTTGTTCAGCTTCCTCTTATCTTGTCTTATGAGTATCCAGAGTCTTTTTAATTTGGCCTACAGTTTCTTTAATTTCCATAAGATCTTCTATTTTTTTTATTTACTCTTGCAGTATCTTCTTTATGCTCTTCTAGGGTCTTTTTTATGTCTTTCATATTCTGTGCTATGCTCTTCTTCAAGTCTTTTATATCCTGTGCCATGCTCTCTTTGCCTGTCTGTAGTTCTTTGATTAATTCTGCCAGGAACTGTGTGTCTTCAGATTTTTTGATTTGAGTGTTTGGGTTTGGGTTCTCCATGTTGTCTGGTTTTATCATATGCTTTAAGATTTTCTGTTGTTTTTGGCCTCTTGGCATTTGCTTTACTTGATCTTTAATTTGTTAGAATTGCAGTTTGGTGACATACACTTTCTCTAACTAACCAGCAGATGGCGTCTGTGAGTCACTTATTCCCCTCAAGTCAGTTCTCCCCAACTTTGTGTTATGTGGGGATCTGATTCTTTTGGGGTCCAATTGGTGCACTTAATTTGGGTGTGTTGTCGGTGCTGTCTGCCCTCAATGAGGGGCGTGTGCCTGAGTGGTTAGGGAGGAAGGGCAGGTTTAACAATCAGACCTCCCAGGTGTTCCCGGAGATTTAAGGTTGTTCTCTGCTGCTAACACAAAAGTCCTTGGCATTGGCGTAGGTTCCCTGAGATTTCCGAGCGGTTCCCCCCTCCCTGCTTTGCTTTTCCAGGACCTCTGTTGAGGGGGGGTGGGCCGTGCCATGGCACAAGTGAGCACCGGCCTCCAGGGAAGCCCTGGGCCGCCGGGCTGTGTAGGGGCGTTCCCAGCCTGCTTCAAAGATGGTTGAATGGGACGCGTTAACTGCCCCCTTTCCGCACAGCTCCGCTCTCCCAGCTCCGGGACAATCAGCCGTGGGTGTATTCAAGGCCACTGTACATGGCCGATATTGTGTCGTGTGAGCGGTGCTGCGGGAAAGACTCCCTGTCAGGCTGGGTTTCTTGTCTCGGTTCTGTGCTGTGTGCTCGGCCCCGGGCAGGAGCAGCCCTGCCCACTGGGGTGACAGCTGCGAGGCTGGGTTTCTCCCCTTTGTTTCCCTGGACCCGAGACAATCTGCAGTGGGTGTGGGAAGGGGTATCCTCCACCCCAGACACTGAGGCATTAGTCCAGACTGCTCCTGTCTTATCTGCAGCTGTTGCCGGGCTTCTCTCTTTTTAAAAAAAAAAAAAAAACCGAAAAAAAAACACCAGCCCAGCTTCCCCCCCCGCCCCGTAGCGTGGCCGACGGATCAGCCTACTCACTCACTCGTTTCAGAATGCAGACTCCTGGTTTCACCAAACACACGTTCCCTGTGGCTTTAGCAGAACTTGTCCGGTTGGTTCTACTTTGGAAGTGGTGTTCTGGGTCCTTTCTATTTTTTTACCTAGTGTTTTCCACGGAGGTGTTTTTTTCTCTGTCTCACCTAGTCGCCATCTTAGGTTCCTCCTGTCATCGGTTTTTAAATATCTAATTTCTAAAACCATATTTTTGTTTTAATGCACGATTAATATCCCACATACATATTTTTAACATTTTTATCATAAAAATATACCTTTGGAGTCTCAAAATATTTTAAATCAGAGATCTCACACTCAGTCTGCTTCAGCTCTGTTTCTATAATGATACTCCTTTTCTGTACTTATTCAAAAGATATATTAGGGTTCAAAGGTTGAGAAAAATGCAATAAGTTTAATAATTCATGCATCCATTTAGCAAAATAACTGAGCATTTTAGGACCTCAAAACCTCCTGGTATTGCAAATTTATTTTCCATTGGCTTCCTTAAGAATAGCTTCTTAGCGAAATAGCATTTTTCTCCTTTTAACAACCTCATTTGATTGCTAATTCACAACCACAAGTAACTTCTCATCAGTTTAATTTCTGTATAGGAACTGACAGAATTTTATTATTTCATATAATAGGGTCTGGTAACATAAGGGTTCCAAAAACCTAAAAATAAAATCAGTTACAAATTATTTTCCTTTCCTGTCTTATTTTGTTCTTCAGTCAGTTAAAAGAAATACTAAATGCTTACTTTGTGAAGCATTGCCATCATGTTAGGTACTATTCACCAAAGGATGCAAAGGGGCCAGTGACAGTAGTGGTGATAATTTTGTTTTGCTTTTGCTTTGTCTTTCTTTAATATTACGTAAGTGTGGTAGTGCTTTAAGGTATGTTTAACTAGAGCAGTTTCTGTTTTTAAAATTTTTTGTTAGAGAAGTTGTGGGTTACAAAATAATCATGCATAAAATACAGGATTCCCATATACCACTCTATTATTAACACCTTGCATTGGTGTGGAACAGTTACAATTGATGAAAGCACATTTTTATAGTTGTACTATTAACTGTAGTCTGTGGTTTAACTTAGGGTTCACAGTTCATTCCATGGATTTTTTTTTTTTTTTTTTTTAATTTTTATTCTGGCAACATGTATGCAACCTAAAATTTCCCCTTTTAACCACATTCAAATATATAATTAAGTGCTGTTAATTACGTTCACAGTGTTGTGCTACCGTCAACGCTATCCAATACTAAAACTTTTCCGTCAGCCCCAATAGAAATTCTGTACATTTTAAGCCTTAATTCCCTATTCCTTACATTCAACTTTTTCTTAGTCTCTTCCTATTTTTGTTATTTCTGCCTTTTTTTCTGTTATTTGAATCAAGTGTTCTTCCTTTCTTTCTTTTCTTGTTTCCTTTCCCCACCAGAAACTCCTAACCTTTCTTGGGCTTTTAGAAAATATATCTTATATAGTTCCATTTGTCCCCCCACTCTTGTTTTCTCCTCTCGTGGAAATTATTCTTTCATTTTCTTCCCTCTCTCTTCCCCTTCCCTCTCTCTTTCACTTCCCTTCCCTTCTTTCTCTTTCTTTCTTTCTTTCTCTTTCTTTCTTTCTTTCTTTCTTTCTTTCTTTCTCTTTCTTTGGACAGCATTGTCATGTATGTGTGTGTGTATATGTATTTTTTCTTAGCTCTTAGTTGAAGTAAACATATACAACTCAATTTCCCATTGTAACCACTTTGAAGTACATAATTCAGTGGTATTGATTACATTCACAGTATTGTGCTGTCATTACTCAAATTTTTTTTTATCACGTCAAACAGAAACTCTGTATCCATAAGCAGAGTGTACCCATTTTCCTTATCCCCTTATCTTTCTATTTGACTTACTTCAGACTTACAGAAGAATTGTGAGATAATACAAAGAATTCCCATTTACTTTTCATTTTATTTACCAAGCATTTAGGTTTTACCACATTTGCTTGATCGTTGCCTCTCTCTGCATGTGTGCACACGTGTGTGTGCGTGTACATCTGTTTCTTAGATCTGTCTGTTGGGTAGACATTACCACACACTTCTACTTCTGTTTCAGTGCCTGTCTATGTAGTTACTCAGCTGGCTATATTAAGAACAGTGAATTCCCACCAGTACATCCAGTTCTAGTCCAGTACCACACGGTCCTTTCTAACCTTTTCCTTCTCCATATTTGACAGTGGCTCTCATTATCTATAACATTTATTTATTTGTCACTTTTACTTGTTAGAAAGATTGACAGTGAGAAGAGGTGTTAGTATTGTGGCTTTGCCTCATTTTGTGTGCATTATCTATACTCTTGAATTGTCTTCAAAAATTTCTCCCTGCTTGTGAAATTATGTTTTTATAACTAAATATATACTTGTAAGTCTTAGTTTGGTATGCCTCTAAACAGAAAAAAAAAAAAAAGTCCCTCCCCCCACCAATTTTTTTAAAAAAATTTTAGTCTTTGCCAAGTTATATTAATATTTAGTACTGTTTAGTAACTATCAAAAGAGCATAGCAATGCTTGATTTGCCAATTATTTTTAGTTTCCAAATAACTCATTACTATTGAATAGTTTTCTGAAGCAATTAGACAGCTGGAGAGCAGTAAAACCAATGAAAAAAGCTTGGTTCTTTCTAAAAGAGTTGACAAACACATTTATTATGAAATGCCTTTGGTTTTCTAGCAGTCTAATGTGTTCAATTAACAGATAATGTTCCTGGCAGAAGATACAGCAGAAAAACATGACTTTAGTAGATGTTAATAATTAAATGCTCTTGCAAAAGCAATTTATTACTAATATGTGTCTATGCTATGAATGTTATTTCTTTTATTTTAGACCTGAAGATTTAAAGTTATTAAATTATATGTTGAAAACAAGAATATAATTTAAAATTATCATTTCTTTAAATTATTTTTTAAATGATACTATTTAGCAAGATTTGTATGTATGTATATGTGGTATCATAAAAAAGGAAATCCATACCTACATAATTTATTAGGTTATTAACTCATGTCTATTTTTTTTAGAAGATTCTGATATTTCTGTAACCAGAGGTTCCTCAAAATTTTACTGAAAAATAAAATCTAGTTTTGGAAAAGCAAAATTGTTTGATTTTAATTTTTGAAAGACTTTTGTGCCTTATTCCATTTAGAGTAATTGTAGTATTCTTATTTATAAGTAGATTTAAAATATTTGTTTTTCCTCTCTTTGTTTACAGGTCCTCAGGCCAGCTAATAGGAAGTGGTTCTCCATTGGGATTCAAATTACAGAAGTTTTTAGTCACTTATATTTCTCTTCTTCCAGAAGAAGTAAAGGGTATGTGTCAATAAAGTTATTTTTTAAAAATATATTAGTGTTAAAAATTTTTATTTTTAGCCTGTTGGTTATAAGTACCATCTTATGACAGTTATAATCAATATTAATTAAAAAGTTTCTTTTTTTCCAGGATATGCAAATTTTGTCAGAATTATTCAGGTGTTCACTGTAATTGATTACATACTTTTGTCATTATATATATATTCCTGTTATGCTAAAGCCTTCATTATGCAAAATATCAGAAATGGATTGGCTTTTATAAAGGGAATTTATTAGGTTACACATTTTTAGTGCTAAGGGCATAAAAGTGTCCAAACTAAGGCATCAACAAGAGGATACCTTCACTGAAGAAAGGCTGATGGCATTTTGAACACCTCTGTCAGCTGGGAAGGCATGTGACTGGCATGTGCTGGTCCTTTGTTCCTGGGTTCTGGTTTCCAAGTGGCTTTCTCCAAAATGTCTCTGGGCTTCTGTCTCTCTTAGCTTCTGTCTCTCAGCTCCTGTGCATCCTTGCTTGTTCTCTCAGGGCGTTTCTCTCTGAGCATCTGGGGGTCCTCTCCTAACTTCTCCAGGGCAAACTCTGGGCTTCATCTCTTAGCTTAGCATCTCCAAACATCTTTCTGGCTGCATCTCCGAGTGTCTGAGTCTGTGTCGGTTCTGGGCATTTTCTCTCTAAGCATCTCTCTGAGCTCTCTTCAAAATATCTCTGCCTTTTATCTTCATAGAGGATGCCAGTAACCTAAGACCCACCTTGGATAGACAGGGTCACACCTCCATGGAGAGAATCTAATCAAAAGATCCCATCCACAATAAGCCTGCACCCACCAGAGTGGATAAAAAGAACATAGTCTTTCTTAGGGTACACAACAGTCTCAAATCAGCAAAATATATTACCAATATTGGCATGAGTAGCATGACAGTAATTTTAGAAGGTGTGCTATAGTTAGATGTCTTTTCTAATTACTATTCAATTTCAAAAACAAATAAACTAGGTTGAAGAGAGAGAACTTGGGGTTTAGGAAAAAATTGAAAACAGAATGTCCATTCTAGCGAAGGTCTGTTGATCTTTGTTTGATAAAGTTGTCCCTTTATAGATAGTGACTTTGAAAGATGAGAATGAAAAATATACTTGCTTTATGTAAGAGCTGTGTCCTACAAATAACCACTTTTTCCTATTGGGGATTTATTTTTCTTTCTGATGAGGTATATGCTAAGTTGGTAAGCAGAGTACAAAGGCAGTGTTATTTTGTTTGCTGAGCAGCAGGAGGACTTACTCTAATTCTAAGTCTTTCTCATGGCTGCCCTTTATGACTTAAAAATGACCCTGTGAGTATGAAATTTTTTTTTTCTTTTGTATTTACTCTGCAAGTAGTGTGACAAGATGACTAATTGGTAATATCTATTCAGAAGTTAGAGAACTTAAGTAAAAGATGGCCTGTATATCATGACTTTAAATTTTTATAAAATAGAAAAAATTAGTTAATAGAGAAGATAATTTAACTGTTGGAGCCATTCCTTAGTTTGCTAGAATTCTGAAGTTTCCGGGCTCCAGCAATATGGGGATTAATTTGTCAACCATGTTGTACCTCTCATGTCAGTAGTACAAGATGAGTGAAATGATAATCGTTAGTGCTTCCTACGATTTGGGTACCGGCTGGTGTTTGTGGCTCAGTGCCAGGTAAATGTGTTGAATGAATGAATGAAATGGAAACCTGGCCTTTTGCCACCTTCCTTATGACATGCGTAATGTGTCAGGTAAAGGATGGGATTTAGTGAAATTACTTTGTTCAAAAAGAAAAGAGATCATTAAAATGTTTACTAACAGTTTTTATTTAGTAATTTTTTTCAGTCGTCAATTTCCAGTGCATTTTATTGGTGTATCTAGTTTTGTGCTAGATGTTTGGAAGATATAAAAGCTTCTGAGGATTTCTTAAAAGTCATTCTACAATGGTAATCTGAGAAAACAGGCATTTTCTCTAATTGCATGACCTGAAGGTCCTTAGCAAATCACACAGTAGTAAGGAAGGCAGAATGAAGCATCATTCTTTTGCCTCTTAAAATAGAAAAATAAATTAGTGATTAAATCCAGGGAGTCAAGAAACAACCTATGGTAAAGATCTAATGTTACTCTTTGCAGATACCGAAGACCAGTTACCATTGATCTTTCCTATCCTGGTTTTCCTTAACATTTGTTAAATGGAAGAATGGCTTCTAACAGTAAAAAACTTTCACTTTTACCTTAACATTTAAAAACAAATAATAGCTGCATAGTTATCATAATCTTTACAATATAGTAAAATACTTACCTTACTAGATAGAAATGAAGTTGAAATAATTATAACAACTTTTTTGAGATATAATTTACGTACCATAAAATTCACCCCCTTTAAAGTGTTTAATTCAGTGGTTTTAGTAAATTCACAAAGTTGTACAACCATCACCACTAATTCCAAACATTTTCCTCACCCCCTAAAAATACCCCATACCCATTAGTAGTCACTTCCCTTTTCCCCCAGCTGCTGGCAGCCACTAATCTACTTTATCTCTATATAGATTTGCCTATTCTGAACATTTCATATAAATGGAATCATATAATTTGTGGCCTTTTATGTCTGGCTTCTTTCACTTAGATAATGTTTTCAAGGTTCGTCCATGTTGTAACAGTATTTCATTTTTTATGGCTGAATACTATTCCATTGTATTGATATACCACATTTTGTACATCAATTCATTAGTTCATTTGATTGGGTTTTTTCTTCCTTTTGGCAGTTATGAATAATGCTGCTATGAATATTCATGTACAAGATTTTCTATAAACATGTTTTCATTTCTCTTGTTTATGTACTTAGAAGTAACTTTTTAAGGAACTTCTAATCTGTTTTTCAAAGAGGCTGTGCCATTCCCGCCAGCACAACCTTGCCAACATTTGTTATTGCTTTCTTTTTGATTATAGCCTTCCTTGTGGTTGTGAAGTGGTATTTCATTGTGGTTTTGATTTACGTTTCTTTAATGATTAATGATGTTGAGCATCTTTTCATATGCTTTTTTGGCAACAATATTTTGAAACTTTTTCTTTCAGGTAGTTTCCTATTAAAGTTTATTCAGAAGATGACAAGTAGACATTGGTGTGCTATTCCCATTTTGTTTTTATCTAAGGCGTTGGCAAGTGTCCCAAAATGTAAAGCCCTGGGTGTAGAAGGGCTTCTTGCTCTCAGGTAATTTACTCTGCATGTGTCTCATATGGTTATTTGCCATGACTTTCCATAAGTAAATTTTGTTTTACCCTCAGCTTTAATCTGCAGCCAGTGTTTTTAGTTATTATTGGCATTGAGATTTGTGAGCTCTTAATTTTATATAGGAAAAAATAAATTTTAAAAATCTGCTATTTATATAGGTTGGTTTATTTTGTTTAATGAATTATGAATTTAAATGTTTCACAACACATGCTATTGGATTTTGCCCACTTTAAGGAAAGCCAATTAAGTTTTTTAATGCAATTTTATTGAGATATATTCACATACCATAAAATCATCCAAAGTTTACAATCAGTTGTTCACAGTATCATCATATAGTTGGGCATTCATTACCACAATCAATTTTTTAACATTTTCATTACTCTAAGAAATAAGAATAAAAATAAAAGTAAAAAGAACACCCAAAACATCTCATCCCCCCTGTCCCCCATTATTCATTTACTTTTTGTCCCCCTTTTTTCTGCTCATCTATCCATATACTGGATAAAGGGAGTGTGGGCCACAATGTTTTCCTAATCACACAGTCATCCAGTGTAATCTGTATAGTTATATGATTATCTTCGGGAATCAAGGATACTGGACAGTTAAGTTTTTATTATTTTTTACAAGTAGAAAAATAAGTTAAAATGTCAAACAATTATATTGATGAGAAAAATATTTGAAAGTGTAAAATCTTACTTTAAAGAAAATATGAAGAAAGTGTTCCATATTCATATATACTCTTATTATTTTTAAAAGACACTTGTTTCATATAAAAATTGAGTTCTATTAGAGACCTTAATAGAAAATAATAGCTTTGAAATTCTACTGACAGTGGCTTTCTGTATTAGAGACTGTAGATAAAATTATAAGTCAGTTTGTTGATACTTACAAAATAATAGAATTGTCTTTGGGAATATGGCAATGCATGTTTTGTTTTTTACATGTCAGGGATGTTCTTCAGTGTACTATGATCACACATCAGATTCTATTGAGAGGGGCAGCTCAGTGCTTTCTTCTTCAGACAGCTATGAATTTGGTAGATGTGGTAAGTTTATCTTTTCATACTTACAATACTTCAGCATAATTACTTTCTTGGTAATTATGCGTAAAAGAGTTGACATGGAAGCCCTGTGACTGCTATCTGTAGAAAGGTCTTCTTGTAAGGTTGGCCCTTGGTTGGAGTCTGGGAACTTGTGATTTCAGGAGGGTTCTCACCATCCTAACTAATAAGAGTGGCTCACTATGCCTAAAGTGTTTATACATACAGTTTGGTTTATGTCGAATACCTGCTTTCCTTCTGGGAGTCTTGAATTTTGGTACATGCTAGGCAGGGGGTGCTTCTGCAATAGCCCCCAGTACAAACCCTGGGCACTGATTCGCTAATGAGCTTCCCTGGTAGCATTTCCTAAGTGTTGTTACAGCTTGTTGCTGGGGGAATTAAACATGTTCTGAGTGACTCCACTGGGAGAGGAATCTGGAAGTTTGCATCTGGTTTTCTCCAGGCTTTGCCCCATGTGTCTTTTCCGTTTGCTGATTTTGCTCTGTATCCTTTTGCTATAATAAATCTTAGCTGTGAGTTCAACTATATGCTGAGTCCTGTGAGTCCTCCTGGCAAATGATTGGACCTTGGGGTGGTCTTGGGAACCCTAACAAAGTGAGTATAAAAATTGGCGAGTGGGTGTAAACATGGAAATTAAGGCCCTGTTGGAGGATTTTGTAACTTTTGAATCTTCCTTTAACTTACTCTTCAATTCTTAAAGCTTGCTGTAAAATGAAAAGGGGACTTAGCCCCTGCTTTTCTTCTTGCTTTTAGTTAATAGCATGTGAAGGCAAAATTATGGTGGACAACGATATGTTTGTTTTGTTTTATTTGTCTCTTGCCTACTCTGGAAGTGTTCCCCTAATAGCACTTCTCAAACATTTTTTACCATGTTTCTTGGGTAAATAGAGCAGGTTTATATGGGAAGGTTACAGACATAGTGGAACATTTCTTCTTTTATCTGTAAATTCATACACATTTGCATTCTACTTCATAGTATGTTCATTATAATACTAAAAAAAAAAAAATTCTGGAGTAAAACTCTCTTCCAATAAATTGACGTCCAAGGAAATTATACTATCTTTATTCTGTGGTTTTTACAGAGCCTCAATAATACTATTGCTTAGAACAGGGGTCAGCAAACTTTCTGTAAAGTAAATTTTGTAGGCTTTGCAAAACATAAGATTCTCACAATTACTCAACTCTTCCTTTGTGGCTAGAAGTATCCATAGGAAGTTTGAATGGTCGTGTGTGTTCCAATAAAACTTTATTTACAAAAACAGGCCATGGGTGGTTTTGGCCCAAGGGCCATAGTCTGCCAATCCCTGTCCTACAGAATTTTTTTTTCTTAGTATTATTAAGGTATCTTAATTCAAGATGCATACCATATAGGAATGAAAAGACATAGGTTGCTTTTTGTGGCTTTGAAAAGTAATAATCTCTTTTTTGATTTCAAGTAGTTTTTTTATAGAATATTATCTTTTTTTTTTTTTTTCCTTTTAAGATTGTCACCATTTTGTCTCTGAGATAGTAACTTTTACTTTTAAGGAAAACAGATTTGTAAAAAAATCTTTCATTTTATATAGTGTATTGGCTCTTTGCAATCAATATCTATTTTAAATTTGAATAATATTTTCGTTTAAGAAATAGCTTTCTTTTGAGTTCATAAGTGGTACTTTAAATAATATACTTGGTTGCTTTCACAGTGACTATTTTATTCAATTAAAAATTTTTAAATGAGTAATTTTTAAAAACTTCTTCCCCAGGAGAAAGTGTCAATTTCTGATGTCTCAGCTTTTCTCATGTCTTTGAGACAAGAGGAGTCCTTAGGACGAGGAACTTCTTTGTGGACAGAGGTGAGATTTGAAAATAATTTAATGCTAAAGTCTTCGAAAACTTTATGAAATACTGTTTTCAGATTGAATTCATTGCTAGCCATTTGTTCAGCATATAATACTTGCTATGTTATCTATCAACAGAGATTTAAAAATACTGTATATTTGCTGTGAATGTTTTTGACTGATAATGCTGCTAAGATTCTTGTAGGGAGGTGGGAGAGAGGAAAATGTTTGGATTAGAGATAGATGTATTTGGAAGAAAGGATAGTGCTAGTGTGCAGATCTTGATTCTGGATGAGATGTAATAGGAATAATGATGGCATTAGACTCAAAACAACACAAACCTCACCTTTCTCTTTTTTCTATCAGTTAATGGCACTTTCATTTACCCAGTTGCCCAAGCCTGAAATTTTGGCAATCCTTAATTTTTTTCCTGATTTTATGTATCGAATTCCTTGCCAAATCATAATGTCTCTTAAATGCCTTTCCTTTTCCCCATTTCCAGTCATTGTTCTAGTTCAGATTCTGACTATGTAATGCTCCTTCCGTCGTGATGACTTCTTATTGGACATCGTGTCTTATCCCTGGTCTTGATGCCTCCACTCCACCCTACATGTTAGTGTTTTAAAATTGATTATGTTCTGATTGTGCCAGTCTTCTTCATAAAGTCATCTGCTTTCTCTGTTTTTGTTTTAAACCTTGGAACTTAATTCATACTGCTGATTTTAGCTCTCAACTGTTATATACTTGGTTGAATTCTTATCTGTATCTTCTGTATGTTATATGTTTTTTGAGCATATGGATTATTATTTTTTTAAATTTTTTCTCCAGTGCCTGAAAGATTCCTGAGGCTAGGGATGTGAAGATTATTTCTTCTAAAGGATAATTCTAACTTTGTAAGCATAGAAGAGAAATAAGAGAAATCAGCTTGTATTGTGTTAAAATAATTCAGGCATTTTTCTGGTTTGCTAATGTTGCTGTTATGCAAAAAAAAAAAAAAAAAAAAAATGATTGGCTTTTATAAAGGGGATTTATTAGGTTACAAATTTATACTTCTAAGGCCATAGAAGTGTCCAAACTAAGGCACCAACAAGAGGATACCTTCACTGAAAGAAGGCCGATGGCGTCCGGAACTCCTCTGTTAGCTGGGAAGGCAAGTGGCTGGCATCTGCTGGTCCTTTGCTCTTGGGTTGTGTTGCAAAATGGCTTTCTCCAAAATGTCTCTGGGCTTCTGTCTGTCTTAGCTTCTCTCAGCTCTCGGCTTGGTTCTCCTGCGGTGTTTCTCTCTAAGCATCCAGGAGTCCTCTCTTAGCTTCTCCAGGGCAAACTCTGGGCTTTGCATCTCCAGGGCAAGCTCTTAGCTTAGCATCTCCAAACGTTTTTCGTTCTGCGTCTGCAAGCATCGGGGTATGTGTCAACTCTTAGCTTCTCCCAGGGGCAAACTCTGGCTTACATATCTTAGCTTCTCTCCAACTGTCTCGCTCAGCTTCTATGAGCTTCTCCGAGCTTCTCTCTGTGAGCTCTCTTAAAGTATGCCAGTGAACTAATCACTGGGTGGGTGGGGTCACACCTCCATAGGAAGGATATAATCAGAAATCTCACCTATAGTTGCATGGGTCACATTTCCATGGAAACAACCTAATCAAATGTCCCACCCTAATCAAAAGACTAATAAGTCTGTCACCACAAGATTACATTAAAGAACATGGCTTTTGTGGGGAACATAATAGATTCAAACCAACACAGGCATGAAACAAGAGTTTAGACTAGGGTAATGCAGAGAAAAAGGAGAAGGGACAAATTGGAGCCACTAATACATAGAATTTCATTTTATTTTTGTGATCATAATGCATCTAATTATGTGGAATTTGAAAAATAAGGAACCATATAAAGAAAATAAAAATCATCAGTGATGTCCACTGTCAAACTAAATCCAAATTTTTTGTTCTAATTTTTGATTTTTTTCCCTACGAACATACATATTCTATCTTGCTTTCTCATTATATATGTATAGATAGGTACATTTAAAATGATATAATACATATCTTTCTAAACTAAGTAGAAATTATACTGTTTTGAATTTTAGTTTGTCTTAACATATATTAGAGCATTTTATCTTACTGCTACATAATTCTCCAGGATGTTTTATTTAAGGCTTAAAAATTCAGTTGATTAAATATTTTAGAATTTATTTAATCAGTTCCTTTAGTTAGATTTTTGTTTCAGTTTTTGCTATCATTAATAACATTTTGCTGTCATAAATAACATATTCCTAAATGACTTTTTATTTATATTTGATCATTTCTTTAGGATAAATTAATAGAATGAAAGTGCTGGACTTTAATATTTTTTGAGTCCTTGCTATAGATTGACAGAATTTTCAGAATATGAAAGTGCATATCTATTTTATCTCCACAGTGAGTAACAACACTATCTGCATATTAAATTCCTTGCCACTTTGATAGATGTTTTTATTTTCATTTCTCTGATTACTGGTGTTTTTGAACATTTTTTCATGTTTATTATCCTTTATATTTCTTTTGTGAATCTCTTCCTGTCTTTTCCCATTTTCTTTAGTTTTTTTTTCCCTTACTTGATATGTAAGTGCACTTTTTATTTTAAGTTGTTAAACTTGTTTCAAATAATTTCTTTTTAATTTTAGCCTTGTTTACTTGAATAGGTAATAGATTTTCATTATTGAAGATTAAAACTATGTGGTTAATAAAGTCTTGCTTCCATTTCTGCTCTTCCAGCTTATACTCCCTCACCCTGTCCCGCCCCTTCTCCCTAAAGAAAAGGTAGCATACAATTTATAACCTGTTCACTACCTTCTATTTTCTAATTAAAAACATTTCCTAATGGATTCTTCATAAGTATGAAGATAGAGACCTGTCTTATGTTTTTTTGTACACTTGCATCGTATTCCATTATGTGGTTGTACCATTGTTTACACAACTTCCCCTATTTCTGGACTCGTGAATTTCCATTCTTATGGCTTTTATAAACATTGCCACAAGGAACAATCTTGTAGTGACTTACTTCTGCAGATATATCTCTAGAATAGATTCCTAGCAGTGAGTTTGCTGGTCGGAGATTAAATGCGTCTGTGACTTTGCTGGGTATTAGCAAATTTCCCTCCACATGGTTTGTGTTAGATTTCTATTGCTCCTGTAACAAATTACTGCAACTTTCGCTTAAACAGTACTTGTTTACTCTTACATGGAAATCCAAAACCAGTTTCACTGGGTCAAAACCAAGGTGTCAGCTGGGCTGTGTTCCCTTGGGAGGGGAAGAATCAGTTTCCTTGCCTTTTCCAGCGTATAGAGCTATATTCGTTGGCTCATGGCCCCTTCATCTTCAAAGGCAGCAGTGTGGCATCTTCATCTTTCTCTCTGCTTCGTTTTCACATCACCTTCTCCCTTTCTGTTTCTGTAGTCATTTCTCTGCCTCCTCATATAAGGACACTTGTGATTATATTGGGCTCACCCAGATAGTCAAAGATAATATTTTTTTCATTGCTTTTTTTTTTAAATTCAGTATTAACTATATAAAAAACAAACAAACAAACAAAAAAAAAACATTTCAAACATACCAAAACAAGGGAATAAGAAAAAGACAACTAATCTAAAATAACTACTTTACTTCCAACATGTTCCTACTCTACCCCAGGAAAATAACCTAATATAGCAACATTTCTGTGAACTTGTTCCTACCAAAATAAAAATAGTGTTTTGAAAGGTTGATTTTTAAGTGTTTAGTTTTATTGGTTACCTTTAAATTTCTTAATCACTCTTTAACCTCAGATTATTAAAATTAAGTATAAAGTAAAATTTTTTGAGACAAGGAGTTTAAATGCCAAATTCTTCTTTGTGTGTGTGTGTGTGTGTGTTTTCCTTCATACATTCCTTCACTGAAATAGTCTGGGGTTTAAAATCTCATATACATAAAAATTTTTTTATTAAGAAGTAATTTCAAACTTACAGGAAAATTGCCGAAAAACAAAACAAAACAAAAAAACCTGAGAACTCCAGTATACCCCCTACCTAGATACCCAGATTTACCAACTTTTATTATTAGCCACATTTGTGATCTCTCTCTCTCTCTCTGTTTCTGTTTTCTGAACATTTGAGAGTAGGTTGAATACATCATGATCCTTTAAAATGTAATACTTCCATGTATATTTCCTGAAAACAAGGATATTCACTTATATAAACTACAAGTATAGTTATTAATTTCAAGAAATTTTACATTGATATACATACAGTCTGTATTCCAATTTTTCAATTGTCCCAATAATGTCCTTTTGGACATTTCCTTCTCATTATTAGATCCAGTCTAGGATCATGTATTGCATTTAATTGTCATTGTCTCTTTAGTTTCTCTTTTTAAAAATGTAGTAACTGATATCCAACCTAAAATTTCCCATCTCAACCCCTCTCAAGCATGCAATTCAGGGGCATTAATCACATTCACTATGTTGTGCTACCCTCAACACTATTTATTACCCATACTTTGCCATCACCCCAAACAGAAACCCTGCACTCATTATGTACTAACTTCCAATTCTCTCTCCTCCCTGCCCGTTAACCTGTACTCTGTGTTCTGTCTCTATGATTTGCATATTTTAATTATTTCATATAAGTGAAATCCTACAAATCCTTTTCTGTCTGACTTCACTCAACATGATGTCTTCAAGGTTCATCTATGTAGTAGCATGTATCAGAACTTCATTCCTTCCTACAGCTTAATAATATTCCACTATACACACACATATATACATACATACCATATTTTGTTTCTCCACTGATCTGTTGATGGACACTTGAGTTCCTTCTGTCTTTTGGCTATTGTCAATAATGTTGCTATGAGCACTGGCATACAACTATCTGTTCAAGTCCCTGCTTTCGGTTCTTCTGGGTATATACCTAGAAGTGGGTCATATGGCAATTCTTCATTTAACTTTTTGAGGAAATGCCATACTGTTTTCTACAGCTGCTGTATCATCTTACAATGTCACCAATATTTCTTTCTCTGCATCCTTGCCAACACCTGTTATTTTCTTTTCTTTTTTTTTTGGTAATAGCCATTCTTGTGGGTGTAAGGTAGTATCTTATTTGATTTTCATTTCCCTAATGTCTAATGATATTGAGCATCTTTTCATATGTTCTTTGGCTATTTATATATCTTCTTTGGAGAAATGTCTATTCAAGTCTTTTGCCCATTTTTAATTGGATTGTTTGTCTTTGTTGTTGAGTTGTAGGAGTCCTTTCTATATCCTGGGTATTAAACCGTTATCATTTATATGGTTTCCAAATATTTTCACCCGTTCTGTAGGTTAATTTCTTAGAGGGAAGGCTTTCAGTCTGTCACCATTGATTATGATGTTAGCTATGGGTTTTTCATATATGCCCTTTATTTTTTTTTTATTTTTTATTTTTTTTGGCTTTTATAAAAAGGGGGTTTATTTGGCTATACAGTTACAGTCTTAAGGCCATAAAGTGTCCAAGGTAACACATCAGTAATCAAGTACCTTCACTGGAGGATGGCAAATGGCGTCCGGAAAACCTCTGTTAGCTGGGAAGGCACGTGGCTGGCATCTGCTCCAAAGTTCTGGTTTCAAATTGGCTTCCTCCCAGGACATTCCTCTCTAGCAAGCTTGCTCTTCTTCAGAACATCACTCACAGCTGCACTCCGTTCAGTCTCTTTGAGTCAGCACATTTATATGGCTCCACTGATCAAGGCCCACCCCGAATGGGCGGGGCCACACCTCCGTGGAAATATCCCATCAGTTATCATCTACAGTTGGGTGGGGCGTATCTCCGAATCCAAACATTCCAACTTAATCCCCACTATTATGTCTGCCCCACAAGATTGCATCAAAGAATATGGCTTTTTCTGGGGGACATAATACATTCAAACCGGCACATTCCACCCCCTGGACCCCAGAAAAACATATTCTTTCCAAATACAAAATACATTCATTTCATCACAATATCACAAAAACTTAAACCATTTCAGTAGCAAAAGTTAAGTACAAAATCCCATCAAAATCAAATACAGGCGTGGTCAGTCCTAAGGCATACTTTTCCTTTAGCTTTGGATCTGTGGACTTAGAACAAGTTATATGCTTCCAATATACAAAGGAGGGACATTCATAGGATAAACATTTCCATTGCCATAAGGAGAAACAGTAAGGAAAACAGGGTTAACAGGAGCAAAACAGTTCCTAAAACCCGCAGGACAAACTCCATTATATTTCAAAGTCTGAGAGTCATTAACAAAACAACGTTGCATCCTTGGGGCTTGAGACAGCGGGAGCCTAACCCTTCCTAAGGGCCTTTTCGGCAGCCCTCTCCTCTCCAAATGCTTAGGTGAGTACTCCAACATTTCCACACATTGGGGAGACCACCTTCTCGGCCCCACCCTCCTCAAACATCGGGGCAGCTCCCGGATACCCTTCCATCTCCGGGGCACACGCTCAACCCCTTCAGAACAGTGTGGTGGCAGCCAGGCTCTCCCCAATTCCCTGGAAATGTGCTCCACCCTCTTTGGGACCTGAGGTGGCAAAACTCTTCCAGAGCATCGAGGCGGAAAGCCCGCCCTCGACCTCCAGGGCAAACTCACCCTTTCCATGCGTGTGGGCTGCTCCACTCTCTCAGCCTGAGACCTCTTGACTCCAGACCTCAACCTCCATGGCTCTGTCTTTAAAGAAACTTTTCCTTTAATTTTTTCCTT